>NC_058375.1:174045439-174785439 GCF_018350175.1 Felis catus | reverse complement strand
AAATAGAGTACCAAAGAATAAATAAAAGTGCATTTATTATAATGCACCATTGGATAGCCATTTGACAATATTCAAATAATATTAAATAATCATTGAATGCATGTGATAATTTTTTTTACTTCTGTTTTAATATAACAGTACTCATCTAGTCAATAACTACTTATTTAGCATACAGTATGTGGGAGGCACTGTTCTAGGTACTTAGGATTCAACAATGAACAAAACATACACATTCCTGATTTTTTGGAATTGTTAGGAATGACTGTAACTTTGTAAACATAATAAATAAAGTATATTGGGTGGTAATAAGTTCTATTGAAAAAAGAAAGCAAACTAGGCAGGGTCAGTGAAGACTGACAAGAATATAGTAGAAGGAGGGTTGCTGGGTAACAATTTTATATTAGCATGGCCAGGGTAAACATCAGTGAGAAGGTGATGTTTGAACAATGACCAATATGAAATTGTAAATCATACAGATTCCCAAGGAATGGAGTTCCACTCTGAGGAAACTACCGCAATAAGGACATTTAGTTAGTGGTATCCCTATTGTCTTGGTATATCTGAAGAAAAAGGTCACTCTGACTGGAGGAGTGGGCAAGAGAGGGAGCAATAGGAGATGAGGTGAGAGGAGAAGCAAGAGACCAACTCATAAGGTCTTTTCCGGGCTTCAACATCTGCAGTGAGTGAAATCAGGAGCCCTGAGAAGACTTTCAAGCAGAGGAAGTAACATCATCTGATATGTATTTTATCAAAATCATAATTTTGAGTGTTGTGTTGCTAATACAAAGTATGGGGGGGGGGGCAAAATGAGAAGGAGCAAGACCAGTTGAGAAACTAATAAACTAATTCAAAGAAGAGATGATGGGTAGCTTGAACAAAATGGAGATGGTGAAAGAAATCTGATGTTAGGTATATTTCAAAAGGAAAGCAAACAAGATTTCATGACAGACTGAATGTGGTATGACAAGGAAAAAATGGAGTCAATGACACTAAGGTTTTTGTCTTGAGAAACATACAGGATAAAACTGTAATCACTGAGCTGGGGCAGTCTGGGTTAGGAACAAATTTAGGATGGGGAGAGATCAGAAGGGTCTAGTTTCAGGCAAGCACATTGTGTTTCACATGCCTATCAGCTTTATCAAGAAGGCAATTGATATATGAGGCTGGAGCTAGAGAAAATGGTCTAAAAATATAAATGTAGAAAGCAGTTGGCATACAAATGTTATACAATACCAGGAGACTAAATGAAATTAGCAAAGAAGAGACTGTAGGTAGCACAGAAAGGGGCCAAAGACTAAGGCATGGATCACTCCATGCTTAAGAGTTCTAAGGGAAGAGAAATAATCAATAAAACATAAGTAAACAAACAAACAAACAAACAAAAACTCTTCTCAGTGAAGTAGGAGAAAAAGCAATGAAATGTGGTTTTCAGGAGCCAAGTGAAGAAACTATATAACAAGATAAAGCACACAGTAAATTAATGAATTGAAAGAATCAACCATTAGCAACAGAGAGTTCAAGAGTAGTTTCACTGGGAATTATAGGGCAATACGGTTTGGGGTGGTTGGAGAGAGTTAATGGGAGGAGAGTTACTAGAGACTGACGATGTAGATAATTCTTTTTTTTTCTTTTTAAGTTCTCTACCCCCAACACGGGGCTCGAGCTCATAACCCCGAAATCAAGAGTCACATGCTCTACTGACTAAGCCAGACAGGTACCCCAAGAATTCTTTTGAGGATCACTGCTATAAAGAGAAACAATACATTGAACAAAAGTTTATGCTTATTCATTGTTTTTTTTTAAGATGGAATAAATAATATGTTGTTTATATGTTACTGGGGATAATCCCGTACAGAAGGGAAAATTTATGACATGAGAGAAAATAACTGTAGGCCAAAATTCTTGAGTAGAAAGAGAAGATGGGATGTAGTGACCAAGTGAAGAGATTGGCTTTAGGTAATATCAACTTAATAGGGCATATTTTATAATTCCATATTTAAGTATGCATTCAGAAGTCTTAAACTTGTCTCTATATATTCAAACATACTTCTACTTTAATATAAATTAATAACTGTGTATACAGTATTTTGTTCACATTCCTTATAAAGATAGCAACAAGATCCATCTCAACAATTTAACCTTCAGTTGACTATAATTAAACTGTGTTCAATGCTGAGACATGACACAGGTATTAAAATTACTCATTCAACAAATACTTACTGAGCATCTGCTTATCCTTTAATTCTTTCCTAAGGTGATGCTGCTCTTTGTCAAGAGCATGGCTTGAAATAAGGTTAATTAGAGGTCACTGGATTTCACATCTGTGTATAATTGCTTTAAGCTTTTGACTAGACTATGCCAATGAAATAAAAGATTCAATTCACAGCAAGAGAGAAGAGTTTGAATAAAGGGTTTTTTTATTAACAAATTTAAAAGCATGAACTAACAATTACTGTTTTTTAAGGCACTTTGCAGACAATCATGTTATGATTTTCAATGTCTGATTTCTTAATAAGTCAGAATTATTCTTCAAGGTATTTTTGCTTCTTGAAAATAGCTCAATATTTTGTCTCATTTTGTGCATACTATGAATTGGTCCATTAAATATTCAGGCATCTGTCCATGGCATAACAGTCAAAACTGTTATTTTTTTTTAAAGATTAAAGCAGATATACATAGAAAATAGATAAATTTTAAGTTATATCATCAAAGGACTATTTTCATAAAAATAATATATTATAAACATTGGCCGGAGCTAAAATTTAATATGAAATAAATACATATTGCTTTAAAAGAGATATATGTAAATGTTTTCCTAGGAGTTTCCATTCCTTCATTAAGGAGTATAATTTGTATTTTCTGATGGCTTTATAATTTTTAAGCATTATGTTTTAAAGTACCATTTAACTTGCTTCAGTATTATATATTATTTTCTTCTTATAACTTTTATATTTATTCATATACATTTATAAATATATATACCAACTTCTGAATACATCCCATTAAACAAGAAAGTTATTATCACCAATTTGTAGCTTCAACGTGTCCTTCAGTCATTTCAAACTTGTTACTATTCTTTTCTGGCAATATCATATCTTCAAAACCTTATTCTCTTCAAATATTACATTATTACCTAGTTTGAATTTGTGTATTGTTATCACTTTCGACGCTTAAAACCACTGGAACCTTCTCAAACTCTAATCTTCTAGTATTCTAAATTGCAAAACTGTCTAAATGAAAAGCCCTTATTTATTACAACCTGCTTTTACTTCCATACTTATTTATATTGTTTTTATTATCTCCCTATCGCACAAGAATTTAATTACCATGAAAGAATCAGTTGTTGGTATATAGTTAACTCTCAGTAAGTATTTGTTAATTAAGTGAATATTTGCACTTACATATAAGGCGTTCTACATTAATGAGAATACAAGTTCAGCTGCTCCAAGAAAGAACCAGAATTAAGAGTGACCTGTCTATAATAGCAATATGTCAGAGATTCAAGTTCCTTCTAACTTATTGCTCACCCATTTTATGGCACAACTCAAATTCACTTTGTCCACAACGGGATCACAACCAAAGCTGTGTTTGAGCCAGCGAGAAAAGGAAAAAGGCACTTAGGCTACATGCTGTCATTTCAAGTTCATGCATCCATTACTTAGATTAGCACGATGTTAATCAGGATTAGTCACATGTATTCAACCTGCTGTGATAAAGCCTCATATTCTAGTCTATATTCTAAGTGGCCTAAAATTTAAAGATCTGTTCATTAGTAAAGAAAGAAAAGGGGATTGTAGCAGCTTCTGTCACCTGCTTACAACCATGTATTCTTTTGCATCATTTTTAATTTTCAGCCTTTTATTTAAAAAATAAGTTAACCACACTTTAAAGACTCAAAAAACAAAAGGAAGTATACACATGATTACCCTACTTCAACACAATTAACCCACTTTACCAAAGAAGAAAATGTAAAAACAGTTACATTGGAGGAAACCAAAAACTTATCTTTTGTATTTTCTTCTAATTTTGACTGAAATTAATCATGTTTCATAAACTCAGAGAAATAAATTAAGTACATCAAACAGTTACACACACACCATATATACATATGTACATACATGCATCACACACACACACACACACACACACACGCACACATCCTATTACTTCTCTACTCCTAAAGTCATTTGCATCTTCTCAAAATTCCAATACCAATTTGTGAAGTTTTTGATAACTGTCTGCATGAAGTGTTAATATTTTTGTAGATTTTTTTCTAGGACGTTTTGAACTCCTCCCATCTGCTGCAAACTACAGACACCACATGCCTATCCATATATTTTTAAGAGGCAATAAAGGAGGACAGAAAACAGGCAATTGCTTATAAAAATAGAAAGCCCTAAATATCAGGGTATGGGACATGAAAGGTCATTGATGATCTTTGTATGATGCTTTTGAAAGGAAGTAGATGAATCAATGTAATAGTTTGTAGTATGGATTATAAACCATATGTGTTTATTTAAAAATATGCAAAAGCAATAATGAAAACAGAAATATGCAAAAGCTTCATGCATTTGAGAGATGGTCCCTGATCCATACAATTTCTGTACTAAGTAGCCAGAAACCATAAATTACTATCAGCATTTTTATTAATCTTAAATATCAATCTCAAATATTTAAGAACTGGTAGAGTGTCAGCCTGCGATAAACAGATACTACATGGTGTCATTTTGTTGATAGGTACTTAAGAAGACCAAATATATCATACCTCCTTAGGGGCTTTCCTGACATTTCATATGTGGTTGAAATATACTATTTTTTCCCCTGGAATTTAGTTTACTATGAGGCACCCTTTAATGTTACGTAGCTACAAATCCTCTAGGAAGTTAATAAAACAGTTCTTAGCTGCTGTTGGTTCAGCTTTATTGCAAGGATTAAACTGCGCTGTTCTTAATTGCAGAGTAGAGACTGCTTTTGAAAGCATTTTCACTTGCAATAAAATAAAGTAATCTCTGAAGAATAATGATGGGATTAGGCAGGAATCATTCACCTTTTGTCTTTTAAGAAAAATGCTTTCTGTTTCTATGGAGACACATGTAATGATATGATGAAAGATACCATGAGAAAGAAGGAGAAAAGTTAAGCAGTGCAGGGTTTCCTTTATAGGGGTTAATATGACACGAAGACTCTAGTTCCAGTGGAATCATCATCAGTGCAACTGCATAAATAGCATTCTCCCAACAGTCAGTTAAACATGAGCAATTCTGTCAGCAGCATAAAACTGGTACTGAATATACCCACTTGTGTTTTTTGTCATTTAATGTCATAATTAAGATGTCTGCTCCTGTTTCAGTATTCAGACTAACTCTACCAATGATAAGTCTGATCTACTTGATGAAAGGGTGAGTGTTTACATTCACATTAAAATTTTTAAAAAGTAGAATCTAGTGAAAAAAATTTGAAATATTTTAATAAATGTATGGTGTACATCATTAATTGTTTCTTCTCGCCTATGAGAGTAAATACATTAAAAAAATAAGCTTGAATATGCTCTATTCAGTGTTAAAATATGGAGATAACTTCATCATCATCAACACTAATTCTGTCAAATCAACAACATAAGCAGCCTAATCAAAAGTATCACTTATAAGTGCCTTCTATGTTTTAGATTAGGCTTTTGTTATCTTTTCTTTTTTTTACACTTACATTAGCTATTTGATCTTCACAATAACTCTGTGATTCAGGTACTATTATCTTCCTTATATTTTATTCTCCTTGTAAAATTTATTCACCAATGTCAGAGCTAAATTTTGAAAACAAGATACATCTTATGTAAAAAGCAAGTAAGATGGAGCTTTGCTTATTAACAATATAGGGATCATCCATATTGCAGTTATTTATTCTTTTCTTTAAGTAATCTCTACACTAAATGTGGGACTTGAACTCACAATTTCAAGATCAAGAGTTGGATGCTCCAGTGACTGAATCATCCAGGCACTCCCAAATTATTTGTTCTTTTCATGAATAAATCTACCTTTCACAGTTGCTAAGGCATCAAACATTAGGTTTTTTCTAGCAGAAGGTTCAGAAAAAGAGTAAAACAGGAGTAAGTTTGGTTAAGATCTTAAGACATTCTAGGCATTGAAATACCATTTAGGACATATCTCAATTCAGTTCTCTACAACTCTTAGAGGCAAATTTTTCTCAGATGGAAAGTGTACATGCACCAAGAATGAAATTCAACACACTCACAAGCAAGCAGCTCATCAGTGCTGGAGGCTAATTTGGATTCAGGCCTGAATCCCCTTCCTATGCTCCCATAACACCTCTTTAGATACCCAGGTCTTTGTGTCTAGATTTCCTATTATCTGTTTCTCTCCTCTATGTGCTAGTGGGACACAATCTCAGACCACTTGGCAAATGGTTTATGAGTTTCTGTAATTCATTCCAATTTGGATATTGTTTCCTATCATTGAAATATAATCAATTTTCACTTTCATTTTTTCAGTTTTTCAGTGTTCCAAAAAAAAAAAACCCATTTTAAGACAAAGTTTGCTTCATTGGTCAGAAAAAAACTAATTGGCAGTACATGTTATCTGACATTTGACAACTAATGCTTAAAAATATCCATAGACATAAAAACAAACCAGGGCTCTTGTAGATTGCTATAAACTTAAATATATTATCAAAGCAATGAAATTTTATTCTTAGGAAATTAAATATGAGGTTTCTCAATTTCCTGCTTTAGACATGATGCTAGGTAAGGTTGAAGAATTGGATGACTAATCACTTTCAAATAAAAACTCAGATAAGTCAAAGTTACATAAGCGTACATACAACTCTCAGGTGAAATGTGGCTGATTATACTACAAAGTAAATTGCCAGCACATTTATCATAACTTATAAATATGTTGGAGAGGCAAGTTTTATAATGGCTCACCAAAAATTGGGAAGCCTCAAATCCCTATCTCATTCATCTTGATGTGTTTATGGATCCTCCAAATTGGAAAGTTGAAGGGCAACATAGAGATCAGAAGCAGCTGTTTGTGGTCCTGTGCTCACAGCTGATATACAGAATTATGGCTCTCTCCTCTTCCAAATTACAGAGACTTTGTAGTACATTGACAAGTAACCTATGTGTACATTATTTTCCTATTCTGCATATTCACTTCCTGCTTGGTGAGGTTCAAGTAAAAAAATAAAAGCATTAAAATTTGTATATTTTTCATGCACCTATTCACATTTGCCATATTTGATCACATATGTCCAGTATTATTCTTTTTTTAAAAAAAAACTTTATTCAGGGGCGCCTGGGTGGCGCAGTCGGTTAAGCGTCCGACTTCTGCCAGGTCACGATCTCGCGGTCCGTGAGTTCGAGCCCCGCGTCGGGCTCTGGGCTGATGGCTCAGAGCCTGGAGCCTGTTTCCGATTCTGTGTCTCCCTCTCTCTCTGCCCCTCCCCCGTTCATGCTCTGTCTCTCTCTGTCCCAAAAATAAATAAACGTTGAAAAAAAAAATTTAAAAAAAAAAACTTTATTCATTTTGTGACAGGGAGAGAGAAAAAAATGTGTGAGTGGGGCAGGGGCAGAGAAGGAGAGAGAATCTCAAGCAGACTCCACTGACAGCATGGAGCCCAAAGCAGAATTCCTTATGAAGCATGAGATCGTGACCTGAGCTGAAATCAAGTTGGCTACTTAACCCACTGAGCCACCCGGGAACCCCCAGTATTATTCTATATATAAACCTATCAAACTCGTCTCATTCATTCATTCATTCATTCATTTAAATTTATTTCGAGAGAGAGCATATACATGTAAGTGGGGGAGGCACAGAGAGGAGGGAGAGAATCCCAAGCAGACTCCACACTCAGCACAGTGCCCGACAAACAGCTTGAATTCATGAACTGTGAGATCATGACCTCAGCCAAAATCACAAGTTTAACGCTTAACTGACTGTCCACCCAGGCACTTCAAACTTGTCTCTTTTATAAGAAATATACTTTTTGTATGCTGTGAAATATCTTTGCTTGGTAAACAGTATGTTTTTTACATATATATACTTTTTTTCTCACTAGATACAATAGTTCTGATATTTACAAATGTATAAATAAAGTGATATTTGGCCTGATCTTTGAGAAATGCCTAGATGTTTCAGAAAGACAAAGAAAGGAAGGATGTTTTAGGAGGAGGGAAAAATTATATCAGTAAAGTCATGGAAGTATCAAGGTATGGTGGAAATTAGTACAAACACAATGTGCTTCAGGGTGGTATAGGAAATTGCCAGAAAATTAAGCTAACATGAAAAACTGTGACAAGAGTTAGGAGTAATAACAAATCTTTAAAAAATTTAATTTTCCCTAGCACCAAATTTGAAAAAGAACATTTTCCCTCTCTCTTTTTCTTATAGTACTTCCTTGTAATTTAAACTTGTAATTGCAAATTTTTTCTATCTCTTTGAAATGTATGCAAATCTTTTATTTATTTTTATTTTTTAAATATTTTTTAAATGTTTATTTGTTGAGAGAGAGAGAGAGAGGAGAGAGAGAGAGAGAGAGAGAGAGAGAGAGAGAGAGAGAGAGAGAACATGGGTGGGAGAGGGGTAGAGAGATAGGTAGAGAGAGAGAATCCCAAGCAGGCCCTGTGCTGTCAGCACAGAGCCCAATATGGGGCTTGGTCTCACAAACTGTGAGATCATGACCTGAGCTGAAATCAAGAGTCAGACACTCAAATCGACTGAGCCACCCAGGTGCCCCTTTATGTATATATGCGTGTGTGTGTGTGTGTGTGTGTGTGTATTTTTTTTTTTTTAATTTAAAGTAAGCTCTACACCCAACGTGTGGCTTGAACTCACAACCCCAAGATCAAGAGTTGCATGTTCTACCGACTAAGCCAGCCAGGCACTCCAGAAAGGTATGAAAATCTTTTAAAAGCTAAATAGGACTTTTGCTAGTTTTGCATCTCAGGAAATTTTCTTAGGGTCCATCTTTTTGAAATGTGAACATCAGGGAAGATTGTGTCCTGTCTCCCTATGTTTCTAGACATTTGGATACAAGTGGTAACTTTTTGCTTGTCTTGGAGACATGAGATTATTTTTCTTTTGAATAAAATAATGAACTTGTATGTATAGATTGTATTTGCCTGGTTGTATGAAAGCATGAGACTTCTTTCTGTCTTTGTAATGTCTTTAGCTGATGGCCCATGATATACACTGCAATCTGTTTTAATGCTTACTCAATAATAAATAATAAAACTATTTTCTTTCCTTTTTACATTCGTGGAGATTTCTGGGATGGCAGAAGATTTTACTTTATTATTAATAATGTTCAAAACAAAACCACCAAAAGGTTTGTATGCCATACTTAGAATATTGTAGTTCATTATTAGAAAAACCCATTGAAGACTTGAAGAGTAATGGTATTCAATGGAAGACTTGAAGAGTAATAGATATTTGTTTTATAAATAAATTATATTGGCAATGTGTATATTGGTTAATCATTAAAGTCTAAAGACAAATATTTTTAAAAGATATTATAGTGGTCTATGTAAAGGGTTAGAGATTAGTGATTCTGGAGACATAAATGTCTCCATACAAAAGTCTCTGTGAAGGTAAAACTGACAGAATATAATGCAGCGATGCCAATGATATAAAGTTAACAATTTATGACAAAGTATTTAACATTAGCCTTTCTAACAAATATTAAATATTAATTAGCAGTTACTGAGTGACTACTATGTACTATGAACTGTTCTAAGTGCTCAAGTGTACTAAAATACTGTCATCACAATCCTGTGAAGTAGATTGTGTTATCATGCTGCAAATGAAGATACTGAGAAAAACTTTTGAGCATCTTGCCAAGGGTTAAAAAACAGAGCTGTGCATCCATGATAGTTACTATAATAAGGACTGGAATGAAATATATTAATCAATTAAATATATAGAGATAAAGAATTACATGTGGGAACACAAACTTGGAACGTTGACAGGTATTAAGACCAGTTGAAGGAAAATATCAACAGAACTATTAATCGAAGAATATTCTTTCACAAAGAGTACTTCTTGGAAGGCTGACCTATTTATAACTTTTCTAAAGCTGACTAAAAAAAGTACCAGGTGGTAAGGTCCAGCTGTGCCCACTAAAGTGTGAAATATACACCTTTACTACTGACAAGACACATGCAAACTAACAAAGGAAATGTCCACGAAGATACAAACACTTAAAGAGGAACTTATTGAACCTCTAAAGAACTTCTTTCTTCTCTTGAAAAAATACTAATAAACATTTCACCAAACTTTGAGTAACTATGAACTATGCTGCAGAAACAATAAGAAGTGTCTGTATAAATATGAGTGTGTATAGGTACATTTGTATGTGTATATGAATACAAATATGTATATGTACATATATACACACAATATAATCATCTTAAATAGAAGTGACTAGGTATGTGGTGTATATAGAAATATGCTTGTACATACACACACACATACACACACATATATATATTATGCCAAATAATATGACTAGGAATACTATGAATGAATATATCTGTTAAAAATCAAAATTTCATCTCCACTCAATAGTAGATTAAATGTTTCCTCCTGGAAATAACACTAAGCAAAACCTATTGGTTGCTAAATCTTCTATTAGTCTCATCAGTCAATCTGAGTTGTCACTAATTAATCTCCTTTGTTGCACCATGATGCCTAAAGGCATTTTGAAATTAAATTTATAAGTATAAATGCTTAAAGACATGTTTCATAAAATCAATACAGCACAGTAATCCTTATTATAAATAAAGGAGATATACTTCTGAATAGCATTTGTTTTTTCTTATAAATTCTTAACAGTAAGGAGGACTACTAAATGTCCATTAATAGATGAATGGATAAGGAATATGTAGTATACATACACACAATGGAATATTACCCATAAAAGAGGATGAAATTTTGCCATCTGCAACAACATGGATGGACTTAGAGGGTATTATGCTAAGTGAAATATAAGTCAGAGAAAAGACAAACACCATGTGATTTCACTTATATATGGAATTTAAAACACAAAGCAAACAAACCAGACAAAACAGAAATAAACTCAAAGTTACACAAAACAAACTGATGGCTGTCAGAGGGGAAGAGGTTGGAGGATGGACAAAAATAGGGAAATGGATTTAAGAGGTACAATTCCCCAAGACTGGAGAAAAAGGCAAGTAAAAATAGCAGGTCATGGCTTACCAAAGCAGAGATTCACAAGTGGAAACTGCAACAGGAATCCAGGCCAGAGTAGGAAAACCTGAACTATAATTGGGTAATTCCTTCAGGGTCAGTGTAAGGAACTCTGAGAGTTAAAAACTCCAGGGTACCCAGTCACAGGGGAGCCTCCACAATTTTGTGAGATTCATCTCCAGATTATCCAGGTTCTCCCTGTAAATATCAGAGAAAAATCCCATTGTGCTCCCTACAGGGAGAGGGGAAGGGAATCATTTTGAAATACTCTAGAACACTGCATTCTTAACAAGGCCTGTCCTCAGGAGAAACTAATTAACCAGAACCTAACAGGCCAGAGTATTATTAGAGCCCAACTGAACCAAGGAAATGGAAATATTCAACTCCAATCAGCTCTCTTCAGAGTAGAAATCAATGAAATTGAAAATAGGAAATCAATTGGTAAAATAAATGAAACCAAAAACTGGCTCTCTGAAAAGATCAGTAAAACCAACACGCTTTGAGCCAGGCTAACTAAGATTAAAAAGAGAGAGCATACAAACTATTAATATCAGAAATCAAAGAAGAGCAGTTTTCTCTCAAGTGTGTGTCAATCAATACCCAACCAAAGACAAGGGGAATACTCTGCTGATCTCAAGTGAGCCACCTTCTTTCTTGCAAAAAAAAAAAAAAAAAAAAAAAAAAAAACATCCTTTACATATCTTTCCTTATGCAACTTTGCCAATTACTCTAGAATGTTAACTAAGTATTTAAATGCTGAGTTAGGCTGTGTGCACTAGTGAAATTATACCAAATTACTCTCTAAAGTGATTATACTCCCAACAACAACAGTATATGATAGTTACCTGATTCTTCACTAAACCCTAGTATATCTCCTATCTCCTCTTCTCTGCCCTCCTGCCCTACCCCCTCCACTTTTCTTTCCCTCTCTCTGTCTCTCCCAATCTCTCTCACACTCCTCTCTCTCTCTCTCTCTCTCTCTCTCTCTCTCTCTCTCTCTCTCTGAAGTGTCTTCATCTCTCTTCTCTACTCTTCCCCACAAATTCTAGCCTCTTTGGCCTCCCCAAGCTATACTTTCTATCTCCTCAATTCAAGAAGACTTCTTGTCTCTGTCTGGGCTCCCATCTTTCTATTGAGGATTGGAAATTCTCTATAGCCAGTCAGCTGGTGGAATCATGGGGCTCACCTCATTTGTATACCATCTTCTTGAAAGATTTCCTTAACATATATCATAGTATTGGCCCACTGGTAATGAATTCTCTCAGCTTTACTATGGCTGGGATCATTGCCTTGTGCTACCCACTGTCCAATGTCTGGAAAACTTCACTACCACCACCATCACCACCCTCCACGCTGTATATTTGCCTAGTTTTCTGGTTGTTTAAGTTGGGAACGTAAATATAACCTATGTCATTCCATCATATCTTCAATGTGGAAGTTTCCCAATTTATTTCTTCACTGTTCATTTAGATTTTCTGATGCTTTTTTGCTTGTGGGAAATTAAACTCTAAAAATCAAGTTTGTTTTGAAAGAAACAAATAATATTGTCCTATAAATGCATGCAAGTAACTATTTGGTTTATCTTCTCAAAATTGAATATATTTTGATATGTCAAAGGAAATAGTGAGATAAACTAACAACTTACATAAGCTTTCCCTGGACACAGGAGAAACGAAATACAGGAATGGTTTCCTTCAATAAATTAAAATAAAAAGCAATGCGGTGTTTTCTTCTAAATATTAAAAATAATCTAGTTAATGCACTCCATCTAATGATCTTTTTTGCACCAATGTGAATCAATGCAATTAATACATATAAAAGATTTATAGTATACAACACAGTGCATATTGTTGCAGTTAAGAGCACAGCTACAGATGTGTGACCCTGGATAAAATAAGTATCCTATCTAAGTCAGAATTAGTTAATAAGAATAGCTATTTATAGTAGTTCCTGGGAAGTAACATGTATTCGATAATACCTATTTTCATTATTTATAGTCAATAATTTATAATTGTCATTTCTTCATTCTAGTGTAAAGTATAATGATAAAAACAGCATGCCTTACTCTACGAACACAAACGTTTCATGTATTTACTTACCCTTAATTATATAATAATTCCTAATATCTTTACAGAACTCTAAAGTTTACAAGGTTCTTTCCAAAGTAATCCTTCTAACATATGATCCCCAAAATATGTAATCCTCCAACATCCTGGTTAGAAAGATGCTATTAACATCAAATTTTCAGGGCTCAGAAAGCTTATGTGATAGATTTTGATATACATGAGGCAGAACATGAACTAGAAGCAGCATCTTCTGGTATTGTAACTTCTTTCTTTTGTAATATAGTTCACTGTCTCTATATATTTTTAAAAGCGGTATTAACATTTATAAGATTTTATATATATATGAGGTGTAAGATACTTATAAGATATATATACATATATATACATATACCACTGAAATAATAAAAATACCATCTTGTTATATTACTGCTATGAAAAGCTTATAGTTAAAAACAGAAATATGTATTTTAAAAAATGAACATTCTTTAGGCATGAATATATGTACTAACATCAAGTAGAATAAAAAATGTAAGTTTTGTAGGCAGAGTATATAAGTTTATATTAATTCATGCTTACTAATTATTACGATGACATTTGAAAAAATAAAAATTTCTAACTTAAGAAATATATTGGTTCACTTGTCTTTCTCAATAAATCCATTTATCCAAGAGATTTCTTGCTTCAAAATGAATATAACATTCTGGTATAATCACTAAATTTTAATGTAAGTATTCTTAGAGATAAATATAAGCCAACTCTGTTGCTAATTCATTAAAAAAATCGCTCATGCTTGAATATTTCCTTAAATTTCTCTTTCAAAGCTGTTCTATCACATATATGATTTTAATATAGTTTTTCCAATTAAAACAATACTATAGTTGGGGTAAGGATATTAAATATATTATGTAAAAGGATCAAGGTAACAAACATTAAATACAACATAATAGTATTTTTAGAAGGCTAGAATAGAAAAATTATTGAAATAACATGCTATCTTAATATATTTCTATTCACATATCTGAAGAAATCACCAATTTTATATAACATTTTGAAATCCAGATATTTTAAAGGAATAATTTGTAAGTAATTAAACTGTGTTAAATTTTTCACATAACACGCTTAATTTTAACTACAAAAACTAATATAAGGATGCGTTTTAAACTTTTGTTTCTATTTCTGTCATTAAAGAATACATTATCAAAGTGAGTAGATGTTGTAGATGTAGTGAATAGGAAATTCAGTGAAGATATATTATATACAGAGATTTCTCTATATGTTGCCTTTGATTTTAATACAATGTAAATTAATATATTTACATAGAAATTATTTTGAAATATGATAGGAAATCCTCACAAACTTAACTTGCATTTTTGGGGGGGGGGTTAGTGACAGGCATTTCTGATTGGCTATTACCTATAAATACTAAATCTTGCTTCCATTATATTATTATTTTTCTCAAATTACACTATACATAAAATACACATATCTTTTGTGCTCAGTATGATGATTTCAGAAAAATGCATACAGTCCTCTAACCTACACTTCTTTCAAAACTGGCTATTTCCCAACTGCAGAAACTTCCCTCATGCCACTTTTCAATCTCTGTCCCTACCCCATCCCTCACCAAACAATGGTCTAATTACAATCATCATAAACAACTTGACCTTTTTTAGAAATTCTTATAAATGCAATCATACAGTATGTATTTTTTATGTCTGTTTTTGTATTTCACTCAAAATAATGTTTTTGCAATCATCCATATTGTTATGCATATTGGAATTTTTATTGCTGAGTGCTATTCAATTGTATGAATATGCCACAATTTGTTTAGTATCTTGATGGCCATGTGGGATGTTTCCAGTTTTTGTTTATTATAGTTTAAACTTCTATGAAAATTGTTCACAAGTCCTTTTGTGTATATATGTTTTCATTTTTCTTGGTTAGGTGGGGAATTGCTGGGTCACAAGGTAAATATATGTCAAACTTTGTAAGAAACTGACAAACTTTTTAAAAAGTGCTTGCAACATTTACACTCCCACCAGCAATGTTTGAGACTTCCTCTTGCTCCCTATATTGCCAGTATCTTTAAATGACTGCCTTTTAAATGTAGCCATTCTGGTAGACATGTAGGGGTATTTCAAATGGTTTATATTTTCATTTCACTGATGACATAATATTGAGCATTATTTCATGTACTTGTTGAATATTTATATACCTTTCTTTGTGACTTATGTGTTCATCTTTTTTGTATATTTTATTGGGTATTTTTTTGGGTGTAACAATTCATTATACACTTTAGATACAAACTGATACATATCTATCTATCTATCTATTTATAGATAGATATAATATATGTAAAATGATAGAGAGCGCACCATATATATAATAGTTTGTCCAAATCTGTCTTTATTTTCTTAAGGTTGTCTTCTGAAGAATAATTTTACGGAAGTCCAACTCACCAATTTTTAATATGCTTAGAGATTTTCCTTTTCTAAGATGCCTACTCAAGGTCATGAAGATAGTCTCCCATATTTTCTTCCAAATTTTTATAGGTTCAGATTTAACATTTAGGTCTATGACACATCTCAAAACAGTTTTTTGTGTTTAGTGTGAGGTAGGTTTCAAGGTTCATTTTTTTTCCTCATATGAAAGTTACTTATTCACTAATTCTCATTAAATTTTTCCCACTGAATTCTTCTGGTGCCTTATGAGTTGAGTATGAGTTGGACATATATGGATCATTCTATTTCTGGACTCTCTGTTTGGCTCCATAATTATATTTGTCCATCCTCACATCAGTAATACTCTGCTTGAATTACCGTACTTTTATAGTACAGTAATCATTTGTACAGTAATGATTTGTACATATCATAGAGTATGGTTATCATTTCTCTAGCTTTCTTCTTCTTTTTCAAGATGGCTGTAGGTATTCTAGGACCTCTTCAATTTCACATAAATTTGGAGTACTCTGTCCATCTCTAAAGTAGATCTTGATGTGCTTTTGATTGAAGTTGTATTGAATGTATTGATGAACTTGTGGAGAATGGATAAGTTAACAATATTGAGTTTTCCACTTCAGGAACATAATGTATCTCCCATTTATTTAGGTCGTTCACAATTTCAGCATTGTTTTCTACTTTCGGTGTGGGAATTTTATAATCTTGTGTTACATCTGTCCTTTTATTATAAATATTATTTTAAATTTTCAATTACTGATTGTTTATGTATGGAAATACAATTGATACCATTAAATTTATATACTGAGACCTTGATTATTTCAGCTATTACTTTTAGTAGTTTTATATTTATAGATTCCATAGACTGTCAATAAATAATCCCCTTATATGATAATGAAGGTAATAAAACTCTCTACTTTCTCCCTTTTATACTTTATGCCTTTTATTTATTTTTCTTGTTTTATGTACTAAAACATCTGTAAAGTGTAAATAGATTTGGTGGGAGTATACATCCTTTAACTGCTTCAGATAATGATTTTAGAAAGAGAATAAGCATTTGCAATATCCTTTCTCCCTTTGAATACTGTTTATTCCTTGTTTTCAATTGTTTCCCTCCCAGCCAAATCCTAAGGTCCACAGCCAGCCTTTCTCTAATTTCTTTTAAATTGTTTAAAACTACAGTGCATCTAATTATCTCATGTATAACCAGGCTGACTCTTCAAATTAATGGTAATGAATTCATCTATTTATTCATCTATCTAGAAATAAAGCTTACTTCAGCTTACTGACATTTTTAAAGGCAATTCAAAACTTGTGTAAGGGATGATACCACAATGATGTGCACAACTGACCTTGAGTAAGGAACACACTATGTACTGGATGGTTAACAATAAAATTTGAAAATGCTAATGATGACTCTAAGGTTATTATTCTTGTTTTAGTTATTCTTTGCAGAGACCTGCTTCTGGTGAGAAAGAGATGACTTTGGCTCCCATCAAAAAACAGTAAGTAAAATTATGAAGTATCCATGGAAAAAATTGTTGAAAAAAATTAATTTCTTTTGGGCACCTTGATCCATGAGTTCTGTTGTATACATTTTTTTAACTCAGAGCATTTCAAAGGTGTGGGTTACTGCTTGGGAATAGGAAAGAAAAAAGTTCCCTAAACTTTTTATAACTTAAGTAAGAAACGAAAATAGTTAGCTATTTTAAGGAAAAAATGTACATGAAATTCTAATAGACATTATGCTTACACCCTTAAATTCGGTAGGCAAAAAAAGTCACATTACTTTACATCCTCTAAGCAAATTAATTCTAAGATTCCATTCTATCTCTGCTCTGTTAGGATTCCTTAACCACTTATGGCCATGACTGAGAAAAAGTCCTTGGAGTTTGCATCACAACAAAGCCAAAGACACCCACCCAGTGTTGGCTCATCTCTTCATTACCTTTTGCCTCTGAAATGGCCCAGTCTTCATCACTTCATCTTTGAGGCCCAGGTGTCCAGCTGTTTCTGCATCCAGTTTGGGCACAGGGATCTTTGCTGAAGCTGAGAACCCCGGGGGCTAAGTGTTGAGCATCTCTAAATACATCAGTCATGTTCTTTTTCTACTTAATATTAAAACAAAACTGTGATGATTACAAAGACTTAATTATGAATACAATATACTTTTATCCAAACTCTTTCATAAGTAAGATGTAGTTTATAAAACTCTATGTGTAACTGAATATTACTATTTTAATGGAAATAAAATAATATATTTAAATATTAAAGGAGCTGACAAACATACAGCATATATGTATGAAAAAATAATAGAAACTAAGTGGTAAGTACTTGTACTTAATGTGAATATGGGACATCTGGGTGACTCAGTC
This sequence comes from Felis catus, assembly GCF_018350175.1. Classification (NCBI taxonomy): domain Eukaryota; kingdom Metazoa; phylum Chordata; class Mammalia; order Carnivora; family Felidae; genus Felis; species Felis catus. Next base: position 174,767,323 of record NC_058375.1, on the reverse strand, counting down.
AGTTAAATGTCCAAAACTAGTGTTTTGGGGTCATGATCTCGCAGTTGATGAGTTCAAGCCCTACGTGGGGCTCTGTACGGATAATTCAGAGCCTGAATCCTACTTTGGATTCTATGTCTCCCTCTTTCTCTGCCCCTCTCCCACTTACACTGTCTCTCTCTCTCTCTCTCTCTCTCTCTCTCTCTCTCTCTCTCTCTCTTTCAAAAATAAATAAACATTAAAAAAATTTTTAATTAAAAAATGTGAATATAGCACAAAACTAAAAATATAAAGATAAAATATAATAAATTACATAAACTACTTATTAATAAAGATATGCACCCATAAAAATTAATAATATTTTTAAAAAACTTTTGAGGAACTTACATACTGTTTTCCAGAGTGGCTGCACCAGCTTTCATTCCCACCAACACTACACGAGGGTTCCTTTTACTCCACATTCTTGTCAGCACTTGTTTCTTGTGTTTTTGATTGTAGCCATTCTGACAAGTGTGAGGTGATATCTCATTGTAGTCTTGATTTGCATTTCCCTGATGTTGAGAATCTTTCCAGGTGTCTGCTGGACATCTGGAAAAATGTCTTTTCATGTTTTCTGCCCATTTTTAATTGGATTATTTGTTTTGGCGGTGTTGAATGGTATCAATTCTTTAAATATTTTGGAAAATGCACTTTATCAAATACGATTTGCAAATATCTTCTCCCATTAAGTAGGTTACCTTCTAGTTTTGATTGTTTCCTTTGTGCTGAGGCTTTTATTTTGATGTAGTTCCAATAGTTTATTTTTGCTTTTGTTTCCCTTGCCTCAGAAGACATATCTAGAAAAATGTTGCTACAGCCAACATCAGAGAAATTACTGCTTGTTCTCTCTTTCAGGATTTTTATGGGTCCAGGTCTCACATTTTAGGTCTTTAATCCAATTTGAGTTTATTTTTGTGCATTGTGAAAGAAAGTGGTCCAGTTTTATTCTTTTATATATAGATGTCCAGTTTTCTCAACACCATTTGTTGAAAAGACTATCTTACTCCCATTGTATATTCGTTCTTCCTTTGTTGAAGATTAATTGATAATTGTGGGTTTACTTCTAGGTTTTCTATTCTATTCCACTGATCTATGTGTCTATTTTCATGCCAGTAACATACTGTTTTATATACTACTGCTTTGTAATATAACTTAATATCTGGAATTGTGATGCCTCCAATTGTGGGGGATTTTTTTGTTGTTTTGTTTTTTGGGTTTTTTTTTTGTAAGATTGCTTTGGCTTTTTGAGGTCTTTGTCATTCCATACACATTTTAAGACTGTTCTAGTTCTGTGAAAAATTCTTTTGATATTTTGATAAGAGATTGCATTAAATTTGTAGATTGCTTCGAGTAGTATAGACATTTTAACAATATTTTTGTTCTTCCAAACCATGAGCATGGAATGTCTCTCCATTTCTTTACGTCATCTTGAATTTCTTTCATCAGTATTTTATTGTTTTCAGAGTGCAGACCTTTCAACTTTTTGGTTAAGTTTATTCATAGATAAACTTAACCAAAGTTGGGGTGCAACTATAAATGGGATTGTTTCCTTAATTTCACTGTCTACTGCTTCATTATTAGTGTATAGGAATGCAACAGATTTCTGTACATTGATTTTATATCTTATGACTTTACTGAATTCATTTATCAGTTCTAGTAGTTTTTTGGTAGAGTCTTTGGGGTTTTCTATTTATAGTATCATATCATCTGCAAACATAGTTTTATTTCTTCCTTACCAATCTGGATTCCTTTTATTTCCATTTCTTCTGATTGCTGTGGCTAATACTTCAGTACTATGTTAAATAAAAGAGGTGAGAGTGACATCCTTATCTTGTTCCTGACCTTAGGAGAAAAGCTCTCAGTTTTTCAACACTAAGTATGATATTGGCTGTGATTTTTTCATATAAAGCCTTTATTATGTTGAGATATGTTCCCAGTAGACCTACCTTGCAGAGGGTTTTGTAATGAATGGATGTTGTACTTTGTCAAATACTTTTCCTGCATCCATTGGGATGATCATATATTTTTTATCCTTTCTCTTATTGATGTGAAGTATCATGCTGATTGTTTTGTGAATACTGAACCACCCTTGCATCTCTGGAATAAATCCCACTTGATTGTGGTATATGACTTCTTTTTAATATATTGATGGATTCAGTTTGCTAATATTTTGTTGAAGATTTCTGCATGTATATTCATGAGAGATACTGACCTATAGTCTCTGTTTTTTTGTGGAGTCTTTATCCAGTAATTGCACTACTGGGTATTTACCCAAAAAATACAAAAACACGAATCCAAAGGGATACATTCACCCCTATGTTCACTGCAGCATTATTTACAATAGCCAAATTATGGAAGAAGTCTAAGTGTCCATCAATAGATGAATGAATAAAGAAGATGTCACATACACACACTTGAATATTATTCAGCCATAAATAAAAATGAAATCTTGCCATATGCAACAACATGGATAGAGCTAAAGAGTATAATGCTAAGGAAAATAGAGAAAGACCAATACCATATGACCTCATTTGCATATGTGGAATTTAAGAAACAAATGAGCAAAGGAAGAAAAGGGAGAAAGAGAGACAAATAAACAGATTCTTAATAATAGAGAACAAACAGATGATTACCAGAGGGGATGTGGGTGGAGGGATGAGTGAAATAGTTGAGGTGATTAAAAAGTATACTTTTTATGATGAAAACAAAAAGGTAATAAATAATCATATGATACTAAGTCATGCAGGTAAAATACAGTTATTTTAACAATACGTTCCATGTTCGGGAATAGCAGTTGTAGTGGTTTTAACACTTTCACATTATATTTATGGTGGTAGGGCTGGCCTCCAGCACATGAGCTATGAATAAATATAAATGACTACCACAACCTTTGTAACTGACAATTTTTCCTTGAAAAATATATAGAGCACATCAAAAAAAATAGAACTTAATTCAAAAGCTAATATATGGGTGATATTTCACCCTGTATGCTGAACAAATTGCCATTCAACAGTCACATTTCAGCTTTAGCGCTTCACTTCCACTCTCATTCTTCTGTTGTGGGCCCTGGCCTGAGAGCCTTGGCTGTTATCTCTAATACTCATGAAATGATCCATATATGTGGTTTACCTGGCTTACAACTCCCTCCATCATCCATCCATACACCTTTAGCTTTCCTTCCAAAAGTATTTTACGATATGTCAATAAGACGTATTATTTGGGAATGATAAATCATGAGAGTTAACTAAAGTGTAAAAAACTCTATTCATGAGTCATGGTGGATAGAACAGAAGAGCTCTGTCCCAAAGTTTTGCTATTTAAAAGGTGCCAAAGTCAAAATAATTTTTAGAAGGCTGTAAATATTTTGAGGTCCCTTCTGTTTTTTTAAATAGTCCACCCACATCTTTCCAGTTATGATATCATCACAGCTGGATGACATCAGAGCATAAGATCAAAAACCTTGAGCTCACTTCCTTTGTTATCATAGGCCACCTCATTTCCCTTTCCTCACCTACACCTCATTCAGCACCATGCACACACATGCATACCTCCATGTGTTTGAGTATATGTATCTAGCACTGCTTGCCTGAAGAGATAATTTGCTTCATGTCAGCAAAGACATGTCAGTATCCTACATTTAGATCATCATATAGTACAACAAGATAAATACCTGTGAATTAAGTTTATGTGCACGTATGATTCAGATTAACATGTATGTAGAATAGAGATATACAGGAGTACTTGAAATAAATATTTTCATTGGCAAGGCAGTGAAAGAGTCCAAATAATTCTGTCTGCTTTATTAGACTGAATGCAGATTTGTCAACACAGAAGTAAATGAAAAAAAAAAAATGGAATCAATTGACAATGATAGAAAAGTTTTAAATTTACATACAATATACATTTCTAGTTTTTCTTAATAAATTAGATATAAGGAGTGCCTGGGTGGCTTAGTCAGTTAAGTGTCCAACTTCAGCTCAGGTCATAATCTCACAATTCATGAGTTTAAGCCCCGCATCATGTTCTATGCTGACAGCTCGGAGTCTGGAGCCTGCTTCGGATTCTGTGTCTCCTTCTCACTCTCTGCCCTTCCCCTGCCCATGCTCTATTTCTCTCTCAGAAAATAAACATAAAAATGTTTTTTAATAAAAAAATAAAATAAATAAATTAGATATAACAACAGAAGTCCACAATGCTGCTTTGGAGTGAACACTCCTTTAAATGGAAAATGTTTTTTCTAGTTCTAAACAAAAATTATCAGCCTCTTTTAGTCATACAAAAAGTGACTATATTTCTCTATGGGCCCAGTATAGTCCTGACTTGTCACAACATCTCAATCTCAAATATAAATATTTTTATTCTCAGTAATGTCCCAGTTTAAATAAATGTGCATGGACATGCTACTTATTTACCTTCCTGGTTCTTAAAAATATATTATTCAGCTACCATAAATATGTAACAGGAGAGATAGTTCAACAACTCCTTAAATGGTCATTACTGCCATTACTTCCCATCCTCTGGTAAAACATCCTTGGCCACAAAGGCTATTGTTGAAACACTGGAGTCCAACTAACACATTTTTTTCATACTAGAGCTGGTAATAAAAGTCCCTTTCTTCTCTGACAAAGGATTCAGGATGCCAATTTAAAGTTGTCTGTAGCCACATCTCCAATGAAGAAGCCGACAGAGGAGAACAAAGATGAGAGACCAGGTAAGTCTTAATGGTGAACAAAAGCCCATCTCAATTGCTATTGTCATCTATGACTTTCCTAATTAAGGGAGTAATATGTTTCATTTTTATTGAGCTAAATAGACTTCAGTTTCTTTTTTTTTTTAATGTTTATTTATTTTTGAGAGAGAGAGAGAAAGACAGAGCCCAAGCAGGGAAGGTGCAGAGAGAGAGGCAGACACAGAATCTGAAGCAGGCTCTAGGCTCTGACCTGTCAGCACAGAGCCCAATGCGGGGCTCAAACTCATGGACCGTGAGATCATGACCTGAGCTGAAGTCGGACACTTATCTGACTGAGCCACCCAGGTGCCCCAACAGACTTCAGTTTCTGCTGAGATGCAAACAAAAAGCATCATTTACTTCTATTCCAGTAGCTTGTTTCTTTTTATGGAAAATATACAAATATAATAGAAATAAAAATTATATCTATTTCAGTGGAATAAATCAGTAATTTTCCTGTTCGCTCTCCTTTATCTTTAATCTCAAGAATCATGCATCTGTTTCTTTATCTAGCATGTTCTTTCATGTCCTCCTAGAGAAAAAGGAAGAGCATAGGTGTGTATATATATCAAGGAATGTTAGAAGAAATCACAGAAATCATCTTTTCCAGCTTTTTAACTTTACAGAGGAATTCTGCTATGGCCTGAATTTTTGTGTCCCTGCCTCCCCTGCCCCCAAAATCATGTGTTGAAATCTTAACTCCCAAAAGTAATGGCATTAGTAAGTGGTGCCTTTGGAAGGTGATTAGTTCTTGAGAGTAGAATTCTCCTGAATATGATCAGTGCTCTTATAAAAGATATCCCACAGAGCTCCCTAGTCCCTTCCACTACATGAGGATACACAAGAAGTCTGTGACCCGGAAAAGGCCACCACCCAACCACAATGGCACCCTGATTTTGGACTGCCAGCCTCCAGAACTGTGAGCAGTAAATTTCTGTTTATAAGCCACCCAGTCTCTGGTATTTTGTTACAGTAGCCTGAATTAACTAAGGCAAAGTCACAGAAAGATTCAATGACAAAACTGTGCATATTCATTTACAGTACAGTACTGAATAAAATTATTTCCTGTGTATTAAATTTCCTTTAATCTCATTTACCCTTCTATATTTTGTCTTAACCATTCTTTGGGGGAGGGAGATACTGATGGTTATCGACAACTGAAATGGAGTCATTTACTCATTCTTTAAGTTAGATGCTCCCCTTCTCCTTACAACTTTACACTAATGATAGGTAACTTTTACTGAATGTAATGTAGCATTGTTATTGTCGTTTTCCATTTAATCCCTGTGACAGGTCAATAATATAGGCACTGATATAATCAACATTTTATAGATTTGGTAATTTTTCCAAGGTAATTCACATAATTATGGTAACCTTTTTCAAAAAAATATACCTATTGTTTACTTGCTAGTTTATATATTTATACATAATACCTATATTTATATACCTTATATATTTTTGTAAGCCACTGAAAATACTCTTTATAACCAGGCAGATTTAGATAAGTAAAGCATGGATTCTATGAGTTATCCAAGATCACATTGTTTAGTAAAGAATCAGGACATAGACTAAGATGACCTAATACCAAATCCAGAGCTTTTCATAGAGAAGCTTAATATAAAGCAGTAGTGTCTTAAAATTAGCAGTTATAGAACTCTTCAAGATTGAATAAGCTTAGTGCTGAGGTGTCATTCTGGACATATTACTGATGAAAGGAATGTTTATTAAATAGTTTAGTGACTGGTGAAAACTACTCTATGAGATGGTAGGTTATACTGATGTTCTACCTCTCAGATTAATGAGACATGGATGAAGCATGTTGAAATCTCCAAACTTAGAGTAGTCAGAACACCCAGTTATACATTCTTCAGGTTAATGAAAAAGCACTCTATTTAATGATTTTTTACTTTTATCCCTCGTTTTTTTTAATGTTTTTTTAATGTTTTGATTTATTTTTGACTCAGAGAGAGACAGAGCATGAGCAGGAAAGGGGCAGACACAGAATCTGAAGCGGGCTCCAGGCTCTGAGCTGTCAGCACAGAGCCCGATGCAGGGCTCGAACTCACAGACTGTGAGATCATGACCTGAGCCAAAGTCAGACGCTCAACCGACTGAGCCACCCAGGTGCCCCTATCCCTTGTTATTAAAATGCAAGAGGAGGAGTGCTTGGGTGGCTCAGTCGGTTAAGCGACCAACTCTTGATTTTGGCTCAGGTCATGATCTCACGGTTTGTGAGTTCACGCCCTGTGTCGGGCTCTGCACTGAGTACGTGGAGTCTGCTTGTGATTCTTTCTCTCCCTCTTTCTCTGCTCCTCCCTGGCAAGCGTGCACCAGGGATCTGATAAATCAGATCATTGGAAGCATATTAATTCTAGACCAGACTAAAAAAATGGAACCCTTTCTCTCTGAAAAGGAAACAAAAATAAAATGTATAGCATAGCTATTCCATTCTTAAAGGTTTAATTAGTTCTCCATTTTCTAAACTGACTTTGGCAAAAAAAAAAATTCAGATTAGTATTTAATGTAAACTATTCTAACTAAAACTTTTGATATAAATAAGATACATGTAACTGAATATAGTTTTCTATTAGTTCTGTCCATCAAGGACATGTTTATGAAGCAATTAAGAATTAAGACTGTAAGGAGAAAAAAGAATTGGCCACCAGGACTTTTCAATCAGGTTTCACAGTCATATTATTTATCTTATGAAACATGGGGTTAAATGGCCAAGCCACTCACAAAGACTTTTGTACCTCATTTCTCTGATAGGTACATACTATATTTATATGCTATAAATTTGTCTATGCTATTTGGCAGGTTGTATTTTCTGGAAAACAGTCTGAGGAAAAGGTCTGTGAACAGAATGTTTATCAGGGACTAACACACGTAAAGTGGGAATATAGTCCGGAGAAAGCAGCAGAGCTGTAATGCAGGTCCAAAGGTCTCCTTCAACCCCACTGCATAGAGCTGATGCTAAAATGGCCTGTCAAAATTGTTTGGTGTCAGCATCAGTCATTGGATCTTGGCCACCCCACCCTCACCTGGGATAAGGCATTGCTTTACACTATTTATTATACAGTCCTCTAACTTTTATTTGCTTTTTCTATTTTTATGGTATTTATTTCCATTTCCAATGGAAAATGTTAAAGCTATGGTAGCCAATACCCTTCCCTTTTTTCTTAATTTTAATAGGAATTCTTCTAATGTCTCAACATTAAGTAGGATATCTGTAGAAGATTTCTGGTAGGCACCATTTTGAAGTTAAGACATTCCTCTTCTTAATGTGTTAGTAATTTGTTGTAAGTGTATGTTAAATGTTAGCAAATGCTTTTTGAACCTTTATTTTGTTGGTTATATGCTTTTCTACTTTCATCTACTAGTATAGGTAATTTTCTAATGATGAGGCTCTGTAGCTAAAGGAATTAATTGGCATGATCTTTCAATTTGCCATACATCCACACTCTTTCCATGGCCTCATTAAAGGGAAATGTATTTCCCCACTTCCTGACTGGGCCAGGCATGTGATTAGGTTTTGTGTGTGTGTGTGTGTGTTTTTTTTTTTTTTTTTTGCTTGTTTTGTTTTGTTTCATTACAAGTTTTGAAGAATATCAACTGGGTAGAAATTGGTCTGTACCATTTTGGAGCCTAAACGACAAGATTTATTCTTTTCACTTGCCCTCATGTGCTCTGATTCTTCTGTGAGACAAACATACTCTGGCTAACTTGATAGCTCAAGGAGAATGAGAATGAGACATAGAAACAGGTAGAATTATTAAATCTCATATGATTTTTGTTTCTATTTTCAAAAGTAAAATCAGTCTACATTTCTCTTGTTCTGTGCTTGCCTGTTTTTGATATCAAGGAATACTAACCTTCTAAACCACACAAAATTCTGTATGGTCTATGACAGTTTATACAATGTTGCCAATCATTTGGTTTTATGAACCAACACTTCAAAATTTTTATGTTAACTTTTTCTTTTTTTATTACCTTCCCTCTAGTCTTTTGTGTTTGCTTTTCAATTCTGGTTATTATTTTCAACTTTCTTAAACTAAAGAATATATATTATTCTCTGAGAACTGTATTGGCCATTACATACATTTTGTTATTTACTCCACTAAAATTCCATTTTAAATAGCTTATTATTTCTATATTTTCCTCTCTAACTGAAGATATATGTAGAAATATATTTTTCATTTCTAATGGAAAATAAACTATGTGTATTTAGTTCATCTCTTTTAATTGCCTTTTTCCAGAATATATGTGACATATTTTTTATTTTTTTATTTTTACATTTATTTATTTTTGAGAGACAGAGTGAGACAGAGTATGAGCAGGGGAGGGGCAGAGAGAGAAGGAGACACAGAATTCAAAGCAGGCTTCATGCTCTAAGCAAGCTGTGAGCACATAGCCCGACGCGGGGCTCAAACCCATGAACTGTGAGATCATGACCTGAGCCGAAGTCAGATGCTCAACTGACTGAGAGACCCAGGCACCCTGACATATTTTTAATTTAAGATTCATTTTTCTGATTTCTGTATGTTAAATACTATAAATATTTCAAATATATTTGAAAATAATATGGACATTATGTGTTGTTTCCTGGATTCATCATTCCATATGTTACACATGTGTCTGTGTATGTATACACCCTCATAAATACATTACAGGTTTTAAATTATACTGATATTCTCTGATATTTCCCCATTAATTTTTCTGTCATTAGAATTACATGCAGTGGCTGATATAAATATCTTTACATTTTCAATTTATAGGATTTATTACTAGTGATATATGTTTAATTACATGGCAAAATGTAAGTATAAAGAATTTAAGTTGTTTATGCACTTTAATCCTTGATGACAAATATTTAATATTTATACCAAGTACTAATGAGTAAAGGTAAAGTTATACAGTGACTTTTCATACATTAAATATACAATTTAATTGTATTCAGGAAAAGAATTATAGATGATGGAAGCTGTAATTTGACTCTTTTTTTGCACATCTGTTTATATTTCCTCTCTAGTCCAGGACAGCATAAGTATGATGGACACTGATTAGTACATGTGTCCTTGTTTCCACAAAGACAGACATCATAAAGGAAATAAGTATCTCTCTGAGTGCTATCCTTTCAGATGAAATAATCGAACAATTTCAAAACTCTTTGCTTCTGAGTCCTTATTCCTTAGGCAAACATGGGACCTGACACCATAAAAAGCAGTCCTAAATAGAGGGGACAAATACTTTCATATCCAAAAATACATTTTCCTCTACAAGATTGAATGCACTGGATTTTAGCTTATAAATCCAATCTCTTTAACGTGTAGCTTATGTGAAGTCTTTAATCATCTCTTACTAAACTGACCAAAAGTTTAAGAAACAGACCTCACAAAGATGCCAACAACCTGATCACTCTTGGCCTCTACCCCACCAATAACACTGTAACTGTAGATTCATCCATGTTTACTAGCACAATTCCAATTCATGGGACTCACCACACAGAAAAAACAAAGTTATAGATCTGTTAAAGGCAGTATTTCCAGCAGTAACTGATGTCCACTGACCACTAAGGCTGTGAGTAAAAGGTGATATGTACAAGAAATGCAGTCCAGTCTTGATTAGTCATGTTAATTGGGGTCAAAAATAGCATACTCTGTTTGAATCTAAAAATAAATTCTTAATGTTTCATTATGCAAATAACTCAACTCTCTTTCCCAATTTAACCTTTTAATAGAGACTCTAACAAGTTTTACTTATTTTGCATGGAATAATTAGAAATGCACTTCATCTTTCTGCTTCTATCAATCTTTTGGTAGAAGCCTTAAAGCAGCTATATGACCTTGAGCAATCAGATGACCACAAAAATGATCTTTACATTTCCTCTAACACCTCATGGGATGAACAAAAAAATATATAAGAAGCACCTCTCTGAGGTGAATTTTGTAACAGACATAATTTGACCAACCTGTTCCATTCAGTACCTCACTGTTTCTCACAGAATGCGCTGTATGACAGGTAGGTGGATGAAGATGTCTCCTTGATGTTCTGCTGCACATTTCTAAGAGTTCCATCTGGAAAAAGGAGACAATAGCAACTGAGGGGAACAGAGGTAAAGAGAACAGGCACACACAGCAGTGAAATACCAAGGAGGAGAAATATGCCAGCAGATCGGCTTAATGACACTTGTCCATCATTGCTCCAGCAAGTTCACTGTATTTCAGGGAATGGCATGCACAAGCAGGAAATTACTCTCCCTACAGATCAAGACTTATACAGCTCTAAAGGTTTTTTATGGACCAGCCTCAAAGCCATTTGAATATTCTATCCTCAAAGTTCATTCCTGCTTTGGGGCCCTTTTATCTGTTATCTCTCCTTCTGAAATGCTCCCACTCTCTTGTTTTTAGCTTACCTGTTCTCTTTCCAATATTCAGGTTTTTGTTTTTTTTTTTTAATTTTTTTTCAACATTTATTTATTTTTGGGACAGAGAGAGACAGAGCATGAACGGGGGAGGGGCAGAGAGAGAGGGAGACACAGAATCGGAAACAAGCTCCAGGCTCTGAGCCATCAGCCCAGAGCCTGACGTGGGGCTCGAACTCACGGACCGCGAGATCGTGACCTGGCTGAAGTCGGACGCTTAACCGACCGCGCCACCCAGGCGCCCCTCCAATATTCAGGTTTTAAACTACATATTTACCACCATCTTATCTGATATAGTCCAATAGACCATTCAATCTGTAAGCCCAATACCCCACGGTCTTATCAAAGACAGAGATAACTATCCTAACAGCAGTCACCACAATATGAAATTATCTCATCTAGTTCACTTGTTCATTTTCTACCTCTCTTCCTGATATATAAGGGCTTGTCCAGTGTGTATGGCACCAAACTGATACCATTAAATGTGCACTGAAAAAATAAAAGAAACATAAAAGAGGTAACTTGCTGAAGTAGAGGGAACACCTTATTCACTGCCAGGCTTAAACCTTACTGAATGTGACCACACACTGTGTTGGTGGCAGAAATCTGAAGTACCATTACCCAGTGGGTGAAAATCAATAAAAAACTGAACTCTACAGATATGACATCATATCAGAGAATCAGACGTGACTGATACAAAAATATCAGATGTTTTTATAGTTTTAAAGCAAGTATGATAAATTAAGAAATTCTAGTCATATTTATGTTTCTTGTGATTTTGAATATTATTGTTCATAACAGAATATTTTTTATTAATATGACTAGTTGTCTAAAAATTTAGTAATGACTTTGGAATAAAGAGAGCAATGCAAATGTGACATATGTGGTACATATAAAGCCAAGAAATTGATTACATTTTTATATTTATCTCAAGATTTTAACTTGCTCACTGGTGAGTTACAATAAAGAAACCACTGTAAGTCTTAATTTAAAAAATAGTTTGCTTTCCATTTTCATCCCAGACAATGATTGTACAAAAAGGAAGCTATAACTCATTAGCTTTTTATTTTAAGCCACATCTACAATGATTCTGTATGATAAATATTTTGATACTATTACTCCTGGAATGTACTCCTGGAATTACTTATAACAGTTATTTTTCTCATGTAATATGGATCTAAATTTAAATTGAAATTTGACATTTCATTTACCTGGTTGAAGAAGCTAAGATTACATGACATTATTCAAACAGTTTTGAAACCCATGAGCAATAGAGGAATAATAAAAATGTGAACATTCATTCTGCAGGAAGACCTCACACATATCTGGATGTCTGTTGGTCATGTTTAGGATGATTTGAAGCAATACTATAGCTTGGATGCAAATTGGACATATCTTTAACATTTCCCTACAACTTCAAGAAACACATATAATTTATACTATGAAATAAATCGATTATTTTCTTAGCATGAACATAGAAAACATTGTTTTGTCAAATTTATTCAAAGTATTTTCCAATTGTTAGTATAAAAAAAAAAAACTACGCCAAAAACAGAGTTAGGGTTATATAACATACAACATAAATTAAATGTTAGAGATCACTCTAAATACACACCCATTTTGGGGCGCCTGGGTGGCGCAGTCGGTTAAGCGTCCGACTTCAGCCAGGTCACGATCTCGCGGTCCGTGAGTTCGAGCCCCGCGTCCGGCTCTGGGCTGATGGCTCGGAGCCTGGAGCCTGTTTCCGATTCTGTGTCTCCCTCTCTCTCTGCCCCTCCCCCGTTCATGCTCTGTCTCTCTCTGTCCCAAAAATAAATAAACGTTGAAAAAAAAAAATTAAAAAAAAAATTAAAAAAAAAAATACACACCCATTTTGTATATAATTTTAAGAAATATCCACATACTTATTACTTTTAGAGATATAACTGACATACAGTAAAGTGCACAGCATAATAATTTGACTTACATTTTTGTGCAATTATTACCACACTAAGTTGACTTCCATGATCTCATATATACACAATAAAAGAAAAAAAGAAAACACTTGTCCTTGTGATGAGAATTTTTAGGATCTACTCTCTTAACTTTCATATATATCATACAGCAATGTTAACTGTATTCATCATGTTGTGGTCAAAAGGTACAAACTTCCAGTTATAAGATAAGTATATACAAGTGATACAACATACATATGTATTACTTTTAATAGAATTTCATTTTTTAAAATGTGTTTACAGTGTTTAATTAGAGAAAAGTTCTTTAGTTCAGTGGATATTCATATTTAAAGTTGTTTCCTTTTTTAGATTTCATTCATTTATAATTTTAATTATATTTAGTGCTCCTGTGGGAGAGATGCCCATTGAATAAAAGGCCTGGTATTTCTTTTGGCTGAATCCTCAACATAGAAACCTGTCTAAATCTACCCTGAGGAAATTATAGGATTCTTTCAGCCACTCATTTTATTACCAAACAACAAACACAATTAATTTTTGCATGATAATGAAAATAATGCTCATTGAAACACCAACTACTATGATTGGACTGAAAGAGAAGAAAACATCCTTTCATTCATGAGTATTACAAATACCAGTGAAAGAGTATTCTCTTCTCTTACACAAAATTCTGTTTTTAAAAATCATGTTATATTTTAGTTTGGTTTATTTTTAATGATTCATTCCTTGCAATTTTGTTGTCCTGCAGTTGGTAACTGTATTTTCCATGACAGAAAACACATTTATATTTATCTTATTTTTAAGTTTTTCTAGGGCTATTATTTACATAAATTATAACATTCTGAATACCTGCCCAGACATTAGCACTTTGAACTCTGTAACCATATGCCTGCTTGATCTTAACTGCTTTCACCAGGGATTGGTGCCTGTTCCAAAGGCAGCATTAGGAGGCATTGAGAATTCTGCCCAAACCCCAACACAGACTCTATTTGATAGTTGCTAGCTAACTCTGCTAGCTTCTAGAAGTGATTAAACAGAAGTTACAGAGCAGAAAAATATAAATGCTGAAAGACACAAATCAGCAAAAGGCAGATGTAAAAGAAACCAGAGTAGAGAAGGGGCAATCAACAGAGTTATTAGGAAACAGGAAAGATAGGAGATGACTCTGAATATTTTAGGACTTCCAAAGTTGATTTTTTAGAGTTTCTGGGGTATCTGAAAAATGTCCAGAAATCCTTGAGGGCACAGTAAACAGGTAAGATTTTCCCTTAGATTTCCTAATTTTTCCTTATGTCCTTCAAACAAAGCTCACTCATTTTTTTTCTCTCTCTCCCCTGCAGTGTAAAGGCTGGTCCACTATGAAACCTTTTTTCTTAGAACACTAGCACTAAACTGCTACTTTTAAGTGTTCACTGAATAAATAAAAGGGACACAGAAAAGATAACTTACTGAGGTATGGTGATCACTGTATCACTGCCAGGAAAGTAGTCATAGCCTAAACCTTACTGGATGTGACCACACATTATGGGTTTGTGGCAGAAAAATCAGAAGTATTACTACCATTGGCTGAAAATCAATAAAGAAATGAGTTGTTTAGTTTTTAAAATAAGTGATAAGTGATTTTAGTCATAGTTATATTTTCTGTGATTTTGAATATTTTTCATAACTTAAGTGAAGAACCTATAATACTCTATTAGTAATTCACTATATTAAGTTTATAACTGAAAAGTTCTCCTTCTTATAGTTTCTTGTTTTTAGTTGTACATATGGAATTTTTCTGATTTCCGGCACATGAGAAATTGTACATTTTATTTGGTCATCAGGTCGTAATTTTATCTAGAATTAGTATTTACAAATGCAGATGTATTATATTACTAAAATATAATTTAAATGGTATCAGAAATATTAAGGGGTGCCTGGGTGGCTCAGTTGGTTAAATGTCCAACTCTTTAATTTTTTATTTTTATTTTTTTTTGTTTTTTGAGAGAGAGAGAGTGCAAATGAGCAAATGAGGGGCAGAGAGAGGAGACAGAGGATCCAAAGCAGACTCTGGGCTGACAGAAGACAGCCCAATGCGGGGCTCAAACTCACTCACGAATCACAAGATCACGACCTAAGCCTCATTCAGACACTCAATTGACTGAGCTACCCAGGTCTCCCAAGCATCCAACTCTTAATTTCAGCTCAGGTCATGATCTCACAGTTATGAGATCAAGCCGTACTATCAGCGCACAGCTTGCCTGAAACTCTCTCTCTCCTCTCTCTCTGCATGCTCTCTCTCAAAATAAATAAACCCTAAATAAATAAATAAATAAATATAAGAATAGATAATCATGTGGAGTAGATTACTCCTAGATCCTACAACACTGCAGTATTCTCTTAATTTTTCTAACTTGTCAAGCTATTAATACTTTAGATTCCAAGCAATATGTACTGCTTCTCAATCCCAAACTTAAATTGCAAATTCCATCAATACACCATTCCATTGTTACCACCACCATCATCAAAATCACCTATACTTGGCTCTTTAAAAGGTATTGGAACAGACAGGAGGGAGCCAAGATGGCAGAACAGCATGGAAGTTTTTTGTGTGTCTCACGTCCATGAAATACAGCAAGACCAACACTAAACCATCCTGCACACCTAGAAAACTGATCTGAGGATTAACATAACAATCTGCATAACTTGAACCACAGAATTCAGCAGGTACGTGGCGCAGAGAGGAGAAAGAAGCCACGGAGGGCAGGGAGGTGCTTTGTGTGCAGAGAGAGGACAGAGACAGTGAGGAGAATATGGGAAAAGCACCCCTCCCTAAAAGCAGCTGGAGAGAAAGTGGAAAATTGGAAACAGCCACAGGGACTGAACTAAAAAAGGAGAAAGGAGAGGGTTCAAATTCCATTAAGACTGTAAACAGGGGGAACGCAGAGTGTGCAGCTCCACAGCTCGATACCTGGAGGTGCTCTGGTAGGAAGGGCGAATTCCCAGGAGCAGATTGGGGTCTGGGAGATTCTCGGGCCACACAGGGAGAAGCAGTTCCACTGCTGGAAGGGCATTCGGTAGAGGCTATGAGGCAACCTGGGCCCAGCAGATGTCAGAGAACAGCCACATTTGCTGGTGCTGGAACAAGGTCATTAAAGGTGAAGCCTGGTGCGAGATGTGTGTTGTGATTTTCCATAATCCCTGAAAAGCTGCTGCTACACTATCTTGCGAGCTTTTTCTGAGGTGGGCTGGCATCTGGCTGCTCTGGGCTTCAGCAGCAGCATGGTCCCATGAACTTTCCTGGGTGTGGCCGGTATTCGGTCATTGCTCAGTGAGACCCTCCACAGAGGGGCTGAACAGGTCAAAGCCACAGTCCCTCAGAAGCAAGGGACCAGGAAAAACAGCCATATCTGAGACAAAACTCAGGAGAGAGCTACTACCTGGAGTTTGGTCATGGACAGTGTAAATGCAGGGAGTAGATGAAAGCTGCAAACGAAGGACAGGTGCACGATTGCTGATGTGAGAGAACAGAGTTCTGATACAATGGACTAGGTAGCTGGGTGATGCCTTTTTCACTGCTCCCATTCATGTGCATTCACGCCTACGAGGGCCACAACAATCCACCTCACTAGGCTAGCAGTGCCATCTAGTGCAGAATAAGCCATTACACTAAGCCCCGCCCAACTGGGCCAACCTCGCTCAAAAGAAAAGAAGTCTCACTGCCTGCTTAGTTCATGGACTATAAAGCACTTCATAGTCTGACTTCTAGGACAAAACGAAGTAATTTCAGTCATACTTCAGTCTGTTAGCAGGTCCATCTATTCAATTTTCTTTTTTCTTTTTTCTCTTTTTCATGTCTTTTTCTTGAATACAGAAAGAGAAAAAATCATTTTCATTTTCAATTTTTATCAAAAATATTTTTCTTTAATTTTTTTAAATATATTTTTTATCTTTGTGTGAATTTTTCAAATTCTATTTTACTTCCATCATTTTATCTTAGTCTACTTCAGTGTATTCATTTTTTCAAATTTTCAAACTATTTCCTTTCTTTTTTTTCTTTTTTCTCTTTTTTGTTTTCTTTTTCTGAAACAGAAAGCAAAAATTCATCTTTGTTTTTAATTTTTATTAAAAATATTATTCTTTAATTTTGTCTACTATATTTTTTACTTTTCTGTAATTTTTTTCAAATTCTAGTTCACTTCCATCATTTTAGTCTACTTCAGTGTACTCATTTTTCAAATTTTCAAAATATTTCCTTTTTTTGCTTCTTTCCCCTTTTTCTTTAATGTATCAAGCCACTTTCAACACCCAGACCAAAACACAACTAGGATCTAGCATCATCTATTCGATTTTGTGTGTGTGTGTGTGTGTGTGTGTGTAATTTTTTAATTTTAATATGTTTTAATTTTATTTTTTTAATTTTAATTTTTTCTATCGCATTAATTCCTTTTCTCCTTCAAAATGATGAAACAAAGGAATTCACCCCAAAAGAAAGAGCAGGAAGAAATGACAGCCAGGGACTTAACTAACACAGATAAAAGCAAGATTTCTGAACCAGAATTTAGAATCACGATAATAAGAATACTAGCTGCAATCGAAAATAGATTAGAATCCCTTTCTGCAGAGATAAAAGAAGTAAAAACTAGTCAGGATGAAATAAAAAATGTTATAACCGAGCTGCAATCACGAACAGATGCTACGGTGGCAAGGATGGATGAGGCAGAAAAGAGAATCAGCGATACAAGGGACAAACTTATGGAGAATAACAAAGCAGCAAAAAAGAGGGAGATTAAGGCAAAAGAGCACGATTTAAGAATTATAGAAATCAGTGACTCATTAAAAAGAAACAACATCAGAATCATAGGGGTCCCAGAGAGGAAGAGAGAGAAACAGGGGTAGAAGGTTATGTGAGCAAATTGTAGCAGAAAACTTCCCTAACCTGGGAAAGACACAGACATCAAAATCCAGGAAGCACAAAGGACTCCCACTAGATTCAACAAAAACTGACCATCAATAAGGCATATCATAATCAAATTCACAAAATACTCAGGCAAGGAGAGAATCATGAAAGCAGCAAGGGAAAAGAAGGCCTTAACCTACAAGGAAGGGAAGACAGAACAGGCTTGCAGCAGACCTATCCACAGAAACATGGCAGGCCAGAAAGGAGTCACAGGATCTACTCAATGTGCTGAATCAGAAAAATATGCAAGCAATAATTCTTTATCCAGCAAGGCTGTAATTCAAAATAGAAGGAGAGATAAAAAGTTTCCCAGACAAACAAAAATTAAAGGAGTGTGTACCACTAAACCAGCCCTGCAAGAAATTTTAAGGGGGACTCTCTGAGGCGAGAAAAGAAGAAAATATAAATAAATAAATAAATAAATAAATAAATAAATAAATATCAAAAGCAACAAAGATTAGAAAGGACCACAGAACACCACCTGAAACTCCAAGTCTACGAGCAACATAATGGCAATAAATTCATATCTGTTAGTACTCACTCTAAACATCAATGGACTCAGTGCTCCACAATCAAAAGACACAGGGTAACAGAATGGATAAGAAAACAAGATCAATCTATATGCCATTTACAAGAGACCCACTTTAGACCTAAAGACACCTTCAGATTGAAAGTAAGGGGATGGAGAACCATCTATCATGCTAATGGTCAACAAAAGAAAAGCCAGAGAAGCCATACTTATATCAGACAATCTAGACTTTAAAATAAAGACTGTATCAAGAGATGACGAAGGACATCATATCATAATTAAGGGGTCTATCCACCAAGAAGACCTAACAATTGTAAACATTTATGTGCCAAATGTGGAAACACCCAAATATATAAATCGATTAATCACAAATATAAAGAAAATCATTGATAGTAATGCCATAATAGTAGGAGACTTCAACACCCCACTCAGAGCAATAGAGAGATCATCTAATCAAAAAATCAACAAGGAAACAATGGCTTTGAATGACACACTGGACTGGCTGGACTTAACAGATATATTCAGAACATTTCATCCTAAAGCAGAATATACATTCTTCTCCAGTGCACATGGAATGTTCTCCAGAATAGACCACATACTGGGACACAAATCAGCCCTCAGCAAGTACAAAAAGATGGAGATCATACTGTGCATATATTCAGACCACAACACTATGAAACTCAAAATCAACCACAAGAAAATATTTGGAAAGGTAACAAATACTTAGAGCCTGAAGAACATCCTACTAAAGAATGAATGGGCTAACCGACAAGTTAAAGAGGAGATTAAAAAGTATATGGAAGCCAATGAAAATGATAACACCACAACCAAAACCTCTCCGATGCAGCAAAGGTGCTCATAAGAGGAAAGTGTATAGCAATCCAAGCCTTCCTAAAGAAGGAAGAAAGATTTCAGATATACAACCTAACCTTACACCTTAAAGAGCTGGAAAAAGAACAGCAAATAAAACCCAAAAACAGCAGAAGACAGGAAATAATAAAGATTAGAGCAGAAATTAATGCCATCGAAACCAAAAAAACAGTAGAACAGATCAATGAAACCAGGAGCAGGTCTTTGGAAGAATTAACAAAATTGACAAACCCTTAGCCAGTTTGATCAAAAAGAAAAAGGAAAGGACCCTAATACATAAAATGAAGAATGAAAAAGGAGAGATCACAATCAACACAGCAGAAATAAAAAAATAATAAGAGAATATTATGAGCAATTATATGCCAATAAAGTGGGCAATCTGGAAGAAATGGAAAAATTCCTAGAAACATGTACACTATCAAAAGTGAAACAGGAAGAAATCGAAAATTTTAACAGGCCCATAACCAGTAAGGAAATCGAATTAGTAATAAAAAATCTGCCAAAAAACAAGAGCCCAGGGCCAGATGGCTTTCCAGGGGAATTCTACCAAACATTTAAGGAAGAGTTAACACCTATTCTCTTGAAGCTG
Source organism: Felis catus (assembly GCF_018350175.1). Classification (NCBI taxonomy): domain Eukaryota; kingdom Metazoa; phylum Chordata; class Mammalia; order Carnivora; family Felidae; genus Felis; species Felis catus. The sequence goes on along the minus strand of NC_058375.1, from coordinate 174,747,276 downwards.
TTTCAAAACATAGAAATCGAAGGAAAACTTCCAAACTCATTCTATGAAGCCAGCATTACCTTGATTCCAAAACCAGACAGAGACTTCAATAAAAGGAAGAACTATAGACCAATTAACCTGATGAACATGGATGCAAAAATCCTCAACAGGATATTAGCCAACCGGATCCAACAATACATGAAAAAAATTATTCACCGCAAATAAGTGGGATTTATACCTGGGATGCAGGGCTGCTTCAATATCTGCAAAACAATGTGATTCATCACATCAATAAAAGAAAGGAAAAGAACCATATGATCCTCTCAATAGATGCAGAGAAAGCATTTGAGAAAATACAGCATCCTTTCTTGATAAAAACCCTCAAGAAAGTAGGGATAGAAGGATCATACCTCAAGATCAAAAAGCTATATATGAATGACCCAACAGTAATATAATCCTCAAGGGGGAAAAACTGAGAGCATTCTCCATAAACTCAGGAACAAGAGAGGGATGTCCACTCCCACCACTGTTATTCAACATCGTATTGGAAGTCTTAGTCTCTACAATCAGACAACACAAAGAAATAAAAGGAATCCAAATTGGCCAGGAGGAAGTCAAACTTTCACTCTTCGCAGATGACATGATACTCTATATGGACAACACAAAAAATTCCACCAAAAAACTGCTAGAACTGATTCATGAATCCAACAAAGTTGCAGGATATAAAATCAATGCAAAGAAATCAGTCACATTCCTATACACCAACAATGAAGCAACAGAAAGAGAAATCAAGGAATCGATCCCATTTACAGTTGCACCAAAAACCATAAAATACCTAGGAATAAATCTAACCAAAGAGGCAAAAAATCTATATACACTGAAAACTATAGAAAGCTTATGAAAGAAATTGAAGAAGACACAAAACAAAATGGAAAAACATTCCATGCTCCTGGATAGGAAGAATAAATACTGTTAAAATGTTGATACTACCCAAAGCAATCTACACATTCAATGTGATCCCTATCAAAGTAACACCAGCATTCTTCACGGAGCTAGAACAAATGACCCTAAAATCTGTATTGAATCAGAAAAGACCCCGAATAGCCAAGGCCATCTTGAAAAAGAAAACCAAAGCAGGAAGCATCACAATCCCGGACTTCAAGCTATACTACAAAGCTGTAATCATCAAGACAGTATGTGCCAGGACGGTACTGGCACAAGAACAGACACTCAGATCAACGGAACAGAACAGAGAACCCAGAAATGGACCCACAACGTATGGCCAAGTAATTTTCGACAAAGCAGGAAAGAATATCCAGTGGAATAAAGACAGTCTCTTCAGCAAGTGGTGCTGGGAAAACTGGACAGTGACATGCAGAAGAATGAACCTGGACCACTTTCTTACACCATATACAAAAATAAACTCAAAATGGATGAAAGACCTAAATGTAAGACAGGAAACCATCAAAATCCTTGAGGAGAAAGCAGGCAAAAAACTCTTTGATCTTGGCCGCAGCTACTTCTTACTCAACATGTCTCTGGAGGCAAGGGAAACCAAAACAAAAATGAACTATTGGGACCTCATCAAGATAAAAAGCTTCTGCACAGCGAAGGAAACAATCAGCAAAACTAAAAGGCAATTGAAAGAATGGGAGAAGATATTTGCAAACGACATATCAGATAAAGGGTTAGTATCCAAAATCTATAAAGAACTTATCCAACTCAACACCCAAAAAACAAATAATCTAGTGAAGAAATGGGCAAAAGACATGAATAGACACTTCTCCAAAGAAGACATCCAGATGGCCAACTGACACATGAAAACATGCTCATCATCAGGGAAATACAAATCAAAACCACAATGAGATACCACCTCACACCTGTCAGAATGGCTAACATTAACAACTAGGCAACAACAGATGTTGGTGAGGATGCGGAGAAAGAGGATCTCTTTTGCATTGTTGGTGGGAATGCAAGCTGGTGCAGCCACTCTGGAAAACAGTATGGAGGTTCCTCAAAAAATTAAAAATAGAACTACCCTACGACCTAGCAGTTGCACTACTAGGTATTATCCAAGGGATACAGGTATGCTGTTTCAAAGGGACACATGCAACCCCATGTTTATAGCAGCACTATCACAATAGCCAAAGTAAGGAAACTGCCCAAATGTCCATCGATGGTTGAATGGATAAAGAAGAAGTGGTATATCTATCTATCTATCTATCTATCTATCTATATATATATATATGCACACACACACAATGGAGTATCACTCGGCAATCAAAAAGAATGAAATCTTGCCATTTGCAACTACGTGGATGGAACTGGAGGGTATTATGCTAAGTGAAATTAGTCAGAAAAAGACAAATATCATGACTTCACTCACATGAGGACTTTAAGATACAGAACAGATGAACATAAGGGAAGGGAAACAAAAATAATATAAAAACAGGGAGGGGGACAAAACATAAGAGACTCTTAAATATGGAGAACAAACAGAGGGTTACAGGAGGGGGTGTTGGAGGGGCGATGGGGTAAATGGGTAAGGGGCATTAAGGAATCTACTCCTGAAATCACTGTTGCACTATATGCTAACTAATTTGGGTGTAAATTTAAAAATTTTTAAAAAATAAAAAAAATAAAAATAGAATAAAATAAAAGGTATTGGAATAAAAAAAAGAGAATGTTTCATTTATCATAGCATATAATATATATTTTTAACTTGATCTCAATTTTCTATTTATCTTATATGCCCCTGGCAACAAATTACTTAGCACCTAATATTGAAATCTTGATTATTCCTTTCTATGAGTCATTGAACATAGAACACTCTTCCCTGTCTAAAAATTCCTCTCTTCCAAATTTTGTTTATATTTCAAGAAGCCAATGGTCCAATAAGGCTCCAATAATGTTTCTTTCTTGTAGTAGATTTTCTTATTCTGAAAGTCTCAATGTTTGTACATTTTCTTTTTATTTTTTTTAATGTTTATTTATTTTTGAGACAGAGAAAGAGAGTGCGAGTGGGGGAGGGGCAGAGAGAAGAGGAGGGAGCTACAGAATCTGAAACAGGATCCAGGTGGTGAAATGTCAGCACTCACGAACCACCAGAACATCAACTCACAAACTGTGAGATCATGACCGGAGTTGTAGTCAGACACTTAACCAACTGAGCGACCCAGGCACCCCTCAATGTTTGTACATTTTATACCTATTATTAATCTTTTCTTTTTATTTTTCCTTATATATATAAGTGTATGTAAGTGTATACACCTCTTTAAAGTCTTTGTAACAGAAGCATACTTTCTATTTCTGATATTTTATTCAGGTTCAGTATAACAATATACTAATTTATCAATTAAAGACAATCTCCAAATAATATGGTCTTTGAATTTATGTGTACACATACCCACATAATATGATTTCATTAGGTATCCAGGAATGTTGTTCGACTGACACAACTTCTTAGAGATGTTACATATGCTTTCCATATCTAACTCTTACAGAGCTACCAAGAAAAAGAAAGGTGTAACATATAGGCTTCTTCCATCTTTGTTCAGATGTGGACTCTGGGTCAAGATCTAAAAGAACTAGAGGCACCTGGGTGGCTCAGTCAGTTAAGCTTCCAATGTCAGCTCAGTTCATGATCTCATGGCTCATGAGTTTGAGCCCTGTATCAGGTTCCATGCTGAAGGTGCAGAGCCTGCTTGGGATTCATTTTCTCTCTCTCTCTCTCTCTCTCTCTCTCTCTCTCTCTCTGCCCCTTCCTCATGATCTCTCTCTCTCTCTCTCTCTCAAAATAACTAAATAAACTTAAAAAAAAAGATCTAGAAGAACTATTGGCCACAGAAAATATTTGCAACTGCAGATTATGGCATGTGCTTGCATTCCAAAATTATAGCGATACGAAATCACCCTTATACTGCCAAAGAATTTCATTCCTTAGTTGATTCTTTCAGTATATAAATCATACTTCTTATACTCTTACACATAGGATGCCAAAATTATTTTTCAAAAGAATCCTGTTGTATCAGGTCTAAAATCCCAACAGAAAAACAGAAAAATTATCATTGTTATATCTTTCTATCGTATCTATCATATATGTATTCAGAATTTACCTCCCAAATATTCTACCTTGCAGAGTAACAATAGGTAATTTTTCTCCATACGTTCTTATTTCAAGGCATGTGATATTTCTCTGAGAGTTTTCACATATCCTTCTCAGTTCCTTCATATTTTTCTTAAGAACTTTAGTCTACTGCTTAAACACATTACTGATCTACAGAGAAGTCAGTAAGGCTCAATATAATTAATTTACATAGAGTTTAATATTCTTCTTACAAATGTTCCTTCCCTGAATTTTTTTTGTATTTCTCTAATATATCATTTAACTCTGTCTTAAAAATGTTTATCTAGTTTAATTTTTAATTAAGTGATTTAAATTTTTATACTAATACTTTATTCAAAAATACATGGGGGGCGCCTGAGTGGTTCAGTCTGGTAAGAGTCCGACTTCGGCTGAGGACATGATATCAGTTCGTGAGTTCAAGCCCCATATCAGGCTCTGTGTTTACAGCTCAGAGCCTGGGGCCTGCTTCAGATTCTGTGTCTCACTCTCTCTGCCCCTCCTCTACTCATGCTCTGTCTCTCAAAAATGAATAAACGTCAAAAAAAATTTGTTTTTGATGCCTGGAATGAAAACATTTTCTACTGAAGGTGATCTGCATCTCTGATGGAAATTTAGTAATTATAATCTTTCTTCATTTTTCTTGTTTATATTTTTAATTCGGTATTGAATTATAACAAACATAGAAGTACATAATCATAAGGGAATAGCTTAATGAATTTTCACAGAGTGAACACAACCAGCACCTGGATCAAAACACAGAACTTCAGCCCCCAGACACTTCCCGATAGGCCCCTCTCAGTCACTGTCCATCCTTCTTCCCCCAAATAACCACTATCTTGACACCTAACACAATACATTAAGTTTTGCCTGTTTTGGAACATATTACAAGTGAAACATAGATGATCCTTTCTATTCCTTGACATCATCCTTTCTAGTGGCCTTCACCTTCACTCTACCTCCTGAGAGACTGCCATCTTTAATAACTACTCCACCTCTAACATCTTGTTTGCAATTATTCCACTTTCTGACCATTCACTTCACATGATACAGTGATCTTTGTTCAAAATTTCTTTGACCTTGTTGTCACTGTGAAAACATCAGGTCTTCCGTGTTCTCACTGTCCATCATCTCTTTTGTGCCCTCACTCCCCCTGGATGATCGTAAATTCAATGCTCTTCAAACATCATTAACTCCTCTGCCCTATTTCATTCCATTGTATTCACTAGGCAAAGCCAACTCAATTTAAACCCAACTCTCCGTTTAACCTGCACCTGCCCCCAGAGCTGTGTGTTAACTGCAGGAAAAGCACACATTGTGCTGACTAGTCTCACTGTGAATTCAAGTCTTCAGATCTCAAATTACACCACTAAGCTGCCTTGGTAAACTTCATTTCTATTCTCAAAAACAATGCTTTCAAACTTTTGCTTTGCTCTTCAAGCTTCTCACATGGTCTTCTTTCTCCTATTCTGAGCTCACAAAACTGGACTCCTATTTCATGAAGAAAAGAGAAACAATTAGACAATAGTTTCCTCAGCTTCTCACCACCACATCTTCAACCTATCTACCTGTATACAAATGACCTTTGCCTTCTCTCTTGATGTGATGCTTCATGTGTCCCCTCCCCTATTAGAATCCAATCCCTCTCCTATACCCTGCATCTCACCTCATCCCTACTCAAAAGCCCTTCTTTAGTTACTCTCCCCTCTATTACACTAGCAGCTTCTCCTTCTATACTGAATCAGTCATACTAGTATATAAATATGCTTCAATATGTGCCACCTTAAAAAATGAAAAGACTCTCTTTGATACCCATCTCTCTCCAGCTACCACTCCACTTTTGTCTTCTTGGTCAAACTGTCTCTGATGACCACCTCTGCATCCTTATCTCCTATATTCCCCTTTACCTTCTTCAGCTAAGTGCCCACTTCACTATTGAAACTACTCTTGTCAAAGTCACCAGGGACCACCATGCTATCAAAACAACTCATATATTTGTATGTTTGTTGGTTTTCAGACTGGTCTCTTTCCCTAATTTCCCACTCAAAAAATATAGGGCCAAATCAATATAAAACCATGATTTCTAGTAGGAAACTCCACTGTCAGTTATGTATACTGAATCATATCTGTTCTGTTTAGACAAATACCCTTCTCATTAACAGGTTCCTATGAGAATATCAGCATTAATTATCTTAATATCACACTTAACTTCTCAAATTTAACATGCCCAAAAACTAACTTTTTACCCTAACACTGTTCTTTCTCCAGTCTCTGCATCTCAGTATGCAGTATCCCAGTATCACAACTATGACAGTATCACAATGTAGCTGCTCAATTAAAAAAATATGCTCACCTCCATGCTTTCACTTACCCTGCTCTCCATATTGCCACCCACACAGTAACCAAGTCCTGTTGCCTCTCCTTCCAAAACATGTCCTGAATCCATCCATTTCTCCCCATATCCCTTGCTATCACCCTAGCCCCCATCACTACCATCTCTCACCTAGACCACTGCAAAAGCATGTCCCGAATCCTCATTGCACTTAGAATTAAAATCTAAATCCCGACTCAATTAAATTTTAATAAAATTAAAATTTAATAAAATTTAAAAATTAAAATAAATTTTAATAAAATTAAAATCTTGATTATGATCTGGACCTTGCTCTCCTCGAATTCATTCCACATCTCTATTTCTCTCCTTCACTTAATTCCATTCAGACACAATGGCTGCATTTCAAATGTCTCATTTTGTTTGGCAAAGTCTGAAGGTGTCTGAATTTTCCCCTTACTATTTGTTGTTATTGTTTTTGCTGTTATTATTATTGCCTGAAATTTAGAGGAGTATTTTTCTCTTTGAAGTCTCATAAAATTAGGACAGATCTTAGGACTGTTAAATCCACATTGATTGTCTCTGGAATATACGCTGCAACATTTCAATCTGTGGATTCAACCCTTCCTCAATTTCAGAAAAGCTCTCTCATCTCTCTGGGTATTTTCATATTTTTCCTCTTCGTTAAGAATACAAACTGTAAATATCCTATATCTCCTTTTGCTTCCATAGCAATGTTTTTTATTCTATTTTTAATGTTATTTATTTACTTGCAGAGAGAGAGAGAGAGAGAGAGAGAGAGAGAGAGAGGAAGAGAAAACATGCACACACACACAAGTAGAAGAAAGGCAGAGAGAGAGGAAGGAAGAATCCCAAGCAGGCTCTCATGTGATGAGGGGCTTGATCTCAAGAACTGAGATCGTGACCTGAGACAAAATCAAGACTCAGATGCTTAACCAAGTGAGCCACCTAGCCACTCCTTTTATTCTTCTTAAATGTAATTTTGTTCAATCTACTTTTCAAATACATTCTCCCTGTTGCTGTTTTCATCCATATCATTTCCCCTTCTTTCTGTAGTTAATACGACTTCACTTCTCATGTATTAGTTTTTTTCTTCCTCCTCTTTCTTGAACACCACTCATTTTTCATTTTTTGTTGTCTTATTTCATCCTTGAACCTGTGTCTCTGCCATAAGTTCATTATGCATAGACACTGTGCATCTTTCAGTTCCTTAAACCCATCTACAGTTGCATGGCATCATTTTCTTCTCATCCACAGCAACATTATTCTGCTGTGTACTCTTCATCCTCCTTTTGTTTACAATAGATCTTCCTTCTCTTCCTCCTTCCCTCCCCCTTTTCCTTCCCTCCTCCATCACCCCCCATCCCCGCTTCCTTTTTCCCTCCCCTATTCATCTCTCTCTGTGTGGCTTGTTTAACCCTTTCCAGCTCTCAAAGACTTAAAATCGCTAGTAGCTTCTTCAGAGCCTCCTCTTCAGGGCCACGTTCACAGGCAGCTGGTTGCCAAAAAGGCAGTTCTTTGTTTCCTTTCACATCCCCCCCTTCCCTGCCACCCTGTGGCTGAGACAACTTTCAGGGGCTTCTTTAGCCCGTACAAGTACCCTCACCTTATTCCACACGGGGGTCCACGAGGTTAACTTCCAAGATCATGACGTCCTTTGCATAGTGCGTGCTCTGTCAGCGCCGTCTTTGCTCTGCCCTCCACGTGCGGTCTCCCAGATTGATCCTCCCAAGTCACCTCCTGAACGCGGGCAGTCAATGTCGTCTGTCAGTCACAACCGCACTTAGCACATTATGTGTGCTAGACCAGCGCTTCCGCCGCCGCCGTAGGTCAGACCCGCACTTACGACTTCGTGTGTTAATTCCGCGCGTCCCACGTCGTCAACCAGACTCGCATTTACGACTGTTAGGTGGGTGCTTCTGACTCCGTGAGAGCGTCACGTCCAAAGTTCTCTGTCAGACCTGTATGTCAGACTTCGTATCCTGGATCCACGTGGTTGGTCAGTGTTCATTTTGTTGTTGCTATTATTAGTGAAGTGGGCAGCACAGAGTCAACTCTAAGTTTTATATCTGCTGCTATTAGTTGCTGGAATCTATATTGGTTGATAAGATCCATGATGTCCATGAACATTTACATGGAAATGATTGAGGTGGGGACAAAGAAGTGAGAGAAAATGAGTGCTAATTTAAATGTTGAGGGAGAAAATTGTCTAAAGAAAATCTGAGGATCCTTTAAAAAGAGATCCTTTAAAAAGTTTTTGCAAATTGATAATTTTCAAATCAGGTTTTCATAAACTGAGAAACTGAATGTGACGGTAGAACTTGCATTGTTTTATGAATTTATCCAAGGGATACAGGAGTACTGATGCATAGGGCCACTTGTACCCCAATGTTCATAGCAGCACTCTCAACAATAGCCAAATTATGGAAAGAGCCATGGTATTTTATGCGGGCAACAAAATTCTACACCTTTCCTTACTTATTTGGAGAAAATGATATAAGGAAGGAGACACAAATCACTACACGTAGTACTGACACCTCTCTATGAGACTTATTTTTTACTCTATTTTATGATTTGTCAGAGAAATCACACTTTATGATCACTTTAAGAAATAGTACAAGCCACCTATTACAGTTTTCTATTGTTATTCAAGTCATGTTGCTAGCATGCTTTCCTGGAAATATGTAAAATGCACGAGCATTATAAACATTTTGCCCTCACTGCTCATTCCTGCTACTGCTTGCTTTCCCCACCCCCCACCCCGGAAATTCCTACCCTAAATTTTAGAGAAATACAAGCAATTATTTTCACCATTAGTCAAAGATACATATTAACACTTAAGATTAGAAGTAACCATTTTGCGGGGCACCTGGGTGGCTCAGTAAATTAAGCTTCTGAGTCTTGGTTTGGGCTTAGGTCATGATCTTATGGTTTGTGAGGTCCAGCCCTGCCTGGGGCTCTGCTCACAGCGCAGACAGAGCCTTTTTGGGATTCTCTGTCTCTTACTCTCTCTCTCTGCCTCTCTCCTGTTCATAGTCTCTCTCTCAAAATAAATAAGTAAATTAAAAAGAAAAAAGGTAAAAGATGTTCAGCGTTGCTCCTTATCAGGGAAATACAAATCAAAACCACACTCAGATATCACCTCACGCCAGTCAGAGTGGCCAAAATGAACAAATCAGGAGACTATAGATGCCGGAGAGGATGTGGAGAAATGGGAACCCTCTTGCACTGTTGGTGGGAATGCAAATTGGTGCAGCCACTCTGGAAAACAGTGTGGAGGTTCCTCAGAAAATTAAAAATAGACCTACCCTATGACCCAGCAATAGCACTGCTAGGAATTTATCCAAGGGATACAGGAGTACTGATGCATAGGGCCACTTGTACCCCAATGTTCATAGCAGCACTCTCAACAATAGCCAAATTATGGAAAGAGCCTAAATGTCCATCAACTGATGAATGGATAAAGAAATTGTGGTTTATATACACAATGGAATATTACATGGCAATGAGAAAAAATGAAATATGGCCTTTTGTAGCAACGTGGATGGAACTGGAGAGTGTGATGCTAAGTGAAATAAGCCATACAGAGAAAGACAGATACCATATGGTTTCACTCTTATGTGGATCCTGAGAAACTTAACAGGAACCCATGGGGGAGGGGAAGGAAAAAAAAAGAGGTTAGAGTGGGAGAGAGCCAAAGCATAAGAGACTGTTAAAAACTGAGAACAAACTGAGGGTTGACGGGGGGTGGGAGGGAGGAGAGGGTGGGGGATGGGTATTGAGGAGGGCACCTTTTGGGATGAGCACTGGGTGTTGTATGGAAACCAATTTGTCAATAAATTTCATATATATAAAAAAAAAAGGTAACCATTTTTTTGTTCCAGAAAACTGTTATGTACTTGAGGTTAAAAATGAAGTTATATTCATTTGAAATATAGAGAATATTGTATTATAATCCTAGTCAAAGTATGGCATAATTTTGTAATATGGTATTATTATATGAAGTTTACAAATTTCTTGCGAGGAATACTTGATTTCCTTTAATGGGATTAAATTATTTCTCAGTTTCTCTGAGCTTCTCCCACCCAACATTAAAGAAGTGTAAGTTATATGATAAAATAAAAAAGTGGTTTATTAAATAGTCATGTTCTAATGGAAATCATATTTTTCTTGCCATAGTTTTTTTTTAATCTATATATAAATAACTAACATAAACATTGAGATTTCTTAATGGAATGTGTAAACATTGATCAAGTGATTCATGCATTTTTAGAATCACAAATAGGAAAGATACTTAAGTGAACAAGAAATTCAGAAGCCTCTTTGATTTATTTTAACTACTATATATAATTTGTATTGAATTATTTTAAAGAAATATGTTAGCATTTAGATCATGGAAAAAAAGCATTTACTTAACCTAGTATCTTGTGTCAGATACCTTATTTCTTGATGATTTTAATATCTTAGTTTATTTTCAGGGGCGCCTGGGTGGCGCAGTCGGTTAGGCGTCCGACTTCAGCCAGGTCACGATCTCGCGGTCCGGGAGTTCGAGCCCCGTGTCAGGCTCTGGGCTGATGGCTCAGAGCCTGGAGCCTGTTTCCGATTCTGTGTCTCCCTCTCTCTCTGCCCCTCCCCCGTTCATGCTCTGTCTCCCTCTGTCCCAAAAATAAAAAACGTTGAAAAAAAAAATTTTTTTTTAAATATCTTAGTTTATTTTCAACTAGCTGTTTGTTTTCCAATCATAAAATATTTTATTTCCATAAATACTACCTTCATTAAACATTTTGCATCCTTCAGGCCATAGATGAGATACATCCAGTTTTCTCCTCAAGAAACAATCATGTTAAGATTATGTGTATGAACACAAAACTTCAAAACTAGACATATCATAATTCACAAAATTAGAAAATAATTATAGAACATAAAAAGCCTCTTTATAAATTTCCCCAAGTAGAAAAAGATAACTCTATGAAATGATGCTTCATTTGAAGTAAAATTCTGAGGAAGATCGTAATTCTAACCCGTTGGATATAAGATTTTAGTTTTCATGTTTGCGGGAGAGGGCACACACAGCTAGCACATGTAAGGCACTTACTGTGTGCCAGAGGCTTTAAAGGGCATTGCATTTATATGTGGTGTGGTCCTTATAACAACCTTGTGACATGCGTCCCATTGTTACCTCTTTTTACTAATAAGGAAGTAAGCACAGGGAGGTTAAATAACTTGGCAAAATCACACAACAAATAAATGGCTAAGCCAAGATGAAAACCCTTAGGTCCAGCTCCAAAGCTTCTTTACTGAACTGCTGTGCTGTGGCATCAACTCACATATATTGGATTCATATAACCATATGTTAGGGAATCTAAGGTACTTTCATGCTGGCTCACTCTTAATCTTATTACAGTTAACAGAATTTTTCACACAACCAAGTTATATCAGCCCTTTACCAGTTGGGAACTGTAATCTTGTAAGCCACAAACTTTGGTGATGTGTATTCTTGTTTTAGAGAGGTTAAACTGTGAGAGGAAATGCATAGAAGAACTCATGAAATAGAGAGATGGTAGTACTTAAGTATCTTTAAGTTATCCGTATTAGTTTTAATAAAACCAGACATTTAACGTTGTCATAGAACTCTGTTTCAAGTCTTGTTCAATATCCACCATCAGTGGGACCTTCTGGAGCTCTAACTTAAAATTTCAACCTCACCACACACCCACAGTATTACTAATTCAGTATTCCCTGCTGTGCTTTTCTTCTTCTTCTTTTTTTAATGGTTTTTTATAATTTTGTAACATGCAATAGATATAATTAATTATGTGTATCATTAATGCCTGCCTCACTGATCACTGCCTCTTTGGAAACAAAATCCTTGAGGGAAAGACTGTTGTTTTGTTTATTGATGTATACCTAACACATAAAACATTGTCTAGTACATGCCAGGAATTCTTATACGTATTTGTTAAATATTTAAAAACTCAACCAGTAAATCATGAAAAAATAAATTCATACTGTATGATCAGTGTTCTTGTAAAACATGGCCAGAAGGACATATTTTTACTTACTTTTATCTGAGATGTATTTGTACAATTTTCTTGTATAGAAAAAGCATGTAACTTCTATGTATTTAATGTAACATTAAAACTGCCAGTATATGGGGCGCCTGGGTGGCGCAGCCGGTTAAGCGTCCGACTTCAGCCAGGTCACGATCTCGCGGTCCGGGAGTTCGAGCCCCGCATCGGGCTCTGGGCTGATGATGGCTCAGAGCCTGGAGCCTGTTTCCGATTCTGTGTCTCCCTCTCTCTCTGCCCCTCCCCCGTTCATGCTCTGTCTCTCTCTGTCCCAAAAATAAATAAACATTTAAAAAAAAAAAAACTGCCAGTATAAATCATCAGTGATTACCTATAGATAATCTATAGAATAATTCTTTTATCAGTTTACAGTCTGGTTAGAGAAAAGGCATTCACTAAGCTGAACAGGAAAAAAAAAAACTAATTGACACATTTACTTAATGTCTCTAAGCCTCAGTATCCTCATGTGTAAAGTGGAGATAGAAATAGACACATCTGGAGCACCTGGGTGGCTCAGTCTGTTAAGCGTTGGACTCTTAGACTCAGGTCATGATTTCACAGTTCATGAGATTGAACCCTACGTCAAGCTCTGTGCTGACGGTATGGAACCTGCTTAGGCTCTCTCTCTGCTTAGCCTCTCTCTCTGCTCGTCCTCTGCTGTCTCTCTCTTTCAAAGATAAATAAGTAAGCATTAAAAAAAAAGAGAAATGGTACACATCTCATACAGTCATCATGAAAAATATATGAGATAACTTACATAAAGGATTTTTTAAAATAGTGTTAACTACTATGCTGTTATATAAGAAAGGATGACGACTTCATCTGGGTGCTTATGTGAGGGATATTTATAGAGGCACTATACTTGAGGATTTTTTTCCCCTCAGATTCACTTAAATAGGTTCACTTAGCTATTGATTACTTCCCTTTAAAATATCTTAGAGTGGCCATATATAACACAGGTAAAGAGACCATATCTGTGTCTATCACAACATCCTAACCAAACTGTGAACATATATCTGCACTAACATTTGTTTTCCCCACGAATAAAATATCAGTCAATCTCATGCTAGTTGAAAATGATGCCTTTGAGACCAATAGACATCAAAGGTGTAAATAATGTAGACTGTGCTTGCAAATATGTAGTACAATTATGATAAAATCATACTCTGATTTGTATAATAAACAAAATAATTTTTCAGACTTTGCCATGGTAGACCAACATCAATTTAGATGATGCCATCATACTATAGTCTCTAAACTATTCTGAGAATGGAAGGATGAGGAGCAACTTATTATATCTCATTCAATGAAAATGATAGGATTGCCTTTGGAATTTGACAACTCCCCAGTGAAAAAAAATCTGAATCATGACTCCACAACAGATCTTATTGTATTTTCGTCTAAATTTGACATGGTCACCATTTTGAATTCTTTGGAAACAGAAAGACACAGAAACAATTTAACCATTAGTCTGACAGAAAATTAAATCAGACAAAACAGTTCCAAGCTTTCAGGACTATAAAAAGAATCATAGCCCATTTGGGATATAAAATACAGTTTATCGACTGCATTTTATTAGTTTATCAATCATCAGTCCTCTTAATAGTAGGTATTACACAAGTTGGCTGATTTAGTGCTCTAAATAAACATGATCATTTTTTAATAAAAATATTCCATAATGCTGATTCTCCAACACTGATATATACTAGCAGAAGAGCTTGTTTAAAATGCTTATTCTGTGTACAGTCTCAAATCTTTTGTGATTCAGATTCAATACTTTTTGCATGAGGTTTATGGAATTTGCATTTTAATCAACAAGAACACTAATCGTGGTGCTGTTGATGATGTACCACACATAAAGTAAGACTGTGCTAAGCCTACTATTCAAAAATTTAACTCTTTCTTGATGCAAAGAAATGAAAAGCTGAACTAATGTGAAAAAAAAAAGATATACAGGTGCTTTTTGGACAGTAAATTCTCCTGAAATTGAAGTCCTTGACAGAAAATATCTCTCCATCAAAACAATATGCTACTGTATTCGTGCATGACAAAGTATAATACTCTGAGGAATAGAAACTCAGTTTGAAAATCATGGGTGATATGGGCTAGGGCTGAGAATTACTGCAGTAGCAAACAACGCTAGTAACTGAGAGGCATAAAACAACAAAGATATACTTCTTGTTTATGTTCTGTGACCATCATGGACCTTTGCTTATTGCAATCACTCAGAGACTCCAGATGATGCAGGAGCTGCTATTGCACAGGATGTTGATCTCAATGTCAGATAAATGGGAAGGCTCTAAGAGTTCTGCTGTTGCAAGTAAATACCAAGTCCTGGCTTCAGCAATTAAATGCTTATAACTCATTGGCCAAAACTAGGCACCAAGATATTTCCAAACACAAGAGACAGGAGTGCAGTCCTCCTGTGGGTCTGAAAGGTGGTGAGGTGGAGGGAATTGGGAATGTTTTAGCCTACAGCAGTTCTAACTACCACAGTCACCATATTCTCTTCTGAAAACTGCTTCTGAAGCCTAGTGCTTGAGCAACTCAGTGAACCAATTAGCTGTCTGCTATTATGACTCAGGAAAATCTATACGTGAAAAATGCTGTGCATGAGCTGTTTAGATATCAACATTATGTCTACTTCAAACAGATGGCAGAAATGTAAAATCTGCTGAAATGGAAGGAAGAAACTTTAAGTATTGAAAGATGTTCTTCATATTATTGACAGAGAAATTTGTCCTATTGACTAATTTTTTTTACTAGATAATGACTCATTTTCTGACCAGCGCAGCTTCACTAGTTTTTCTGTAAACAAAATTCATCATCCCAAACTGCCTTTTGATTAGTTTAATTAGAATTTCTGCTTCACTGTCACTATACAAGACACACTTAAGGAATGGAAAGAGGTCAAAGATTTGCTTACCATTCAGTTATTCAACAGAGGACAAAATAAAATTTGTTCAGATAGTGGGTGATAACTGAATTTTTTTTCAAGGAAATAGAAATGACGTATTGTAGAATATTATGCAAATATTAAAAGGAGAATGTATATACCTAGTCCATTGGAATGCAACATTTTCCAAAACTAGTTGTTTAAAGGGAGGAAAAAGTAATAAAACCATATGCAATTTTTTAATGATAACTGAATTTTCAAAGAATAATTCCTTTCCTAAACAATACATCTTTCCTCTAAAATTTTAATAGACCCCATTTAAAATTTTGTGATACTCTTTGTCTTTTGAAGCAATACTTTTTTCTTCTGCACTCGTTTAAAATAATGACATGGAATCTCTGGTATAATCATTAAAAATTGTTAAACAATGTTAAAAAATCAAGATAGTAGAGGAAAAAACTAAAATCTATGGTTACTTAATGCAAAAAAGTAACAAAGGATATAAAATGGAATACAAATCAGATTGGTCAAAGAGCAAAAAATATAGTAAGATATTATATTTAAACAGAAATATACCAGTAAACTACAATAAATGCAGTTGAACCAAATATAGTTGACCCTTAACACAGGTTTGAATTTGCATGGGTCTACTTATACATAGATTTTTTACAGTATAGTACTGTAAATGTATTTTCTCTTCCTTGCGATTTCCTTAATAACATTTTCTTTCCTGTAGCCTACTTTATTGTATGAATACAGTGTATAATACATATAACATACAAAATATGTGTTAATTGACTTTTTGTGTTATTATTAAGGCTTTTGGTCAACAATAGTCTATTAGTAGTTAAATATGGGGGGAGGTGAATGTTATATGTGGATTTTCAACTGTGCAGGAGTGGTGCCTCTAGCCTTCCCGTTGTTCAAAGGTCAACTGTATTTCAAATGAAAGACAAACACTATCAGATTAAAAAAATTAATCATATGCTGCTTATAACAGACATACCTTAAATACAAAAATATAGGAATATTGAAAGTGAAAAGTTTTTAAAACACATGTATATATCAACAAAAGGGAAGATGATATAGTTATGTTAATATCAGATAAAAATAGGCTTTAAATAAAAAATAGTAATAGTGATATGCAATAATAGTAAAAAGGTCTTAAAATTTCATGTGCCTAAAAACACAGTCTCAAATGTATAATGCAGACAAATTAACATAATTCATAAGGAAGAGGAGATAAAACAGCAATCATACTGGAAAATGTAATACTTTTTATTTTTGGAATTGAGGGATCAAACAGACAAAAAAATGTCTTAAAGATATAAAAGATTTGAGTAACAAAATTAACTTTATTGACCTAATTGGCATATATAGAATATTACATCAAGCAATTCCAGAATGCATACTCCTTTCAGGAAACCTGGAATATTTACCAAGATTGACCAAATGCTGGGCTAGATTATAACACTCAGCAGATGTTAAATTATACAGAGTATGTTATTTTACCAAAATGGTATTAAGCTTGAACTCAGAAACAAAATATAACTAGAAAACACCCAAAAGGTTATAATTAAATTATTTACTTCAAAATAAAAAGCCATGGGTCAGTGAGGATATCATAATGGAAAATAAAAAGAATGATAGTTAAATGAAACACATTAAACACAAGGGCCAACACTGATGTAAGATTAAAGGCAATTGTACAACCTTTACTGACTACACGAGAACGAAGAAACTGAATAATCAGATCTAATCATTTATGTCAAATCCTGAGAAAACAAAATTAAACACTACAAAATAGGAGAGAGGCAATAATAAAAAACAAAAGCCAAAATTTAATGAAATGCCAAATAAACATGCAACAGAGAAAATTAATAATACCAAAGGTTTGGTTTTTTGGTTATTCTATAGCAAAACTGACACAAGATAAAATAGAAAATCTGAAAAATGTTTGTTTTAAATACTTCTGTTCTGTCTTGCCTCCACTTGGTTTACCTTTTAATAGGCTCCCAAGTGTATTCAACTCAGAAGTACAAGTTTGAGAAACTTAACACTCCATGGGGCAACCCTTAGCCAATGTTGCATACAAGCTAATGAAGGAACATTTCTCATTTCCTGGACTAAGACAGACTATTCTGGGGTGGATTCTTCACGCCTATTCATCAGGTTCCAGGGAATCAAACCACAGGTACTTAAAATAATTAACAGCTTGATTATGCAAATCTGCATTGACTTTCCTCTTCCTCTCAATTCCCTCACTCCTGTTTTATAGGATATTAATTAAATTACCTTCAGATAAGTTTTTGTCTCAGGATCAATTTTTTTTTTTTCCCCAACACAGGGAAAGACAGTTTGATATAGTTTCAAGTAATTTGGATCTGTATTTAAAAACCTTTCACAACAAACTTCAGACCATATGGTTTCCTAAGTGAAGCTACTAATCATATATAAACTCTCCCAGAGAAGAGGAAAAGAAGGAAAATTTCCAAACTCATTATATAAAGTGAACATAACCTTGACATCAAAACCTGACAAGGAGATTAGAAGAAAACTCAGACCAATCTCTCTCACAAATACAGATAATGAAAAATTCTAAACAAGAATTAGCAAACCGAGTCCAGTAATACAGAAATGAGGACAATGGATCATACCTTTTGTTATATAAATGTAGTTAAGAATTTAAGCACCATCAATATTATCATCAATAGAATGAAGGATAAAAATCATACAATGAACTCCATGTATGCAAAATAAGTATTTGAAAACTCCAGTATCTTTTCATGTGTAGCATGCTATAAATTGAATGAAAATTCTAAAACTTTATAAGGGTACAAATTATGTAAGTCCACATTTCCGAAAGCACATATCATACATAATAATGAAATGTTGAAAACTTTTCCTATAAATTTGGGAGTAATCAAGAGTGCCTGCTCTCATCAAAATAGACTCATTGGGGGTGGCTGGGTGGCTCAGTTGGTTAAATGTCCCACTTCAGCTCAGAGTATGATCTCAGGGTTCGTGGGTTCGAGCCCTGCATTGGGCTCTGTGCTGACAGCTCAGAGCCTGGAGCCTGCTTCAGATTCCACATCTCCCTCTCTCTTTGCCCCTCCCCTGCTCGCTCTCTCTCTCTCTCTCTCTCTCTCTCTCAAAAATAAATAAACATTTTAAAAAAACAGACTAATAATAGGAAAAATTAAAATCATGTGCAAAGTGGTAGAATTTAATGAGAATATAGGATCACTTCTGTAACATTCCTGCCAGGATAACTAATTTAATCTAATATGAAGATACATCTGAGAAACACCAAGATTTTCTACAAAAGAAGTGCCTTGTAATCTTCAAATGTGTCAAGGTCAAAAGAGTCAAGGAAAGATTGAAGAATCAAGAGACCAAGAAAGATTAGAGACATGACAACTAAAATCAATTTGTGGTTCTGAACTGGAATATTTGCTATAAAAGGCATTATTGTAACATTTGGTGAAAAATGAATGGGATGATTTTTAGATAGTGGTGATGTATCAATATTAATTTCCTGTTTCTGAGGGTTGTAATGTGATTATTTATGAGAATGTCCTTGTTTGCAAGAAAAGATTCCACGCTGTTAGGGCTTCAGCTCTGCAATTTAGTCTCAAATGGCTAGGGGGGAAAAGTCCTTTCTATATTGCTTGTGCAACTTTTCTGTAAGTTTGAGATCATTTTTTTTTAATCCTACAATTGATAGGGGAACCTACATTGTTAAGGTGATTTTACGTCTTTAATCACTTAAATAACTCATTGATTTCAAATTTGGCTTTTTTAAAAGGAATCAGAGTTTACATAGATGATCCTTTCCAGAGTTAGAACTGGGTGAAAGCAGTCAGTATTTCAGAATTAGCTCTTTTCAGGCACAAATGAGAGAATGAGTATTTACTATGAATTGCACTTCTCAATGTTATTACTAAACTTGATTATATACTTCTGGTCTTTTGTTTTATGTTCTAAAAATTCATTACATTTATTAAATATACACATAAATCTGTATTGGTATAATAATATAACTTGATATGATGCAGGAGAAAAATAAAAACAGTGCCTAAAAGACTGTGCTGTTTGTATTTAATAAACTGTTTCTGAAGATGAATGCTTAATTACAATGACTCTGTTTTTAGGTTTAAAGAGCTACATTTGATATGATTTATGGTTTCAAGGGGGATTTTATTTCATAATTTTTATTGCTAAAATTGAGCAGAAAAGTGAGTGGACTGCACTGTTTATTATTAAAGTACTTTTTTTTCTGATAAGAGAAAGGAACATATTTATCGAACTTAACAGACCATTAATTTTCACAAAGCCATCTACTGTGGAATTTCCTCAAATTTTATTCTAGCCATATATTTAATTTATTATAAAGAACAATTTTGCCTGATCGATAAAATTGTGCATATACTATGTGAAATTGAAGCTAATTTTTCACTGGAGTAACAATGATATTAAAATTAAGAAACTTAGTTGAACTTTGATCACTAGGATTAGTATTGTCACGGTATAATTACTTCCGCAAAATATCATTTCTTTTGTAATATGCGCTTTGTGTGAATGACATGACCTATGATTATCATGAAATTGTTTTGGTCATCTTAACAATCGTAAAATAAATTTCCTATTTAAATGAGAAGTCATTTCTATTCATTAAGGGTGTCTTTAGCAAACACTTATTATTTTCCACACATGATGCATGAAGGGTATTGAGGTTGAAATAAAAGTGCTGTTAAGATATGAGTATGTTCTTATCCTAAAAAATTCTTTCTCTCTTCAAAAGGTCTGAAGCTAAAAGTAATTTTATTTTTTTAACTTAAAATAGTTAAATATTGTCTATCTACAGTTCTTCACTACTGTGTAAGATAGTGTAGCACTAGATTTCATAAGTATAATCAAATAGGAGAAATAACATAATGTTAATACAATTAACATATGATAATTTTCATAACAGTGAAGCAAAGGCAATTGGCATAACATCAGATAAGGGATAGATCATAAAGAAGATATAGGGCCTTGAATAAATTTGTGGGCCAGGGAACTAGGGTGACAGGTTTTGTTTCTAAATCTATGGGAGGATTGTTGATTCTACTTTCTTCTCAGCTTGTTCCATGGAGTTTCCTATAGTGTCTTATGTCCAAGTAATATTTTAAAAAATATTTTTAAAACATCTATTCATGAATAGTGAACTTTCTTTTGTTTAATAATTGTTTTTATGGATTATTGGAAATAATAAGTAGCAAATAGTAAAGGTGTTCAACAGATAAAACTAGTACATGGTCATGTCAGATATTAACAAGATGGCTCTAGAATGAATGAAATTTGAGTATGAGGGATTAAGATGACTAAAATTAAGATTTGTTGGAAGAGTGACCAGGTAAAGAAGGAAGAACATTTCATTCTGTGTGAGGGTGCATTATGGGCAAAGACCTCATGTCAGGCATAGATAAGAAAGAAGGTCACTATGGCTGAAATGAAGGTACATGGCAGAGTGAAATATAAGATGAGACACAGAAGTAGGGGTTGGATTTTGTGCAAGTAGGTCATATAAATAGGTCATATCTAGAATTTAGGTACTTATTAAAGCAATGGGAAAAACCATGAGCATTTTCAAAGGATAGGTGACATGTATAGATTTGTAATATAAAAAGATTGGATGCTTTCAAGCAAACAATTACTAAAAAGAAACCAGAAAGAATATAATAAAAGGGATAATGAAGTCACACAATATTACCACTTCTTTGTATTTTAGAAACATAAAACAGTTAAAACAGTTTCTTCTGGTTAAATGCTCATTTGGTTTTCTTTTCTCCCTTCCTCTGCTTCTCTCCAAAGGGTTTCTGGGTTCAAGCATTCAGATTGCCCTTTGGGTCCCCATTGGTCTCCGTGACAAAATGGGTTTCCTCATAGGCTCCTAACCTAGTACCTACTGAAGTATAAATGGTTCTATTGTGCTGTAAACTGCTCATCCAACTCTGGCTATACTTCCCTAACATTGTGGCTCCCTATTTTAATTCCAACATTCTTTAGATCCACAAATATTCTTAGCATTTCTGTTCCATTTCTCAACAACCCTCCTACCCTTGCATCCTAGGAAATGAGAATGCATCCAGGTGCTCTATAAAACATGTGTAACCTATTGGAGACTATTTATGTCACCTTAGATTCTTCTCTGTCCCACTGCCCTTACCCATATTTACAATTGTACAATATAGCACAAGGCCAAATGGAGACTTTCATGGATCTCATCCAGGAAATTGGGTCACTAGTTCCAGTGTTCTCATGTATACTCTTACCTTTCTGGAAGTTTCTATTGCATCCCCAGAAATACCATCATATCCATCCAGCAGAACCACAAAAATGCACACATATCCTTGCATTTCCTCAGAGGACATAGAAAGGACATTGATGTTGGATCCTTTGCCTTTCGCCTTCTAATGAGAACAGAATTCTGCCCAAACCACCCTCCCTCCCATGATAGTCTGAGTTCTCTTAATCTCTTGCTTATAGTGAAACAAATATTCAAGGGCACTAGTCCTGGCTCATAATTTGTTAATAAGAGGTTAATGAATTTAGAGAAACCTTCTAACTTGACACCATTATATTGCTAGGGAATTTTTTTAAGGTTTTTTTTTTTTTTTTTTTTGATAATAAAAGCTAAGCACTGACTTTTTTTTTTTTGGCTGTTTGTATAACTATAACAGTTTTAATTCTTACTCTGTTTATACCCCACACATAGTATATATATGATATTAGTTAATCAAATAGAAGTTGAGTGCAGGAGGGGTGCCTGGGTGGCTCAGTCGGTTGAGTGTCTGACTTTAGCTCTGGTCATGATCGCACAGTCCATGAGTTCAAGCCCCATTTCAGGCTCAGCACCAAGAGCTCGGAGCCTGGAGCCTGCTTCGGATTCTGTGCCTCCCTCTCTCTCTGCCCCTCCCCTGTTCGCACTCTGTCTCTCTCTCAAAAATAAAATAAAAACATAAAAAAATATTTAAAAAAAAATTGAGTTCAGGAACATTAAAAAAACAATATGTTTCAAGAGATTTCATCATTACATAAGGAAGACAATTATCTATTGTAGTGATATAGAAGGGAGAGGATTGGATTATGTTGGTGGTGACAGAAATGGTAAAAAGTCAATGGATTTAAGAGACAAATCTGGCCTGTCACCTATTTATGCTAATAAGATTTTATTGTGACACAGTCATGATTATTTATGTAGTCTCCATGGCTGCTTTTCATTACAACAGCAAAATTTATCCATTATGATGGGGACCACATAATCAACAAAACCTAAAATATTTACTACCTTTTCCTTTACAGAAAATGTTTGCCAACCCCTAATTAATAGCAAAGTTATAAATTCTATGCACTATACACAGTTTATGAAAGATATCAAAAAGATTGTTTACTATTGTAAACAATTGGCTTTGATCTTAATTGTTTTTACTTCATGGTCTAGAGACAATTGGTGTACATGTTATTTAACTTCATATAAAAAAGGCCTTTTGAAGTCAGCATTTACATTCAGTTTTTAAAAATTGATAATCAGTTGTTTTATAATTATTCTTTTTTAGAGTTACTTTTTAAAACATATATGAAAAATTTAAACATAAAAGTAGAAAGAATAACATAATGAACTTTTATTACATGTATGTCCTAGTTTGAACAAGTATAAAGTTATATAATTTTTATACCTCCACACCACTTTACTCGTGCTTATTTTGAAGCTAACTCAAGACATATATCCTTTTGTCTGTAAATATTTCAGTAAATGTCTGAAATATAACTACCCTTTTGTAATATAACCGTAAGACATCATACCAAAAATGACAGTAATTCTTTAATATCAAACAATCTTACAATTTTAGGTACAATTATATTTTATATGTTTCAATCACTATCCTGTAAAACCTATATGGTACAATTGGTTAATATGACTGCTAGGTCTTTAGATCTAAAGTTCCTCTTTTTATTTGTTTCTTTTCCTCTATATAATTCATTTATTGGATTAACCACATTATTTGTACTGTAGAGTTTTCTACATTCTGGATGTTGATGGTTGAAACTTTGTGGTTCCATTTAACATGTTTCTCTAACACCAGTACTTCCTATAAATTCACAGCCAGATCTAGAATCAGGTTTATATTTAGCAAGAATACCTTGTATGTGGTATTTATAGAGGCAGTTTTTAGAGGTTATAGAGGCACTTGATCATTTGTTTTTCTTTGTAACTGGCATCCATTGATGATTATTGCCTAGATCTGTTACTTCACTAGGGCTGCAAAATTGTGTGTTTAATTCTATAATTATTTATTAGCTGAAGTATTTCTATAAAAAGTCTCTAATGAATTATTTTTGTTTTCCCTGAAGCATAGTTCATATAGGAAAAGTGTAAGTTCCTATTTTTTCAAAACAATGAAGTGCTTTCCAAGCTTGTTCCTCAGATGAGCATGGAGGATGTTTTCATTATTATAAAGTAAGTAATGGATTGAAATGTATGTGATGTGTTTCAGTCCATTGCAACTATATTATTCTTAAGATGCTCAAATTGTCCCAAATTTAGGCAAAGGGAACCTATTCAAATTAGATTCTGGAGTCCTTTTAAAGAGTTAGTAATCTTTTATAAATTCTTCATTATTCTATCAGACATGAATAACCCAGTTTGTTCACATCCTGATGCAGACCTAGAATCAGCTCTTTCTCCAAGGAGTTCTGTATATTTTTTGTGAGAAATGGTAATAAGCACAATCTTGATACTAGTAATGCATGTTATTACTGGATTGGTCATTATCGATATTATTTTTTATAAGACAGAACTAGAGAATACACTTTAGTGTAAGTATATTGATGCTTCCAATTCAATATCAGGGTTTTTTTTTTTTATTAATTTATTTTGAGAGAAAGAGAGGGAGGGGCAGAGGAGAGTGAGAGTGAGAAAGGGAGGGAGGAGAGAGAATGCCAAGCAGGCTCTGAGTATCAGCACAGAGCCCCAGATGGGGCTTGAACTCATGAACTGAGAGATTATGATCATGATCTGAGGCAAAACCAAGAGACACTTAACCAACTGAGCACTCAGGCACCCCAGGATTGTTCTTAATCTCATTAATCTTACCTCTGTATCTCCTCCTTTTAGTGTTAAAATTCCTTGTTCTCAAATGACACCAGCATATCCATTTGCTGTATCCTGTGTAAGAAATATACTACAGTCTCAGAATAATGAAACCAATAGTACCAATAATATTACTAAAAATTGTTTCTTGTATACCTAGAAGTTTTCTGTACTTTAAACAATTACTTCTAAGCTTTACTTCTAACAATTACTCCGTGTATCTTAGTAATTAACAATTTATTTGTTGACTTATTTTAGTGGATTTCCATTGAAATCATTTATAATTATGGAAATTCCTATATGATTTTGAAATTGAGCTATGTAAAACAAATACATAACCACTTTATAAAATGACTTGGAAAATTCCATAATTCTTTGTCATATATGTTTTGTTTTAGAAAAATCTTTACTTCATCCCCACAAAAATTTCAAATCCCTTTCCTTACCTACCACCTGTATCTCTTCTTCTACCCACCTCCCATTTAGAACATTTCTTTAAATGATAATCAGCCTAGGAAACCATGATGAAAAGGAAAATAAATATTATACCATAGTTATTTAAGCATTTCTTTCAAAAGAGAAACCACAGCATTTCCTCCCAAAACTATGCTTGAAATATATTACTGAATTCTATCTCAGGGAAAATAAGTATCTATACACATGTAATAGAGTTTATAAAGATATACATATATACTTTAAATAGCACCTATTCTTGTTTCTATGGATTATAATCTTTAAATAATGTTAAAATGTACTCTTAATACCCTTCAATTATCCCTTTTTCATATTATCTTCTTTATGGTTAGTCTGTTGAAGGGTACAACAAGTAATATTTATGTCATAAAAGCTTCATTTCTTCCCTTAAATGTGGATTTGGTAACAGATGAAAGCTTGATGTTCAGCTAAATATGGATTTGGAAGTATCACAATTAAAAATGTGATGTATCATGACTATTTTCTCTTGAGGGCTTTGCAAATGTGTCCTTACTGATTGTAACATAAAAATTCGCTGTCAGCTGCAAGCTACTCATGACTATATGACTAAGTATAAGTGATTTGACTATGAGTCAACTTATTATGCATTTAGTAAAATACCTTGTACCACAATTATATTTTAAGGACAATTCAATTATAGCTTTTTTAAAAAATCAAGGAAAGATATTGGGTACACCCATTTATTTGCAATTACTTTCAGCTTCATATTAATATAGACGATAAACACAGTTTCTCTTCCAAAATTTGAATTTTATGAACTGTAAATTTGTCATGTTGTCTGCATTGTAATTTATCATTTATATAAACTATTTTACCTAAAAGAGTTTATATTCATAATCACTGATTTAATATACTTCCCATTTCAGTGAATGCTCTCACTACTGCTATAAATGATGCTGAAATTTTTATTTAAACTATGAGGAATCTTTCATACAAGTAAATTAAGTAGCAAGACCAAGATCATAGAAATTTGTAGTACAGAGAATATCAATTTTTATCTAATGATAGCTTACAATTTATTGTATTTATACTAAATACAAATGTATACTAAATTACAAAACCAGTTTTCACTGAAGAAAAAATTAAATTTAGGCAATTTAAACATGTATAGCTAAATGGCAACCAAAACAATGATAACTATTTTTCTCCTTTCAGTGTTTTCACATTTGGTCTTCTACTCTTGATCTTCTGCTCACCTATTATTACCATGTAATTCCATACCAAACGTGGAGGGTTTTGTTTGTTTCCTTTTTTCCACTTTAACTCAGTAATTGAATTTTCAAAAAATTACTTAGGATTAAGTTTCTTTAAAAGAACTTATAAACTTATAAAAGAAGTTATAAACGGCAGCATGCTAGACAAAATTTAAAGCCAATCAATAATATTCTCCAGTTCTTTCTGTCCTTGTTCAGGTTCTCTCATCCCCACAGCAAGATGTTTGTTCTAGTGATATCAGTTTATAAAGAACTTTATGGAAGGCTCTGCAGGAGAAATTGCAACAGGTTATTACTGAGTCTAGAGAAGATACATGCAGTGGATGAAAGGTTGTTCTATTCCTTGTCAGGTAGCTGAAGTACCCATTGTTTATCTATAACCCTTAAGTCTTTTTCACAGCTGATCATCAGGTCACTGAAGTTCAATTCTTTAATGGTGATTTGGTAGCTCCAGAATTTTCTAACAGATAAAGTAAGATGAAGACAAGTTCTTTAATTCATGAATCACCATGGAATTTTGGCTAGAACTGATTTGATGCAGAACCAATAAATATAATGTTGAATTATGGTTAACTATACCTAATAACAATAAAAAGTAGGAAGAGGAGGAGGGAGAAAGGAAGAGAAGTAAAAATGTAGTTATTACTCCCTCTTCCAAACACTTTAGCAGAGTATTTAGGAAAAAGAGGAACGCATTTATTGTTATTCAGGATTCTGCTTGTCTGTGAAGGGTGAATAGATCTCCCTTTAGTTTGCAAGCGTTATCAGGAACAAGCTAGTCTGGGCCACTCTTTGTGGAGAAATCAAATAGAAGTTCAATCCACAGTGCTCAGTTTGTGGCCAGCAAAGGAAAAAAGATTGCCTTCTCTTTTAGAAGAATCTTGGTCTTGTTTATGCAATATGATTCAGACTAATTGGGTTTTGTAGTAAGTATTAATGTACATGGAATTTTTAAGAGAAATAAGTTTGGCATTCAAATATAGCAGGATTCTGCTATTTTAAAATGGTATTTTCTGGGGCACTAGGTGGCTCACTCGGTTAAGCATCCAACTTCAGCCAAGTCATGATCTCTTGGTTTGTGAGTTCAAGCCCCATGTGGGGCTCTGTGCTGACAGCTCAGAGCCTGGAGCCTGCTTCAGATTCTGTGTCTCCCTCTCACTTTGCTTCTCCCCAGCTCATGCTCACTCTCTCTCTCTCTCTCTCAAAAATAAACTTAAAAAAAATTAGTGAAATTTTCTATATTGTCATCTATAATTTCAAAAATTCTCTTATGATCTTAGTTTGATTTATATATACTTGTTTTCTCTTTTTCCATTTCTTCTTCTGTTTCTTTAAAGAGTACTTCATGTGCTTTGTTTATGCAATAGTTTAAAATATCAATTAGGAAACCATGGTTTATATACTTTGAAGTAAGTTTTCAAGACAAAACTATAAAAATATTTATCCTAAGGAGTCTTATTTTACTAAGAATTTAGAAACTGAAATAGCCTGAGGAATGTAGGAAAACATGGACATTTCATAAAATAATTTGGTTCTTAAAACAAGATGAAATAAAGCAAAACCATTTTGTAATCTCATTCCCTGAATCAATTCCCTTTGAAAATCTCAGTAAAAGCCTTTTACATTTGATAGGAATCTCTAGATTTGACCAAAGAAAATTTATTTTAGATTATGCAATTTGAAAAAGAATGATTGATTGCTTTGCTTTTTTAAATCAAAATAAAAGTTTTAACTACTATGGAGGGAAAATGATTTCAAAGGAAATGAATCATTTATGGGTGAATTTTATGCATGTTTTAAATTAACTGCTCAACATTGAACATATTTCTCTTATTCTGGTTAGGAATGTTTGCAATAATTGGGGCACCTGGGTGGCTCAGTTGGTTAAGTGTCTGACTCTTAATTTCAGCTCAGGTCATGATCTCTCAGTTTGTGAGATAAAGCCGAACACCAAGGTCTGAGCTGACAGCGTGCAGGAGCCTGCTTGGGATTCTCTCTCTCCCTTTCTCTCTCTCTCTCTCTCTCTCTTTCTCTCTCAAAATAAATAAATACATACTTTTAAAAAGAGAATGTTTGCAATAATTTAAACATCTTATCTTTTTTCTGAATAAATTTACATTAACTTATTACCAAAATTATTCTTAGATATTTTTTTCAAAAATTTTAAAACTTATTTTGAGAAAGAGAGAGAGAGGGAGGGACATGCAGAGAGAGGGAGAGTGAAAATCCCAAGCAGCCTCTGCACTGACAGTGCAGAGCCTGATGTGGGGCTCAAATTCACAAACCGCGAGATCATAACCTGAGCCGAAATCAAGAGTCAGATGCTCAACAGAATGAGCCACCCAGGTGCCCCTTAGGTATTCTTACTCTCATATAGTCATGATATTTTTTTTTAAGTTTATTTACTTGGTTTGAGAGAGAGAGTACACATGCATAAGTGGGGGAGGGGCAGAGAGAGAGAGAGAGAGAGAGAGAGAGAGAGAATCCCAAGCAGTTTCTGTGCTATCAGTGCAGAGCCCTATGTAGGGCTGGATCTCACAGACCATGAAATTATGAGTTGAGCTGAGATCAAGAGTCAGATGCTTAAACTGACTGAGCCACCCACGTGCCCCCATGATAAATTTAATTGATCATGAGTCAACTTAAATTTAATTTGATTAGCTTAAATTGAATATATTTTGAAGATCTGAAAATGATTTTAGGATTTTTTCCCATGCATAGGCCTATTGAAATTAAATATAAATCAAGTGTTAGAATAAAGTTAAATTTAGCAGATTTTAACCAATTTTACAGCACAAATTATGTTCCCTATTGAATTCATTAATAAACCAAACAATTAGAGGGGCACCTGGGTGGCTCAGTTGGTTAACCATCCCCAACTCTTGGTTTTGGCTCAGGTCATGATCTCATGGTTTCATGAGTTTGAACCCCACATCGGGCTTTGCACCAATGGTGCAGAGCCTGCTTAGGATTCTCTCTCTCCCTCTCTGCCCCCTCCCCTACTCACACTGTCTCTGTCTCTCTCAAAATAAATAAATAAACTTAAAAAACTTTTTTTAAGTAAACCAAACAATGAGAGCTTTTTGATAAAGTTTTCTGAAGTCCCTCTTTTATTCTCAAGCGGCAATTCAAAGGTACAGATTTTCAGATTGAGTTCTTAAATATATCTTAAATTCTTTCACTATAGGACTTATTTTTGGAAACATCAATACAACTGGCTCTTCCAGTTTTAAGTTTTATGATCCAAAGTTCTAAATTAACATCATTTTCCAATAGAAGTTGATGCATTTTGATTTCTGATGGTAATACATATGCCTTAGCATAACAAAGGTGATAGATTCCAGGCCCCTTAAAGAAGTTATGGGTGGCCCAGTAGTGAATTTAAAAGAGCAAAAATTTTTATTTAGTTTTTTTTTTCTAATTAGGTTTATAAGATAAATGATTTTATTCTCCATAGAATGAACCTAGTAAAGTTTATCTAATAAAAGTTTAGCTCTCAGGATTAGATGGATCCACAGGTTTAGAAAAGGCAACATAAAGGTGTCTATGTGGGTAGGACTTTGGCATGAAGAAAGTACTGTAATAGATGATAGATGTATGCTTCATATAGATGGAGCACAACAGCAAAAGGAAACCATTGTCTGACAATAGAAAAAGATATGTATAAAATGCCTCAAAACACAGATGCTGGTACATACTTAGCAAGTGCTGGCTCTGTAGGCTATTCCAGCCTCTTGAGGAACCCTCCAGGGACCTCAACACCCAAATTGAAATCATCAATCTCACTGGAATCAATAAACAATGCTAACAAGCTAACAACCCCCCACAAATCTCCTCAGACCCATGGTCACAAAGCAACACTATTAATCAATATGTTTCATATCTTGGCCAGAGGGCAGTGTCATAAATGTGTATTTCTTATTTTAGCAGGAAAGCTAAGACTAATTCCAGACCTCCTTAAATTTTCACAACACAGTCAATCTGCCAACTGATAGTCAAGGCCTTCTTAGGACAAAAGGCTCGTTTTTAGTCTGTCAATAGCGCTTGCCTTATAACGTTATATAGTAAGATAGATAATCAAAGCTATATACAGAGTCCAAACATTTGTAATACCCAGTGTTTGGGTTTGGTATGGAATTAGACAGCAATGCCATCTAATAATATTGGCATAAACTTTTTCATATTTTTGTACTAACTATAATTTTTTACCTCCCTGATCATATAGCTTTCAGTACTTTATGGTATATATCTACTGAATGATTAAGAAAATAATCTACCATTAATCAAGTCTAAGTCTTCTTCAGGCCAATTGTTACTGATAAAGAGAATGTCCTGAGAGGGATTTAATTCAATTTCCCAGTATATATTGCAAAGATTTCCCAAATTTAGATACTGGAAAAGACTCACTATATTCTACACATCATACTCATGTTGGCTTTTATTTAAAGACAAATGAAAGAGATGATGTACCTGGCTGCCTCAGGTAGTGTGTGAGACTCTTGATCTCAGGGTTGTGAGTTCAAGCCCCATGTTGGGTGTAGAGCTTACTTAAAAAAAAAAAAAAAAAAAGAAAAAGACAAATGGAAGAGAATACAGGCAAGCATGAAGGTTCCAAGAAACATTCCCATGAGCGAGCTTCCCAGGGCTGTTTATTCATACACACTGACCTTGCTCCTTCTCCAGCTTAAACCACCAAGATCTGTGCAAACAATCTTAGCTTTGGGAGACCTCAAATACGAAGTTCCAAGCATGGCTTTTATGGCTCTCTGGCTACATAATAAGCCAGCATGATTTAACTGGTTATGCTGTTGCAAACCATCAGTAAAGAAATTAAGTTTGGAGGATTTCTAGCAGAAGTTTAGAAATTTAAATAAATCATCATAAATCCCATCATCCTTATTGTAGCAAAGAATCAAAGACAAAACATTTGGGAGTCCCCAAAATTAGTATTTCCAACTCACCTGTAATTAAAATCTGTCTCACATATTTCTGATAATCAATACCAGTATTATCATGTTCCTAATACATATATACATATAATACAAGTAGGTAGACAATAGGAAATTGTCTTTTTTTTTTTTTAATGATTGTGTGTGTGTTTAAATAAGCTCTACTTCCAATGTAGGGCGCGAACTCATGACCTTGAGATCAAGAGTCTCACAGTCAAAAAAAAAAAAAAAACAAAAAATCACATACTCTACCAACTGACCCAGCCTGGCACCCTAGAGAACTATTTTGATAGGTGATAAAAACCCAGTTTACAGAGACAAAGATGCTAAACCGTGGCAAGGGAGGGGGGAATATTGTAAGGACTATGTATAGGGGGAAAAAACATTACAACCCCCCCCCAAGTATTAAGTATGTGCTTTGAAGCAGGGAATAAAGACAAACTGCTCAATTAGGGGCTAGGGAATAGAAGAACCAAGTGGAAACTGACTTGCAGTCTTGACATTAAATTACTTACCCAAATTTCCTTAAATTATTCTCCATTTAGAGTCTGTTTTTCGGGGCGCCTGGGTGGTGCAGTCGGTTAAGCGTCCGACTTCAGCCAGGTAACGATCTCGCGGTCCGTGAGTTCGAGCCCCGCGTCAGGCTCTGGGCTGATGGCTCAGAGCCTGGAGCCTGTTTCCGATTCTGTGTCTCCCTCTCTCTCTGCCCCTCCCCCGTTCATGCTCTGTCTCTCTCTGTCCCACAAATAAATAAACGTTGAAAAAAAAATTAAAAAAATAACTGATAGGGAAAATGACCACAAGTGGTGTTTAAAATCACCTTAAAAATATAGTGTGTATAAATATAGTATATATATAAGCATATATATATATATATATATATATATATATATAAGCATATCTATTGAAAGATAAAACAAGATGATAATAGCTATTCTCCCAGGGTAATGCATTTGTGGGTTATTTTTTACACACTTTTCATAGAATTTCTATATTTTTAAACTTCCTTTACAATAAATAATAAATTCTGTAATCAAAAATATTTAAAAGAATAATGATACTAGTGGAGCAAAAAGGCATAAAAAAGTAGCCAATGGTAGGAATGATAATTTACTATTAAAGGATAACAATGAAGAAATCTCAATTCATTTCTGCAAATAGTAAAGAAGAAAATGAATATTACATTACTCAACACACTGAGAGAGCAAGAGTGCTAGGGAACAATTATAAAACAATATAAAACAATCTGTTTTTTGTTTTTTTCTGTTTTTGTTTTTTTCATAAGACTGCCCCTGAAAACTCACTACATGAGACAATTTTGTCTGTGTCCAAGATAAATTCTGGGCAGCCCCACTGCTTTTCACTCTTTGTTAACAAAACCACTATGATCATTTTAGTGCTGAAACAGCTCTCACTCTGTAATTAGTATACACATATAGGTCTAAAAAACCCTCAAATTCAAAGTTAAAATGCTTCCATATTCTAGCCAGACAAGCTTCTCCTACCCCATCTAACAACTTCAAGGTTGGAAAGATAGAGGGGAGAAGATGTAAATGATAATGGGGTCTTTCTTAAATGAAGTTTTCTAATCTATACTTCCAATGTAAAGGAAATACAAGACCTACCTGGACATTATGACTTCTCCTTTGAGCTTCTGGTCCAAATGGACTTCCTTAATTGGGCCCTTCTCTTTCCTATTCTCTCTCCTTCTCTAACAGTCCATGATAGACCCAGTCCTTTGACCAGTCATTAGTGGGATTTCTTTTCCAAACCATCCAGACCACTACTTTGCTGCCATAAACTTTTTTTTTTAATTTTTTCTAGGAAGGAAGTATGAGTTAATGTGTCCCCTAAACTTCCAAACTTCAGTAACCTATCAGATTCTCCAACTAGTCTTATTTAAGTCTTTATCATTATGTCTGAGGTAAGGGAGAAGCATAATCTCCTCATAACAAATTTACAACTTTACTTGAAACTCCTTTCAACTTTGCTTTTATATCCTCAAGTGGTCGAGAAGCCAAAGACTGCAAATACAATTTTTTAAAACTGTTGGAAATCCTAATGCATGGACAAGCACTTCATTTTACTCTATCTGGCTGAAGAAGGGGATGGGATGATTGGTCCTTTGACTTCAATAGAAGCCTCCCCACCTCCCCTGCCCCCACCAAATACGCATCTTGTATATAGACCGGGTTAATGCCTTCTACAGAATAGCTCAGCACCACTTGCCTTTAGGCCTTCTCCTAATTGACCTATTTCCTAGCCTGTAGCCTCACATGCCAGTTCTCATAGTTCAGCCATAAAGCCACATTCATATAACTCAAAACATTGTCTCAGCCTGTGCTGGGGTGAGGAACAGTCTCCCATGGCCTCCATTAAAAGCATCACTGAAGGGAGTCTAGAAACTTCAGCATCAAGGAAACCAGACCAATGGAGGCTTGTCTTCTTCCAGATGCTGTCAAGAGGAGACAGAAAACACAACTCAGAAGGGTGGAGCACATAACACGATAGGATGGACTTTATCTCTTGAGAGACAGGAAATAGTGCTATTTAATGAGCAGTGTTTTAAACTGCCTCCCTGGAGGTATTCTTCATGACTGAGCCAACATCTGAGTTTTCTTGGGAGTGGAAATGTTTGCACTTGCTTTTCCTCCTTCTCTGCCTCATTTCCTCTTCTCCTCAGCTTTCTTCATTTGAATGACATTCACCAATAAAACATTTGCATGAAAGTTTGCCTCAGGTCATGTTTTTTAGGGAGTTTAGGCTAATGCACTCTGAGAGAAAAGTAATTTACTGAAAATAATTTAGGAGATTATTGTGAAAGGAACGTGATTTGCAGATGGTCAAGAAATTACAAATGCCTCTGACATCATGTAGCAGCTATTTACATCCTATAAAAATACAGTTTGAGAAACACCCTTCACTTCACTTTGGACCAGTTTATTTTAAATCTGAAGTTTTGACTCCTCATTTTTTAGGTAGATCTATTACATTCAGAGACACTGTAAACCTACTCATTCGACCTATGAAAATTCCAAGAGGTCATGATTCTCACTTTGAAAAGGAAGATGGTAAGTAGCAATAAAATTAACAACTTTTTGGGCAAAGACATATGTGTAGCAAGAATCATCCACAATGACCTCTATTTATTATGACCTCATATGAGAGCACTGAGCCAGTAACAGCTCAATGTCATAAAGATGAGCTGACCCAGAGGATGCAAAGCACTAACACTGGCATCCAAATTGTTTTGTACTGAAACATCATCTCAGCTTGCACCTGGCACATTGACTCTACTTGCTGACACTGAAACTGGAAATTGCCACTTGGCATTATCTATCAAAGTTTAGAAGGATAGAGGTTGAATATAGAATGTAATACAGTCAGGGTCAGCCTGTAGTTATGAAGACAATTTTCTGAATTTCATTGATGCTGAAATGACACTCTTTATATTCATTCAATAACTATACTCTGAGAACTTTACAGTAAATACTAAAATAATTTCCTGCATTGACATCAATTTAATGAACCTAAATTTCCAGAGCAACATCTAACTACTAATTGTATACTTCAGTTGGGGTAGGAAGAAGAAAATCATAATTATAAATGTGTCATAAATAATAATAATACCCTGAATGTAATGTTAGATTATTGTCACTGAATAATCAAAATAATTGCTAGAGTCATCGGGCACCTGGGTGGCTCAGTCGGTTAAGCATCTGACTTCGGCTCATGTCATGATCTCACAGTTCATGGGTTCAAGCCGTGCATCGGGCTTTGTGCTGACAGCTTAGAGCCTGGAGCTTGCTTCGAATTCTATGTCTTCCTCTCTCTCTGCTCCTCCCCCATTCATGCTCTCTCTCTCTCCTTCAAAAATAAATAAAAACATTTTAAAAAATTTAGATAATTGCTATAGTCACAATAGGAAAAGGTAATGTCTGTTTAGTGCTTCTGCTGTGTCAGCCCCTATTCTGAGTGCTTTATGTACTAAATTTCCTTTTTTCCCACATGGTAGTCAGCCTTCAATATGGTTGTCATCTGATGCCCACATACCTGATATTCACAGCTTTGTTCAGTGCCCTCCCACTTTTGTATGGGTTTGTTCTGTTTGACCAATAGCATGCAGAAGAAATTATGGTATGCCATTTGCATGATTAGATTATTAAAGGCAAAGCTTCCATTCTGGGTGCTCTCTCTTTCTGTCTTATCACTGACTATAAGGTAAGCAAGCTTCGGTGTTGTGAACATCCCTACGGAAAGGCTATATGGAAAAGAACTAAGACCTCCTGTCAACAGCCAGAGAGGCAGGGACCTGCCAACAATCATGTGAGTTATATTAGAAGTGGTCCTCCAGCCCTGCTTAAGCCATGAGGTGATTGTAACCCTGACTGTAACTTTTGGAGTGACCCTGAGCTAGAGGACCCAGCCAAGCCACACCTGAATCCCTAATCCTTAAAACAGTTGTGTGAGATAAGATGTTTTTTAATTTTTTTTTTTATGTATTTATTTTTGAAAGAGAGACAGAGCGCAAGCAAGGGAGGGGCAGACAGATAGAGGGAGACACAGAATCTGAAGCAGGCTCCAGGCTCCAAGCTGTCAGCACAGAGCCCGAGGCGGGGCTCGAACCCATGAACAGTGAGATCATGACCTGAGCCACAGTCGGACACTCAACCGACTGAGCTACGCAGGCACCCCAATATGTTTTTGTATATAAGCAGCTAAACTTTAATTTGTTATGCAACAGTAGATAATACGTCCATAACAACTCTGAAAGGTAGGTGCTAACATATCTTCACATCACTGTTGAAAGGAGGTTTCTTTTTCAATTAAACTTTCTTAGCACCTTTATTGTATATCCACTGGTAATATATGTGTGTGTCTGTCTCTAGAGTCTCTATTTTTTTCCATTCATTTATCTTTGCCAGTACCCAGCAGCCTGGATTACTGTAACTTTTAGTAAATCTTAAATATAGTAGAGCAAGTTTTCCAGTTTTGTTATTTTTCACAGCTGTTTGGCTATTATAGGTCCTTAGCTTTTCCATAAAATCTTGTAATTAGCTTATAAATTTGTACACACAAGTCTGATGGGATTTTTGGTGGAATTGCCTTGAATCTATACATCAATTTGGGGAGAATTAAGACCTTACAATATTGAGACTTCTAATCCATGAACTTGATGTATCTTTCCACTTATTTACCTCTTTTAAATTTCTTTCAGAATTGCTTTATTTCCAGTTTCACATCTTTTGTTAGGCTTATTCTTTGTAACTTTTTTTTAGAACATATTCCTCACTAAGGTACTCAATCTTTATTACTGCTATCACATGCTGTGCCTTCCACTACTTCCCTATATTTCACCATTATTTAAAAGTAACATTTTCAAGAGAAATTTATAATGTTCATAGTCACCAAGTATTACTAATGAAATATAAAACTCCTCATATTTTAATAAGTAAAACTGAAGATCCATAAAATTAAACCATGCCAGAAAATCTCTTAAAAATTGACCTCTTAATTTTCTTTAACATTTCTTTAGACTGGTTCTAACAATACTTTTATTGATTATAATACATTTAAAAAATATATTCCATAATTCTATTTCTTTAAAAATACTGTGATCTGTTATTTAAGAATTATTTACTTACCATCCAGAAATTTAAAAATTGGAATGCCTTGCAGGTCCAGATATTACCATTGGTTATTAGTTAGGAGTTGTATAACTCATTAATTTGTGGAGAGATATTGTAAAAAACATTCTTCTACTAGGTGAACACTAAAGTACATAAAAAAAATTGCAGTCAAGACTAAAATTAGGGAGTGGCAAAATGGCCAATAGTTACAAACCAATAACCATCACATTGATAGATGGTGGCTAATTCAGTGTATTGCACAGCAATGCCACAAAGTCAGGACTGCTGTGCCATCAACAGTATGTAAGGAAATGGAACAGCTTCAAATATAAAGGTTCAGTAATCAAAATCAATGCTTCCCTTTGATATGTGAAAGTCCTAATAACTACCTTCTAAAGGACATGTGAAGGGAGCCTGAGTGGCTCTGTCAGTTAAGCAGCTGACTTAATTTCGGCTCAGGTGATGATCTCACAGTTTGTGAGATCACATCCTGCACCAGGCTCTGTGCTGACAACGTGGAGCCTGCTTGGAATTCTCTCTCTCCCTCTCACGCACACATGCACTCTCTCTCTCTCTCTCTCTCTCTCTCTCTCTCTCTCTCTCTCCCTCTCTCTCTCAATAAATAAACATTTTTAAGAAGATAAAGGACGTGTGAAAACAGTTTACCCTTGTAACCCTCTCTCCTAAGTGCTTTTCTTCATTATGCTTATACTCAAAATGTCCCAGGAACTTCTTTCAAAGTACTTAGGTATAGGGTCAACCCACAATACAAAAAGATCTTGTGAATTTCAGGCAATTGTGTATTTTAACAAAGACCCCCAAATTCCAGACACTAGCTAAAGAATATTACATTTGTTATTTCATTTTGTTTAACCCACACAGAGCCCTGAGAGATTGCTATTAGGAACCTCACTTTCCAAAAGAGGGAAAATAAGACTCAGAAAAGTAATTAATAAGGAAACCCATCTAGTTACTGTGCTTATACTCACCATGCTCTACTGTGTTGTTTATTCATGAATGGTTTCTGTAAAATCGACTAATGATTTCCAGCACTGTCAGTTTACAATCAGAAAAACAGACTGCCATTGGAAGTAAACATGAATGACAGAATTACCACAGGAAACAGACTATCACACCTGAATAGAAGAAGTCTCACAGGAAGCGGGCCATTATCCCTATTCCAGCATGGTCATGTTATGTTCCTATCACTTCCTCTTCCTAGCCTGCCCTCCTGGCACCATGGGTGTGTAACCCCAACATACCAAAGCACAGAGGGGGTGTCCACTCTTACCCCTGCCAGCTTTCAAGATTCTATGGCAACTTGGTGAGAGTCTACTTTCCTTTAAAATGGGGGAACGTATAATTTACTTTATATCGTAAAACCCTCTGCTTTGGCTATTTGCTCCAGGAACAGATGTAAAAATACCACAGTTGCACCATCAGGTTTTAGGGAGAGAGTCTCAAATACTCCACAAGCAGTATGCAAAAGTATTGTTAGCAAAGAGATGGCCTTAATTGGTTTTACTCTGATTTGAAAAGAAGTCAATTTCTGCCCATCTTGGCTACTCAGTTTAACTTTTAATTTCACACTTTATTGCCTTTATTTTTGCTGTTCTTATCACTTAGACTGTTCTGTTATCTTTGTTTTGCTTGGTTAACAGCTATTTACTTTGGCAAGGCAGTCTTCAAGCAGCTATTCCTTCCTGATTCTTTCCCGATTTAGTCAACATAATCTACTTCATTTAATATTACAATGAAGAGTAATATGGGGAACTGTAAAGAAAAAAAATCCATACATCAAAAATTAGCCTTTATAATTAACAACTATGACCTTGAACACACGAGAACAATTTAGGCCTCCTCAGACACTTTAAATAGCAAAGTGCATTCTTCATTAGATCACAGAATATATCAATCTATGGCAGAATATTAGTCATTGATTAAGCAATAATCAATAGGGGTGTCTGGGTAGCTTAGTCAGTTGACATCCTACTCTTAATTTAGACTCAGGTCATGATCCTGGGTCACGGGATTGAGTCCTGTGTCAGGCTCCGCCCTGACCTGCTTAAGAGTCAGAGTCTCTCTCTCTCTCTTTCTCTCTCTCTCTTTCTCTCTCTCTCTCTCTGTTTCCTCCTGCCCCTCCCCCCCCACTCACACACTCTCTCTCTCTCTAAAAATAAAAATAATTTAAAGAGCGCAACAAATACTTAAACTGAAAAAGGAAAAACCGTGTAGCTGATTACTTCTTCAACTTGTTAAAATTTCTTTTATAAATTTCCATGTATTGTATTCCCGTGACCACAACATAAATTTTTAGAAGAGATTCCCAAATCACAAATACTATAATATAGGAATTTTAATTTTGTCTGCTATTGTTGTAAAATGTGGTATTCCCAGAGATTGTCACCACAGAAATACATTCCTCAATATTATGTTTTCAACTGAACTTCAAAGACGATAATTTCACTGTTCAGACAAAGAGAGACTTACTGCCTCTAACAATACATTTCTCATTTTCTTCTGGTGCATACGCTCAGAGTTGTGAGGCCATATTCCCAAGTAGCCTGAGAATCTGCCCCTATGTTACAAATTAAGTCTGGCTTTGGTCATTTTACAGATTCTCTGCAGAGAATAACAACTCCCATTCTCTCAAGTTTGCCCAGCAGTTCAAGGAAATGTCGATAAAATGGGAAACATAAAAATAACTTATCTTCTGGGATGCCTGAGTGGCTCAGTCAGTTAAGCCACCAACTCCTGATTTCAGCTCAGATCATGATCTCATGGTTCGTGATTTTGAGCCCTATGTTGGGCTCTGCACTGACAGTGAGGAGCCTGCTTCAAATTCTCTTTCTCTCTGCCTCTCTTTTGTCTCCTGCCCTGCTTGTTCTTTCTTTCTCTCTGTCTCTCTCTCTCTCTCTCTCTCTCTCTCTCTCTCTCTCTCTCTCCTCTCAAAATAAATAAGTAAACTTTAGGAAAAAAACTAACTTCTTCTCTGGTGGTTGTTTTTTTTTTTAATTTTTTTTTCCAACGTTTATTTATTTTTGGGACAGAGAGAGACAGAGCATGAACAGGGGAGGGGCAGAGAGAGAGGGAGACACAGAATCGGAAACAGGCTCCAGGATCTGAGCCATCAGCCCAGAGCCTGACGCGGGGCTGGAACTCACGTACCGCGAGATCGTGACCTGGCTGAAGTCGGACGCTCAACCGACTGCGCCACCCCGGCGCCCCTTCTCTGGTGTTTTTAAAAGCATTCAAAAGTTCCAGAGGTTGAAGAGGGATAAAGAAAATATTACTATATAAAAGTAACTTGAAAGTTATGTGGGTTGTCTATAATTTTTATATTTGTGGAGCATAATGATGGACAACAAAAACAATAGCTCACTGTGTGCCATAGTATGTGCTAGGTACTGTGTAAAATGCTGAAGAATCAATTATGAGAGAAAACAGTTTCTACACTAAATGACATCACATCCTTATAAATCCCTAAACTAGTCTCATTAGATGATCTTAGATACAAAAATTCACAGACCAACCAAATACTTTCTCAACCTACCTATATAGCTTTAAAGGTCACTTTTTCCCAAAGTAAAATGTGTTGTTGGCTGTTCCCAAAAAAACCTGCTAAACTTTTGAAAATCAAGATCTCTTTTGCCATTTTAATGTAAGCATAATTGCCAAATACACATACAAGTAATTTTCTAAATTATACTTTTGTGTGTCTGGAAAGGAAGAAAAAATACCCTAAATTAGGAATACCTGACAAAGAAGAAGGAAAATGGAAGTAAATTCATTTGGTACTAACATAAGAGGTACTCTTGACTCTTTCATTCTTACAAGTACTTCACTGACATTACTGTCCCGACGACCATTAATCTTCCTGATGTGACACTGCACTTCTGTTTACCACAATTCAAAACCAAGAGATAATTTACCTAATCTGATAATTTGCATCAAGAAGCTACATAGTTCTTACTGATAAAAGAGTTCTTACTTTTAGATTAAGTATTACAGATATTGTTTATAAATAAATATTGCAGTATTGAAAGTGAATAAGTACTGCTGAAACCTTTCAGCTTCTGACTACTGTCCCTAAAAATACTCGGAAATTTCACCTCTTACTCTGGTGTAACAATTGCTCATGAAATACACCTCGTCTTTTTTATTAAATCCTATTTTTTGATATATTGATAGCTTGCTAGCTACCAAGATATAAATATACCAGGTTTCTTTTAGACAATTAAGCACAAGAGAATTAAATTAGTTGTCTATCTGCGTAAATAATCTTTACTTTATTTAACCTCTTTGGTAACCATGGAGGTGGTTACTATTAAATACTATTAAAGAATTAAACTCTGAATTATATAACTTGCAGGGACCATTTTGCCAGAATTTATTGACCAAATAAAAAATAAATCTCTAACACAATTTTATAACTTAATGCTTTCAGCTTATACCTGCGATTTCCAGAAAACAACTTAATCTCCTTTTCTTTAATGTTCCATTCTGGCTATATTTATCCTCTCAGAGGAGTTACAAGAGTTTCTTTATTTTTCTTTATAGACCATTTATGGACTGAGAATGCTGAACTCTGACACAATATCCATAGATGGGAGAGTTCTTCAAGGACCTGTGACCAACAGAGATACAGAATTCATTTACAAATCTAAGTGCAGTCTTATATATAGTACCCCAGAACAACCGGAGATTGTATGCAAAGTGATGTATCTTCATGTCGTACTTATTATGCCTCACAAAATAAATCCTTATTCAAGAAATTACTAAAAACAAAATATTATTTTCAAATTGTAAGTACTTATACTTTTTTGTTGTACATTTAGGGAAATGTTAATACAAGGTTGATATAGATATTGATATTAATACATCTATTGATAGAGATAATAGTGTTTCCCTAGGGAATTCATATTTTCATATCACTTATTTTCATGTTCAAAAATATACCACCATGGATAATCTGCAAATTTGATCCATTAATTACACAAACCAAAGTTAATTATATGCCCATGAGGTATATGACTTAAATACTCACATATCATAGAGAAAAGGCACAAAAAAGGTGAACAAATATCAGATAAAGCTTATTTTACACAAATTCTAAAACATTGTTAACTCTGTGATTTTGCACTTGATTTCCATCCTGTCTATTGTGTCTCATATTTGCCAAGAGCAGAGAGTAATCTCCAGAGTCCCAGGAAATGTTTAAGGCTACACAAGAGATAGATTTTATTCTTCCCCTTAAGAGCCATCGTTAAGAGCTTACCACTTGCCTATTAGATCTGTCCCATCAGGCACATTGGCCATTGGCATGACTACCAAAAGCAGTTTGCTTATCAGTCACTTCTGAGCATCCTTCAGGTCATTAAAAGCAAGTAGAACATGGTGTAGTGGAGCAATCTGACTGTTGAACATGAAAAAAAAAAATAGGCTTTTTCTGCTTCACAGGCTTTGCAGATATTATTGCATAAATTCATATTGTGGAAGGTTAAAACAAAAGGGTGCAAAGTCTATCTCTCACGAAGTCAACATTGTATGCTGCCAAATAAAATACCCTTTATTAACACAAATTCTATCTGCATTTTTTAAACAATGTGCTGTAAGCTAACTCATGAGTGGTAATAGAATGCCACACAGCTGAATGCTCCTTGCAGATCTGCTGAAGCATGCCTCCTTTAATCAAGAGCATTTGGATCTT
Organism: Felis catus; assembly: GCF_018350175.1. Lineage (NCBI taxonomy): Eukaryota > Metazoa > Chordata > Mammalia > Carnivora > Felidae > Felis > Felis catus. Next base: position 174,704,726 of record NC_058375.1, on the reverse strand, counting down.
CCTTTAGAAGCCTTACAGTGATTTAAAGAATTTGACCACAGCAATTACCAAGCTCACACATCACACAGTTTCATTAAAGATCTTTTCACTGCTCATTAACATCAGCCAGACATGACACAAGAATTCTCTGTGATTACTCAGAGGAATTTTAATTTTTATTCTAAACATTTTCAATTGATTATGCTATTTGTCAGAGTATTATATACTTTGGGGTCTAACAATGTGGGGACTTAGAGGAACTGGGGCATTCCTAAACATGGCGATGTTTAGGAATGATGTAATGAATGATGTGACATCACAGAAGACAGCCTTCACTTCATTATGAGATGCCTTTTCCTTTGTGGTTGGAAATTATTCTAGAAACTTAGTTTTATAATTAAAAAAAATTTTTAATGTTTATTTTGAGAAACAGAGAGAGAGCGTGAGCAGGGGAGAGGTAAAGAGAGAGGGAGACACAGAATCCGAAGCAGGCTGCAGGCTCTGAGTTGTCAGCACAGAGTCTGATGTGGGGGTTGAACTCATAAACTGTGAGATCATGACCTGAGCCAAATTCAGACACTTGACCAACTGAGCCACCCAGGTGCCCCAGTTTTATAATTTTTTTACTGTAAGGGAAAGCCATGGCATTTTTCATTCACCTAAGATTATTAACCTTTTTTTTATTAGTTTTTTTAAATAATAATATTTTAACAGAAATAGTTGTAATATGAGTCTCACTTTGCACTACCTTTACTACCATGGATAATTTACATTTACTGAGTGTTTTTTTAATAATTATTATTATTCACCCACATTGAAAGCTGTTTTAAAGACTTGCTTTGTGATTGCCAAATATCTAATCAAGTACGGGTTTGAAAGCATGGCAAAACGTTTACTAGAAGCTTAAGGCAGGGTTTAGACTCAACTGGATAGAAAACCCTTCTCATGAAAAGTTCCCACTGCCTTACTATGTTGTTGTTGTTTAAGTTTATTTATTTATTTTGAGAGAGAGAGAGAGAGAGAGAGAGTATATGAGCAAGTGTGAATGGGGAGGGGCAGAGAGCGGGAGAAAGAGAATTCCAAGCAGACTCCATGCTGTCAGCACAGAACCCTTAGTTGGGGGGCTCAGTTTCAAGAACCATGAGATCATGACCTGATAAAACCAAGAGCCGGACACTTAACTGACTGAGCTACCCAGGCACCCACGCTAGTTCTAAAACGGACCCTAGAGGAGGGCAAAACACCTTAATCAACATTCTACTAAGACCATACAAAGTGAGAATGAAATGACACCTGAAAAAGAAATTAGGGTTGTCAAAGAAGGGGGAAATGAATACTGAACAGCCAAAATAGCCAAATATAATGGACATTTCATAATTAAAGTAAATCAATGCTTCTGTCTTACATGGTTATACTTTTACATTCTCTATAAATATGAAGAACCATTATACATTAATATTTTAGTAATATTAAGGCCCTAGAGTCAGACAGATATGCCTCACATTCTAGCTCTACCATTTCAAGTTGTAAAACTTTGAGCATATTTTGTAATCTATTTATGCCTTATTTCACATACACTAGTCATCTATTATGGCATAGAGTATTTGAAATTTCTAAACAAAAATGCACCATAATACAATATAATTATTGCACTCTGTCACTAATTTCATGGAAGTCATCATGAAGAGTAAAAAACTACACAATTCCAAATGTAGTTAGCTAATTAGTTGGGGCTAATTACTATTACTAGTATTACCTACCATTGTTAAAGTTTGCACTTATAGAGTCCTTGGCACTAAACAAGCTCTCATTAAGTGCTAGCTTTAATGACAGTAAAAATAACCATTATTATTTTAAGAAACCAAGAATATATATACAAGTGGATATTTTTTGCGAATGAGAAATAACTGGACTAAGAATTTCCTTAAGTTAGATAACAATTTGAGTATTATAAATTACACATGCAAAAATTGTGCAATCAGGGTAAACAAAATCACTTTGCCTTCATAGAATAACAATAATAATACTGCTAATATAATTATTAAAATTACATTTACATGTGCACCTGTTTTGATCCAGACACAATCCATAAAGCCTTCTAACCAGGAAAGATAATAGTAATTATGAAAAATAATAATATCAGAACTTCTCAAGGAAGTGGGCAGAAAAGGATCCAGAATTTCTAGGACCTGAAGATTTTAATATGAGAGGCTAAAAAGTAATATAAAATTATGAATATATACTTAAGTACAGGATCTTGGAAGGATTTGTTATTTGCCACTTGGTTAGTCGGCCTCTGGAAGGAGATACTGTCGTTATCATGATTTTATAGATAAGAAACATGAGCCACATAGTGTTGATGTAGCATGACCAAAATCACACAGATGGTGAATGTTAGAGATAGATATCAAAGCTGATATTGTGCTTTCATTTTACACATGAGAAATTGCAGTTTCAGTGAGTTTATGTAACTTGCCAGAGGTCCAGAATTACTGAGTGGCAGAGGCAAGATTAAAACCCAGATCTGTCAAACTCTAAAGTTTGTACTCTCTATGCTAAGCTTTTGATGCCAACTCACGAAGAATTCTGGCACAGGATACTGTATTTTTTTTTCAGATTTTCATTGCTTTTGATCAAAGAATGAAAAGAATGAGAGTTAGCCTAGATCCTAAAGGAATTAAGGCTAATTTCAAAGATGAGATGGCTATTTTCTCTAGGTACATAAGCAGAGGTAGTTTTTATATGCTTTATATCAGGTATCACTCTATCTCTTATCTACAACGCAGTCCTCTATTATGTCATAGAGTATTTGAAATTTCTAAACAAATATCCACCATAATATAAATACTCTATTCTTTACAAATATAGAAAAGCTTTGTTATAACTTTAGAATTCAAGAAATTACTCCTTTTGATTTCATTACTATAACTCTCCATAGAACCACCTTTCCCCTTTCATAGTATCTCATATGTAAATTAAGTGAATTGATGGTTCTCTCCCTAAGAATATAAATGAAAAAGTGTATCTTGATATAATATGTTGAGACCAGAATAAAGTTAGTGGGAAATATAAATATTTCCACTAAACTTATTTCTCATAGTGTGTCTAGGCATTGTAAATTTTATGCAACTTGACAGGCTAGAGGAAGGTGTTATGGTAGTCTAGCATTCCTTTATATTTTTGTACCATTAGGGTGTACATCAGATAAAAGGAGATTTTAGAATTTATCAATTATCCAACAGTTAGACTGATATGAAACAGTAGCCATAACATTTGAGATTCTTTAACAGGTCTTAGTAACTCTTTAATAATTCTTTCTCTTTTTCTCTTGTATCACTCAATACAAACATACACTACATTCATAGGTATAATGTTAATTAGTAATCTCCTTAAACTACTAGTTCCTAGGAAGGCACTTTTATGATAAGGAAGTGTTACACTGAGCTCATACTCATGAAGTTCACTGGTTTTACCTTATGCCGTGTTGGAGTTGTGATGGGATATTAGGACAATATAATGATCTTAAATGTTACAGATCAGTGGTTCTAATCTTTCAGTTAGTTGTTGGTCCATGATTTTTTAAAATATTCACAGAAAAATGGGGCACCTGGGTGACTCAGTCAGTTAAGCGTCTGACTCTTGATTTCAGCTCAGGTCATGATCTCACAGTTCATGGGATCAAGCCCTGCTTTGGACTCTGTACTGACAGTGCAGAGCCTGCTTGGGATGCTCTCCCTCCCTCTCTCTCTTCCCCTCCTCCACTCATGCTTGTTCATGCTCTCTCTCTCTCAAAATAAATTAAAAAAAATATTCACAGAAAAATAAGAAAACTAATGACACCATAGAAAGTTTTTCATTATGCTAAAATTATTTCTTTTAAGTAATCACCTTTTATCTGAGATTATGTTTTTCCTTCTTTTTAGATGTTAAAATATTTTTTCTTTCATGTGGCTAAAGTAAGCAGAAGGGTTTTTTCTTTTTGGCTGCCTTAGAAAAATTAAAAATTAGTATTCTCTGTAAAGCACGTAATTTTTTAAGTAAAATGTTACTTGACTATAAAAATCTAAAAATATAAGGGGTTCCTGGGTGGCTCAGTTGGGTAAGCATCCATCTTTGGCTTAGGTTGTGATCTCTCCATTCCCGAGTTCAAGCCCCACGTTGGGGACTGTGCTGACAGCTCAGATCCTGGAGCCCATTTCAGATTCTGTGTCTCCCTCTCTCTCTCTGCCCCTCCCCTGCTTGTGCTCTGTCTCTGTAACTCTCAAAAATAAATAAACATTGAAAATATTTTTTTAAAAATGAAAATATACAAGAACCAGTATTACATAGAAATTAGTATGACATATATTTTTAGCTAAAGGAATATGTATGTATCTTAAAATCCTTGTTGAAATAACCCTTCTCAAGAAAAGTATCTAGTACCAGAAACCTTGTTTTCTCTTTCTGGTATCTTTGAATGGATTGACATATATGTGGATGTGGATTTGCCTTCTTGAACTACATTGCTTCTGCAAGCACCACCCATTGGTAGCATTACAGAATTCCTTGTTTACTATTATGTTATGCTGCACAAAATCGTCAGAGGCCAGGGGCATATTTTAGGACAAAGGAAGTATAGCAATGAACTCATGCCCAAAAATTTATATATTTATATATATATATATATATAAATATATATGTGTATTTATAAATATATATATAAATTTATATATATATACACTACTAAAATTTATATATTTTCTATCAACAGGACCTTTGGTTCCATAGGTTTAGAGATACCATTTCCCAAATAGTAGACTATTTTCCTAGACTTGGTCCCAAGTCCCAGGCCATTTTGATCTCCTATGCCACTGAACCAACAAGAAGAGAAAAGCTCACTGTACCGAACAGGGTATTTGATGCTGATGACTAGGAGGAAATTGGACTGCTCCAACTCAGTAGTGCCAATGAAAACTATGTTTATGAGATGCCTTCGGGTGCCTTTTAGTGCTGCTATGCCCAGTAGTGTTTCTTCTTAGAAAACTCTAAGAACACAGTAGACCAGTAAAACCAGTTAGTACTCAGCTTAAGCAGAAAAGAAGGTCTGGCGTATCCACAGGTAGAGTCTCACTTGGTTGAGGCAGAGGGTAAGAGAAATGTTGAATAGTGGTGGAAAACAGTTACAATTGTCAACTTTGGCCTCAATGCTAATGACAGAAAAGGAGTATAGTAGCTACAGTTTTATATCACTTAATAAGTTACTTTCTACAACATCCTTCCCCCCCACCCACCACCACTGCCCCACCACCACCACTATATGGAGAACACAAGAGTACTTAAAACCTTAGGTTTTAGGTAGGAGTAAGAACTAATTAATGGTACCCTTTTATGATAAAGTAGCTGATCAGACCTCATGCTTTCAAATGTAGAGACAAGCTTTAGAAAGAAGACAAGAGGCAAAAAAGTGGACTGTGCTAGGTATCTTTGATCCTTCGGATTCACTTTATCTCCTGTCTCCATCCTGCCCTATTTCTTCAGGAGGCTGATCCCTATGGATTACATCAATAAGATCACCATTTACACTGGTATGGAGTTAAATGCAGTCTTTGGGGAGTCCTGGCAGGAAGTGAGAAAGAGAAACAAAGAGACAGAGACAGAAATACAGAGACAGACTAAGAGTGAGAGAGAGAGTGAGAGAGAAAACAGAAGAGGAATATCAAGGTATGTATTCCCATAGCTCTCCCTTTGTGAAGTTGCCTTGAGCTTTCAATGCCCTCACATAAGGTCACATCATCAGTGTGGCTCCTGTGAAGGTGGTGTGCTCTATCTTGACTTTTGTTTGTTCCTTCTCGATTGTAGTTTCCTCCCTCCTTTTGACACTTCAGGCATAGGGGTACTGATAGCAAACTGCTGTTCTATTTGGATCCCTACATTATTCTTGTATTTCTCCCCAAATTTGTAATTTGTATTTTGGGAATAAACTCTTTTTGAATTATCTGAATGTATGTGAGCCATGGTTTCCTGTAAGAACTCTGACCATCTGTTTTCATTTCACTCTAAGAGTAGAACACTCTGGAGATGGAGGAGATTCAGGTCACAAAAATCATCAGGGAGAATGTATATGCAGGAACAGAGAAATCAGGGCAGAGAAACAAACCCACAAAGTGTAGTACTTCACCAATAGAAAATCCACTATTAATTGTAGAACATATAATTTATAGCAGACACTTTATACAATACATTGGAACAATGGATTAATAAACATTCTTTTAAAAATAAATAGATTTCACATAAACTATGGTATGAACTTTCAGATGAAAATAAGGATTCCTGCAAAAGAGACATTGCAACTCAAATCAGCATGTGTAAAGAACAACACAGGACAAAAAGGAATCAGTAGCACGTGATCAGTATCATAAGCAAAGGACATTCCATCAGGACAGTACAAGACTACTCATAGTCATACCTGCCTAAGAGGATTTCAGTCTCTCAATGTGGACAAAACTCTAAGTGAATATATATTATATTCTTTTATAGAAAATTATTTTCAATTAAACATTACTGACTGTATTGTGATTATTAACACCTGATTTTGCTTTTAAGTTTGTTTTCACAAGGTTCTAATTTCTTTTATGTAGAAAAAAAACTTAGGTATTGTGATAAGTAGAATAGTGTAAATAGTGTACAGGTTAATAGATGTATTATGGTCCTGACCATAATGTGTTTTAAGATACACTGTTCTAGGGGTGCCTGGGTGGCATTAAGCCTCCGACTTCAGTTCAGGACATGATCTCATGGTCTGTGGGTTTGAGGCCTACGTCAGGCTCTGTGCTGACAGCTCAGAGCCTGGAGCCTGCTTCAGATTCTATGTCTCCCTCTCTCTGCCCCTTCCCCACTCTCATTCTGCCTCTCTCCCCATCTCTCTCTCAAAAATAAATAGACATTAAAAAAAAGATATGCTGTTCTAGAATGAAGTTGGAGGGGGAATACCATTATGACGAATGTATTTTTTAAATATTTTTACAAATATCTAGATATGCTGTTATTCATAAATGGAAAATACTATTTATGGGAAAAAAACCAAACTACGTTTATTCCATTAAATGACAAGCATTTGCCTCTAATATTGAAACCTTACATTGCTCTAAGAGTTCCTGATTATATCCATTTCCTATTGCACTTCCTTTTTTCATGTTTTTGGATGAATGAAACAAGATTGAACAAGTTGTATGATACAATTTTACTTATTAGTGGGATGTTTTGTAGTTTTTCACAAAGCATATTTCCTTTCCCTTTAATTTGCCCCTTTGAAACTAACTGTGCTTGTGAACTTTTTATCTTGAACCAAAATATTTTCTATTATATCTCTGAAATAGTTACAGACTTACTTGTCTTATAGCAAGAAGTTTCAGTCAGTTATATTATGCACTAGATTTATTTTTAAACTCCCTAAAAAATGGTTATCTCTGTACTAGCTCCATCTATTATGCTATCTTATGGGTAGACCTCTTATTCATAAGAAGAGAGGAAATAATAATTATGTCATTAAAACAGCTAAATATGGTGTGAACTGAAGATGTTAGTGAAAATGGTGATAGAAAAATTACATATGAATATGGACATAGATATGAATATAATAGAGATAGAGATACAGAAAGAGAATTTTAGTTTCAGTCACTACTTGATGTAAAATAAAAGTACAACTTTATGCTATGTTTAAAATCTAAACTTCTAAAAATAAATGACATTGACTTCAAAAGTCAAACTAAAATAGACATCAATTTTATCAACAAGTTAATAAAAGAAATATCTCACTTCTTAGCTCAGTGGTTTTATAGATGCATTGATAAATTATTAGGTAAACTACACAATTCAAGTTTCCAAATAATAATTATATTATAATTTGATGCTAAAAATGAAATTACTTGGGGAGAATGGAGTAGAGAAAACAATGGAGTTAGAGGCACCAAACTACAGAGGGCTCTCTCAGGAAGAGTCCAAGAGGGAGGGAGGTATTTATCTTGGAGGTTTTGGACTAGGAAGGGTGAGGGAGTCAATACCTAGAATTATTTTCTAACATCTCATCTTATAAATATCTTTAAATGTAAGTAATTCATACATAGCTGTTGTTATTTATTGCAGCATTTTAAGAACCTGGGATGTTAACAGATGCTGCCTAGTTTAGACAGTAAGAGGTTTTATTAATTATCAGCTTCACATTAATTATTTACATATGAAGAGCAGAGTTGTTTGTCAATTTTTATAATTTTTGTTATAACTTCTCCCTCTTTTAGAAAACTTGCAATTTGCATTGAAGTTTTCTCCAATTGAAAATAATTCTTGAGGCACTTGGGTGGCTCAGCCAGTTAAGCATCCAACTCTTGATTTTGGCTCAGGTCATGATCTAATGGTTCATGGAATTCAGCCCTGAGTCAGGTTCTGCGCTGCGTGTGGAGCATACTTGGGATTCTCTCTCACTCTCCCTCTGCCCTTCTCCCCTGCTTGAGCTCCCTCTCGAAAGAAAGAAAGAAAGAAAGAAAGAGAGAGAGAGAGAGAGAGAGAGAAAGAAAGAAAGAAAGAAAGAAAGAAAGAAAGAAAGAAAGAAGGAAAGAAAGAAAGAAAGAAAGAAAGAAAGAAAGAAAGAAAGAAAGAAAGAAAGAGAAAGAAAGAAAGGGAGGAAGGAAGAAAGAGGAAGAGAGAGAGGGAGGGAGGAAGGAAGAAAGGAAGAATTCTTTATGAAATTTAGTATAATTAGAACCTGTTGCAAAGCATTAATTAAATATGTAGCCTCAACAACTGACTTAATTCCTCCATTTCTGATTCTTGCTTCGACTTACACAACATGCATTTCAACCTGTCTAATGTCCTGTCTATTTAGGCAGGAAACTAAAAATGTTACATTTCCCAGATTCCTGGCCAACTATGGCTCTGGATGTGATTTAGATTTTTCCGAAGAGATGCATCTGCTTGAGACTTAGATTCGAGAAGTAAATCACTAGAGAAGAGCGGCTAAGCCTCAAGTTTCTCTTTTCCTTAAGTAGATCAAGTAGAAGATAATCATTGGACAGCAGTTTTCTGATTCCTAGTCTCCAGCCAAAGTGGCGGGATTCTAGAATCATCAATTCTGCTGGTTATTACCTCGCTCCAAGACTGACAAAAGTAGTGTAATTCTAGAATCAGTGACCAGAAATCTCAGATTGTGTTTGTCATAGATGGAATCTTCAGTGGGCTGGTCTTACAGTATTTTGCTGGAAGTGATTCTTAGGAGTACAGGTTAATGACTGATCCTCCAGTCTTTTCCAGAGTTTTGTAAGTACCATTCCCTGTATTAAAACCCTCTTCGCTTAAATTAGATAGGAGAATCACCATTAACTTCAGTTGAACCCATACTAAACATTAACTCATGGGGCTGTTATGAGGATAAAATGTAGGTGATGAAATATAAAAGCAATTCAGAAGCCAGTGTTTGGCCATCAGTAAATGTTAGAAAAATTAGTAAAGACATCTTTTAGTGAATGTATTTTATTTGTATAAATATATATCTTTTATTACATAAGCAAAATCTAAGATATTCTGTATGTTTTGCCAGAATTCTGAGTTAAATAAATTTTCCAGTGTGTTATTTTTATTTTTGACTTGTATAATGTTGCTTCTCTTTATTTTTTGTTTCCACAAAAGTCAAATACAAACATCACCAAGCCAACTGAAATTTGAAGAATCAGTCTGTATGTGTGATTGCTGGTGGTGTCAGTCATTGATTTAGAGTGTCAAAAGATAAATTGAAAAGTGGTTTATTCTTACAACTAATCATTGTGGCTCCACTATAATTCACTGATTTCACTGTGTATATCCATACTAATATTTTTCCTTCAAATCTGGAATTGTTTCAAACAAATATTTAAAGTAATTTTATTTGGCTCTTCCTTGTGTCCAACAAAGAATTACAGACTACAGAAATACTTCCAATAATTGAAGGAAAATAAATAAATATATGGCTGTTTATGTAGTGTTAGTAAGTAAATAAATAAATAAATAAATAAATAAAAATAAATATATGGCTGTTTATGTAGTGTTACTTTTCAAAGATAAAGGCTCAAGAAAATGTAAACTAAATAAATATATGGCTGTTTATGTAGTGTTACTACATAAATAAATAAATAAATAAATAAATAAAAATATATGGCTGTTTATGTAGTGTTACTTTTCAAAGATAAAGGCTCAAGAAAATGTAAACTAAAAGCCAATTGCTAAGTTATGCAAGAGAGAAATAAATATGCTACTATACATAGTATAATATTGTACAGTATAAACATGCACACACACCCCCATGCTTCCTCTATTTACATTGCGTGTTTTTTCCTTCACCATAGGTTTTCGCCCCCATTGCCTCTTCCCATTGCTTCACTCTACTGTGTTTGGTATATGTCCTTAATATGTATGTACTCTTATTTTTAAATAATTTTATTTTATGGCTGTGTTTTTAATATGTACAGATGATATCTACCTACGAGTATAATTTCTCCAATTTTTTTCATTTAACATTATAGTTGACGATTTTTGTTTTATATTTATCTAGTTCCAAGTGCTAAATTCTGCACAGTATCCCATTTCAAATCATTTTTAATTTTTCTGTTCATGGATACATAAGTGCCCCCAATTTCCTGCTACCACAGTCATGCAGTAACAAATAGTGACAGTGTCATTTGGGCAAACAGTCAGTGGTGGGACTGCAGTGTGAGAGGAAACACACAGTTACAGTCCCAATAAGGGTTGGTAGTTAGCCTTCCATAGTAGCACTGACAGCTTACGCTCCCATCAGCAAGATTAATCTGCTCTTAATTTTCTGTAGTCTTTTCAACAACTTGGTACAGTCTGCTTACTTATTTCACGTCTGAAGCATAGAACACAATAGCTAATAAGAAAATATATAATCTTATCTATCCAAACCAGAGCATTTTTAATAGCTAAGAAGAGATAATGATAACTGCAAAGAGATATAAATCATAAACAGGTTATGCTAGGCAAACCAGGTCGTTCACCCTGTGACACTGATGTTTTAAATATTTGTATTTATTTATTTGATTATTTGTAAAGTTGAACATCTCCTCATGAACATTTTAGCCAGCACATTAATTCTAAAAAATACTTACCTCCTTTGAATGTTTTTCTCTTAGTTTCTGGTCTTTTTCTTGTTAATGGGCAAAGTTTACTCTGTGATCTTAGGTTCTAATCCCTCGGTATTACTCATCTTCCCCCAGCCTGTAATTCACCTTCTTGAATTCTCTATTGTTTCCTTCACTGAAGAGAAGTGTGAATAAATACATGTCATTCACTTGGGACTTTGGCAATACTTCATGACATCATAGTAACAAAAATAGTCTCTCTTACTTTTAGAATTAGTACTATACTTTGCCTTTCACACTGAAGTCTTTGATCCACCTAATAGTTACATATAGATTTGAGCTCCAGGTAAACTTTATTTTTCTATAGATTTAAGCCAGTTTCTCATTCCCACCACCTAAACAATCTGTCCTTCCCCCCACAAATTTGTTAAACCATGACAACCAAGTTCCTCTGTGTTAATGGAACTTTTTTTTTATTGTTTTGTTACATTGTTCTAGTAGGGGCTTTTTTGGTCATATGCACATATCATGAGGTTTTGATTGTTGTATCTTTACAGTGTGTCTTAATATCTGATAAAGGAGACACTTGTGTTTAGAACTCATTTAGCTATCTTTGGGCAATAACTCTTAACATTAAAAAAATTATTTTATTTTTTTTTAATTTTTAAATGTTTATTTATTTTGAAGGAGAGAGACAGAGTGTCAGCTGGGGAGGGGAAGAGAGAGAGAGAGAGACAGAGAGAGAGACAGAATCCGAAGCGGGGTCCAGGTTATGAGCTATCAGCACAGAGCCCGATGTGGGGCTTGAACTCACGACCTGTGAGATCATGACCTAAGCCGAAGTTGGACACTTAACCAATTGAGCCACCCAGGTGCCCCTTACATGAAAAATTTTAAATCAAGTAATCAAATTCTACAAAATTTCTGGAATGTTAGTTTTAATTGTATTGAATTTATAGATTAGTTTGAATGCTAGAAGCTTTACAGAGTATGTATATATACACCACCATCATGGTGTTCAGAAGCTAAGCTACTGTCCTCACACATGATTCATGCTTGTTTTTTCTTTTTCTTTTCCTTCTGAATCTGATAGAACAACTGCAAGGTAGAACCTATGTCATATCTAGCTTAGGAGAGTCTGCGAAACTCTATTTATGTTTTATGCCTCTGCAGTAAAGGAACACAGGCTAGGGAAGCTGGTATCTATGTTGAAAGTCCCAAGTCAGAGCATCTGTCCCAAGGATAGTAAGCATTAAAAAATTTACTCCTACCCATACCTCATGTTTCCCATGCCAAAAACACACCAGTTTCTTCCTTATGAAGCAAACTTTAGGAAAAAATGTGGACTTCCATGTTGTTTATAGAAAAAATATATATATATTTTTGGCTGGCACAAGCATTGTGGGCTTCTTGGCAGTCAAATCCCTTTGCAAATTAATAAACTGGTATGCTAGGTTAGCTTGTCATATGACTTCTTTCCAGCAAATCTCATCATTAACATAAAATCATCAAGTTTCTAGATCTTAAAGTAATGTGATATATTTCTTATAAAAATAGCTGCTATAATTACTTTTGTCCATGTATGCATGCACCTTTAATGTGGTTTTATACTCTTCCATCACTAGGTGATGTTTATTTCCCATTCCTTTGAATTAGGGCTGGACTTCTAACTTGCAGTTTCCAATATGATCTTAGAATCCTCAGGTAATTGTTTGAAAAAGTTGGGGTCAGCCTCCTGAAGGATGAGAGACACCACAACACAGCTTACAATCAGCACCAAACTCAGATGTGAATTGGGCTGTCTTAGACCATACAGTTCCAGCTGAGCTCTTAGTTAACCAGAGCCATGATCCCAGTGAGACCAGAAAAAGACCACTTAGCAAAACCCAGCCCAAATTTCTGATCCACAGAATTAGGGTAAATAAAATGGTTGTTGTTTAAGCAAGGCTGGGAAAACCACAACCACAGGCCAAATCCATCCTTCAATTTTTTATGTATGGGACTTCCACCTAAGAATCAATCATTTTTATATTTTTAAGAGATAAACAACAATAATAACAACATGCAAAAGCAACTGCATGTGGTCCACACTGTGTAAAATATTTGCTGTCTGGCCTTTTACACCATTTTAAACCACTGTGTTTAGATTGTTTATGTGCAGGAATACATAAAGTGCATGTCAAAGCTTGAAACTTGCTTGTCAAACCAATCGAAGTGGTTCTTTGGTAGAACTAAATTTAAAAGAAAATATGCATACATTGAAGGTAATTTTATTCCTTCTCACTCAAACTGAATGCATAAATATTCATATGTATCACTCATAATGAAACTATCAGGATCATGTATGGATATAAAAACATTTTATAAATTATCAGGTACTATAAAATATAAGGTGTGATGATTGATTTTGAGAATAAAGAGGTAAATGATGACTAGCTTCTGGAACACAGTGGAAGCTATAGCAAAGGTAGTTTCCAAAGTAACTTAGCATTAGCCTTATCAAAACATGAGAAAATTAATTTACCAAGAAAAACATTTTAATGCTTTTACAATTTTTCACTGATTTCCCACTCTTTAATGCAGTTAGAATTAATTAAGGCGGTACTTGCTTATATCAGCTACATAGACATACGTGTTGAATCATTAATTTTGCATAATTTAGTCAATGTTGGTTGATTTAGCAATTTTTCTATTAAGAGCATTTTCACCTTACACGAATTTTTTTAAGATAGATAGGTGATGTTAAATAGATCGATCGATAGATTATAGATAAATTTAGTTATTAGTAATTGCTTGGATTCCCAGGCATATGCTTTGCAATTATGTTGCCCTGAGTTGTTACCTAAAGAACTCAATCATTTATCTGAAGAAATGTATATTGTAATATTTATGTATAAATATTTCCAATATTATGAAATATACATTTTACTATATATTCTTGCAATACAAATTATTTTATGCACATTAATATGTTCTAATATCTCTGTTATCATCCTAAGAGAAGTAGAGAATGGATCTTAGGTAGACTGAACACGTATCCAAGTTTGCTGTAAATTCAGGTAAAAAATTGCTGTAAATTCAGGTAAAAATGTAGTCCTTCTTCTGGAATCCCTTAATATTTAAGCTCCTTCACTGTTAGAGAACTTCCAATTTGCAAAATAAATTATATGGTTACCATGATATCGGGAGAAAGTAGCAATCTCCCCTACAAACTGTATTATATTTAAAAATGGTCTCCTTAGGGGGGCGTCTGGGTGGCGCAGTCGGTTAAGCGTCCGACTTCAGCCAGGTCACGATCTCACGGTCCGGGAGTTCGAGCCCCGTGTCGGGCTCTGGGCTGATGGCTCAGAGCCTGGAGCCTGTTTCTGATTCTGTGTCTCCCTCTCTCTCTGCCCCTCCCCCGTTCATGCTCTGTCTCTCTCTGTCCCAAAAATAAATAAACGTTGAAAAAAAATTTAAAAATAAATAAATAAATAAAATGGTCTCCTTAGGGGTCGCCTGGGTGACTCAGTTGGTCAAGCGGCAGACTCTTGATTTTGGCTCAGGTCATCATCTCATGGTTCATGGAATCAAGCCCTGCATCAGTCTCTGCACTGACAGTGCAGAGCTTGCTTGGGATTCTCTCTCCCTCTGCCCCTCCCCTGCTTGCACATTTGCATGCTCTTCCTCTCAAATAAATAATTTTTAAAAATGCTCTCCTTGTACCAGTATTAATAAATCTTAGATTTATACCTACTTACCGTGGTAAGTAGTTTCAGTTGCCAATTGCCTTTCTTCATTACCTATATTTATATATTCCTTTGTTTCTCAGATACAAAGTCAACTTCTTTATCTACTATGGTAATTCAGATTTGATCCTATTGTTTTATTCTGCATGATTATCAGATAACCTATACTGATGGAAATCTTCTTTCCATCGATAATAAACTAATTATAGATAGTTGCAGGACAAAAACTCTCATTACCATTTCTCTTAGTAACATCATTGAAATGTTCACATTCACATTTTACCGTGGCAAATAATGTTCCCATATGCATTGCTTTAGAAATCAACAGAATACCATGGTGGATGGTTGCATGACTCACTCTATATCCATATTAAACACAACCTATCCTTTAAAAAAAACCACTGATTTTATTGGTGTGTAGAAAAGAGGAATTTTTTATGTGTAGGTTTTATTACAAAAACAAGAGAAATTTCATAACTGTTTTTGAATATATATTACTTAACAACACTGTAATTCACTGTAATTATTTTCCTTTTTGTTCCTTCCAAAGTATTTATTCTTTTAAGTGAACCCACATTGTTAATACACCTCTATCACATAAAGTTGATCATGTGCTGTGAGTTTCAAGTAATTTTTAGCAAACCACTCTTTCACCATAATATCACGGATCATAAGATTTCTGATTCATTCTGCATAAGTATATTATTTTATATATGTTTTCCTAACTGTGACTTAAGAGTATTATTTTTGTCAGTCTATATTTTTGACGACTTTTGTTAACAATCATCTTCCAAGGACCAACAATGAATGCTACCAATGGCTATTGCTTTGTACAGATAAGACAGAGTCTCTTGTATCTATATACCCTCTCTAATGCACTCAACAAATCAGGTTCATAGTGACATAATTGCTTGTTGTATAAAGTATTTTTTAAATTAGAAAGGATAATACATAGGAAAACGTGATCATACATAGGAAAGATTATACATAGGATTGGTATGTTAAGAGAATGTATTGAATCTTCGTTGTTTTATTTTGGAGAGTGAGTTTGTCTGTTTCCTTTATTTTCATTATGTCAAGGTTAGGTGTTATTTTCATTATGTCAAGTTTAGGTGTTCAGAAGCCCTATGCCCTAATTCTGTGCTGTAAATCCCAGAGGATTTTTGTCTTGTTCCATTCCCATTCAATATAGAGATCTAAAGTTGTGTTCCAATTCTGATATGAAATGCAAATACCTAAAACAATTTTTTGTATCCCTTGCAAAGTTCTGTGCAACCTCAGCAATGTGTTCTGAGAGCCACGTAGTCTCCACTGCAAACTGTTTCCGCTTCTGTTCCTACAAAATATACGAAGCTAAGAAAAACTTGCATAGAGCAAATGGGGGATTCATTGTTACATAAATCCAATTAGATGCCTAGGAATATAACCTGCATAAACAATTAACAAGACTAGAAATATTATGTTCTGTGACTAATATAACACACTGGAAGTGCCATCCATTTCAGACTTAGGTATAGATATGTAACAGAGTAATTAGTTATATCCTTTGGTCTAAGGAATAATTAAGTAAATTATTTATCAATTATATTTATTTTAGATTTAGAACTTTATCCATATCTCTCCAAATGAGTTTTTAGTAATATTTCTTATGATTGTAAGTTACTTTTAGTATTACATATTTTACACTGTTAAAGTAGTCATTGCTAACCAAAATTTCACAATTAAACATATTTTTACGAATGATGTTATATGTGCTACTGGACATTAGGAATCAATAAAGCAGATACTCTACCACCTTCAGAAAGTTTATAGCCCCATAGGGCAGATCTAAGATAATGTAAAATAAGAGATTCTAACCCAGTATAGGAGTCTTTGAGGAAACGATGCTTACAGTGGAATAGTTTAGCCTGACAATGGGGTGGGACAAAGTCAAGGCACGGAAGGACATGTGCAAAAACTGTTTCAGTATAAGGCATTTTGCAAGAGAAACTGATCTGTAGAGGCAGGTTTAGCTGATGGTTATGATATCTAGGGGTTATACAGAGGTTATGATAAAAAGTGTCTATACTATGAATTTATTCCATATTAAGCATTTAGGTTTTTAGTGCTTGAGCATATATGTATGTAAATATGTTTACATACACATATTTAAATATATATTATATATATTACATATATTGATTTAAAATGTTTTATAAGTAATAAAATACTTTGAAATTTCTTAATGTGCTACATATTAGCCATGTACCATATGTGGAATAAATCTTAATCCTCTACCTTGAAAAAAATTATTGTTCAAAAAACTATCTTAGTTC
Source organism: Felis catus (assembly GCF_018350175.1). Taxonomy (NCBI): domain Eukaryota; kingdom Metazoa; phylum Chordata; class Mammalia; order Carnivora; family Felidae; genus Felis; species Felis catus. The sequence goes on along the minus strand of NC_058375.1, from coordinate 174,687,602 downwards.
TGTATAGTCTTCCTAGTGAATTCTTTGTGCTATGTGAAACATGTCTGTAAGTTTAGCAAGAAACTAATATCTTGTAAATTAAAAAATAAATGTTTACCTAATTATTGATATCCTATGTAGCTTGTACCTAAACCTAATTGACAGGTACTTAACAATGTGGATTTTCTTCTTTTAATGAAGTGCTTATTTAGGAAATGTTCTAAACAGTCTTTATGAACAAAACAGTCATATTTTGTAAAGCAACAGTGACATCCAGTGACAACTGAGATTTAATCAAAGAATATGTTTTAGATTTGCTATACGAGGAAAAGAAAAAGTGTTATTAAGTATTAAACTACACACATTTTTTCTATTTGTTTTAAATGTTCTAAGAATGTATCCATATAACAAATCATTGGGTGAAAATATAAACCAATCACTTAGAGAATGAAAAAATAAGCCATGGATTGGGAGAAAATATTTGCAAAGCATGGCTGATAAAGGATTATACCCAAAATATACGAAGAACTCTTCAAATGCAGTGTCCTATGTCACAAGGGAATTGCAAGTTAAAACAACAATGTATCACTACACACTTAATAGATGGCTAAAATAAAAATATACTGATTATAACAAATGCTGGTAAGTATGTAGAGCAACAGGAATTCTCATTCATTGCTGGTGGGAATACAAAACGTTATGGCCACCTGCTGGGGAAGTCTGCAGTTTCTTAAAAAGCTAAAAATGGTCTTATCATCTAGTCCAGCAATTGTGCTCTTTAGCATTTACTGATATAAACTAAAAACCTTATGTCCATACAAAAACCTACACACAAATATTTATAGCAGCTCTATACAGCAGTTTGCACCCCAAACTGGAAGCAACCAAAATATCATTCAGTAGGTGAGTGAAAAAACAATTGCGATACACCCACACAACAGAGGAGTATTTAGCCATAAAAAGAAATGAGCTATCAAGCCACAAAAAGGCATGGAGCAAAGCTAAATGCATATTTTCAAGAAAGCAAAGCTAGTCTAAAAAGACTATGTAGTGTATAATTCTAATTATATGACATTCTGGAAAAAAAAAAGCTATAGAGAAATTAAAATGTTTAGTGGTTATCAGAAGAGAGGGATGAATAGATGAAGCACAGAGGATTTTTAGGGCAGTGAAACTATTCTAAAGATTCCATATGATGCTATAAAGGTGAATACATGACACTGTGCATTTATTAAAACCCATAGAACTGTACAATTGTGAGCCTCAATTTTAACTACAGGCTTTAGTTAATAATAATATATCAATGTTAATTCATCAGTTGTAACAAATGTGCTACATAATGCAGTAAGTTAATAATAATGGGGTAATCTGAAACTGCTTGTATGGAATAATATGGAACTCTGTACTATCTTCTCATTTTTAATGTAAATCTAAACTGTCCTCAAAAGCAGAGTCTGTTAATTAAAAAAGAGTCAAACAACAATTATTTACAATATTAATCTCTTGCACTGAATGCATGTCTTCCCCTGAATGGTAGATCATTACCAAGATGTTTCATGGGATTATTCATCATTCTTATTGAATATTTGGAAAGTGAATATTGAGTGAAATGGTGAATGTGTAGGTATATTACAAACTTGCATAAATTAAATTGGGTGTTATGTGTGTTTGGGATGTGGAGGACTTCACAGTCATGCTGCTCTGTGGCATTGAGTAATTCAATATTTTCATTGTAGTTTATCATTTCTATCTTTATTTTATTATTTTTTAATGTTTAATTTTTGAGGGGAGGGAGGGGCAGAGAGAGAGGGAGACACAGAATCTGAAGCAGACTTCAGGCTCCCAGCTGTCAGCACAGAGCCTGACGTGAGGCTGAAACTCACCAGCCACAAGATCATGACCTGAGCCAAAGTCAGACGCTTAACCAACTGAGCAACCCAGGCGCCCCTAATTTACCATTTCTAAAACCATAGTGGTAAAAGTTAATACATGGATTTTTTTTTAAAAAATCACAATTTAATGCAATCATGATAGGATGAAAAAAATGGAATGCCCCCACTATGAAATTAACAGAGGTACATATAAAATGTCACATGAGTTACAAAAATATATTATAAGAGAGATACAATGTGATAATAGTTCACACTTAAAAAGTAAATGTTAAGAGATCTTAGCTGACCACAGGTTTGATATAGCCTGTTCACATTAAAGGTTTTGATTTAAATTGCCTTAATTTTTTTAATTTCTATTTTTATTCTGGTTTTATTTTTTTATTTTAATTTTTTTTTTCAAAAACAAAGGGAGAAATAAGTCAATGGTGAACTCCAGGTGCCTAGATTGCATCTGGAATACTATGTTCAGTTCTTGTTGCCTATTTTAAGAGAGTCATTGATAAGTTAAAGCATCTTAAGAAGAGTTTACGTGTTGAAATTTGTAATATGAGAGCTGAAGAAACTTGAGAATGTTTAAGCCAAGAAAGAAAAGCATAAATAATCAGTAAGAGTTACCTTTAAATACTTGAAGTCTCCCTGTGGAGATAACATTTTTTAGGCTTACAGGAAAATTATTAGCAATAGGTGAAACTTACAGGGAAACACATTTTATTTCAATGATTTTCACTTAAGCTAACATATAACATAACTTGTTCACACAGAATTGACTATATTAACATAACATTAAGACACTTATTGACATATCCTTTCAACATAATTAGAACCCATTTCTATTTTTATGCAACATAAGTAAAGTCGAACGATAGAAATCTTGAGAGAAAAACATAGTTTTTGTTAATTACCCATTATGAAATTGTTAACAAATAATGTTAATATCTCTCCACATGAAAGGCTCAGAAGCACATAAAATTCTCCTTGTAATATTTAGAAATGACTTCTTTCTTCTTTCATCCCTAAGTTAGTATGTGCATATTGTCTCAAGTAAAGATGATACAAAAATGTATAAAGAAAGCTTTAATCATCTCCACTCTTGTATTTCTTTTCCCACAATATTGACTTAATTTCAACAGTCTTTAGTATATTCTTTCATACTTTCCCTATATTCATATGAATATCTTAGATACACACACGTAGAGATTATTTGTTTCTTTTACAAAAATATGGGTCACAAATAGTACACTTGAACTTTGAAAAAATTCTCTTGACAAACATATTGACCATTCCTTAGGTCAAAAGCCTGTTCAACCTTTTTTCTATTGCTAGATGTTCAGTATTCCAGCTATTTAGTTTTATATTGAAATCATGCTGCCTGCAACAAACATCTTTGTATGTGTATGCATGTAACTACTATTGCTTTTATTTTTACATGATATTCCATGGACACATCTTTTAAAGTGGAAATGCTGGGTTAAAGACTATGTATTTTCTTGTTTGTTTAATATTATTACAAATTGGTTTTCCAAAACTCGTAACAAATCATTAAAAAAGTGAAAAAGAGTTTCATTTTCTCCTATTGTGTCATAGCACTGGATATTATCAAATTTTGAAAGTTTGGTAAATCTGAAGACAAAAATATTATTTAATTATTGCTTTAACTTGCATTCCTGTGAGGCTGAAATATTCCTAGTGATCATGTTACTGTTTTATTTCTTCTTCCATAACTTGCCTGCTGTATTAGGATAATCTAGGATATGCTCCGATAATATACTAACCCAGAAACTTTGATGGCTTAACACAGGAGAATTTTATTTCTCAATCATGTTACATGCCCAGAATAAATTAGCAGCAAACCCAGATCCACAGTCACTCAGGGACTTAGACTGGAAAAGACCCTTCAGTGTTATATCTGAACTACCTATAGTATTTGTTCCAAGAGAGCTTCCAAAAACTCAAAGAATTGCAGAGGAGACATAAAAGCTCTTTGCAGCCTTAGCTTTCAGATACTGTGACTTCTCACGCTACCTAGTCTTATGGTATCAGACTGTTAGTAAGTCTGGGAAATACAAATGAGGTATATCTGGGGAATATTTGATGGCTATTAACGATGTCTGCCACAACTGCCATTTTTCTAGCTTGGTATTTGTCTTTTCTTAAATCAACTTATCAGAAATATTTGTAGGATATATTAATTTTTTATATTAAGATATATTTGTTTAGCCTTTACTACTATCATTTGTCATTAGCTACTTTGTGGTATCTTTTGCCACACAATAAAAATGTGTAGTTAGTTATATCCCTTTTATACTTTTATCCCTTTTCTATTTTCTGAATGTGTTCTGCATTTAGTAACACCTATAGCACTTCATTTTTCTACTATTTTTGAAAAGTATTTGTTCATTTTCTTTACATTTAAGCATTTACTTCATTGACAGTGGTTTTTATTTTTTTTTTTTTTGTTTTTTTTTTTCAACGTTTATTTATTTTTGGGACAGAGAGAGACAGAGCATGAACGGGGGAGGGGCAGAGAGAGAGGCAGACACAGAATCAGAAACAGGCTCCAGGCTCTGAGCCATCAGCCCAGAGCCCGACGCGGGGCTCGAACTCACGGACCGCTAGATCGTGACCTGGCTGAAGTCGGACACTTAACCGACTGCGCCACCCAGGCGCCCCGACAGTGGTTTTTAAATAATGAAATAAGAATCTGGCTTTTCTTTTGTCAGATGATTCATCAACCCACAGCAACATTTATTAAATAAACAATTTCCCACTGAATTATTTCCTATATAACACCATGTTAGACTCTTTTAGGCTTTTTATATATTCCACGAGTTACTATGCACCTTAATGAGATAATATACTTTCTTTTGCATATGATGTTTTCATATTCAATTTTAATATCTAGTAAAGCAAGAACACAACCTCTTCTTCCAGTTTGTCTTTGTAATTTTACTAGGTATAATTCTTCTGAAATATAAAATCTTATTTAAAATCTAAAGTAAAAATCAAATTATTATGGAATTGCTTGAAATTCTTCATTAATTTTGCAATCATTTCTATTTAGGTACATAGTTTCTCCAGTTTGCACAGGTCCTCTTTAATGCCCATCAAAAATACACCAAAAACAAATTATACAGATTTTTCATTTTTGCCATTAAATTTACATATGGGTACTCTGTCATTTACTGTTTACTACTTATGTGTTCATTATTTGCTACAATAACAGAGTATTTTTTATTTCCATTTTGCAATGGTAATTGCTAATAGAGAAAAAAGGCTACATTGATTTTTTTGTGTGTATTAACCTAAACAGTCAACAAATTTCCTTACTGATGTACTTGTAGTTTCTTCAGTTTTCTAGGTATAAAATCTGGTTGCCTACATCTAAGAGTAGTTTCTCTCCCTATTTTAATGTGTATACAATTTTTTTTTATTGTCTTGTTGCATTATCTAGAAGAACAGCACTATACAACAGAATTTTCTGTGATGATGGAAATGCTTTAAATCTTCACTACCAACAGGGGAGTTACTAGGTGCACATGGCTAGTATAACTGTGGAGTTGACTTTCAAGTTTGATTTAATTGTAAATCATGTAAACATTCACATGTGAACAATAGCTAATGTATTGGGCAGTACAGATCTAAAGTGCCAAAAATAATATTGAAAAATTTCATGATAATGGACATTCCTGTCTTTTTGTTACTTTTAATTATCTCAGTGTTTCACTGTTTTACGTATTGTTTGCTGGTTTATCTGTGTATGTGTGTGTGTATGAATACTCTTCATTGTTTTTAAGCAATTTCTGTCGATTCCTCTTTCCTTAATAATGTTTAGATATTTAATTCTGATTGCATGTAGAATTTTAACAAATATTTCCTGACATGTTTTTTCTTTTTTTAAATATTTGTATTTTTTCCTTTTTTTGTTGTTGTTTATTTTTGAGAAAGAGCACCATGTGAGTGGGGGAGGGACAAAGAAAGAGGAGGACAGAGGATATGAGGCGGGCTCCGTGCTGACAACAGAGAGCCCGATGTGAGGCTTGAACCCATGAACCGTGAGATCATGACCTGAGCCAAAGTGGACACTTAACCAACTGAGCCATCCAGGCACCCCTGGGGTTTCTTTTTAATGTGTATGTGTAATTGCTTATTTGGTGCCCTAATTCTGAACAAAACTTATATTCCTAACTCCTTTCTGCTTCTGGTGTTATTATTTTCATGCTATGGGAAATTATATTTCTAATCAATGTATTTAGAAAATGAATAGTGCTAAGTGAATTGTTCTAGAGTTTCCTAATGTGTTATGATATTAAGGTTATGATAAATATGTAAAATGATATAAGAAACATTCCCTTTTTCTATGATCTAGAATATTTCATGTTACATAAAGCTTTAATGTTTTATTCATAAAAATTTATGTTTATATAGAGCTGTTATTAAATAATAAGAGCTCTGTTTGTGTGATTAAAATTTAAAACACTGAAATAGAGTATGAACTGGGAAGAATAATGTTTTAGTTGGCAAAAATTTTATCCCATACATGCAAGTTTTTACTGAATTTAATGTTTTAAAACTAAACCGTATTCCTCTTTTTGACTTTTAATTGATTATTGTGAAACTAAAGAACAAATAAAGAAAATAAAACAGTACATCATAATTAAAGTGTAGTTGTTACTCAAATTGTTTTGCAGACCTTCCAGTTGTATTAAAACTCACTTATTGGGGACACCTGGGTGGCTCAGTCCATTAAGTGTCTGACTGGGGGTCAGGTCATGATCTCACGATTTTGTGGGTTGGAGCCCTGCATTGGGCTCTGTTTGGATCCTCTCCCTCTTTCTCTACCCCTCCCCCATTCACTCACACATGTTTGTTTTCCAAAAACAGCAGTAAATTATGTTGTTCTAATAAAGTCAATGCATTATGACAATTTTATGAAATAAAATGCCTGTATAAAGGGTGAAACAAAGTTTCCAAATGGGATAATAGCTGTCATCTGGAATACCTGGCAAATGCAAATGTACAAACTCTCTGAAAAGATACATAACCCAAGACAGGATTATCACAAATAATCTCACTGTGAAGCTGAAAACATTTTGAAAGTTATTTGTGTCATAAATAACCACTAGCAACCACATAATCAACAGGATGATTAGAGTACCTAAAACTTCAAAAAAAAGAAAATACTAAAGAAAAAAAAGGCCAGAAAGTACATATAAAATCATTAAAAAACAAGAAACGAAAAGCATAAAACAAAAAACACCAAATTATGAAAAAAAGGCAGAGTTCAAAGAAAATCAAATAGAATTAAAATTAAAATACAAGCACAAAAATTAAAAATTTATTGAATTGGGGCACCTGGGTGGCTCAGTCAGTTAAGTGTCAGACTTCACCTCAGGTCATGATCCCACTATCAGTGAGTTCGAGCCCCGCGTCGGGCTCTGTGCTGACAGCTCAGAGCCTGGAGCCCGCTTCAGATTCTGTGTCTCCCTCTCTCTCTGCCCCTCATCCTCTCATGCTCTCTCTCTCTCTCAAAAGTAAATAAACATTAAAAAATAAATTAATTAAAAATAATAAGTATTGAATCAATCAAACAGCAGATTAGACACAGAAAGAATTAATGAACTGAATATGAGACCTTGAGATATAACCCAGAATGCAGCACAGGGAGAAAAATAACCTTTTCTTCCTATTTCATTGAGAAAATAAAAGCCAATGGAAGAGAACTTCCAAATACACCCACCACCCGATCTGCCCATGTTATGCCACTCTACCCATGTACTCTCTAACACCAGCTACATAATTTGGGGGGCCTAGTAGCAAAAGGAAACTGTGGATCAGTTGATCAGAAGTTAAGATGGTGATAGCACAGTATTAAACTACGCATAGAACCCTTCTTAGTGCAGTCCCCTGCATGATTGCATCAGTCTCACTGGCATGAACCCAGTGAGTTCAACCTTTACTTCTGTTTTTATTAATGAGCTGCTTGTCTCTGAGCGAAGCTCAGTACATCTCCCAAGTCACTAAATCTTAGCTCTTCTTAGTTATTCAAGCTCGCTCTTCCCAAATTAATTTATTAATTCAATGCATTACCAGTCAACAGTAACTGGTTTTGAAGAAACTGGCACACCAATATTAAACTTCATATGGAAGATGTAAAGAGTGAAAAAAAATAGCTGAAAGAACTTTGAAATGTTTGAAACAGAAGATGAAAATGAAGATTTCAAAGCTAAAGATTTAAAAGTAAAATTTTAGAAGAAAATGTAGAATAATATATTCATCCATGTTACGATAGGTAGAATTTTTTATATAAGATTTGTAAAGCACAAGCCATTAAGGAAAAGACTGATATATTTACCTGCCTCAGTATTAATCCTTATTTGACAAAAAAAACAAAAACAAAAACCACCCACTCTAAGCAAACCAGAAAGACAACATACATATTTGGAGAAGGCATCTCTAATTCATATAACCAATAGAAAATATTTCCCAAAATATATAAGAAACATTTATTATTTAAATAAAAACAAGACTGAGCTTGGGTGGCTCAGTCGGTTGGGCGTCCGACTTCGGCTCAGGTCATGATCCCATGGTTTGTGAGTTCGAGCCCCGTGACGGGCTCTGTGCTGACAGCTCAGAGCCTGGAGTCTGCTTTGGATTCTGTGTGTGTCCCCCTCTCTCTGCCCCTTCCCTGCTCATGCTCTGTCTCTCTCAATAATGAATAAACATTAATTTTTTTTAAATAAAAACAAGACAGAACAGCAAACCTAGTATTTTAAAGAGTCAAAGGATATGAACAGGCATTTCTCAGATCAGTAAATCAATAAATATGAATATTTCCTTACAAGAAATCTAAGAAATAAAAGCAAAATCAACAATAAGATGGCATTTCTTAATGTCAGTATATCAGAAATTTAAAATTCTGACAACACTTTTTGGCAAGCATGTGGAGAAATAAGTAGTCTTATATAGTTCTGTGATGATCAATATAGAATACCTTGCATTAACTAAAAAACCTCTTATTCTACAATGCAGCAATTCCAATCTTACATATCTATTTAGAACATACGCTTAGATTTGTGCAGGGTGTCTGTAAGAATGTTCACTGAAGCAAAAACAAGTGAAAGCAAGCTAATCAAACTAACTTCCCCTAAGCATAGAGATGAAAAAAATTAATTGCCTTTTTTTAAATAAATGGAGGGGCGCCTGGGTGGCTCAGTCGGTTAAGCGTCCGACTTCAGCTCAGGTCACGATCTCACAGTCCGTGAGTTCCAGCCCCGCGTCGGGTTCTGGGCTGATGGCCCAGAGCCTGGAGCCTGCTTCCGATTCTGTGTCTCCCTCTCTCTCTGCCCCTCCCCCGTTCATGCTCTGTCTCTCTCTGTCTCAAAAATAAATAAAAGTTAAAAAAAAATTAAAAAAAAATAAATGGAATACTATACCAAAGCAAAAGTGAAAGGAGATCCACAAAGGTAAATACATATACATTTCAGAAATGTAATCATGTGTGAAAAAATGTAGTTGCAAACGAAATAGAGTAATATACTATTAATGTGTTTTTTAAAAAACAATTGGCGGGGTGAGGGGGGTTGCGGCACCTGACTGGCCCAGTCAGAAAAGCAAGAGACTCTTGGTCTTGGGGTTGTGAGTTTAAGTCCCGTGTTGGGTGGGAAGGTTACTTAAAAATAAAATCTTAAGTAAAATAAAAAACAATTGGATGAATTATTTGTGTAAAAAATCATATATAGCAATGTACAACATCGTAAACAAAAAATATTCACCCCAACTTCATGATACTGACTACTAAAGAGGAAGAGAGACTGTGGAGTGTACTGGAGTTAAGGTTATTTCAGACAGTAAATAAATCTGGGTCCTTATTGATTATGAGTGGTACATGCTATCCACAAAGAATGAATAGAACAAGCATCAGGAGAAATGTTTCAAGATGGAAAACAGCCCCCTAACCCATGTGCCATAAAAAAATGTTAATACTCACCGAAGATTATTTCCATGCTTAGTGACATGTAGATAATGAAGCCTGAAATATTACACTAAAGCAAATGCATATCAGTTGTCATCTATTTTTGTAAAAGGAAGGATACACTCCCTAAATAAGATAAACATGAAAAATCTAGATTGATCTTGTCACTTATACATTTCATTACTTCAATTTTTGTGAGAGAATGAAAACCAAGTTTTGTCATACTTTCATGGTTTAGTCTTACTTTAGTCTTACTTTAATGAATGTCACCTGGATTCTGAATGACTTCAACATCAAAAGAAAGAAAAATGACTATTGTCAAAAAAGTGGAAATAGATACTCTTCTCCGTCCAGATGGGTTTTTGGCAGGCGCCTCACTTTCTAAACTCTCAAATGAATAACTCATATATGGATTTGACACAATCCTAGTAGAACTCAGAAAAAAAAATCATGCCATGAAAATACCATTTCCTGAATTGGTTTTGCTTTTAATGGAACTGAATTTACAAGTACAGCACTTCTAATTAGCCTTGCTTTTCTGAGTGTGCAAAATGGACACCACCTGTTTATCACTATCTTTCCATTGGAATATAAGGGTTGTGGTTTTGTGATTGCTCATTACATGTTAAGGTACCAATTATTCAACCTTATTCTGCTTACTTTCTAGAATACCTTTCTAGCCTGAAACAACACTCAATTTAAGTTTATATTTTCCTTGTTTCTTCTTTTAATTATACTCATTAAATTCTGAGAACGCTATTACCTACATTGACATTTTCCTATTATTCTTCTGCTTCCTTTTGCCCCTTAAAATTTTCCCCAAAGCCAGATCTTTTCTTCAAGTCTTCCGATAAATCCCTCTGCAATTATGACTTTGTCCTACCCAAACCACATGTTTATTCAGACAAAATCTGTCAACAAAGAAAACTGAGATAGTCTGTGCCATTACATGGCCAAAAGCTATGTCATATGCCTGAATACTTCCCCTGACCCCTGTGATGAAAAATGCACTTAAATGTAAGTTCCAAGAAAACAGCAATGTTTATCTGGTTTGTTCACTGCTATAGTCCCAGTAGTGTCATGTAATAGGTGGTCAAAAAATAGCTGATAAATGGATTATTCAGAAAACACCTGTTTGTATTATGGTGAAGTAGAAAGCAGCAAAGCATTAATGATGACCATATGTTAAATATTAAAAGTTATTAATCACGTTAGTACATTATTGCATAAGATATTTTCTATCCTACTTAGACAATATACTTCATAAAGATGAAGTTGTAAAATATGTTATAAAGCTATAAGTTTTATAGGGCTGAAAGTTGGCAAAATACCAAGGCATATCAATGTCTAAGGACATATCAATTGAATTTGTATTGTGCATATTTGGGTATCACTTAAATTGTCCAGTGATGCTTTGGATGAATAACAAACTAGATGCATGCACAATTCATAAGTATTTATGTGTTTATTTCATAGCATTGATCTTTCTTGACTTCATTTTAGCAAAATTAATAATTATAATCAACATATTGATAATTTTGTTCTACTTTAAGTATATGCAATTTCAAATATTTTGTCAAATGTAAATTAAATCTAAACATTTAAAAATTTCATATTTTCAAAAAGTTTTTTCTTTTAGAGTATTGAAAGTTATTTATTAAAATATATGTGCAAAGTGAACATTTTTAATGAATATCAAAATTTAAAAGAATGACTGAAATTTTAATAGGATTTTTTGAAAATATGACAACCTTACTAAGTGTTTAAAAGTAAATTTTCAGCAGTTCTGGTTTTTGGAGTTCATGTAGTTGCCAATGAAAATATTATTATACTTCACATTACATACAGACCTACGTATTAACAAATTTCATACTTATATGAATTATTTAATATACCAGACCCTTCCTCACACTCCATGTACAACTGGTCAAATACTCCTGAATCTGTGTGTTCCTCCAGAAATGGGCATTGGAATCAAATGAGAGGCCAGAGAAGCCAGTACTACTGTGAAAATAATACATTCTGAGATCTATTCCATTCCTGCTACCTGAGACAAAGGATTTGACAAAGTAATTATTTTTGATTTTGTAATTAGCTGAGCACATCTGCCATTCAAATCCTCTCTGTGCGCAGGAACAGAAAAATGGGATCACTTGCAATTGGAGAAGTCTGCACATAACACCTGGATTAAATGATCAAAATGAACATCCATCATCAGTAATGAGACAAACCAAATCGCGTGCCCTCTGATGGAAAGAAATGAGAACAAAACAGCCTCACTTATGTAATAGTCCAAGAAGAAATGCATAACCTAAATTAATTATGAGGAAATACGAGGCAAACCTAATTAAGGACATTCTAAACTTGCCTGTAAATTTCAAAGTGCCAATAAAAAGCCGTGGTATGAAAAAATGCCTTATATCTTGATTTATGTGCTAGTATGAAATTAACTCTAAGATATATGTTTTAAATTTTTTAAAAAAGTTGGAGAACTGTGCGTCAATTTTGAAAAAAAGTTAGATACATATATAAATAATTTCTAGAATGACAAAGAAACAGTTAATAATGGCCACCTCTGGAAGTGGAATCAGGTGGAGAGAGAAAGATGTTTATTTTCTACTTCTACTTTCTACTCTTTTCTTTACTGTATGATTTATTTTTAACCTAAACAGACATTTTTTTTATTTTTAATAATTTTTAAAATTTCTATGACTTGTAAATTTTGTTTTTGAGTCTTAGAAAATGGAAACTATTCTCAGGAAAAAAAATATATTGTTTTAAATTATGTAACACAAGACTGATCATAGGTCATGGTACCTGAGGTGTCATTCCATCCTTAATCATTAACTAGCTATGTCTGTTAAGCAAAGGCACTTCAATTCTTTTAGATTTATTCATCTTTATAGATGAGATTTATAGGTGAAATTTCTTGTAATTATAATCTTAAATACTCTTAAGAATATATTAAGGCATTTAACATATTGTCAACAGAGGGCAGTAATTAACCACAAATAGTCCCATGTTTTCCATGAGCAAGAAATAAATCCTATTCATAGAATTTGAAGGAAGATAGTATTCAGAGTACCACAGTTTTTCTTGCTACTTTTTAAAATTGTGATTATATTCCAGTTTTCTCCCATTCAAATAAATACTTCAAACAAACACTGCTTTTTCCCACTCAGGTCATGATCTCACAGTTAGTGGCTGTGAGCCCTGCATTGGACTCTATGCCTGCTTCAGATTTTGTGTCTCCCTCTCTGTCTGCCCCTCCCCTGCTTGTGCTCTGTCTCTCTCTCTCAAAAATAAATAAACATTAAAAAAATTAAAAGAAAAAAGGAAATGAGACACAAAAGATAAAAAGGGAAGAATATAAAGTGAGTTTCGTGATAAGGCAAGGCCTTGTTGATGGGAATTAGAATGTCATTTACTCTGCCTTCTGATCATTTGTGTGGTGCATGTCGATACAGTAGTGCCCACTGGAAAGATCAGAGACAAAGGATTACTACAGATTTGGATTTTCAACTATTCTAGGCTACTTACTGTCTGTACATGCTAAACTCTGGCGAACTGAATGAAACTTTCGAAAGCTTATATTCCTTCAAATCCAAAATAATAGCAATAGCTACTTTAAAGGGTTGTTTAAGGATTAAAATAATTATTTATAAAATATATAGGAAAATACTATATATATATATATAGTTGCTCGATAATGTTTATTAATATCATGATTATTTTTGCTACTATATTATCATACAGATCTCCTTGTTTTAGTACAACTTAGTCTGATAGAGGAAATACTGCATTTTATCCTTAAACATATATATGTATGTACAAATAAATATATATAACTATGTATTGTAAAACCTTAGATTGCAAATAACTTGTTCTATGAGTGTTCCACAAGACGAGCAAACATTTCTAATAAATTTTAACTTGATAAATGAGCAATGTCTTGCAAAACAAGTAGTACATAACACTGAATGTCACATGATCACAACTGAGCCAATGGTTCTTGAAATTCTCTTTGATATACAAATGCTTTGGATTACAAGCATGTTTCTGGAATGAATTATGCTCGCAAACCAAAGCTTTACTGTGTATGTGTGTGTGTGTGTGTGTGTGTGTGTGTGTGTGTATATGTATAATGTACATGCATGTGTATATATGTATGTATATATTCCTTTAACAAATAATAACCAACATTTTGTTTTTATGAACCAAATTTTGGAAATTTGGTACATGTTTTAATAGTTAAAAATGAATATCAGTTTACCTTTTACCTCAATTTTAAACCTTTTAAGAGAGAAAAACCTGGGATACTGGATGAGAACTTTTTGTTGTTTATAAAACAAAAAAATATGCATGTTAAAAATGTGAAAAATGATTAAAGAATATAGATAGCACTTCACAAAAGAAAAAATAAAAGTGATGGGGTGCCTAGGTGGCTCAGTTGGTTAAGCATCCAACTCTTGGTTTCTGCTCAGGTCATGATCTCACATTTCGTGGATTCTAGTGCCGTGTCTGGTTCTGCACTGACAATGCAGAGCCTGCTTGGGATTCTCCCTCTCTCTCTGCCTTCTCTCTCTCTCTCTCTCTCTCTCAAAAATGAATAAATAAACATTTAAGAAAAAATATTTTTAAGAAAATGAACATTCAACTTCGCTGTTACTCAATGGACTGCAAATTAAAATTTTTGCACATTTTGCCTATAAAACAGAAAACAAACTTTTTAAAGGTACCTTTGAGGGAGTTGGTATATGAGTACTCTCATAAGGTGTGAAGCTCAATTGGTTACACATTTATTTGAAAATATAACTGTAACCATGACATTCTATCCTAAAAGGTTTAAAAAATTAATCGAGATGTGAATTGAACAAGAATTTGTTTTTACTTTTTAGATATTGAAATCAGTGAAAACCTCTAGAAGATAAACTTACACAATTTTGTATAAATTAAAGAAATAGAATTTTACATGAAGCTCTTGGAATAACTTCTTTCTAATCCCAGCTTTAAAAGAAGATATTTTACAAGGTGAGATTTTTCTTTTGTTCTCTGTACTCCTTGCTTACTGAATAGGAATTGTCATCATTATTGACATCAGTTTATTGTTCTAAAATGAAGGTTTCAAGAAGACAAGGCTTTTACCTGTCTAGTTCTTTATTCTAGAATAGTTTGTCATATAGTTAGTACTCAGTAAATATGTCCGTGTTGTGTATGTACATGCTGTTGTATTTGACACTTTGAAATTTTTCCTAAGAAGTTTATAAGTAAAAATATTTTAATAAAAATATATAAACTTATGAGAAGTAACTTCTTAAATTTCTAAAAAAAGTTTATCTGTTAGCAATATTTTTATGATTCTTACCAAAAAATCTAGTCAAACTCTGACTACCAACCATTCTTGCTTTTGTAGCTGTGTCTTGTATCATTAGACAAAGGGAGATAGATAATCACAAAACCTCACTGGTGAGCCATTTTTCTTAAGAATTACAAATGACACTGAGCAGTATGTTTTTTTCTGGTTCTTTTTAGAAAAGATTAGTGAAAACACAAATACATAATAAAGAGATAAAAATGGTTTTAGTTTAAGTAAAATAAATATTTTGAATGAAACATTATTATCCAAATAGTTATTTCATAGAAATTTAAGTGATCAGGATAAAATTTAAAAAAAGACAGTTTATATACAATTTCTTTGTAACCCATTACCTGGTATCATTTCAAACATTTTTTGAGATATATTATCACAAACATAATTTTTAGACCCTAATATAATACAGATACATTCTAATACACGTATGTACACATTACATATAGCAGTTAGACTAATTTTACTCAGATGAACTTGTACTCTCGTCTAAGTCTTGTTTTTAAATAGACTTACCAAAGTTTTATACAGTTTCTCCTCTACCTAAAGCTCAACAACCCTATTCCACCTTTATAACTTTTTCTAATACTGTAATAACCTAGAAGAAATATTATCAGATAAGCATCTCTACAGTTTTTAATTCCATCCTGTCACATTCCAAGAAAAGAATCTTAGTTCCTGGGAGACAAATGTTCTTCCAGTGTCATAGTATTATTGGAAGATGCAGCCATTTGCCTAATAAAATATAGAGGTCCATGGATCTGTGTCAACAACCTGGCTGACTTCATGAAGTAAACAGGCCTCACACCTTTGACATAAAATAATAAAATACATAAATGATGCCAATATGGTGGCAGGGACTACAGGCTTTCTAGAATATATTTCTGTGGAATTTAGGTCTTTTACATTCATTTAAAAGCCTGCAGCTTTCTAACAGCAGGATATTGACTTACTAAATAATGAAACATTTGTAATTAAATAACATGGAACTATTAAAGTAATGTATTAGAAGGGTGCCTGAGTGGCTCAGTCGGTTGAGGCTCCAACTCTTGGTTTCAGCTCAGGTCTTGATCTCACAGTTTGTGAGTTGGAGCCCCACCTCAGGCTCTGTGATGACAGTGCAGAGCTTGCTTGGAATTTCTCTCTCCCTCTCAATCTGTCTCCCTGGCTTGCTCTCATGTGCTCTCTCTCTTAAAGATTATATACTGTACAAAAACATGTTAAATGATTAAAAACAGACTACATACAGATAGACACAATGTAATCTCATTTTGAAAATAGAAATGTATAATGTACATGCATGTATATAGAGCTATCCATGACAGAGAATATATAAAATAAGTTTTGTAATGCCTAGAGTTGGGCAATACATATGAGTAATGTGTGTGTTGTTTGGTTTTTTTTTTAAGTTTATTTTGAGAGAGAGAGAAAGACAAACGGAGAGGGAGAGAGAGCATGAGTGGGGGAGGAGCAGAGAGAGAGAAAGGGAGGGAGAGAATCCCAAACAGGCTCTGCCTTGTCAGCACAGAGCCCCAAGAGGGGTTCTAACTCACAAACTGTGAGATCATGACTTGAGCCGAAATCAGGAGTCAGAAGCTCAATCAACTTAACCACCCAGGCGTCCCTATATGAATAAAGTTTTATTTGAGTTTGGTCTTTTCTGTACTTTTCTTATTTTCTATAATTAACATATACTTTTATTTCATTAGGTATTTCACTGATATTTTATTTTATTTGAAATGAAAACCATTTGAAAGAATGTCCACTTCCTATATTTAGATGAACTTTGTGGAGAAGCCACCTAGCAGGTCCAAAGCTTGCAGAGTAGAATTTCAGAGAAAGAATATGGGACATACTATCAGTTGGTGCAGGATCAGGCAGCTGGGTAGAATCCCCAAAAGTGATTAGTTTTGCCAGGATTTGGCTCAAAGTAGAATGATGGTTCTAATGCAGATTTTGCCCTCCAGGAGATACTGCAAATGTCTGGAGACATTTTTAGTTGTCACCATTAAGAGGAAATTACTTGGGGCGCCTGGGTGGCGCAGTCAGTTAAGCGTCCGACTTCAGCCAGGTCACGATCTCGCGGTCCGTGAGTTCGAGCCCCGCGTCGGGCTCTGGGCTGATGGCTCAGAGCCTGGAGCCTGTTTCCGATTCTGTGTCTCCCTCTCTCTCTGCCCCTCCCCCATTCATGCTCTGTCTCTCTCTGTCCCAAAAATAAATAAACGTTGAAAAAAAAATTTAAAAAAAAAAAAGAGGAAATTGCTACCGGCATCTGATATATAAAGACCAGTGATGTTGCTACAATGCACAGGAAAGCCCACTGCAACAAAGAATTCTCTGTCCCAAAATGTCAATAGTAGAAAGGTTGAAAACTTGGGATAAATGTAAAATGTAACTGCTGAGAAGGCCAATAAATTGGGAGAAAGCTGTAATGAGTTAAGTTGGCTATGCTATTACCTTTGTGCAGAAACTGAAATCTTCTCGAAATGACCTTCTGTACTTATCTGAAAGAATGAGCTAAGACTCTAAGAACCTGGGTCTCCCTTAGTTTAGTTGATCTTTGCGTGGAGAGCTGAGATTACAATCAAAGAAAGCATGAGGATAGTTGGCTGTTGTCTTGTGTTCTGAAATTCAGGGCAAGATCACATTATCTAATCACCCAGGCTCTCTGAGGGCAGGATCTATCAAGGGATTGTGTGCTTTTCCTGGTGCTGCATTGTGTTTGTTCCAAGATTTATACTTCGATATTGCAAGACTTAAACTGTGTCGAGATTACATGTCAAGAATGCTATTACAGCTTTTAGTTTATTAGCCACCCAGTTCATAGTAAAATAAGTTGATGCTTCCATCTATAAAGAGCAAAGTAGTACCAAAGAAAGTTTATTTATTTATTTTCGTCACGAAAAAAGAAAATGGAGGCAAAAGGAAACCCATTGCTAGAGTAAAATTCTAAAGATGTTTGTTGCCCTGCGAGCATGGGACAGGCAGCCAAAGAGAGTGCTATGTTAAAATTCATGCATCTTGCCAAGGTTAGTCACCTCCTTTGTGAGAAAGGCTATTAAAAGAAAAATCAGTACATTTAGAAGAGGAGTGCTTTTCCTAGTTCCAAAGAGTTGTTATATTAGCACCTATCGGCTATCAATTCTATGAAACTGGTAGTGAAGTTAGCCAGGAAACTTTTTTTTGCCTTTCATGTACATTGACTTTGAAAATTATATTATAAAAGAGAACAGCCTCATTTTATAAAAGACTCTCTACTCTTTCAGTCACACTGTGATAAAAATGGTCAAATAGAATAATGTTTCAGAACTTTTTCTTTTTTTTAATGTTTCATTGATGCCAAACTTTTTGCTTTCATTTAGGCAGATTTTAGAATTTTAAAAATTAAAAATTTTGAGAAAATGAACAGTGAAAATGTTCTCTTTCTAGTCTTTTGTTATTATATTTCCTTATTGATTTTTAACTTAAATATACATATCAAGGAAAAGGAAAAGAAAATACCAAGCATCCAAGTAATTAGCATCTAGAATTAATATATGCTAACATTTTCATCACATTTTCTATGTATTTACATTATGGTGCATATTATTTTAGATAAAATATAGTATTATGTAGTATTTTTATATAAAAGATATAAAATATTACAAATACCATTGAAGGTGAACAATTTTTATAGCCTTTTCCAGTTGTATTCCTCTCCTTTCCTTTTTAGAACAACCAAAATAAATGTGTGTCCTTTTACTACATATATATCTTTATTAAATATACAGTATTACTTGTGTGTATTTCCAAAGTTAAGTAAATGATATTCTTGATTTTGAATTTTTCTTAAGATTTTATTTTTAAGTAATCTCTACACCCAACATAGGGCTCAAACTTACAACCCCGAGATCAAGAGTCACATGTTCTACCAGCTGAGCTAGCCAGGTGCCCCACATTTTTTACTTACTGATATATTCTTAAATTCTCACATGTTTATACATATTCATGAATACCTACTTTTCCAAATAGTATTCCATCAAATGGATATTACAATGTATTTATATATGCCATATTTGTTGATTTTTAAATTGTTTTTTACATTTTTACAAAAATATTGCACTTGATATTGTAAATATCTATTGGTGCACAAAAACAGTATGTAAATTTTTTTTTAGAATAGAGGTAGAATTTATAGGTTAGAGATTATACATAATTTTAAAAATTACTAATGCGGCTTTGTGAAAATTTTTTTCTATTTTACTAAGAAGGACAGTAAGTATTCATAATTTAAAAAAAATTTTAATGCTTATTTATATTTGAGAGAGAAAGAGACAGACACAGAGCATGAGAAGTGGAGGGGCAGAGAGAGAGAGAGACAGAGAGAGACAGAGAGACAGAGAATCCAAACCAGGCTCCAGGCTCCGAGCTGTCAGCATAGAGCCTGACCCGGGGCTAGAACCCATGAACCGTGAGATCATGACCTGAGCTGAAGTTGGATGCTTAACCAACTGAGCTACCCAGGTGCCCCAATAAGTATTTATTATTATGGTTATGGAAACATATAAGAAAGGTAACATAATCTAAAACAGAGAGGTAGTCTTACCTAATAGGACTATATGCTCAGAATTCAAACTATCTGGATTCAAATCCCACTTTCATTAATTAGCTGCTTGAATTTGCACAAATGAATGAATCATTTATCTTTATCTTCAAATAGGAAAATAAGATGGTGATGGACACCATCATGAGATGGGTCTTAAATATGGCACATGCAGAATAATACCTGGCACTAAGTAAGCCTTAAGTAAATATTAACTATTGTTGTTATGTTTGTTATTTATACTATTGTTTTTACATGTGTAGCTATATTATCGTTACTATTAATCAAGGCATAAGAAGGACTCAAGAGTTTTGAATACTGGAGGTAATTCTCTGGGTCTTTTTGTCCAGTTGTTTCATCTAATGTCAGGATGTCTTCTGAACAGCTTCCACATGTCACTTTCCCTCCCTTAGTTCTTCTAGGAGTGAACATACTCTTTATCATAGAACAGCTCATCCTATCTTTTTAAACTATAATTGGTAGGAAAGTTATCCTAATTTTAAGCTAAAAATATATATCCCCATTATCTTCATTCACCTAATTATTCTGGAGCAAACTAGATTAAATTTACTGTCATTTCTACACAACCATCTCCTGAATACGATAATATTTTTTTTTATTAATTTTTTTTTCAACTTTTATTTATTTTTGGGACAGAGAGAGACAGAGCATGAACGGGGGAGGGGCAGAGAGAGAGGGAGACACAGAATCGGAAGCAGGCTCCAGGCTCTGAGCCATCAGCCCAGAGCCTGACGCGGGGCTCGAACTCATGGACCGCGAGATCGTGACCTGGCTGAAGTCGGACGCTTAACCGACTGTGCCACCCAGGCGCCCCTATACTTTACGATAATAAATACAATGACTCTCCCCACACTTTCAGTTTCTATTTTGAAAATTAAATATTCTGGGTTTAATCAAAATGTTTTAGACATAAGTACTTTTAAAATATCTAAAGTGTATGCCTTAAAAAAAACTAGGTTTTATCTCACTACTCTGAACACATTCTGCTTTGACAATTGTTCTCCTAAACTATGGTCCAAATATAAGAGCAAAATACTGCAATACTGCAAAGGGAAGTGGGAGTATTACTTTCCTTATGCTAGATGATATAGATCAATTATTGTGACCTAAGATTGTATGACACCTTTTTAACAGTCATGTCACTTCCATAGGAGTTACTTCACAGAGGTAGATGTATGATGAATTTTATACACATCAATGAAAAGCAACAGAATTTACTCTTTATTCACATTTTAGAGATACAGATATACATTCCAGATTCTCTCAGAAGGAGTTAGACAAACTAAATATGATTAGGAAAAAAAATCACATTAATGAAAGTGAAAGTTCTAACTAATCTTACCATGCTATCTAATAGAATATCTGATTCTAGGGGCGCCTGGGTGGCGCAGTCGGTTAAGCGTCCGACTTCAGCCAGGTCACGATCTCGCGGTCCGTGAGTTCGAGCCCCGCGTCAGGCTCTGGGCTGATGGCTCGGAGCCTGGAGCCTGTTTCCGATTCTGTGTCTCCCTCTCTCTCTGCCCCTCGCCCGTTCATGCTCTGTCTCTCTCTGTCCCCAAAATAAATAAATGTTGAAAAAAAAAAAAAAAAAAAAATAAAAAAAAAAGAATATCTGATTCTAAAAACCTAGAAAGAAGAAGCTAGGAATTCAACTTGTTTTGTTTTTCCTCTGAGACATTACATTTTAAAAATATCAATAAGTAGGGGCGCCTGGGTGGCTCAGTCGGTTGAGTGTCCAACTTCAGCTCAGGTCATGATCTCATGATTCGTGGGTTCAAGCCCCACGTCGGGCTCTGTGCTGACAGCTCAGAGCCTGGAGCCTGCTTCGGATTCTGTGTCTCCCTCTCTCTGTGTTCCTCCCCTGCTCTCACTCTATCTCTCTCTCACTCTCTCAAAAATAAATAAAGATATAAAAAATAATAATAAATAATTAAATAAATAAATAAATAAATAAATAAATAAATAAAGATATCAATAAGTAGCAATAACTGTGAAATGCAATGTTTAAGCACAGATGATAGAAAGATTTAGCTTTCCCTATTTTTTTAGTTAATATTTTTTTGTCTCATGAGAAAAATCATTGTTCAAGATGTCTGCCTATTAATAATGTAAGTTATAACTGAGAGTCCTGTGGAGACTCTCTTGAGAATGCTAAATAACCCTCAACCATGAGTAGACCTTCAAGTTCCCACTGTTACCACTAGTTCTCAATAACCATTCTCATAAAAAAATAAGAAAATATATACTATTAATTAAAACATGAACCAGACAAAACAAAAGTAACATAATGATTCCAGTTCTCAAGTTTGCATTTATGCACTCATTCTGATTTCCATGTGAAAATTCAGTCTAGTTTGAGAAGAATTTATTTTTCTGTAGATGGAGTCAGCTTGTGACCATAAAATTCCTAAAAACCTTTTTGTTATGATTATACTGCTAACAAGAATTTGTTTTAATCCACAACATATTTCAAATTGATTGGTGCTTAATTTTGTTTATACTGTTGTTTACCATCAGTAAATTTCCAGAAAGCATTCCCCCCCTAATACTTCATATCCTACAATCAAGTGCATAGGAAGAAAAGGGAAAAAAAAAAAAAAAAAAGGGAATAGGGCTCCAGAAAGAAGGAATGAGGTCCAGGGGTCTAATTTTAGTAACCAGGTATCCATAGTTCTGTATTCAAGATTATGTAATATAATAATATGTATGCAGTCAAGATAATATATCTATGAGGGAAGAAGATATATAAGTAGAGTGTATAGTATGCATTTCTACTTAACACTTGATAGCAAAGTACCCCCAAATTTACAGGGTTTTTAGCAAGAAAGCATTTATTTTCACTCACTTTTGTGCGTTGAATGATCTGGATCATGTGGGTCAGGAGAGTCATTTGTCAGAGAAAATAAAAAAACAAAACTACAGAATCATAAAATTCATAAACTTCTCATAAAACTCATAAAAATCTACTTACCTATTACTTCTTTGTTTTTTATCTGTTCATTCTATGAACCAAACCTAGCAATATAGCAAAACTTGATGTCAATGTGGAGGGAAAATATCCTCTTGTCTCTTGGTTATCAAGGAAGGACTCTGTGGGAGGTGCAGCAAATATGTTTGAACAAATAATATAATTTACCACAGAGAAAAGTAGACAAAGAAGCTAAGTATTCCCTTACTCCCTGACATATATCTAAGCCCCTACTTCCCTATGAGAAGAATTGCTTTTAGAAAACTCCTTTCAGAAATTAAGAAAATTGAGATACTTCATGCTTAAAACAAACCAAACCAAAATGAATTTTCGTATCAGTAAAAATAGGGGCTTGAGAGTTAATTAGTTTTGTTCATAATAAAATAAATAGAAGCAATTTTGTACCCATGTTTGTATGTGTCATACCTATTACACAGAGTTTCTCTGGATACAATTTGTTAAAATTTAGATGCCATTCTTTTTTACATTTGAAATCTGAAAATGTGTATGGTTTCCATTTGCTGATCAGTTTTCAGAAACTCATTCTCAGGAAAGTGAACTACAAGCTGTCCATGGTTTATATTCTAGATAAAGGATGAAGGCTGAGACAAAGAATTGAAGCTCAAACACTCATCCCTTGCCGAATCCAATTCAAGACTTTTGTAGTCACACTTTGTGACTTTGTGATAAGTAATTGGTTGAAACATAAAGCAATAGAATGTCTAATCTTTCACATACTTTAGAGTAAACAGACATGAATAAAATAGTTGTTCAATGTGATACAACTTAATTTCATTTTAGATGTTTATCAAAACTTCTGTATATTTTGGTTTTTGACATCCTAAGTTTGTTCTCTGTCCTACAGAAGAGAACTCTTCTCATAGTTCCTCATAGTGTACTCTTCTTATAGTTCCTTCAAGGAATTAATTTCCTTCCATATTTGTCTCACTCATCTAGTTACCTGAACTTGTTGAAACATTCAGTATATTTTAATGGAAAAGATTCTTAATGGGTAAATTAGGAAATGTTTTCTGATATATAGAACAAGTAAAGAAAAAAAAAAAGACTAATTCCTAGCTTGGATATAAATTAAACAAACTCCTAGTAAGAGCCTGGAATGTTATTTGTGTTGTGTGGTGGTTGGAAAGAAAAAGTGAACAGAATGGTAAGGAATGAAAAGGAAAGTACCTTAGTATTAGGTGGGCAGTTGAAAATCCAGATGCTGATTAGATACAAAGAACTTTAAGATACAATGGCAAAGAGTCAAATTGTTGGTGAGAAAATTGTTTTTATCCGACTAATTTAGACTTAAACTGACTTGTACACAGTGGAATGGGAAGCTGGTGGCAGAACTACAAGAGGGAGTGCACGTAATCCTCAGAGAAGAGAAAATGTGAGTCCACAAAGCAGGGTAGTGACAGACTATCTTATCTTAATAATAATTGAACTTCATGTCCCCAGGCTCTCTTCCACACAAGAATATTCCAGTTTGTGTAAGTTATATGGAAGAAAATGGTGAAAAGTTTTCACTGATGCAACATAAATATGAAGTTGATGATTTCTGGGAAATTAATTTTGGCTCAGCTGTCACTCTTTCAAATAAAGTTCTTTACATAATAAAAAAGATTTCTCAAGATTTTAGTGTGTTAAAGAGCAGAAATTCAACCAAGTAGATATGAATCTAACCAATTGCCAGTTGGTTTTGTTAAGCGATTCATAAACTGGGCAGCATCCCATCTAGAAAATAGAGGAGAGCTCCAAGGAGTTGTACAAAATGGAAGGTTTTTTATAGGAAGTAGGTGGAACAAGAAAGTAAAACAAAAGAAAGGATTGTTCCAGGCAAGGTCACTTTTCCTTAGCGTGAAGGGCAGGAGGTCAATATTGGGTGAATTATCTTATCTGCCTTTGGGGATGTGTGAGGGCCCATGTGACAGATTACTTCACCGGTGCTTATCAGGAAATTCCAGACTAACAGGTTAAGATTTACCTTTCTGCTGGGGGAGGTTGAAATTGCAATTAGGTATTAAGCCCCAGTTTAGTGACTTGGCCTAAGTGATGCCATTTTGGGCCTCTGGTTATCTTTTTAACAAGGGAAACAGGGATTGAGTACTACAAGGATGTATGTTTCTGAGTACTTAGGAGAACTGGAAGTAGATCTGGAGAAGGACTTTGCTGTAGAATTCAGACACCCTCTCTCACCTCTCCTGTTCCCAGTCTTGTCTTGCTTTCATTCTTTCTCATCTCCTCTCAGAGGCTGTACATTCTCTGTCATTCTTTTCATCATTCTGTCTCCACATAATCATCTTGCATATATCATTACAGCTGCCAGCTCTTTCTCTATGTCAGCTTTTTAGTTAAGAGCTTGGCACCTACTCTATACTTTTTCTACAGCTCTTAGTTCAAGTTTGAAAAAAGAAATCTGATTGGCTGAGCTTAATTCTACCCCAACAAAGCCTGTAGATTAGCCCCCAAATTAATCAGTGTTCATTCCAATCCAAAACCAGGCAAATTTCCTCACAAATGTGAGTAGGAAGGGAACACTGAATATGCTTGAGAGGCAGAGTCTGAGGTAATAAGGGGTAATTATGCAGCAAAGTTTCATTGTTAAAACCAAAGTTTTAATGCACACAGCAAAGTTTTTTGTTTGTTTGTTTTTTGGGTTTTTTTGGTATGAAGTACAGAATAGGTGTGAGAAAACACAAAAGAGTATTTAAGCATCTGCACTTTGAAGTCAGACCACACAATGTGAATCAGAGCTGCACAAACTATACTTAACCTTCCAAAACCTGTAGAACAGCCATTAGAAGGGAGCAGGATTTGTCATCCCAAAAACATGCCTCTCTGGCATAAGGACTATTTTAGGCTGTTTTTTGTTGTGGGGTTTTTTGTTTTGTTTTGGTTTTGTTTCTTTTGTTTTTTGGCCAAGTTAGAAAGCCTTTATTTTTATTTAATATTTCATTGGCTTGCTTTATAACTTTTATTTACTTAAATTTCCTTAATTGACGTATAGCTGATAATATCACATTAGTTTCAACACAGTGATTGAACTAACATTATACTATGCTCATCACAAGTGTAGCTACCTACCATCTATTACAACACTATTACAATAGTATTGACCGTATTCCCCATGTTGTACCTTTTATCCTCATGACATTCATTCCATAACTGAAAGTCTGTATCTCTTACTTAGGGTGATTATTTAAAAAAAAAAAAAAAAAACAGACACAGGAAAAGCTTTGAAAATGGAGAAGTTATCGGGGCCCCTGGGTGGCTTAGTCGGTTAAGCGTCTGACTTCGGCTCAGGTCATAATCTTGGGGTTTGTGGGTTCAAGCCCTGTTGGGCTCTGTGCAGACAGCTCAGAGCCTGGAGCCTGCTTCAAGTTCTGTTTCCTCTTCTCTCTGCCCTTCCCTCACTCATACTCTGTCTCTCTCTCTCTCAAAAATAAACATTTTAAAAAGTTAAAAAAAAAAAAGAAAAAGGAGAAGTTGTCTTTTATTAAGGGACATTTACGTTTATACAAGAAATCCCCATCAGTACAGGCATCTCCCTCTGTGTGTCAGGAAGAAGAGAGTAACTAAATCTTTAGAAATTTATCAGTGGAGAAGGCAAAGACTTAAATTTGCATAGCAACCTAATCCTTGTTTGCTGTGCTTTTCCTGATAGTCTCCCATAACTGGCTCACTCACCCCCAACATCATCTTTTGTCTTTAGAGATGTTTCAGGTGGTAGCTTGGGCCACTTCAAGGAGTCATTCTGTTTTCCTGGGTATATCCTATGTATACAGAAAGTATATATGTTACTAAACTTCTGTTTGTTTTTCCCTGTAAATCTTTTATTATAGGGTGGTCTCACCCAAGAACCTAGAAGGGTAGAGGGAAAATTATTTTTTCTCTCCTACACCATTGTCTAGAGGAAAGAATTTTATTTGTCCTTCCAGGTCCTTCTAGCTGGAATAAGAATTAAATTGACATGAGATAAACAGGAGAAAATAAAATTTAATTTTGTACATATGGGAAATCCACACAGACATGGAAATTCCAAAGACAGGCAAAATGAGGTATATGTGTCACTCTGAACTAAGGAGCGGTTAGGGGTCTGATACTTCAAATGGAAAGCATGCAATTCACTGGAAGATAAAAAAGAGTAAATATTCGGTAAACAAACATTTGCAGGGCTATCAAAAACAATAGGACCTAGAGACTTTGATCAAACGGGTCTTGCTAGGTTCTTCTCTACCATGCCTAGTTCATATCATAATGTAGTTATCTCTAGTGATAGTTCTATTTCCGAAGCAGATCCTCTGTCTAAATCCTTTTAGGCTGTCGAGGGGAAGGTAAACAGTCTTTTCTGAATCTGCTGAGTTTTGAGTGCTTTTAAATAAAAAATAATCTTCATGCCAAATTGAGCCATCTTGGGGTGGCCTGTCCTGGGCACCTTCTTCATAAGCTAGTTGTGAGAATTAAATGAGGTTATTTATGTGCTAGACCCCTAATAATTATTCAATAAATATTAAAAATACAGAAGAAGAAAAGTTACCCCTCACACAAAGATTAAAGGAATGAAACAAACAAAAAAAGAAAAGCCAAAGGCACAAAGACAATCTAAAAAGGGAAAAACAGGAAACTGATGGATTTTTTGATCAAATGACTGAAACCTTAATGGAATAGTAGATTCTGAAATCGTAGGAAATCTTTAGTGATCTTAGTCTGATATGAAAACACTAAAGGTTAGTGGAAGAGAGCCAAAGCATAAGAGACTCTTAAAAACTGAGAACAAACTGATGGTTGATGGGGGGTGGGAGGGAAGGGAGGGTGGGTGATGGGTATTGAGGAGGACACCTTTTGAGATGAGCACTGGGTGTTGTATGGAAACCAATTTGACAATAAACTCCATATATTGAAAAAAAAAGAAAACACTAAAGGTTAACCTCATGACAGCAACTTACAGCAGAACAATTGGACATATTTAAGAATTTACAAATTATGTGAAATAATAATATCATTATCATCATAATATAAACAATAGTAATAAACACAAAAATTTACATTTATTGAAGGTGCGTGTCTTAAGTGCTTTATATATGTTTATACGTATACATATATGTATTAACCCACTTACTACATATATCAAACTTAAAAACCTTTATTATTATTATGTTAGGGAAAAAGAAATGGATGCTCAGAGAGTTTAAATAATTGACCAAAGTTGCAAAACTAGCAAAGAGCTGAGGTTCAGGGTTCACAGCCCATCATTCTGCAATAGATAATTCTCTAATCCTAGGAAACTTCAGAAGCCCTCAGATTGTTTTCTTAAGTATACCGATAATGTGGATAAAATAATTTGAAGAAAAAACAAACTGGAAAAAGAGGTCATTTTATTAAGTAACAATGTAATAGTAAATATATATTGTAAAAATATATAGCTCTGAGGGGAAAAGTGTTTTTTTTTCTTTTTTTAACTGATTATAAAAAGAATCCTGGAAAGTGAAAGATATAGTTCTTCAAGAACAGTAATTCTGAATTCTGTTTCCTTCATTTTGTCCATAATAGAAAAGCCTTTCAAAGTGTTTGGCGAAATTAGCCTAAATACTATTGGAGTGACCTAAACAGGAAGCCTGGCTATTCCCAACTGCCTGTGATCTCTGAAACCAGCTCTGGGGCTCCCTCTTTGCTCCAATAGACAGGAGCGACTTTGGGCTACATAATCATCAAATTCTTACCTCGCCCTTCACTGCTAGTAGGATCAGATTACATTTCTTTCACTATTCTCCACTCCCCAGTTTCTTGATCTGTTTAAAAGAAGTAGAAAAGATAAATCTTCTCTTCAGTGCCTGGAAGGGAAAACAAAATAACCTCAACTCCGCTTTGAAAAAAATCTTTCCAAGAACTTTCTTCAGAGATTTGACTCGTGAGTACTTGGCAATATACTTTCTAGCCCATGAGAAATAACCTTTATTTATTTTTTCTTGGGAGAAAAACAGGGTACTGAGAGGTAAAGGCTGGTAGGGGAGGACCATTGTCTGTAACCCTATAAAGAAAATTGACTCTTCTCTGTAAACAAAGTAAACTCATATTTCAGTGCAAAATTAAGTTCTCAGCACTTTGCATTTAGTTCTAATGCAAATATATATGCAGTATATATTTATGCTTGAGGACCTTAAACATTTTTGTAAGAAGTTGGTGAGATGTAGTCTTTTTTTGTAATTCTTAGCTTGTGGTAGCAATTTGTTACTAATTGTGTGTTTAATTGGAATTTTCTGAAGATTTGGTTTACTTTTAAATAGTATATATTAACATATAAAGAAATATGATTGAGAGACTCCCTGGCAGCCTTATGTTTAAAGAACCTTCTTCCATTACCTTTAATTGTTGGTAGTTAAAATGAAGCATAAACATTAGAATTCTTGTAAACTAAATTAAATATTTTATGCCTGTATTAACTAATCTCTCTAAGGAAATACTTTACAAGCCTTCGAAGAATAAAACTCACATTCTAAGATACTTAAATAAGAATATATATCATTTCACTATTTGTAGTACAATGATGTTAATTAAAGCAATAGATCACATACCTACATGATGTACTATCATGTTCATGTTGGTTATGAAACATTAAAATTTGCTTCTGGTAGCCAATAAAAGCACATAATATAAAAGTACACAACCACCGAACTATAATGAGACAAAGTTATTTAACTATGGAAAAAGCTCATTTGTGTAAGTAATACCAAAAAATGAAGGCCAAACAGTGCCATGTAGGAAAAAAAGAAAAGATAAGCAACAGCCACAGTGTGACTCAGTGCTCTGGAAATTAGTCACAAAATGACTTTGTAAATTGTGTGATAAACACAGAGGGCAGAACCCAAGCAGGAAATCTACAGCCCAGAGAGTCATATTTTATGTATAAAGGCATAGTATTTACATCAGAAGAGAAACATGTCAATTTTGAGACACTGCAAAGTTTTTAAACCTAAGAAAATCCTTTCCTAAAACAGTTTTAGATTGTTTTTAATTCATCATTCTAGTGCATGATTATTTCAAGACATTTTATCTATATCTCCTCTAATCTTTAAACTAAAAAATGAATACTGTCTTTGAAAATGTATTGGAGTATGCAATTTAATTCAGAGCGTATGGGTTAATAAAATTATATAAGATATTCATAGGGATCAAAGGGGTTAAATATTAATGTAAATACAGGTAACTAACATTATAGATGTAAAAGCAAAACTTTAAAATACTTGGAGAAGGGCACCTGGGTGCCTTAATCGGTTAAGCATCCAGACTTTGGCTCAAGTCATGATCTTGCAGTTCACAGGTTCTAGCTCTGCGTTGGGCTCTGTGCTGACAGCTCAGAGCCTGGAGCCTGCTTCGGATTCTGTGTCTCCTTCTCTCTCTGCCCCTCCCCCGCTCGTGCCCTGTCTCTCTCTCTCTCTCTCTCTCTCTCTCTCTCCAAAATTAAATAAAAACATTAAAAAATTTTTTTAATTAAAAAATTAAAGAATGTTGTTGGAGAACTTTAATGACATACATATTACTGTTTGGTTCCTCTTTCCTTTAGGTTTGCTGAATGGCACAAGTTTTGTTTTGTTTTTGTTTTTTTAAAGGTATGGTCTGATACCTTTAAGTATTTGTTTTACATTCAATAGACTAGATCAAAATGTGGCTCCTGTTCAAATGGATTATGCCATCAGTTGGTGCTTGCTGGTCTGATTGTAACTCTAGGCTTCACTTGCTTGTTGGTCATATAACTATTCTGACTAGAATCTTCTATTATAAACATTTTTGCTAAATTTAAAAATAAAATAATCTATGAAGTGGGAAATTGTGTTATTAAACTATACTTTTTATAATATTAATTTACTCTTCTCTTGAGAATTAATTTCCTGACCATTATTTTATCTGTATTATTCAAATTCAAAAGATAATTGGACAAGATGAGTAACTACTGGAAGAAAAGGCCAAGTTCAAAAGGCTTTACTTATTCTCAGAATACCTAACAACTGACCAAATAGTAAATGCTATATATTCTTTAGAAATGGTTGGTTTAAATTCAGTGTCACAAACTTTTAAGACACATTTCAACTCAGATCACTACCTAATTAGCAGGAAAAAAAGTGCAAAGTAAAAATCTTTGCAAAATAAAAGAATAAAGGGCAGGATAAACAATATGAAAAGGGAAGGGAAGTACTTAGAATAAGATTTTTAAAAAGTACCTTATTTATTAGTATACATAAATAAGTTGAATGATAATATTGGTTAAAATAAGTTAATTATATCAGCAATTTATTTTTGCTATGTAGACATGATTTAAGAACTGTACTATAATTCACCTATTTCAGTAAAGCCTGACTCTAGCACCCTCCCGTTTTTGTTTTCCATCTAAAACATTTAACTTGGGAAATTAATTTACAGATTTGTCTTTTTAAAAACAAAAATGTTCTTTTGTTGTTGTTAAAGTCTATTTACTTATTTTGAGAGAAAGAGAGAGAGTGGGAGAGCGTCAGAGAGAGAGGGGGAGAGAGAAAGAGAGAGAGAGAGAGAAAGAGAAAGAGAGAGAGAGAGCACTCCAAGCAGTCTCCCCACTGTCAGCACAGAGCCTGATACGGGGCTCAAAGTCACAAACCGTGAGATTGGGACCTGAGCACAAATCAAGAGTCGGACAGTTAACCCACTGAGCCATCCAAGAGCCCCTAAAAACAAAAAATATTCTTAAATGTATTATACCTTTTATAGAAATACACCAAAGCTATAATTTTTTGTTTGTGCCTTGGATATATCTGAATTCAAGAAATTGAGTGACTATTAAAGTCCTTGTTTCTGAATATTAAATTTCATCAAAATGAAGAAATGTTGCAAGTTATTCCAGAAAGTTCTTTCTCTAGTAGGTCTCTGAAATCCTCCATGACTGGTTTCTTGGTGTGATGTATCATCGCCAGGAGCCCAGTCTTCCCACTACTCTTTTTTCCTTGTCTTCACTTCTTCTCCAAGTGGCAGGTGTCATGTAGAACCAAAGCTTAGGATTCAACTACCAAAAGGCTAAGGATGACCTAGTCATTGCCACATTTCTTCTTTCCAGAACCAATAACAAAAAGCACTGGATCCATGTCAAATTTGCTATGTTCATCTCTCTTCAGGACTTCCTTTGGGATCCTATGTTCTCTCTTAGTTGGAACAAACACATTTTAAATTTATTTTAAAAACAAAAGAGTAAAAGGACACCGTGATCCGTAGTAGAAGTGCCAGTGATGCAGTATTTCTATTCCAATTGTTCTGTCTGGTGGACCACAGTTCCCTGAGGTGACATAGACTTACTGCAAGGAATTCCCTAATCAAAATGTAATAATAGCATAGTATCATTCTCTGTAGACTGAATAAATATTATATGTTGTTGATTAGACTATTTCAACATCAGAAATGTGAAAGTATCAATCAATATGGCACTAATAAAATGTAGTGTTGTTATTACCAAGCATAATTTGCCACTGGCATCCTTCAACTGTACCACACCCCCAGTGCCGCCACCACTCTGCTACCAACCTCAGTTTATCTCTCCTCTTCATGATTCATATCAATGTCTATCCTCGCCTCAAATCCCATAATATCCCATCTCTAAGCACCACCTCGTTCTTTACTTTACAAGACTTAAAAATGGAGTAAACTTTAGTAATGGGATGAGCCTTCAGAATAATAGTGTTTGTTGCAAACTTTTGATATTTTTAAAATCCATTTAGGAAACTTCAAATTATCTTACAAAATGAATCAAAATGATTATATTAAAATATCATATGCCTACTCTTGCTCTTTTTTGTGCCAACTGTTTTCAAATATGCATGAATGTAAAATGAATGAATTTCTGATTCATACTACAAGAATGGATCTTGAAAGCATGCTAAAGTGAAATAAACCAGACACAGAAGAACATATAGTATATAGTTCCATGTGTATATCCAGAATAGAGAAATTCATAGAGCCAGGGAGTAGATTAGAGTTTACCAGCATCTAGAGGAAGGGATAAATGGTGAGTTACTGATTAATGCATACAGTTTTTGTTTGGAGTGATGAGAAATTTCAGCAGTTGGTAGCAGTAATGATTGTACAACACTGTGAATGTAATTAATGCTACTGAGTTGTACACTTAAAAATGGTTAAAATAGGGGCGCCTGGGTGGCGCAGTCGGTTAAGCGTCCGACTTCAGCCAGGTCACGATCTCGCGGTCCGTGAGTTCGAGCCCCGCGTCAGGCTCTGGGCTGATGGCTCAGAGCCTGGAGCCTGCTTCCGATTCTGTGTCTCCCTCTCTCTCTGCCCCTCCCCCGTTCATGCTCTGTCTCTCTCTGTCCCAAAAATAAATAAACGTTGAAAAAAAATTTTTTTTTAAAATGGTTAAAATAGCAGGGGCACCTGCGTGGCTCAGTCAGTTGAGCCTCCAACTCTTAATTTCACCTCAGGTCATGATCTCATGGTTCATGAGCTTGAGCATGTTGGGCTCTGTGTTGACAGCATAGAACCTGCTTGAGATTCTCTCCCTCCCTCTCTCTCTCTGTCCCTCCCCAGTTGTTCACTCTCTCTTTCTCTCTCAAAATTAGATGTTAAAAAATGGTTAAAATAGCAAATTTCATGGTATATCTACTTTACCACAATAAAAAATAAAAACAAAACTATTAAAAAGAATTCAGTGTATGGAAACCAATTTGACAATAAATTTCATATTAAAAAAAACAGAATTCAGTGTGAAGAATTCTAGATTCATGATAATATACCTTTTATATTTTCTCAATAGAATAAAAGTACAAATATTATAATATTGGATACCTAAATTTTAAAAACTGAAAACAGGATCTTCCTGTTTTGTTTCCTGATGCAAACTGGAACCTATTTTTACCTGATATTGCTGTCCTGGAGGCTAATGTTTTTTATTCATATTGTCGTTTTTGGTTTTGGTATCAGGGTAATTCAGGCCTTACAGATTGAATTGGCAAGTACTCCTTACCTTCTGTTAAATTTTCTGGAGTAGTTAATGTAAAATTTGTATCATGTCTTCTTTAAATGTTTGGTGGCATTCATCAGTGAAACCTTCTGGGACTGAAATTTTCTTTGTGGAAAGGTTTGTAATTACAAAATTCAATAAAGAATAATTATAAGCTATTCAGATGATTCATTTCTTCTTGAGTGAACTTTGGTAGTTTGTCTTTCAAGAAATTGGTCCAATTATCTAAGTTGTCAAATTTATATGCATACGACTATTTCCTTATACTAGAATCTGTAATAATGTGAAACCTTCATTTCTTGATATTAGTGGCTTGTACATTCTCTATTCTTTTATCAGTCTATATTAAGATCTTTTCATTTTTCACTTGTTTGTTCATAAATAAAATGGACTTTTAGGCAATATATAATTTGGTCTTGATGCTTTACTCAATCAGGAAATATTTGCCTTTAAATTAGAGTGCTTAGAGCATTTATATTTGATGTGATCATTCATAGGTTTGAATTCATGTCTCTCACTTAGCTGTTGTTCTATTGGTCCTATCTATTTTTGTTTTCTTTTTTACTTACTTCGGGCCTTTTGAATTCAGTATTATGTATGATAATATTTTCTTGCCTTTGTTGGTTTATTTGCTATCATTCGTTATTATTTTAGTGGTTGTTTGGGGGCTGAGAGTGTACATCTTTGACTCATCCCATTCTACTTTCAAGAGATGTTAAGCCATTTCTCTAATAGTACAAGAAACTTCAAACAGTGTACTTCTACTTTTCCTTCCCTGGCCTTTGTGCTATTGTTGCCATATACTTTGTTTCCTTACATATTATAAATTTATTCTGGTTTCAATTAGTCATCTTTTTAAAATAAACTTTTTACTTAAATACATTTAGATTTACAGAAAATTTATGAAGCTAAAAAGACTAGCCATATGCTCCAAACTCATTTTATTAACATCTTATATTAGTAGGATACATTTGTCAAATTGATGAGCTAATTATCTTTTAAAGAGATTTAAATGTTAAAAAAAAATCTTTTATATTTGCCCATGTAGTTACATGCTCTGGCATCTTCATTCCTTTGTATAGATCCACATTTCCATCTGATGCCATTTGCCTTCTTAGGCACATTCCTTTCTTTCCAGGACTCCAATTACATGTATATTAATTAAGATGCTTGAAATACCTCAAAGCTCAATTATTTATACCAGTTGAGGCAAACATAATCCCAAATGATAAATGCTGTAGACAAAATTTATATTTAGCATTAGAATTTGGTCTTATAATCAGGTGAAAGTGGATACATTATTCAGATTTCTATATATCTTATTGGAGTTCTGTGGTTTTAATCTCTTTTAGCATAGTTGTTCAGTCCATGAGGATAGGAAACAGGTACACAACAAAGAAATTATTGTGCATCCACATCCTGATGTTAATGTGCTTTCTCAAAAAATTGTGAGATAAGCAATTTATCTTAGAAACACCTAAACCTTTTTTTTAGTGCCCATAATTTTATTCCTATTTAGTCTTCCCAGGATTAACCTTTTTGTGTATGCTTTGTATGTTTTCTCTTAAGGAATTGCTGATGAATGTATCAACTAAAGAAAGATGTTTAGGGGCGCCTGGGTGGCGCAGTTGGTTAAGCGTCCGACTTCAGCCAGGTCACGATCTCGCGGTCCGTGAGTTCGAGCCCCGCGTCAGGCTCTGGGCTGATGGCTCAGAGCCTGGAGCCTGCTTCCGATTCTGTGTTTCCCTCTCTCTCTGCCCCTCCCCCATTCATGCTCTGTCTCTCTCTGTCTCAAAAATAAATAAACATTAAAAAAAAAAAAAAAAAAAAAAAAAAAAAGAAAGAAAGATGTTTAATCCAGGAGAACTTAAATTAGCCACAATTCACATGGCAAGAGATTTCTTTTTTTAAATTTTTTCTATATATGGTCAGTTCATTTCAAGCCATTTTAAGTTTGCATGCATTAATTAAAGCCCTTTAAAAAGTAAAAAGTCCTTGAAATACCATTGTTTGCCATTTCATTGTTATATCAACATTACTCTCCCCACTACCACTTATCTGCATTCCATATTATCATCTCCATATTCAGAAACCAGAGACATACAAGTGACGGTCTCTCTTTGTAGTAGGTACTGGACGCCTCAATTAAACAGAGTGAGTGGGCATCCATAGATGCCCAGAAATGTGCATAAAAAATGTCTGTGCATGTGTGTATTTGTATTTTAGAAAGGAGTCTAATTTCCCTCAGATCTCAGTAGCTTATATCTCACCATGAAGGACATACCTGGGATGTGATTAAATATCTAAAGAAAACAGAATATAGAGTTAGGATCAAAAAGAGTATCAAGTAATAATATGTCCTAGAGAAGGCTAGATAAAGAAGTTATCTTTGTAAAGTTTTTTTTGAATATTTTTATTTTTAAATAATCTCTACACCCAATGTGGAGTTTGAACTCACAACCCTGATATCAAGAGTCTCGTGCTCTACCAACTGAGACAGCCAGGAGCTCCTCTTTATAAAGTTTTTCGTGTGAGATAAGCCATAAAGTTATCCAACGAAAAAGAAATCTTTGAGAAAAGATCTTTTTGAAAAGCCAAGGGAGAGATTAAATCATTTTTAGATATCTCTCAGTTCTATCATTATACTTGAATAAGCAGATTCAATTTTTAATATCTTCAAAGCTGAGTATTAATTCAATATGCTTTTTATATATTAGGTCCTTTGCATGATACAAAAAGTATGCAATGCCATACAGTTCAATAATGTATAAATTAATTTAATTATTAATATTTAAAGTAGCTTACAAAAAAATCAAAACTCTGTTCTCTATTCTCAGAAAATTACAATCAAAGGAATTAAGTAGGGCATTTAACAAGAAGAGGTTATCGGATTCCTGATTATATGAGTATGTATTAGACTGAATTTGGATGGGAGAGAAAGAAATGACAATTTGGACAAACTAACTGGTTTTTATAAAAATGTAAAATAATGAGCATTCATTGAGGAGGAACCAAGAAAAACAGAGAACTATTTATTGGATCCTATGAGTAAAAAAAGAAGTGGCACCAATTGCCTTTCATTCTCTGGGCCTACAGTTCTCATTCTCTTATGGGTTTGACATTTTATAGTCTAAATTGAAGTAGCTGAAGATCAACATGCTAATGGTTCCTGGAAGTCCATGACTCAGCTCCCTGGGGTTTCCCTGTTCCTTTACAGTGGTGATTCAGAGAAGTTGAACTCAGGATGTCATCTAAACATATGGGTACAGTCACGAACAGCTGCAGTTTCAATATGGAACTAAGCTCAGACACCTCCAGATAGTTTTCATTAGAGCACAAGCATAAATTCCAGGATTTTTCCATATGAGGACTTATTTCACCAGCAATTACTCTCACTGAGTGAGAAAACTGATCATAATTGGTTCACCATGTTAACTGTACTTCAGGATAAAATCTTTAGCTCATAGGGGCTCCTGGGTGGCTCAGTCTGTTAAGCATCGTACTCTTGATTTTGGTTCAGGTCACGATCTCACGGTTTGGTCCATGAGATGGAGCCCTGCATTGGGCTGGGTGTTGACAGTACAGATCCTGCTTCATCGGGTTCTCTGTCTTCCTCTCTCTCTGCCCTTCCCCTGATTGTGAGCACTCTTTCTCTCAACATAAATAAATAGAGATTAAACAAAACTTTTAGCTAATATTTGGAACCATAATACTTTTCCAGTCAGAAAGAAAGTTACCTGCTTCCTCCTCTTCAAAGATCCTTCTAGCTGGACTAAGAATCAAATTGATGTGAGACAGATTAATGGAGAAAATAAAATTTAATATCGTATGTATGGGGAATCCATATAGAGACATGGAAATTCCAAAGACAGTCAGGCAAATGAGGTATATATGTCATCCTGAACTAGGGAGTCTGAGACTTCAGAGGAAAGGAATGCACTTCACAGAGCAGTAAGAAGAACAGATGTTTGGTAATTAGATGCTTGCCTTGCCATACAAATCTTGAGGTCACTCAACATAAAATTCATCTCTGCTAGTAACCCTTATTCTGGGAAAGAAAATAAAAATTTCTCTTTTTTTAATTTTTTTTACATTTATTTATTTATTTTTGAGAGACAGAGCACAAGTGGGGGATGGGCAGAGAGAGAAGGAGACACAGAATCCGAAGCAGGCTCCAGGCTCTAAGCTGTCAGCACAGAGCCCACTGTGGGACTTGAACTCACAAACCGCAAGATCATGACCTGAGGTGAAGTTGGACGCTCAACCGACTGAACCACCAGGTTATCCCAAAATTTCTCTTGAGCTCGTAAGGTGTTGATTGCCTTCAGCTCAGAATAATCATTATGCCAAAGTGGCCCATCCTGAGGCAGTCTGCTTGGGCCCCCCAAACCATACATGGGCTAACATTTTGCTGTCCTTTTCTCATATAAACTAAGATAAGCAGAAGCAGAAAATTGAGAAGTTTCTAATATATTTGTCTAAGCAGAGACAAAATCTGTGATGACAGGAGACTCTGAGGGGAAATGAGAAAACTTGACCAGACTTTAGTTACTGATCCTTGAAATAAAAAAAAGGTAATATCAACCTGAATTGCATTAGCTATGAATCAAAGTTTTAATTTGAACCCTATTAGGAGGGTCTCAACCATTTTTCTGTGTCTTTCCAAAGTACATATACCCTCTGATCATAGATGTTACATTCAATGTGAGTTAATAGATTCATTAGAATTAATACAGTATTTGTATAACCAAAAGATAATAGATGACAGATATGTTGATAGATAAATAGATAGTTATATAGAGAAGCAATGGTCCTGCAATACCAGTTTCCTATCTTGCTCTATAATGGGTACCTAGAAAAGCAAATATAAAAAGTAGGAAAAATAGAAGCAACTGTAGATCTTCCAATATTGTTCTCTTTTTAAATATGGATGTTGATAATAATAGAAAAAATACACAGTTAATATATTCAGTTCTTTCTCCTCACAGCTGTATTTATTGTATTCATTTGTATCTTTTCTATTTCCTTCTATTTGAAGCTATTGGCTTCAGTAGTTAAGCAGAACTGAATTCTCAGAAACCTCCATTTTGGTTTGATATAGAATACCAACTTTTGTCTCCCTCCTCCTGCTAAAGAAAAGACATGAATACAGTATGTTGTGAAACGCTTTGCTTTTAAATAAACTTAGTATGGGAAGCAGAGTTACTCTGATAAGGAAAGATAAACTCAAAGAAATGAATGACATCTACTTCTGAACAGCAAAAAAAAAAAAAAAGTCTTACAAATTTAACTGTAAAATCTAGACAATATAATTCCACGCATATTGTTCTAAAAGACTTTTGGTAATCATGGGTAAATATATAACAAACAATCTTTGGCATTATTTCCTTTATTATGAGTTTCTACGTGATTTCTCTTTGTTCATTATATTTTTAGTATTTGAAGATTTATATCATATTTTCTTCAGACTTGACTTACAGATTTTTAGAAATATTTATACATATTTACATTTTCCCGACTCATAACTTCTAATTATCTCTTTATTCTCCTCTCTCCCTGCCCATCACTTCTCAATTTTCCTTCTCAATTTCCCAGGTCTCTGTTCTCTCTTAACTAGCAATAAGAATTAGTATTTCTTGGGGCGCCTGGGTGGCGCAGTCGGTTAAGCGGCCGACTTCAGCCAGGTCACGATCTCGCGGTCCGTGAGTTCGAGCCCCGCGTCGAGCCCCGCGTCGAGCCCCGCGTCGAGCCCCGCGTCGAGCCCCGCATCGGGCTCTGGGCTGATGGCTCGGAGCCTGGAGCCTGTTTCCGATTCTGTGTCTCCCTCTCTCTCTGCCCCTCCCCCGTTCATGCTCTGTCTCTCTCTGTCCCAAAAATAAATAAACGTTGAAAAAAAAATTTTTTTTAAAAGAATTAGTATTTCTTAGTATTATTTAAAGGGAGATTATTTTTCCTCTTTAAATATATAAACATAGAAAAATTTTTAAAGATTTTAAATTGTTTTAATTGATGAGTTTCTTCTTGACTTATTTTACTTATAGGACATAGGTCCAAAACAGAGAATAAAAATCCCCTAGTTAGAACTTGATGAAATGTTAGTTTCTAGAGATTGTAAATAACCTGAAATCCACTTTAGGGGAAAAAAGAGGAAGATACTTGCAAGAACAGTGGGTCTTTCTTGCACCAGTTGCCTTTTCCTTGAATGTTCGCAATTCCCATGTTTGAATTGAAGTTCTGCCAATTTGCAAATGCAAGACTTTGGGGGGGGTCTGTTTGTGGGATTCAGTTTTCTCCTTAAAAAATACCTATCCCTATGGTTTCTTTTATCTCTAATAGTATATAATTGTATCATCATGCTCTCCACTTCAGTTTTTATTTTTGGATTATAACATGAAGATATTCGCTCTTTCTCCCTACTGTCACCATTTCCTTTCTATGGGATTGTCTTTACTTTTTTCTTACATTATGCATGACAAGCAGTTAGGCTCACACAGTGAACAGCTTTTAATGTATTATTCTTAGAAGAAACTCTCCAGCTTTATAAAATCATATGTGACAACTGCTTCTGAATGTAAAAGAGAGTAACAACGTTTTTTATCAATGAGATTGTCACAATCTAAAACACAGATAAGTGTTATGATGTGACCTATTAACTAACATTAGGGAATTTCACATTACACAAGTCTCCGGAAATATGACTTCCTGTAACAGGAGCCAGATCTAGTAGATGTTTCCCTAGTGGACTGCCAGTCTTTAAGTAAACACGAATAAAGTCAATAGTCTGCAGTTATTTCAGGATGTGTTTTGTTG
This sequence comes from Felis catus, assembly GCF_018350175.1. Classification (NCBI taxonomy): domain Eukaryota; kingdom Metazoa; phylum Chordata; class Mammalia; order Carnivora; family Felidae; genus Felis; species Felis catus. The sequence goes on along the minus strand of NC_058375.1, from coordinate 174,647,020 downwards.
TTGTTTTATTTTTGAATCACCCTGTGTTTCTAATATTAATTTACTTATCAGGTCAGAATGTTTTGCTTCATTGTTTTCCATATTTTATCTTTACCCTGGGTATATTTCTAAAACATAATCTAAAAATTTGACTCTTGTAGGGGCGCTGACTGCTTCAGTCAGTAGAGCATGTGACTCTTGATCTCTGTGTGAGTTTTAGTCCCAACTTGGGCGGTGAGATTACTTAAAAAATGAAAACTAAAAAAACAAAAGACAAACTATTTTTAAGAACTTTAAAAATCAGACTCCAATAGCAAAACATCAGGCATTATTTTAGTGTTAAAACAGTTTTAATGATGAGAAAAGGGGATTCTTACATAGACTTTGTAGTACTGATAGTACTGATACTGTAGTACTGATTCTCATCCCCCAAGCATCCTTTATCAAAACAGTTGAAAAAAATTGGTTAATAAGCAGTTTGTGAAAGTAATAAAAGCAAAATAACTCTCAGTTAGGGTTACATTTGGCTGGGTGTAGGACAAAACCACAGCCAACTAGCTTAGATAATGAGGCTACTTATTTCATTATATTATCTTACTGTACAAAGCACAGAGGTAATATGCTTCAAGACCAGTTAATTCAACACAAATCCAGGTTCCCCTGTCATTTTATTTCTATCATTTATAGCAGGTAGTCTTTATCTCAGGTAGGTCTCAATATTATAAGATGATTGCTTCAGTCACAAGCATCACATAAAGACAAATGGACAGACACACCATGTGGCCTTTTCCATGTGGCTCCATTTAAAGCAAGAATCTTTTTCAAAAGTACATAATCTCGAACCCTGGGAAAATAGCATACTTTCTTTCTCATATCATTGGTCAGAAACTTATCATATAGAAATAATTAAACCAATCACCATAGGGGAAGTGGAATCACTACGATTAAAGTGGAGTAATGAAGCTTATTATTTATAAATTTATTCCTGGAGTAGACATAGGCTATCTTTCCCTGAGATCTGGATTTTGAACATTTTCGGCTTACTAATATCGATAAAAAGTGGTTTCAAATGGTTGTTCAATATAAAAACAAACAAGAAAACTGAAACAATTTAAAAAGTTAAAAAAATGACAAAAAGATATCCATATTCTCACTAGCCTAATGTATTTTCACTTTTTAAAACATATTTTTCTGCATGAACATCAATTTTAGCTGATCTTAAAATAGACATATATTTTTTTGTATTCAGCTTTTAAAATTCATATTATCATGATTATTCCCCCACTTTAGCTTCTAGTCATTAACATTACCAATTTAACTTTGTGTAATATTACATCTGATAGATGGATGTGTCACCATATCTGATAATTATCATAAGGTTGCATATCTACATTAAAAATGTAACATTTTTATACTAAAATAAACATGAGTGTGCATTTAGCCATTTTCATATATTTAAACTTCCAAGTATGTGATATTGCTAGCATAACATATCATCTACATTTTTTGAAGAAAGAATGTACACATAGGAAAAATTATTTGTGGATGATTAAATAGCAAACCACTTACATGTTTCCTCTTGCCAACACTCCTCAAAGTCTTGCCCTTGTGGTCTTTTATCTCTGTCCAATTGATAAAATCCAACTCTGGATCCTTCAAAAGTTTATTTTTGATATCTAGAGAGAAGGAGCACTGATTTTCAGAGGCCAATTATTATGAATTTATAATTTTGGATCCTAGAGGTCCAGAAATCCTTTAACAAGAAATTTTCAATACCTCCTTTTATTTTGTCTAGAGAAGATGTCAAACCCTCACATTTTTAAAAATCCACTACTACTTGACATTTTGAACAATCTCAACCTCTTATTCACCTAGAAAACTGAATCACAGCAACAACATCTACTTTCTATTTGCTCTTCAACAACTCCTTCACAAAATACATACATGTACATACACTCACACATCTGAAAATGTATCATACCTCCCCAACCCCCCCAAAAGAATACTTCTCATTTTGAAACAAATATTTATTTATTATTTTTGAGAGAGAGAAAGAGCACAAACAGGGTAGGGGCAGAGAGAGAAGGAGATAGGACCTGAAGCCACTCAGTGCTGTCATGAGATGCAGGGCTTGAACCCTGATGCGGGGCTTGAACTCACGAACTGCTGGGAGATCATGACCTGAGCCAAAGTCAAATGCTTAACTGACTGAGACACCCAGGTGCCTCCACCTCTCATTTTAATGGAATATACTCTTTTCTTCAGGTCTAAATTTAGACCCTCTTCATCTGTTGCCCAGTATCTTCTATTCATGTTATAGGATCCTCTATTCATTTTTTTTTTTCTGCTTTAGTTTTTTCTCTCTCTCTAATGGCAGAAATGTATAAAACTATACCCTCAAGAGAAGTTTCCCTTTACTTTTCTTATTTTTCCGGATACATTCATGAAATGATACCCTAACTTGCTGTGTTCACAGCCTCTATTCCAGTTCCTTCGACAGCTCACCTGCCCACACAACTATATCAAATCTTTTGTCATTCTGCAAGGGTACTGACAATGTCATTGACACTAACCACCATGCCTTCCTTTGAACCCTCTGTGCTTCAGACATTGTCAACCTGCAACACTTTCTTGAAGTGCCTCCCTTAGCATCCATATCACTATAGCTTCCCAGGTTTCCTCCTGCTTCCCTGGCCATTTCTTAGTTGTCTTCTCAGACCTTTTTCCTCATTCTCATTCTTTGGAGTTTAGTTCTAGGGTATTCCTTTCTAATCCTCATACTCCCCTCACAGAGTCACAGATTACATGAAATTAAAGTTTGTAAAAGGAAGAATGTCTGCTCCTTAGCAAGTGCTATACAAGTATGTGTTAAAACTGTTCCATCCACTACACAGAAGAAATTATCATTTATACTTTGATTTTCACATTTCTTTTTTTTAAGTTTATTTATTTTTTAATTTTTTTAAATTTTTTTTAACGTTTATTTATTTTTGAGACAGAGAGAGACACAGCATGAACAGGGGAGGGGCAGAGAGAGAGGGAGACACAGAATTGGAAGCAGGCTCCAGGCTCTGAGCCATCAGCCCAGAGCCAGACGCGGGGCTCGAACTCGCGGACCGCGAGATCGTGACCTGAGCTGAAGTCGGACGCTTAACAGACTGAGCCACCCAGGCGCCCCTACTTATTTATTTTGAGAGAGACAGAGACAGCGTGAGTGGGGCAGGGGCAGAAAGCAAGGGAGAGAGAGAATCCCAAGGAGGCTCCATGCTATCAGCACAGAGCCCAATGCGGGGCTTGAACTCACGAATCTGTGAGATCATGACCTGAGCCGAAACCAAGAGTTGGACACTTAACTGACTGAACCACCCGGGTGCCCCTGATTCTCACCTCTGGCAGAGATGTCCGTCCTGAGCGCCACATGTACGTATTAGGCTTCTTATTTCATGGCTCCAATGAATGTCGTACAGAAACTTCAAACTCAAAGTGCCTCAGACTGAATTCATCACCTTCCTAAGGCAACAGGTTCTTCTTCTTTTTAACTCATTACCTGGAACCATCCACTGACTTTTTTGTTAACTCAGAAACTATAATTGTCCTTGATTCTTCTCTCTCCTCACTTTCCATGTAATTTTAATCAACAAATTATCTTGAATTTACTTTTTAATTTCCTCACAAATCGGGCCACTTCTCCCAAACTCCACCTCCAATGGTACTACATATCATAGACAGCTTTCATTTTAAAATATTATCTGGAAGCTTCTGGGTTTTCTGATATTCCAGAATATACTTAAACTGACTCCATAAAAACTTCCAAGTGTACATGTTAGGAGGACTTCTTAGTTTCATGTTTTATATTTTGTGCGTGTTTGGTAAACATTTGTGATGTTATGACATGAAGTATGGAGGATACATGTAATAATGCTTGATAATTTTTATATATGATAATATATTGTTTCGTTGGGTCACACTGTGCTTCAAAATCTAAGGCAATCTGAACCTGCCATTATTTGATCCTGTCCCTTACATTTATTTCATGTTTTCATTAAGGGTATATTCTTTCCTTTAAATAAAATTTATTATATGAGTTTTCCTTTCATTAAACTTTAATGTATAACATTTCTTGTACATTTTGCTTGCTCTTTATCCTAATTTCTCAAGTTTTCTTCCCAAGACTTCAAAGGTTTTTGATATTTCACTTTGTCTAGGATGTGTTTCCCAGATATTACCCTTTCCAGTTTACAACTCTTACATTATTAAGAGTACTAATCATCTAATACTGAGTATATAGCTCAACTCTGATGTTCATCATAGTGTGATATGATTTGACATACTGTGTTTTTTCACCTTATTTTGCAATTTTCTTTTCAAGAGAAGAGTCTTTTTCTTTTCTCTTCTTTTCTTTTTTTTTTCTTTTTTTTTTTAGAATTTTTAAAATTTTAATACAGTTCAAATCAGTGTGCCGGGTTCATTTCAGCTCCTTTACTGCCAAACCTGGGGGGCAGGGACTGCTTCAGTTTCTCTGCCTTCTCTTTGTGATGACCAAAGTGTAAAGGTATCTGCTGCATCGGATTTTAAACTTCACATTATCCTTATTATTATTATTTTTTTTTAATCTTGACGGAGGAGAGATCTAGAACAGTCCATGAAGAAAGCAGAATGGTGGCTGCCAGCGAACTTGGCACCCTTCTGCCTGGTCATGAGCAGAAAGTCCTTGATTTCTTCGATTTTGTGAGGCATGGTTAGGAGGGGCACAGGCGAGTGCACAGCAGGCAGAGTGGAGAGAAAAGTCTTAATCTAACTTACTTTGTTTAGTATCAAGCTAAACTCAAATAGTTTAAGGATTATAAATGAGAATGCTGATGAGGTATGACGTTTGGTGATATTGAAGATGTCAGGAATTCTCTTGAAAACAGTGATTCAAACAATGATTCTTTGAATTGAGGATAAACAATTTTTTTCCCCCACATTTAACCCCCTTCCATTTTTTTTTCCTCGTTGCCTGAATTGGGATAAGTCACATTTACCATTCTGAAAACAAATGTGGCCATTTCTTTGGTTCTTTACTCTCATCAAACTTTAGGCTGTACTCTGGAGATATTTGCTACTTCTGTACACACTGGAGTTTGCAGGGGTGAAATTTGGCTAAGGAAAACCCACTAAGGCCACGCATTCTGTTACGTGTGTTTTCCACATATTATTATCTTTATTCAAAATCAACACAGATTATAACCTGTTCTAACCCTTTATTTAGCAGCTAAAAACCTAGAGTTGCATGGATGTTTAAAGCTTTTTCCTAGTTGACAACTAGAAAGAACCAGATTGATGTTCAAAAGGCATCTTGTTCCTCTCTTACGTCCATTCTTTTCACTTTATTTTTTGCAGTCTTACCCTACATATGAAATAACATTAATATATTTGTTTGCTCTCTCATCTCTTTAGACCCTTAATTTATTTTGAAAGAAAATAGTATACCAGAGCAGATGCATATATTTATTATTACCAATCTTTACTTTGCATCTTCATACTTTGTAAAATATTTCTCTAATTTGGTCACAGACATCATACTGTCCACAAAGACAGTCACTTTTTATTGCAGTTCAAATGAGTGATTGGTAAAGTTTAAAGAAACACATATACACTCTCACACATAACACACATACACACGATTTAGGCAAAGACAAAGAAATAAACATTTTTATAAGCCCCTGAAAAAGGTGTATATTGGAATTATATACCTGAATGGCAATTTACACACGTGCAAATTCTTAAAAATGTACAAGATTTTGTCCTAATAATTCCTTGCCTGTGAATGTACCAAAAAGGAATAGTGAAGGAAATTTTAAAATGTTAAACTTCAAATATATTTATTACATTGATGTTTGTAATGTTTGTGATAACTTAATTTTCTAATTGGCAAAATAAATTCTAAAACAATAAAAAATAAAATATTATACAGTTATTAAATGAGGTTATATAGGTCATTTTAGAGAGATACCTATATCCTCATGTTCAATGACAAAGGAGGTTACCAAAATACATATGTGCTGTGATTATTCACGTTTACGTAAATATTAGCACACATATACATACACTAATACACACATGTTCACATATATCTGAAATCATATGCACCAGTGTTTTTTGTTTTGTTTTCTCTGAGTGTGTAGGTTGATGGCTATTCTAGGATTTTCTTCTCCTGTTCTTTATGTTTTATGATTTCTCTTTTTTTTTAATTTTTTTTTGACGTTTATTTATTTTTGGGACAGAGAGAGACAGAGCATGAACGGAGGAAGGTCAGAGAGAGAGGGAGACACAGAATCGGAAGCAGGCTCCAGGCTCTGAGCTGTCAGCACAAATAGCCCTGACATGAGGCTCGAACCCACGAACCATGAGATCATGACCCAAGCCGAAGTCGGACACTTAACCGACTGAGCCACCCAGGCACTGTGCACTTCTAATATTTCTTAAAACAAATGTGGTGTATATTCCCTCTAGCCAGAATCTCATCACATTTTATCTAATTTTAACCTTATTTCATAGATAAATAATCCTGATGCCAAAATAATGCTTATAATGATGATTCAGTGTTCCAAGAATGTGGACCTGGGGGTGGGGGGGGGGTAGTTAATAAAGAGATAAAGAAGGCTCTGTACAGACTTGTTAGAATTTATTATGTGGCAAATGTGCAGTCACACAGCCTTAGACCTCTCTTGAGAAGCCACCCAAACATTTGCATTCCCACAATGTATTTATTAAAAAAATATTTTTTGCCTGAGAAAAGTCTGGCTCTGAAATCTCTTACTGAGATTATGCAAGTTCAGAAACTCTCCATCCAGGAACAAGAGTTGGAAGCCTATTAAAAATAGTTTTAAAAAAAAACATTTCTGGACCCTGGTCATTATGAATATTTGGAAATTTTCCATTGAAAATACTACTCATAAAAACGACCTTCAAAACATACAGAGAAAATAAAAAACTATAAAAATCACTGAAGGGTTTTTATCTTCCCCTTCTCTCACCATAAGTTTTATTTTAATTCTCTATTTCTTCATTCATTATCCTTGGTGTTAGTGTGCAGCAAACTCACCCAAAATGTGAAAGAGCCAAGGAGGCACATAGATTAAAGATAAAAGAAGGCTCCAAATTTTAGTGGGCAGAAAGGTAGGCCCCAAGGGATCAGCCAAATTGAGTGGATGGCAGTAATAAACACCAAGAGGATAACAACGTTAGCAACTGCTGAGCAGAAAATTGGAGTTATTCTTCAATCTATTTTTTCCTCTTTTCTGGTTGTCAGGTTTGTCTGTCCTGTCTTTCACTGATACACCACAAAGAAGCAGCCAAAATGAAATTCCTCCCTTTTAGACATAGCAAAGTATGCATTGATCTTGCAAATTAACAGTAAAACTTTAAAAAAGAAGTTCAATAATATGTGAGCTCGGAACTTTAAATTATATAAGCACCATGCTGATAATACACAACACAATTACACAATATGAAATTTTTCCAGATTAATTTCAAGATGACAGATCACAGAAGATAACAAGAAAGAGTACATTCCCGGAACTAAAGGTAGAATAGATCAGTAACTGTCTACATATTGTTTCATGTCTTTCCCAAAATTATGTACTAGAAATCTAATGCTGTAATTCCAGCCTACTCTTAGTGTCTTCCATTCTCTGTGAGCTTTTCGCTCTTTGAATCCTGCCGTAAGTTCTCATTCACATCAATGTCCATTGCCATTCCTTTTGAGTTCTCTTCCAGTCACCAAAGCCAAATTGCCAACATATTTCTAGCTCTACTTGACTGCAATCCTTAGAATATTCACTTTACCTTAAGATCTGTACTGCTCATCTTCTAATTTGTAGCCCAGGAATTCTTGGCTTGCATACTAACCAAATCAGTACAAAAATGTTTCTCAGCTTCTCCCTAATCTCTTTCCAAATTAGTGCTACGCTTTCAATTATTTTCTAGACCTTCATAGAATCTGAGATAACATCCTCAAGGAAGAATAAGCTCCATGAATATTGAGCTTCGGATTTTTTACAGTGCACCCAACATGATGTCAAACATTACTTATACAAATTATAATAACTAAAATTTACTGAAGCAGTCACCATTCTAATTCCTTTACATTTAATCCTCACATCCAGTGAAGTAGGTTCTAGTAAAATACCCAATTTATAGATGAGTACACAGAAGCAAAGAGGGGATAAATAAATTATCAAATTCACATAATTGGTAAGTGACTAAACTGGTATGTGAAGTTTTACAGTCTGTACTAGTTTACCAGGGCTGCCAAAACAATATCCCATAGACTGGGTAGCTTAAACAATAGAAATTTATTTCCTCACAGCTCTGAAAGCTAGGAGTTCAAGAGGAAGGTGTCAACAAAGAGTGGTTTCTTTTGAGGTCTCTCTTCTGGGCTTATAGGTAGTAAGTCTTTCCTCTGTGTGTATCCATATCCTAATGTTTCCTCTTTATATAAGGACACCAGTCATATTGGATTAGGGCCCACCTCAATCTCATTGGTCCTTAATTATGTCTTTAAAGGCCTTATCTCAAAATACAGCACAGTCTGAGTTACTGGGGGGTTAAGATGCCATATGAATTTGTAGGGGGACACACTGAGCCCATAGCACAGTCTCACTCCAGACTCCTTCTGTTAGCCATTAAACAAACCTAAAAAAGAGAAAAGGCAGAAGGGAGATGGGGAGGAAGGAAGGAAGGAAGGAAGGAAGGAAGGAAGGAAGGAAGGAAGGAAGGAAGGATAGCAGGAAAAAACAGAAGAGAAAGAGAAAAAAAGAAGGAAGGGAAGAAGGAAAGATATTACTTGGGATCAGAGCATGGGACATTACTTGGATTGATTTGATGGCTCTTGGTTTCCATAAGGGATATAGTCATCTCTACCCCAGTGATATAATTGCCAAGCAGAATAACCTTGTAGGCAGCCAGAAGCTGGGTACTTTATAGACATTGCTGAAGACAGAATTCCCCAATTCTTGGGAAGACAGCTAGGTATGGTGATATGACTATGAACTCTGGAGTTACAGAAACAGGGATGCAAATATTAGCTGTCTTATTCTATTTGGAAAAATCATACTTCTTTTCTGAGCCTCAGTTTTCTTAAGATGGGTATAATATTTCATGTAGAATAAGATTATTTGGGGGGGGGGGTGAGGACAGAAGGAGAGAGAATCTTAAGCAGGCTCCATGCTTAGTGTGGAGCCCAAAATAAGGCTCAATCCCATGACCCTGGGATCATGACCTGAGCCTAAATCAAGAGTCTGATGCTCAAGTGAACCGCCCAGGTGCCCCATATTTTTTAAAAGGATTGTAGTTGATAGAAAGTTCATAGATAAGCCTATATCCTCAACAAGTAAAAATCTCAAGGTTCTTCCCTTTTCCTTTCCATTTTTGGCTCCTCACTTCCTAGTTTTATACTGACTACTTCCCTTTCTTTCACATAATCTCTCAAGAATATTAATATCATAATAGCGAAATAACAAATAATACATTTCTTTCACCTAATTATCTCTTTTCTAAGTACACTTTTTAAAAATGCTTATTTGTTTATTTTCACAGAGAGAGAAAGAGCGGGGGGAGGGGCAGAGAGAGAGGGAGAGAAAGAGTCCCAAGCAAGTTCCACATTGACAGTGCAACATGAGGCTTGACCTCAGGAATCATGAGATCATAACATGAGCTGAAATCAAGAGTCAGGCGCTTAACTGACTAAGCCACCTAGATGCCCCTCTAAGTTCACTTTTAGGCATCCCTCCTACACACTACCATCTCTTTGGACTGGGTGTTAGCAATTGCTCTTTTTCCTCCTTTGATTTGGAAAATACCTGCCACTTAAGTAAAATTTTATAAACATGAAATCTAGTCTATTCATGTTATATTTTCCTTTAAAAATTTCCTTTTATACAAATTTTTCAACTGAAATATTTCATACTTCCGGAAAAGTAGAGTATGCAATTTAAAAAAGACAATTACATTTAGAAAAAGAAATATGGATTAATGACCACTCTATCACATTTGCCGCTAACCCCTCTTTATTATTTTTTGTGTGTGGGAGTGGTAGAAATAAATAAAACTGCATGGATATATCCAAAGATCCATGCTATACCCTAATTTTAGCTCACAAAGTATACTCAAATTAATTCACTTATTTATCAAGTATTACTTTGTCATTTTGGGGGCATCAAACATAGAATGTGAAAATTGCATAAAGTGTCTATGCTCACAATGGAAAATGCTTTACTGTTCAAGGCAGTGAACATGTATACAAATAAATATGTAAGTGGTGATAAGTGTTATTCAAAAAAACAAAGCAAGACATAACTAGTAGGAATGTGAAATGGTGCAGCTGATTTGGCAGTTCCTTAAAAGATTAAACAAAATTACCGTATGATCCAGCAATTCCACCCGTAGTTATATACCCAAGAGAAATAAAAACGTATGTCTGCACAGAAACTTGTACACAAGTGTTATTCATAATATCCCAAAAGTGGAAACAACACAAATGCTCATTGACTGATAAATCGATAAATTATGGTATGTCTATACAATCAAATATTTTCAGCAATATAAAGAAATGAAATCCTGCTTTATGCTATAGCACGGATGAACCTTGAAAACATTATGCTAAATTAAAGAAGTCAGACACAAAAGGCCATTTAGTGTATTATTCCATTTATATGAAATATCTAGAGTTAGGTGATATATAGAGACAGAAATTAGATTAATGGTTACCTAGAGATGTGGAATGGGGAAACTGGGAAGGGAGGAGGTAATGGCTGAAGGGTATGGAGTTTCCTTATAGGTTGATGAAAATATTCTAAAACTGATGGGGGCAGTGTTTGTACAACTCTATAGATACACTAATAGTTACTGAACTATTGGATTATTTTTAAAAATCAAATGTATTAAAAATAAAAATTGGTGCTCAAGATACTTATATGAAAATGAAGAGCTAAGCCATAAACCAAGATAAAATATTTATAATGTATATGTTTGGCAAAGAATTTATGTCCATAATAGGTACAGAACTTCTACAGTTCAGTAATGAAGAGACAAAGAAGCTTAAAAAAGAAAAACCAGGTTATTGGGATAGAGAATGATGAGGTACTGGTGCTGGTTACTTTTTAAATATGGTGCTCTAAGAAAATCTCTTGGAGGAGAAGATATCTGGAAAGGGTACCAACTAAAAGAAGGGAGTTTGCTAATCCAGTATCTCAGAAAAGCGTATTCCCATGACAAGAAATAGTGGTTTTGGGGGTTTCTAGGTGGCTAAGTTGGTCGCGTGACTCTTGAATTCAGCTCAGGTCATGATCCCAGGGTCATGGGATGGAGCCCTGCTTTGGGCTCCCCACTGAGCATGGAGCCTGCTTGGGATTCTCTCTCTCTGCTTTCCCCTCTCCCATCCTTCTCTCAAATAAATTAATTAATTTAAAAAAATCGTAGTTTCAAAGTCTTAAACCTAGAAGTTGTATGGTTTGTCAAGAATTGGCAGTTTCAGTGAGGCCAATGGATTAGTAGGTAGTGTCCATAAAGCCAAGCAATTACAGGAAAGACAGGAAATAAAATTGAAGGGGAGCTGGAAATGACTTATTGGGCACCCTTTCCCTTGGTGAAATGACCCTACCTCACGATGATGATGATGGTATAGCGAAACATTTCCCAGCTCCTGTCTTATATTTTTAATTGCCTTTATACAGGCCCACTTAGAAGACATAACGTTCACATACAATCTGTCCAGACTGAATTCATCCCTGATATGCACACCAATACTTACATTAATTTCCCTATTTCTATGATTACACAACAGTTTACTCAGGATGTGCTTGAATTCTCTGCCCTTCATATCCTGCATTTACTCACTCAGTTTTATCAATACTTAAAAAGTCTCTCCTACCTGCCCTTTTCTCTGTGGTTCCACGGACAACTCCCTGTTCATAATTTCAATCTGATCTTCTGCAACATTCTAGCTGTTAATTCCTTAAACTTTGCCCTTTGACATGTTTCCATATATGCTGGATTTTATTAAAGCACAGATCACATCATGCTTTTTAATATTTTTTCTGGTTCAGAAAATCTACTGACTTTTCCTTAAATGTAGCATTATTTGTCAAAGTATTTCCCCAAAATATTTTATGGGACAATAGTCCCATATAAATTTGGAAATGCATTTACTATATTCTCCCATAGAAAATACAATTGTACATTACCATAATAAGGATCCTATGAAAGTCTTACAGTTGAGAAACCTTTATAAGTTTTTTAATTCTGACATATATATATATATATATATATATATGTAACAACTAATAACACATTGCCTAACTCATATTCTGAGAACACATCTTGACCTAAAAGGATAAAATTGATGCTGCAAATTAGCACTAAAGTAAAAAATAGAAAACGTAAACTATACTAACTATAGATTATTCTGTGAAGTGTATAAAATGTGTTCATTAAAATGCATAAATTTTTAGAACTTAAATGGAATTTAAGGACAATGTAGCAAAATTCATGCGTTTTATAAATCAGGTTTAAAAATATAAATTTATTTCCAAAGGTTACTTAACAGGCTGTTGGCAGAACTAAGTATAGGAGTTTTAATTTTTGTCCCCCAAAAGATAAATACTATTTTTATTCAAGTTAAATAATTTAACATGAATTTATTGTCCACTACTATGTACCTGGCATATACAAAGGTGTCCTGACAATTTATCTAGGCATTGTTATTAACATTGTATATTTATTTAACTCTGTTGGTTACATGTAAATTCAAGGCTTCCTCTAGATTTTTGAGTCTCTCTTAGTGTCTAACATATTATCATGCACAACTAGTCACTAACATAACACCTTTATGTAATATATTCTTGCTATATAATTAAAAATTAAAGGGGACTTGGTAAGACTGAGGGTCCTCCTTCTGGTTCATAGCTGGCACCTTCTTGCTGTGTCCTCAGATAGTGAAAAGGATGAGGGGTATTTGTGGGGTCTCTTTTATAAGAGCATGAACCTTATCCCTTAAGACCTAATCACCTCTGAAAGGCCCTACCTCCTAATACCATCACATTTGGGAGTTAAGATTCTATATAAGAATTTGGGGAACACTAATAATTCAGACGACAGCATAATCCCACCAACAATAGTAAAGGTCCAAATGCTCATTAACACTTTATATTGTCAGCTTTTATTAATTTTAGTTGTACTCTCTCACAATAGTGCTAATTTTAATTTTTCTGATGACTATGTTGGGTATCTTTTAATATGCTTATTTTCCATTTGCATATAATTTTTGAGAAGTGCCTATTCAATCTTTAACCCATTTTTAATTGGATTATTTATTTTTAATTCCTTATACATTTTCAATGTATAATCTTCAGATACATGAGTTTCAAACACTTTCTCACAACTTCCTTTTCAGTGTCTTAATGGTGCTTATCTTGATGAGCAGAAAATCTTGATTTTAATGAAATGTAATTAACAGTATTTTATTTTATAATTGGTGCTATGTCCTGATTCAGAAATCTTTGCCAACCTTGTCATGAACATATTATCCTATGTTTCTTTTATAAGATTTAATGTTTTATATTTCACAGTCAGATCTTCAAACTCCTTTGAGTCAATCTTTCTGTACAATACCAGGTTGGGTAGTAGATATTTTTAATGGGGCCAGATATTCAAGAAAGTAGAATGCAGAAAGGTATAGTGAGTTAACTGATGTACAGCTTCAGTTTGGGTTTGCTGTCTTGTTTACCGTTTTGCAATGTAAGTTAGTGATGCTTTTGGAAGTTTTAAAAAGAAATCAATTACAATGATATGTAATTAAGTCAGTTCACTCTAAGTGATCTCCACAAATTACAGCTTTACCAGTGTCATAACAAATTATAGTATTTTTTCAGTGGTGTGCCCAAATCAGTCTTTTGCTCTGGAAGGCTGAGTGCTTTTGGCCACTCTTCAGGGGCAACATTATGGAGAAGAAAGAGGACTGGACTGGTAATCTGCTAACTTGATTTCAAACTCTGTGTGTCATTAATTAGCTGTAGTTTGCTGCAGAGCATTCTTATAGTTTTATCTGTCCGACACCCTTCCTTTCTTCTGGAAGCAACAATCCGCTCCTTCTTGGAGCTACATTTGTCCACCCTAAGACCCATACACTTATGTTAAGATTTGCAAGGTTACTACATTTTCCTATTTTCCAAACCTGAAACAAGTCCATTTCAGCTCGCCCAAATCGATTCCAGTCTCCCAACAGCTTGTCATCTCAAATGTATTGGTCCAAAAGTTTCAATTCTTCCAAATTGAAACCATCAGTGCTATTAAGCTATTTGAAACTAGTCCATAAAGAGAAGCACATTGTTTTCATGGAAGAATGTTTTAAGGTTTAAAATATCAGTGCGGTGCATCCTACTATGTAGAGAAGGCTGGGCTGCACTGAGGGGGAATAAAGCTTGTCTAAGGAGTGCAGTAGCAATGAGCGACTCCTGGCAGTATTCAGCTCCCCGACTCTCAGATCCAACCACAAACCTTCTTTTGTGATCCCAGATTATTCTACCTTCTCTAGAATGAATAAGCTGATGGCCTTTTGACCTAAACTGTCTGAGCTGCCTTGTGTTTCTTACAACTAAGGAAAGTCTAAAACCACTAAAATTAGGCAACACTCTAGGCCAATATTTTACAGAGAATAATTTGATGAGTTTGAAGCCCAAATTCTCATCAACTTCTTCAAGCACCCAACCTCAGCCTGCTCCCTAAACCATGGGACAGGAAAACATGCTATATTTTACAATCAAGGTATAACAAGGTTGTATATCTCAAAGAAACTAACAGAAATAGAAGAGTCCTTGAAAGACTAGAAATTTAGCTGATAGACTCTTCAAAATTATATATCTATATGCATACATATATATACATACCTACTTGTGGATTCAAATAGTTTATGATATGATATAGAAAGTACATAACACTGCTACTGACTAAAAATCAAGCGTATGTTAACATTTACAAAGTGTTGTGAGAAAACAGGTTGTACATTTCACTAGTAATTTTTATGAAGCTTAAAGCAAAGGGGGATTATTTATTATTTATTATAAAGCTACAAACACCTTAATGGTATGTATTGCAGCTATGATTTGTTACAGGCGTAAACACAGAATTCTCTAAATTGTTTTAGATGGAATATCCATTCCTGCATTTGTGGCTATTTACTGATAAGATTTTGTTTTCTTTCCTGACGCTGATAACATCCTCAGTGGCTGAACATGTGCCTATGTTCTTTCTTTTTCTCTTCCTGTGCTGCATGAACACATTTCCTTCCATCTTTGAATCCAAAGGAGACAGAACCTTTAAAAAAATTTCAGTGTTGTTTTCCATTAGTTTTTACTGTGGATCTCTAAATCATTTTGAAAGAGGAAGTCTCACTTTCCTGCTGAAATCTATTTCCCTCAGAGTGTAAATGTGTTGGTTTATCACTTAAAGTCACTTTTCTGTTAAACTCTTTTGAATCAGATAATAACTGCCTAAAACGAGGGTGGACGAACTGGGGTAAAGGACTCAATAGAATGCCAGACAGGTATTTTGTCCGCAGTTCCGTTTGCTCTCTCATAGAAAACCTGGTTCGGAAATTGGTTATAAAAACAAATCTATTTTAAAGGAAACAAAGACAAAAATTTGCAAAACACCTTTCTTTTTTTTAAAAGAAGTACTGGGGGCGCTGGGTGGCTCAGTCGGTTAAGCGTCTGACTTCAGCTCAGGTCGTGATCTCGTGGTTTGTGAGTTCGAGCCCCACGTCGGGCTCTGTGCTGACAGCTCGGAGCCTGGAGCCTGCTTCAGATTCTCTGTCTCCCCCTCTCTCTGACCCTCCCCCGTTCATGCTCTGCTTCTCTCTGTCTCAAAAATAAATAAATATTTTTTTAAAAAATTTTTAAATAAATAAATAAAAGAAGTACTGAAACAAAGGGAAAGTGAAATCAGGAATTTAACGTTGTCTGCATTAGTGAAATAACAGAAGAATGTACAAAATATTAAAATGTAATTAATTCTGGCTGAGAAAGAAGGGTAGCAAATATTCTTGCATTAGAACTGATGCAGATAAAATCGCATATGAAAATGGATCTTAATACATACTTAGCCATGTTGGGGCGCCTGGGTGGCGCAGTCGGTTAAGCGTCCGACTTCAGCCAGGTCACGATCTCGCGGTCCGGGAGTTTGAGCCCCGCGTCAGGCTCTGGGCTGATGGCTCGGAGCCTGGAGCCTGCTTCCGATTCTGTGTCTCCCTCTCTCTCTGCCCCTCCCCCGTTCATGCTCTGTCTCTCTCTGTCCCAAAAATAAATAAACGTTGAAAAAAAAATTTAAAAAAATAAATAAAAAAATACATACTTAGCCATGTTGATGAGGATTTACCCATGTCTCTCAAATACTGCCATTTTAAATTTGCGTTTTCGAGGCTCAAATATGAGCTATGTACTTGAATATTAGACATATGTCCTGAATGTCTGTCTACAGTAGTAAATGCCACATACACGTTTTAAACATGACTCATGGAATTTGTGGACAGAAGTGTGTGAGAATACACATTAAATGTCATAGAAATTTACATGTGGAGACATGCATAAGATTCCTACCGGTCTGTAGATAATTTGACATTACTCTTAATTATATATATCTGGGTTCTGTATTTCAGAGATAATTTCTACAATGAAGAAAGAACAGATTTTTTGGACTTCTGTGTATCTGCTGCTTAACTGTGCTTCTGCCCCTCTTAGTGCTGTCGCCGAGGATGCTGAGGAATATACAGATGTCACAGGTAAAATGTTAGAAGCATTCATCTTTTTCAGCTAGCTAAAGCTCTCAATTTTAATTCAATAATTTAATATATTTTTCTCCATTGTGTAGAAAAATTAGCTTTTGCAGAAGTGACATTTTTCTTGGGAAATGTCTTATATGTAAAATTAAAAAAAAAAATCCAAACAACAAAAAAATGAAACTTACACCAAAAAAAGTCACTTTAGCAAGGAAGGCTCTTTTTTTCAGGCTATAACGTCTTAACATTGAAGCATCTCTGGACAAGTGCAGGTAGCAAAGTGCTGTAGAAACAGCTCTCTGTGAACCGTGATGCCACCCTTTGGCTGGGATAAGTGTGAAAGAAAAAGAAAACTACAGACATTCTCTCCTTTTCTTGCCTTATTTTCAAAATAAGAACTTCCCAGATGAGTCCAGTGTGAGAACCTAGCCACACAGGACACTGGGAGATCTGGCTTAGTGCAAGTTAATTCTCATCCCAGAAAGCTCTGTATCTAAAAAAATATATTAACAATCAGCAATAGAACAAAAAGAAGACTGTACCATGACTGTTATTATAGATTTCTTTCTTAAAAGTAATATTTTTGTGGCAAATTAGTAAAACATTGATAGAAATCTCAAGTCATTGGTAATAGTGATAGAATATGAACTAAGTGATAGCTTCTATTCATATGTAATGTTTATGATGTACAAAAGACTTCCATAAATACATTTTTATTTCATATATCTAACCACTCTTTAAAGGGATTTAATTCAATATATTTCCCTTTGATAAAGACTAAATAAATATATATTATGTGCCTGAGATTGGTAGGTCCTAGGGAAGCAGTGATGAGTCAGACCAAGTTCTCAAGAATCTGTTTCACGGAGAGACTGTTCTATTGTCAGTGAAAAAAAAAATTGTTATAAAAATTTCCTAAAAATGAAACTATTTAATAAACACTATAATCTGCTTTTATAAAATGAGAATTTAGGCATTATGAAATAAGCTCTAATTCTTCATTTGCCCCATTTATCAAAAGAGATAGCTTCTGATATTCTGGAAGTTGAGCAGAGAAGGAATGTAGAGAATAAAATCCCAGCAGACAAACAGCGGGCAACCCATCTTGGGAGGTGGGAGGAGAGAGGATCCCCAATATTGACCTAATTTAATCTCCTCAGTTAGCCTGAGAAAATGCACGCCAGGTCACCAGAAGCTTCCTGAAAATGTTGCTGTTGCCACAGTCGGCCAACAAGCCAGAATTAACCCATCAATAATTAAGCCAGAGTTTAAAATCTCTGGATAAATTCAGAAAAAACCAAGCTGGCTAAGAAAACACCTTTATCTCAAAGTTAGACTTGAAGGTCACTAAACTGACTAGCTGCACAGTCTTAACCAGTTTTGGGGTTTGGGGTTTTGTTTTTAATTAATCTTTCAATAACATGATTCCATATCAGAATCCATTCAATTTTGAAGATGCCATTTATCACACTGTGCCAAAGTCATGACATCTTTTTATAGAAGTATACCATTTCATTGAATAGAGTATTATCATCTTATAAGAAAACATAAGGTTTTATTGCTTCTCTCACAAGGGAATAGTAGACCTTTTCTTAATCAGTCTAACCAGCGGGGAGGATGAAAAACAATAAACCTTTTGATAATAAAAAACAGTAGTGACAAGATTTTTTTTAAATTCCTTTAGAGTGGGAGAGAGAAGATTAGCAGGGAGCATTTAAAGAGAAGCAGGTGTCCTTCATAAGATTTAGAATCAGACAGACCTAAGTTTGCATGTGTGGTTTGTCACTCAGTGGCTTTGCAAAATTAGGTGAGTTATGTAAACTCTCTGACTCTCAGTGTCTTCATATATAAAGATGTAAATAATTATGTTCATATGGTTGTTATATGAAGTGCGTAGAAGCACCTGGCACATTTTGTGGCAGGGAGAAGTCAGAGCATATGGCTGCGTTCTTAAATAGTAAATTCCATTAAAACTCTAGACTCCCAAACAAGTTCCAGGAGAATGAGGACTCTAAAAGGCATGTGACATATCCCCAAATATTATCATGAGCCGTCTATCCAACATCCCAGGGCAGGGGGAAGGGAGACTGAGATTGTAATCCTCAGACTATGAGACATAAAATACAAGAAATCAATGACAAAAATGACATAATATAAACCATAATTCTGTCTGGCTGCATCAGATTAAATTCCTGTGATACTGCTCTGTATGTGTTTTCTAGTTACATGGTGTTAGGCAGATCCTTGTCACTAACACTTTCCTCAAGTCTCAGTTTCAAGTCTCAGGAAAGCTCTCCCTGATCCTTCAGACAAGCTTAGGCATCTTAGTACACACAAACACAGCACCTTGAACGTCCTGAATATTTATGTAAGTAAGTCTTCAGTGTCTGCATGCTACATGAGAGTGTGTGTGTTGGGGGGGGAGGGTGTCTGCTGCCACCTGATATTTGTACTATCACATCCGCCCTGACTGCGCAGTGCCTGACACATGATCAACACACGATTGTTAACTTTCAAAAGGATTTATCCGAAGTAAGAAATAAAAACCAAGACAGACTTGCATCCCTTTTGGATGGAGTGCATGGCACCACATTCAAGGGAGCGCACCTCATCACTCCCCCACGTCAGCGATGTGCAAAGTGTGGGTCGTAAGCTGATGGGACAACACAATATTCTAATACATGATTCATCTAAAAAATACATTAAAATGTGAACAGTAACGATAAAGAACCAGGTAATAACTTAATAAAAATATAGTTTACAATTAATTCTTAGTGTTTCATTTGGGAAGTTGTAAAATCACCTGCTTTCATTATTGAAACATTTTTAGTTTTTATAAAGTAAATTTGAGAAAAAAATGTATTGAGTGGAAATCCTAGGATTAAATCTATGTCCTTGACCTAAATGCCAATCTAGGAATCTCAGTCATGCAGATCTGTGACAGTATCATGCAATGTTAAGAATGTGTGAGATATTTGGTGTAAAACTATGTGGGGTCAATTCTAAAGCCAGCACTTATGATGTGAGCTGAGCAATTAATTTCAATAGTGCTATTTTATAATTTTTAAAATGGTATTTAAAAATACCTAATTCAGAAGGTTGTTGTGATTATTAAATAATACAATTACAAAATGTCTAGAGCACAATTATTCATAAACAACAGCTGTTACGACTACTACAGGCACAAATATGGTACTAGCTTTCGTTTTTGTGGTGATGGCCTGCCACCTGGTGGCATAATTACTAAATAGCAAGTTGAGGGAGTGATATTTATTTAATAGACAAAATGTAAAGTAAAAGTTTTGGCATGATGAATAGGACTATCAAATACATCAAAAGTCAAAATCAGAGGAGTCATCAATGAAGATGTGAAGATTTCTGAAGATCTGAGGTAGCATCAACGTGGGAATAAGGAACCATAATATTATATAAGGAGCGCTATAGGAATTTCTGAAAAAATGGGATATAAGCCATAAGCTTAAAAATATCCGAATATTGGGGCGCCTGGGTGGCGCAGTCGGTTAAGCGTCCGACTTCAGCCAGGTCACGATCTCGCAGTCCGGGAGTTTGAGCCCCGCGTCGGGCTCTGGGCTGATGGCTCAGAGCCTGGAGCCTGTTTCCGATTCTGTGTCTCCCTCTCTCTCTGCCCGTCCCCCGTTCATGCTCTATCTCTCTCTGTCCCAAAAATAAATAAACGTTGAAAAAAAAAATTAAAAAAAATATATCCGAATATTATTTATTATTCCTAGCTAATTCTCAAAATTATTTATGTGACTCCTGAGATCCTGAGACCTATTCTAAGATCAGACATTTATAGAACTGACAGGTCAAATTTTTATCGGTCACATAAAAATGCATCCACAAATACATTGTGCTAATGCAATGATACTTATCGTGGGTCTGCTCTCAATCAAGTGCACTGCTTAGAGTCTTTGAGGCAAACTTTCTAGCTTCTCACAACTTTTAACAGGTCAGAATGTCAGTCACAGTATTCTAAATCTCTAAGTAAAGAAAGGGAATATAAGCAGCATTTATAATTATTCACAAATATACTACCGCTCAGAAAAGGCTTTCATTTATTATTGAACTCAAACTGACAACTGTAATTTCAGTGATGGATGGGAAAGATATTTTTTCACAAATCATTTTTTCTTTATATTTACATATTTATCTATGGAAAATATTTTTACCAACTCTAAAATGCTGTTATATATAATATATATATATTATATATAAGTGCTCTTATATAAATAACATTTATAATGAACTATAGAAAAAAGCACCTGTGTGTATAATTTAAGAAAATAAAATTTCAGGGAAGTCTAAGAACATTTAAGCAAAATTATAATTCTGAAGTACACATTATTAGGTGCCAGAAACTTTTAATATGCCTTGAGAGACATTTTATTTATTTCTTAATTTTTTAATTTTTTTAGACACATTTTAAAGCCAATCATATTCAAAAAGTTCATCGGCATAAAATATTAGGTACATCATTAAAAAGAAAAGGAAATGAGATTTAAATTTATATACGTCAATCAGTTATTTACTCATTTGGTAAACTATTTACATATATATTATAGAGATTGATTGGCTTTTGGGACATTATATAATTGGTATAAAAATTACTTAAAAATATCGTATAAACACCCAAATTATATTTTTCAACTGCACATACCCCACAGGAAGCTGAAAACAGACAAGTGCACAGGTGCATAAAATTCAAATTAGTTAAAGGTTTGACCAGTATTATAACTTGTAATTAGCCAGTTCATGAAAATTGTGTTTGGTGTGAGAGTATATATGTCTTTTGTAGATGAAGATCTATATGTCATAATAAATCTCTGTTCTATGTTTTTCTACCTTACCACATTTGGAATCTGAAAACTTAACTGTTCTATAATTTGTCAGCTCCATTTATTTCAATTGAAAAAAATGTCAATTATATTATCAAAGAAATAAAAATGGTGATATGGTATTTTATAAATTAAACTTAGATTTTTTTATGGTTAAAAGTTGCATTAAACTGATGAATGGATAAAGAAATTGTGGTTTATATACACAATGGAGTACTACGTGGCAATGAGAAAGAATGAAATATGGCCCTTTGTAGCAACGTGGATGGAACTGGAGAATGTGATGCTAAGTGAAATAAGCCATACAGAGAAAGACAGATACCATATGGTTTCACTCTTATGTGGATCCTGAGAAACTTAACAGAAGTCCATGGGGGAGGGGAAGGAAAAAAAAATGGTTAGAGGGAGGGAGCCAAAGCATAAGAGACTCTTAAAAACTGAGAACAAACTAAGGGTTGATGGAGGTGGGAGGGAGGGGAGGGTGGGTGATGGGTATTGAGGAGGGCACCTTTTGGGATGAGCACTGGGTGTTGTATGGAAACCAATTTGACAATACATTTCATATATTGAAAAAAATATATAAGCCAAAAATAAATAAATAAATAAAAATAAAAGTTGCATTAAGGGGTTGATATAAAATTTACATGTTCATAAATAATTACCATGGAGTGAATGAAACAGCATATTAATAACTTATGCATAGAAAGCTATATTTTTAATCCTTCTAGGATTTCAGGGCATACTTATCATTTTATGACCCATATAGAAAATGAAAAATAATATTCCAATTATTTTATCACAAAGAATTTTAACATTACTGAAATATAGCTAAAGCTAGACATTAATTCGATATAGATCTTTAAAATAACAAAACCTTAAGGGTAGAAGACATTAGATAAACTTACTTATTCTAACTTTGATGATATGCCTATCTTCTCTTTCAAAAAATTCACAGAAATTTTGAAATTACAGGAATTCAACGCTGATTTCCTTCTTGATGATTTATATCCACAAACTTTTTTTATTTAATGCTTTTAAAATGTTGCATATATTTTTACAATGATGACATTCATTCATATTTTTCAATGTAAATTATTTTATAGTGTATTAAAACCCTTTGGGGGAAGATACCTAGACTTCATCAGTTTTCACTTAGCAGAATACTGCTGCCCTCTGAAGGGCAAATTGGTTTAGGTCATTTTGAGGTTTCTTTTTTTTTTTTTTTTTTTTCAATGTTTTTTATTTATTTTTGGGACAGAGAGAGACAGAGCATGAACGGGGGAGGGGCAGACAGAGAGGGAGACACAGAATCGGAAACAGGCTCCAGGCTCCGAGCCATCAGCCCAGAGCCTGACGCGGGGCTCGAACTCACGGACCGCGAGATCGTGACCTGGCCGAAGTCGGACGCCTAACCGACTGCGCCACCCAGGCGCCCCAATTTTGAGGTTTCAATATCCCTCAGAAGTGACCAGAGTGAATACTTAAAGTCTTAGAAAATATATTATAGACAATCCTCCAGAAGTATGAAATGGCATTATTTGGTCTTTATTATTTTGGTGGTACCAGCCACAATTGTCCATGTCTATCATACCGATAAATCTATAAGCAAATGCAACTTCTTTAAAATTAGGCCTCTATTGTTGGACTTAATAAAATTAAAAAAATTCTACTCCTGAAATCATTGTTTCACCATATGCTAATTTGGATGTAAATTTTAAAAAATAAAAAAATTAAATTAAAAAAAATTAAAATGAAAAAAATTGAGTTTTCTGTATGTACAACTCCCTTCACAAGATATGAAATTCTTCTGTGACTAAAATAAGTGACGGAATAATGAGGGAAAAAAATTCTAACTCAAGATCAAAATAATTGCCTCATTCTATTTTAAAACATAGACAGTGTCGTATAACTTTTTCAACATTGCTAAAATACCATTACCAACCATGGTAAGTAAAAGAATGGACCATGATATATATGTACTTGTAATATCAAACACCTATACTTTCATAATTAGGGAAATGATTTAACATGGTATGATATAGTACTAATATATATGAGAATAGATATACTATTGTTTGTAACAAGTTATGTGTAAAAAATGGCACAACTGTGGATTAGAGAGAGCAAATCAAAGAGTTGACATTAATGTCTGCCCTTAAAAAACTGTTGAATTTAAAAAGATGTCTCTATTTAATTTCTAATGTCAACACACTTGTTACCTTACAATTGCTACTCAGTTCCACATTGATCAACTGGTATATTTTTAAACAAATCCATAACAAGAGTCTAGAAAACTATTCTACATTTTCCTTTAATAATCAGTAATCAACTATTAAACTTTAATAGTTGATAAAACCTGTTTCATTGGTGTGTTTATAAACTTTATGTACCTGTTTGATAATCTTGAATAACTTGTCATGGTTTCTTCAGCCTGTGTTATTTCTGTTGTACTTTTTCAGAAAAATTAGGACATTCTGAAAAGGAAATGAAAATAAAGAACATTATTGCAGTGTTGATGAAAGCTTATATATCTTTTATTTTTACCTTGTAGATGATGGGTTACCACCACTGAAACTTGCACATTCATTTTGTGCTTTGAAAGCAGATAATGGCCCATGCAGAGCAATCCTTACGAAATTCTTTTTCAATATTCACACTCAACAGTGTGAAGAATTTATATATGGGGGATGTGAAGGAAATCAGAATCGCTTTGAAAGCCTGGAAGAGTGCGAAGAAAAATGTATAGGAGGTAGGTTTCTGGGGACAATCATTACCCAAGAGCCATTAGGTTCCTTTAACTTTTTCAAAATGTTCAGGGTTATTAGATCTAATCATAGATTTGATAATTTTAGAAAAAAAAGTTAAACTATTTTAACATTCCAAGGAACATTTTGTTCACATTTTTGGCATTCATGTGCAAATATCGTTTTTCATTGTTTACATCAGTTATCATAAGTTATATTAAGCCCCACTTATTGTCCCATATTTATTTCTCCAAAATAAAGAAGAAAAACCTTTAAGTTCACTGATTTTATATCTGCAATGAAGTGAGTATAATTCAGTCTTCCTGGGCAGCTGTGAGTTGGCAGGAAAGAAACTGATAGTCACACTGACTTAGTCTTTCCTTATCAGTACAGTGATCTTATAGCTATTCCTGTCAAAATAATGAATCTGAGAATCCACTTTGAGGCTCTCAGTGGCTACTAATGAGAAAATTCTAAACTGCATCAGAAAGCAAAAATAGGGGCATCTGGGTGGCTCAGTCAGTTAAGCATCTGACTCTTGATTTTGGCTCAGGTTGTGATCTCATAGTTTGTTAAGTTCAAGCACCGAACTGGGCTCTGCACTGGCAGTGAGGAGCCTGCTTGGGATTCTCTCTCTCTCTCTCTCTCTCTCTCTCTCTCTCTCTCTCTGCCCCTCTCCTACTCTGTCTCAAAAATAATAATAATAATAATAATAAACATTAAAAAAAGAAGAAATATATATATATGAAAATTAAGTCATTTTCTCTGGGACCTTGGAATATTGTAGAAAATACTATACTTACTGACCCCTGTAGATTTTACTGAGCTCAACTTTTCATATTTTTACTAAGTAATAATGTTTAAAAGTATATCATATTATATTGTTAAGGTTTATTGAACACTTTTATTTTGCTTTAATCCTATTAAAACAACATTGTTTCCTGAATTTTACAAACTATAATGTGGTTTCATCTCGTCTCGTGATAGATCCCAAATCACTTCTGGTCACATTTTGAATGCTTTTGTCTCTGTTTTATTCTTCTGAATTGTGAGCTATTTAAAGGACAGAAGAAGCTGAATTATGTTTATTTCCCCAGTTTGTAGCCCCAAATTTCCCCATAGTGTGTTCTTAGCTCGTTGAATGAAACTGTAGTACTATAGAGACGATATCTTTAGTTAGTAACACTAGGTGCCTTGCTTTTTCGTTTTCGCAAAACAGGCAGCTGTGCATTTTCACTTTGATAATGTTTTCCAGAATAGCTTTTACAAAACAGCCTTGGCATCATGATGCTCTTGCCTGTGGGAAAATGTCAGTGTGGTGAAAAGAGAGAACTTCTCTCCTCTGTGACTCTGTGGGGTGCTTTGTTGTACGTTCCAGAGCTGACAGAAAAGGATTGATGCGAATGTATTTCCTTGACCTCAGAGCACTTATTTCCTTCTTTCTTCTCCATAGATGTGCTGGAAATGTTACTAACACAGATTAAGCAGTTCAGTGATCCTCTGTAGTGCCTTTGGTTTTTGTGATTGCCGGGTCATTTTCCATTCATTATACCTCTTTCTCTTCCATACTGGGCCAAGTATCCTTCTGTGTTGAGTTGAATATCACTCAGGTTCAGCACCTTGGCTCAGAGGCCTGGTTGCTTCATTCTTTGTAATTCTCACTTTTTCGTTTGGCAGCCAACACATTTTCATCACCTGGCCTCTTTCCTGAAATACATACTTGTTTCTTTTTTACAATTCACAAATCGTTTATTTCACCATTGTGCAAAAGTTACCCTTTTCTTTAGGAATTAATCAAACATAATCATTTGGTTCTTCACTGACTGTCTTGCTTATAATATCTTCTAAAACATTATTATCTGTTCATATACCTAATGTATAAATACGAGTCTCTTGCTTCCATATCCTTATTATATCTTCAAAAGCCACTTATGTTTTACTGTTTGAATATCTGAGCGTTTTATATAGAAAGCTACTGTTAAGGATATAGCTGGCATATAGAAAAAGCATTGCTAGACTTTTAAAAAATCATCAAAGGAGCAATTCCACCTTCAGCTATGATGGAGTAGCTGGAACTGAATTTTCTCTCATAATACAAATGACTAGAAAAGTGGACAAAATATATGAAGCAACTGTTTGCAGACATTGATCAAAAGGCAGTGCAGGGGTGTCTGGTTGGCTCAGTCAGTTGAGTGTCTGACTTCAGCTCAGGTCATGATCTCATGGTTCATGGGTTCGAGCCCCATGTCAGGCTCTGTGATGACAGCTCAGAGCCTGAAGCCTGCTTCAGATTCTGTGTCTCCTCTCTTCCTGCCCCTTCCCAGCTCATGCTCTGTCTTTCCCTCAAAAATAAATAAACATTAAAAAAAATAAAACAAAAAAGGCAGTGCAGGCTTGCGATCTTTGAGAGAAGGGACACGTGAGGTGAGGCTTGCCTTCTCTCAGCTTTCTGCATGAACGCGCTTCCAAACCACAGTCACTGGAGGGGAGCCCAAACACAGCATGGTGGTCTCCCTGGTAGAGAATATGGAATTGGAGATTGGGGATTGAGGTGACTGGGCTCTGAGGCATAATATGTTGGAGACAATGGACATATGTGGAGAAAAAGGTAAAAAGTCTGGATAAGGGTCCCTTTGAATTTGTCACTGAATAACAAAACTGCATGCATTTGATGAAATTCCTTAAGTTTGAGAAAATAATTATAGTGATTTGTAAGTGGGACAACTCCCAGAGTTCTCATATAACGGAGAGAAAACCCAAATATATTGATGAAAAATTATAAGAACTTACAGAAGATTTTAGTTATCTCACTGGATGAAAGGACAGTGTAAATATTTATATACACGTATACTGGCAATGAACAAATAGAAAATTAGACAAAATTTTTAAAAGGACAATTCCATTTAAAAAAATGGAACATGAAATTCTTAGGGGTGGATATAAATTCAAAAGTGCACAGCATGTACAATGAGATCTATAAAACATTGTTAAAAAGTCATTGGCAAATAAAGAAGACTTTAATAAACAGAGATAGAAAACCTATTAAGAGATTGAAAGACTCATTGTTGTTAGGATATAAATTCTCCCCAAATGGATCTGGAAATTCTATCCTATTCCAATCAAATTCCAGCACATTTTTGTTTGTACATTAATTAGTCAACTCTAAAATTGATATGCAATACAAAAGACCTAAAATGGCAAAACAATTCTGAATAAAAGTTTGGAGAATTTTATCTGATTTCAAGAGTTATAGTACAGCCGCAAAAATTGAGGAGGAGGATGTGAGTATAAGGACAGAAATCAGTGGAACAGAATAAATAGTCTAGAAACAGATAGTACACAACCATGGTTATTTGATTTTCTATGAAGATGGACATATTATTTTTATAAATAGAATAACAGTTTAATAAAGAAAAAGTAATAAACATGATAAAAAGCTCTGCTTCGTTACAACCTGAATGTTACTTGTTACTCTCCGAAACTCTGTTTCTTCCTGTGCACATTGAGGATGTGATAATCACATAGACAAATCATTAATGTTACTTACACAAATATTTATATTACTTGTCCAAGGGAAAGATCCTTTCAAGTAAATAATGTGACTGTAGGCTTGAAAGCACTTGGAAACATTAGAAAATAACATCAACATGTTGTCATTTTATCCTGCCATGCCTGCTCATGTCTCTGTCTACTAAATTATATATTTTTTTCGTTATGCTCATAAGTAGTTGCAATTTTTACTCATGTGTAAAACATGCTGCTTAGTTGACATGATAAGGTATGAATATTATAGAAGCAGCCAGTGAAATCTCTCAAAAGTGGTCCTCTTTATGCAGAGAACCTAATTATTTTACAATTAACTAAGATCAATGTGACTATTTTAAGAAATTGTTGGTTTTTGTTTAATATGTAATTAGTTAAGCATAAATCATTGACAGAATGCTATTAGATGTTTCATTATAGAAATTCATACCAAGTTTTAAGTGTTTTTCCTAGGGAAAGGGAAGATCGTATAAGTATGCAGCACGTAAAACATATGACATACATTGTATAGTACGGCTTGAAAAGTGAAATTCTGTATTATGAGGGAAGACCAATGAGAACTCTAGCTTGTGAACTACCGTGCCTGAGAACAGGGCAAGCCAAACATTTCAGGAACTATGAATGTGTTTAGTTGGATATGTATGCACAGCTCTCCTTGTGCATGTAAAGTTGCTTTGTTAGTTGTTTTCAAATATGTATACTTTTGTTTGGTGTGTTTACCTATGTAATAATAGAGGCATGGAAACGAAGTTAATAGGTTTTAAAAAATAAAAAGTTTGCAAAATGGCTTTAGATGCATGGCTTTCAAGATGTTTTGTCTTTTGGGTTAGTTGCTTTTTTTCCCACAACATTATCTTTGATTGCTATTTTTGGGAAAATAGGCACGTTGTAGTGTCGGAAATTAAAGTAGATGAAAGATACCAAATTCTCATGAACTTTATAACCAGTCAGCCTCTACAGCAAAGTTAAAATAGGTATATTTAATTTCATAGAATTTCATCAATTCCTCAAACAGGTTTAAAGGCTCTAGAGAGTATGCTGTCTATATTAATTACTATTTTATTGGTTGGGCTAGTAGTGACTTTTCATGGGGCTTTTCATGGGGATTTTCTCCATAAGGAATTAAAGAGCATGTAAATACTTTTTCCATTCTCCTTACTTTTTACTTTGTCATTTCATGGTTTTTTTTTTGTTCAGAATTGTGAAGACCTATTTACTAATGAGAGTCTTCTGTCCATATAGTCATTTTCCTACCTGCTTAGAATATTTTCCAGGCTGATTTCAACAAATAAGAAACATTAAAAATTAGTCTTAAGCTCTTACTCTCTGCTCTCCTACTCAAGAGAAAAAAGATGAAAAAAGAATAGATTAAGTTACAATTCCTAAAATGTGTCCTATAATTATGAACTAAATTATTGGATATTAATTACATTTTAATATCTGTAATAAAATATTTAAAATGTGAATTCATATATATTGGGGTTAGGGGAATTACTAAAATGGGAATTAGTAAAATATACTCTCATTACTCCTTAATATATCATTAGTAAATGTTATGGGTTTTTTTTTTAATGTTTTTATTTATTTTGAGACAGAGAGAGACCATGAGCGGGGGAGGGGCAGAGAGAGAAGGAGACACAGAATCTGAAGCAGGCTCCAGGCTCCGAGCTGTCAGCACAGAGCCTGACGTGGGCCCCGAACTCACAGACCGTGAGATCATGACCTGAGCTGAAGTCGGACGCTTAACCGACTGAGCCACCCAGGTGCCCCTATGTTATGGTTTTTTTTTAAGTTTATTTATTTATTTTGAGAGAGAGAGCACGCATATGTGCACCAGCGGGGTAAGGGGAGAGACAGAATCCCAAGCAGCCTCTGAGCTGTCAGCACAGAGTTCAATGCAGGGCTCAATCTCATGAACTGTTAGATCATGACCTGAGCCAAAGTCAAGAGATGCTTAACCGACTAAGCCCCCCACCTGTCCCAGTAAATGTTATGTTCTAAATAAACCTAGGAAAATATGACAATTTGGATAATTTACTGTAAAACTTATCTATTTTTCGGACTGTAATTGGCATAATTATCAATTAAATAGGGTGTTCATGGTTCTTATTTTCAGAATCCTAAAAGATAATCATTGGTAATATAAAAACATTTAAATTCTAGTGTGTTGAATCACATAGTTGAGTTAATTCACATGTATATCAGCTAAATTAATCAAACTTGGAATGGAATCAGAAAACAAACAAGTTATCTCTTTTAAAACTGCTTGAACGTTGAAATTAGGCATTTCTATGTTCCCATCCAATGGCTGTTGTAGGCAAAACAGTATAAACTATTTAGCAGTCTAGTCTGATATAATGTTTATCTGTATATATTCTTTTGCTCTCATAAATTAAAACTGTAACAAATTAGTTGTATATAAAAATATTTTAGTATAAGCCTATTATAACAATTCACTATCTCATTAAAGCACATTAAATGAGAGGTTTTTATTTACAACGAAAAAGACTCCTGAGGTTTCCTTAATATTAAAAATACAATTAGAAATATATCTTTTTTTAAATTTTTTTTTCAACGTTTATTGATTTTTGGGACAGAGAGAGACAGAGCATGAACGGGGGAGGGGCAGAGAGAGAGGGAGACACAGAATCGGAAACAGACTCCAGGCTCTGAGCCATCAGCCCAGAGGCGAGATCGCGACCCGGCTGAAGTCGGACGCTTAACCGACTGCGCCACCCAGGCGCCCCGAAATATATCTTTTTTAAAAGACTATTGAATGAAACATAGTTTTCAAAATTCAAAAAAGAGACTTCATTACCTTCTCTTTCAAAGATGTTTTATTCTCCAAAAAATAACCCAACTGCTGATTTGGGTCTGAAAGAGGTATATAAGCCAACTTATTCTCTCTCTCTTTGTTTCTCTCTCAGTCTCCCTCTTTGCCTGTCTCTCTGGCCATACAACTAATTATAAGCTGCCTTGACCAAAGCTTTTCTGTGTAAACCAAATGATTGTACAACAAGCATCACTCAGCTTTACTTTTACATGAGTAAATTAAAACCACATATTAATCAATTTTATTTTTGAGACAGAGAGACAGAGCATGAACGGGGGAGGGGCAGAGAGAGAGGGAGACACAGAATCGGAAACAGGCTCCAGGCTCTGAGCCATCAGCCCAGAGCCCGACGCGGGGCTCGAACTCACGGACCAGGAGATCATTACCTGAGTTGAAGTGGGACGCTTAACCGACTGAGCCACCCAGGCACCCCCTATAGTTAATTTTTAAAGTTTATTTATTTGAGAGAGAGAGAGAGAGAGAGAGAGAGAGAGAGAGAGAATATCTCAGGAGCCTGAAGTAGGGCTCCACGCCCTGCAACTAGAGTTGGGGCTTGAACTCAGGAACCACTGTGAGATCATAACCTGAGCTGAAACCAAGAGTGGGAAGCTAAACTGACTAAGCCACCCAGGCACCCCTCATTACCTATCATTTAAATTAGAACTTAGAATCCATACTTTTATATAGTGGGTCAAAGACAAGTGGCATCCTAGTTCTTGAGTGGAGTCATTCCATTGATTCTTTGATGTTAAACCAAAAAATATGTCACGGATACTTTTTGTTTCATTTCTCTTCTGTACTTGGAAATAATAATACAACTTGTAATTGGGTTGAAATAATTATTCAGGGAAAGGAATCAGGAAAAAAGATAATTCTGGTTTTTTCCACCCCTACTATCAATTCTCTATAGAAATTGCCTGTTTTTATCTGCAAAGTAGGCTACTTGAATTACTTCCATATTTCACATTATCTTAATGACTTTTTTAAAATATAACTTATTGCCAAGTTAGCTAATACATACAGTGTATACAGTGTGTTCTTGGTTTCAGGGGTAGATTCTATCTCAATTACTTTTTTTTTTTAAGTTTATTTATTTCTTTTGAGAGACAGAGCGCATTGCGGGGAGGGGCAGAGAGAGGGAGAGAGAGAATTCCAAGCAGGCTTCTCACTGTTAGTGCAGAGGCCGATGTGGGTCTTGAACTCACGAACCGTGAGATCATGACCTGAGCCGAAATCAAGAGTCAGATGCTGAACTGACTGAGCCACACAGGCACCCCATATCTTAATCACTTTTAATCACAGATCTTTTGAATAGCAAATGAAGTTCACCATGAATTCTTGCTTTTGTCAATGTGTTAGAAACTTTCAACATCATTTTTGAGACAGTACTATGTTACAATGTAGATGGCTTCATATTTATAATAATTAAAATTAATCTTTAGATAAAATAAGAAATTTATTTATTGACATAGGAAAGAATAATTTTAATGGTTATAAACACATCATTCTAATTTTTTTAAATTGAAATGTATATGTAATTTATTTATAATTTGTGGTAATTGATACATGTTTTTCTCGCAGATTATGTAAAGACCAGGACAGAGACCACATTAGAAAAAGGTAAACATTCATTTGTATGCTAACTAGAATGTGTGTAAGGCACTTAGAAATTCAATTTTTAGTTTTCTTTGATACGGAGTTCATCATAACCCCATGCCATCTTTGAAATGGTGTTTTCAGTAGATATAATGAAAAATTAGAAACAAATACATGCTATTTGGTAGGGAAGCCTTCAGATGCTATATTTACACCCATTTTAATAAAGCATGATATTTAGTATTAGATCAGTCACATTCCAGAGTCATGCACATGCTATTTCAACATCTCCGGAACAGTACTTTAGATGCCTCTAATCTTTAGTTCTCAGAGCTCTAATCCCTTGATATCTCAGCATTGTGTAGCTTTGGCAAGCTTTATCCAGTATTCCCCTGAATGAATATATGCCTTTGAGTTGTCAACAGTCTGTATGCAGAAGTAAATGGAAATATTTAACAATAAGTGCTCTTGTCAATGTTATTTAGTGTGTGTGCATACTTTTTATTTTGTGATTTAAATTATTTTATTTATTGATTTTACCTAAAAATAATTATTTTCTGATGAATATCTTATATTAGCACATGAAAAAAATGTACCAATATATTAAGAAAGATATTCTCCTTTTAGGAAAGTCTAGGAACTTACTTGGTCCAATTACCATTTATATCATTTGCATTTGAATGACATAACACTAAACAATGAGATCAAATTACTTAACTCAGACATGAAAAAGCTACAAAATTCAGTGTATTTTAATTTTACTGACTTTGATTTAACTGTGTGAGGGAGTTGAAAGATTTGTGAGTGATAACCTTAAGACATTAGACTTTGAATCAACATTTGTAAAATAAATTCAGTGGCAAAGTTTGTACAAATACCATTGGTGGATATATTTATTTACAAATTTTAAATTAGCTTTCTTAAAATGCCAAGTTAATCTTTACAAAAATGTTCAATGCTTCAATTAAAAGAAAGGAAATACCAACATTTTTTTTTAAAATTTTTTTTTTCAACGTTTATTTATTTTTGGGACAGAGAGAGACAGAGCATGAACGGGGGAGGGGCAGAGAGAGAGGGAGACACAGAATCGGAAACAGGCTCCAGGCTCTGAGCCATCAGCCCAGAGCCTGACACGGGGCTCGAACTCACGGACCGCGAGATCGTGACCTGGCTGAAGTCGGACGCTTAACCGACTGCGCCACCCAGGCGCCCCGGAAATACCAACATTTAAATGTTAGAATGTTTTTATAAAAATGTGAAATTAGGAAAAAATTACATGCAGAAAAAATTTAACATATAATTATGGTATTTATTGTATATTTAATAATTTAGAATCCATTTTTTTTTACTAATTCATGTTAATATTTTTCCGAAAATGCAGTATCTTATTGTTACCAAAGTTAATTGGCTCCAAACAGTAAAAATATTGACACTGTATGAAATACAATCTTATAAACTGTAAAGCACAGTATACATTATTAGATGTGAGGGAAAAGAACATGGGATACACAGGTGCTTACCTAAGAACCACAGGAATCACTTCCCCTAATTGAATCCCTATTTCCTTTTCCTTTCCTCTATGAAATGAGCATATTCAGAGAAACAATTCTTTTACCTTTAACAAGTTATGAATCTATATTTTTTTCTGAGTTTGTCAGATTGGAATCAACTCAAGAAAAAAATATATATATCATTTCCTTAGATACAAGGCAGAAATGTTCATCCTGTGTAGGTTTATGGAGTTCTTAATCATCCTAGAATAGTGGTCATATTCAAGAGCAAAATAAGGGCTCCTCAATTTTGATTATAATCTACTCCAGTTCACTGCATTGCTTTGCTCAGTGTGATCACCAAGCCTCCAGAATCCCCAATCTGTAGAGTTCAAATTCAGCATTTGTAGGAGATATGACAATAAGTAGGAGACCCAGGGATGAGAGATATGCTGTGTCAAAGGAAGAGCAAAGATCAAGGAGCAACTTGAATGAAAACATTTGTCAAGAGTCAGGGAGGTAGGTGGCAAAGTTGCTTGGCTTAAAAGGTTGTTAGCAGTGAGGTAGGCAGGTAGGTAATTAGTTTCCTAGTTAGGAGTTCCTCTTCTCTTCATTCTTAATTGATATAGTACATGGAAATTAGAGACTAAGGCTATTAATACTATTCACATGTGTTAAAAAATGTTCAGATGCCATAACCAATGTATAATAAAGACCTCTAAGCATATCAATTTGAAGTTAACTCTGTGATATGTTTTCTAGCATCAATATTGGAACAGTTATAAAGGCAACCATTTTGAAATGGTCTGGTTTAAACAATTGTCAAGTATGCAGCCTCAAACAAAAGTTAACAGTGAAAATTAATGTGGTTTGTGGAGGTTGGTCTATAGCTTGAAGTCTGTATTTTGTGTTTTAACCAAGCATCAGTTTAGGCCAAGGATTGTGTATATAGATTTAATAGGAATATTACTTTATCTGAGGAATATAGTGCATGAGTTTCTTGATTTGTAGCCTTATTTTAAACTGTAGACCCAAGGAGAATTATTTTGCAAATGTGCAATTTCAACTCTGTCCTAAAATAAATTCATATCCTACAATGGGTCCCCATAAATAACAACTTGTAGTTGCAGAATTTCTTAATTATAGTTCTCAGCATAGTTTCTTATTGTTTTCTATTTTTATATGCAATATATTTTACCTCCTCCTTTTTGTTAAACATAGAATTCTTATATTCTCCGTCAAGATGATTTCAAATTTCATAAGAAGTACACACTACGGTCAAAATGTATCAAAATAATATTTGAATGTATTTTTTGCTCTTTCTCTTATAGAAAAGCATTACAAAAATTTAGAATTGTTTTTTTTCCCTTCTGCCATAAACTTAACCACAAATTGTTACTATGGGAATAATAGTAACATTCACCTTGAGAAACAAGAGGCAATAAAGAAACAAAATAACCTTCAAATTGGTACTTTGAGAAGTAATAGAAAGTAGATATTTTATACTATATTAAATAGAATGTTTTATTTAATAAAACAGTGCTCTCATGGGAAATTGTTTTTTTTTTCTGAAGATCTGCAACTGTTGCAGAAATCTTTAACATTATTAAATATATGCTCTTTTCATAGTAAAACACTCCTGAGTATTGCTTCCCTGAGACAGAAGAACAAGTTGCTTTAAGATGTAAAAGGATATACTACAGTTCATTTTGCCACTCTGGTAATATAGGTGCAGGGGAAAAATGAAGAAATTGGAGCTTTGCCCTAAAAAATTCAAGCCCCATATATCTTACGGTCATAATTTTGAAAATAAATTTAATTCTCTTCTTTACAGAGTACGCATGTAGACAAGGTTTGTAATGTAGATCACAGTGGCACAACTTTGTGGCAGCTGTGTTTAGTCTGGTTTGGAGTACTATCAAAGAATGGGTATTAGGTTTTTTTTCAAATGCCTCTCCAATCCCTGAACATGTATTTCCTTTCTGATTCTATACTGTTGGAGTCACTCCAATGCCTGGAAGAAGAAAAATAAGAGACACAGTGGTAGATGTCACACCTAATACAGATTCCAGCATAAGTATTCAGGAACTTCTAAGAATAGCTCTGAAAGCTTCCATACGCCTCAAAGCTTCTGCTCCAATATTTTAAAAATTGAAACCATTGTAATAACGCAAGACATTACACTTCTTTCCCTAATGAGAGCCTACCCCTGAAAAATATGAAATATTCCTAGGTCTTTCCTAAATGCCAATGCACGTAAGCCTAATAAACATAATTAGACCAAAATTTTGTCATAATATTTTGTACTTCCAAACCAAGGGTAAAATAAAATACCTTTATTCTCTCCATTCATGAAATAGTTGATAGTTATTGCCCTACTAATTTACTATGAGAAATTTAGAGCTTGAAATTTCAATAGCAACTATATGTGACAATAGATGTATCTTCCTTATTCTAAATGTCACAGTAGATGCAGATTATTTAATATTGTGCAGTTGTGGATAAAGTTCTATGTTTATCTTTTATCTTTCACTTTTCATGTTTACTCACTAAGTAACTTCCACTTTGTCAGTTATACATTTAATCAACACAAATTATGCACAAAAAAGAGTATTCTTTCTGACATTTTTATAATTTCTAGAAAAGCCAGAATTCTGCTTTTTGGATGAAGACAGTGGAATCTGTCGAGGTTATATGACTAGGTATTTTTACAGCAATGACACAAAGCAGTGTGAACGTTTCAAGTACGGTGGGTGCCTTGGCAATCAAAACAACTTTGAATCACTTGAGGAATGCAAGAACACCTGTGAAGATGCAGGTAAGTTTATTTCCCATCTCGTTTTACTTCATTTAGAGTCATTCCTTTAAAAATAAGGCATCTTAGAAGATGTTCAGCTTTACTCAGTTTTTGTTCCAGCCATGCAAATGAAGATACATTTGCATCCACTAAATCTGCTAAAAATCAGTCACTATGTTAACTTAAAAAAAAGAGGGCACTTGGGTGGCTCAGTCAGTTGAGCATCCAACTCTTGACTTCAGCTCAGGTCGTGATCCTGGGGTCATGATCTCATGGTCATAATCTCAAGACCCACGTCAGGCTCTGCTCTGACAATGCGGAGACTGGTCAAGATTCTCTCTCTCCTCTCTCTCCCTCTCCTCTTCTCTAAAATAAAATAAATAATTTTGTAAAGCAATAGAAAGTTAGGAAATGTATAGTGGAAATTATTTCCATAGATTTTTTTTAAGTTACATTACTTAATTTTCTTTCCTGAGAATATTGTAGTACAATGTAGGCATAAGAATCAGGCTGCTGAAATCCCTTAGATTTATAACAATTTGAGAGCAAGTAGTACTTTGGAACCTACCACAGAAAATCAATCATCTTTTTTCTAACCATAAAATTTATTAAAGGATTGCCTTAAACTTTAACTGTTAACTTTTTTGGCCAAGAACTACAAAGTTGCTCACAGAAATATTATCTTTTTAACTGTATATATAACTGTATATTAACTGTATATGTGAGTATAGTAAATATTTACTGTTAACTAATTTAACATAGCAATGTGAAAAAATTTTCAGAAGTCTACTCTTAACACAACCACTATGCTATGCTTTACATGTACAATTATGAACTTATGACACTGCTGTGTTTTAATTGGCTGTATTTTTTTCCCAGTGAATGATAACCAGCTGGATATGATTGTGAATAATACATTACTGTCTGAGACTACGGACAGTATATTACCACTTTATTCTACGACTAATATGTTACTGCCTGAATCTGTGAATAGTACATTACCGCTTGATTCTGTGAATAATGACTCCTTCACTCCCCAGCCTACCAACGTCCCTAGCTTTTTTGGTAAGAATCTTTTTAAAATTGCTACCAGAAAAATATTATGGTAGAAATAGAAATGGAAGGTATATTAGAACTTTGCTTTTTTAAACAATGTAGCTCTTGTTATCTAATAATAGGTGTGTTGAAATACTGAGATTCAAAATATTTAAGTCTTTCAGTCTCATAAGGGTGATAATTTTCCTAATCTATTTTAAAGTATGCTGTGAAGTAGGCTTTTGATTATATATCACATGAAAACTTCCCTATGATATTCAACTCTATGCCAAATTATCATATAAAATAATTCTCACGATTATCAGCATCAACATCTGATGGTAAAGTGCTATAATGGCAGCAATGTGTAAGGTGCTCTTAAATTGAGCATGGTATTGGGCAAGGCCTCAGGTGCTTGGTCAC
This sequence comes from Felis catus, assembly GCF_018350175.1. Taxonomy (NCBI): domain Eukaryota; kingdom Metazoa; phylum Chordata; class Mammalia; order Carnivora; family Felidae; genus Felis; species Felis catus. Next base: position 174,608,911 of record NC_058375.1, on the reverse strand, counting down.
AGAACAGATTAGGAATTTGTTGACTAGCCATCCCCAAAGGTTAGGTCACTCTCTGAAAGGAATTTTCTTTTGGATTTCTGCAAAATTCTTTTCTGGGCTATGCCTGGGCTATTTAGGGCTATTCTGAAGATACTTTTCAGCATATTTATCAAATTTAAACAAACATTAAGGAAATATACCAACAAAACTCCAGAGCTGGAAAAAATAGTAAAATATTGGAAAACGTAACCAGACACCACAAATATCTGGGCAGTTAAAAAGAATCTAGAAAGCTGAAAGTTAACAGGATAAAGATAAGGTTCTACCTAAATTTTAAAAGTCACATGTGCTCATTCAAGAATTGGAGATTTTGCTTAGAAGCAGTCCATGTGAAAGTTTTAAACGTAAAGTTGACAAGAGTTGGAAGAGTTCTGTGGCTGTTAAATTTGTAGCCTTTGGGTAAAAAGAGACAGGGGCAGGGGTTCTCCACCCCAGCCATGTATCAGAATCAGATGGTATTCAGAATCAGACAGTCTCTGAGCAGGTCTTTGCAACAAACAAACAAACGAGCAAGCACATGGCAAACAAAATGTCTGCCCAGATGGATTTAAAGCACTGCAAATGTTAACTATCCCTCACCTAGAAGGAGGGATATACATACCGAGTTTAGTCCCACACTGACCTGATCACGTCTGTGGGATTTGCTTCAGCCCTGAATGCCATACCTTCGAAGTCACAAAGAGAACCGGAAACATGTTTACAGAACGACTGGGAAGTATAAGGAGATGTGAGAGCTAAAGAGGGAACATCATATAGGCTCTATCATGTGAAAGAAAAATTAGGTTCTCTACATCCCTAAACCTCTGTCCTCTCCATTTTAATCCGCTCCTCCCCACATCCTTACCCTTCCTTATTTCCCTCAAGCCAGCCTAAGGATCAGGATTAATTTGTGAAATCTAAAGTAGATGTCTCTTTCTGTAAAGTGTTTATTTTTTAATGTGAGGTCTTAAAAAATGAATGGGTAGTTTAGGGATTAAATTCCCTAAATTGTAGGCATTCAAATTCTAATAGCACTTGAGATGTCATTAAAGGGCATATAACATTTCAGAGGGAGTTTGAAAACATAGTATATTCAAATGCCTTCAGGTCCTTAGATTAGATTCTATAATTACAGCAATGAACTCAGTGCCAGATGAATTTGAGTCTCATTTTTAAACAATACTTTGTAATCATGGTAAGAATAAATGTCTTTCTAGTTCTGATTTTTTATCTGTAAACTTAAGTAATTTCATTGCATTGTTTGTGTTCTTGCAGCCCTGTGTCTTTCAGTGACATTTTGTTTAATCCAGTTAAGAGTCACATATTGAAAAAGCATGCTAAATCCTATGGTGTGAAAGATGTGGAAGTTTAGAATAACAAACTTAATGGGCTTAAAGATACATGTGATACAATATATCTGCTAATAAAATAAATGCATGAAATCAATTTTCAATATGTTTCAATATTTTTTGTTTGGATTACTTCACTAATTCAAATAAATGTCTTCATTCATTTGTCATTATAATCAATGGAGTAAGTCAGGAGATGTTTGCGCCTTAAAGTTCTATGAAATATAAAAATGATTTTTGGCAGGTACTTTACCAATATAGAAAGGAAGAGATGGGCACCTGGGTGACTCAGTCAGTTAAGCGTCCAGACTCTTGATCTCAGCTCAGGTCATGATCTTGAGGTTCGTGAATTTGAGCCCTCCATCGGGCCCTGTGCTAATGGTGCAGAGTCTGCTTGGGATTCTGTCTCTCCCTCTCCCTCTCTCTCTGCCCCTCCCCTGCTTGTGCTCTCTCCCTCAAAATAAATAAACTCAGAAGAAATGTCTTAATAAAAATTAAAAAAAAAAGAAAGGAAGAGATAAAATACATGTGAGAAAGTAAATGAGTTTTCAATACTGTCTGATAAATGTCCTGAGTTTTTACGTAGCTACACAATAAAAAGTATACCAAATTAATGGTTATAATGATAAATTATTAACTAAGGAAACAGTAAAAATTCACAACATGAACTTAAAAGAAAACATTAAGAGGATTTTTATTTAACACAAGAGACATTTAATTCTTTCATAGTAACTGCATTTAAAATTAGGGAAAATCTGCCTCCTTTCTTTTTGTCTAGAGAATTTTATTTTTTATTGTATTTGCTGGCTTCAAAATCTAAATTCCTTTAGCCAGTTTGACTGTTTTTCCTTTTTTTTTTCTAGGAGTATTTATTTCTCATTCTTTTGTTTTTCTAACATTCCTAAGTCAAAACATGAAATAATGTTGCAGGAACTACTATGGGAAGTTTGATACCAAGAGTGGCTTAATGTGTAAAGGGTGACAGTGAAGCTCCACCTTAACTATTTTTAAGATCTTCATGATCCCTCGTCCACCCCATCCAAGTGCAGGTCGGAATGCAGCCATCCCTCCTCAATGCGACCTGGATGATCCTTTCTCCATCTCATCCAAGTAGCGGAATGCAGGAAGGCAACTGTGCCCCCACGTTTCCTATACCTAGATTATCTCTCTCCTATTCCACCAAAGGTTTTTGCTGAGGTCTATGAAGACACTCTTCATATTCCAGCTCTAAAATAGTTACATCTACCAAAGTTTGCAATTATATTAAGATATTTTATTACAATTTAAGAAAATATGGTTCCATGGTTTTTTTTTTCATTTTCTTTTTAACATTTATTCATTTTTGAGAGACAGAGACAGAGCATGAGTGGGGGAGGGGCAGAGAGAGAGGGAGACACAGAATCCGAAACAGGCCCCAGGCTGTGAACTGTCAGCACAGAGCCCGATGCCGGGTGCGAACTCACGGATGTGAGATCAAGACACGAGAGCCGAAGTTGGCAGCTTAACTAAGCCACCCAAGCCCCGCTATGGTTCCATGTTTATGTAAGACCTTGTTATTCTAGGTTTTAGCAAATGTGTAAGCTTCTCTGTATTAGTTTCTTTTGAAAACATGTAAATCTTTTTTTTATTTTGATTCAGTGAATAGGAACAATATCATACCCCACAACACAAATAGGATAGTATTCATTTAAAATTCTTTCTGTTAAATAACAGTCCTTAGGTAGGATATTTGAATATTCCCAAAACACGCTAGATTATGTTGTTGTTATTAAGTAGAATATTTTTAAATATAATTTTAAAGTTTCTCTTCATGATGATAATAGGAAACATTTTGAAAGTTTTGCATGCTTTTACTAGAAAACGGTTTGGTGATTTTTTAAATTGCTATTTATTCTTAACTACATATTGCACATAATCTTGAGAATTTTTTTTTTCTAGTGAACCATCTTGACTGAAGATATCTGAATGCTTACCAAGCATTCTCTCACTACATGTGTGAGAGAAATAATTCTAAAACAATCTCTGTAAACATGTGCAGTTCTGTGCATAATTTTCAGAATGAAAAACTACCACAACTAGTTTTCTTTGACTTTTCCCTTGTGACTGGCACTATATTATAGTAGATAAAAGACTCCGAGCCTGAAGAGTTGGGCTCAAATCCCAGGTCTTTCACTTACTAGCTGTGCAACCTTGAGATACTTCATAACCTCTCTGAACCTTTTTTCCCAGTGTAAAATGAAGATGATAATATAGTACCCACCTCACAGGTTTTGTTGTCAAGTGAAATCAGTCGATATACATAGCTCACTTAGCATAGCGCCTGATACCTATTCCATGCTATATAAATATTACTCATTATTATTATTTATGGGATTCATAGAAATACACTGACAGTGCAGAGCCTGCTTGGGATTCTCTCTCTCTCTCTCTCTCTCTCTCTCTCTCTCTCTAAATAAACTTTTAAAAAAGTGATTTATTTTCTTAGTTCTCTTTACTTCTGTATGTCAGCTCTTAATAGCTGCCTTGGGACTACATCAGTTATATGATATTTGGGAGAAAAATCTTCAGATAGACTTCAAAAGCCCACTGGCAACTCAATCTGATATTTGGAAAGTCATTTGGGTACCTGAGACTCACTTTCTCTTGCCTGACTGTATTCAGCATATGCCCTACTGGCCAGATTCTACATACATGTGAAAAAAAAAAAACAGGGAGAAAAAAAAAACATAAACATAAAACAAACATATCCAGACACACGTAGACATACACATACATCTGACAGAGAAAAGAAACACCTATATATTTGACCTAGTCCCTCATTGCTTCACTGGCCTTTTGGAAGCGATGTTGTATAAACTGCCTGAATGAAAGTCACACACCATTACTGTTAATTTATAGATTTGCAAGACAATGTTGTCTTCTATTTGGCCTCTTGTTGAAGATGTGCTTATACATGGCAACCGTGGAAACTCTTGGAAAGAAACCATCCCCCATAATCTAAAGAGTTAAACATGCAGCTACATACCACAGTTAATCACCAGCACTGTCAACAACTGTGAAAAACCCCACTTCATCAAAAACCCACTGAAATAGCCCCCAAAAAGTGTCTTGTTTTTCACAATGTGCTCTCAGACCAAGAAGCATAGAAACTTCCCTCATAACCTAAATATGCCTGCATGGTGAATCTGATGCCTCATACCCTGATTTTCTGATAAGGTGACTTTCTAAAAATAGATAGCTTGTGGAAGGGATCCATAAGACCTTCTATTTCCTGCCGGTAGAGCTGGTGAAAAACAAAAATGTGGCACTTCATCTCTGCCAAGACTGCTTCATCCAAATACAGTCACCCGAGGTGACCACTGACTACTTACACTAATCCTTTTCTTCCTGGACCATCTCTGGTTTTAACAAGGATAAATTTTCTGCCCCAGTCATGAGATTCCCCCAGAGAAGTGTTTCTAAAACTTGAATACACAGATACTTTTAAAGAAAAAAACCATAGACTTCTAATTATTTTTAAACCAAATTATATTGTATGACATTAATTTTGTATGGACAAGTAAAATAGTAGGAATAAACTAGTTATGCATGTGACGATTATACAACCATAAATCAAAACTTATTCACAAATTAATACAAGCTACAAACAAATTAATGATGGCACTTTAAAAATATTTTTAATATTTATTTATTTATTTATTTGAGAGAGAGAGAGAGAGAGAGAGAGAGAGAGAGAGAGAGAGAGAGAGAGAGAGAGAGAGAGACAGTGTTAGAGAAAGAACAGGAGCAGGGGAGAGGCAGAGAGAGCAAGAGACAGAATCAGAAGCAGGTTCCAGTCTCTGATCTGTTAGCACAGAGCCTGATGTGGGGCTGAAACCCATGAACTGGGAGATGATGACCTGAGCCAAAGTCAAATGCTCAACCAACTGAGCCATCCAAGCACCCCACGGCACTTTTTAATTGAAATTGGGGGTACCTGGGTGGCTCAGTCGGTTAATCGGCCAACTTCTGGTCAGGTTGTGATCTCCCGGTTCATGAGTTTGAGCCCTTTATCAGGCTCTGTGCTGACAACTCAGAGTCTGGAGCCTGCTTCAGATTCTGTGTCTCCCTCTTTCTCTGCCCCTCCTCCTCTCGCATTCTCTCTCTCTCTCTCTCTCTCTCAAAAATAAACAAACACTAAAAAATATATATAGTTGACATACAATATTATGTTAGTTTCAGGAGTACATTTATGGTGATTTGACATTTATGTTCACTATAAAATGATCACATAAATGTGGTTACCATCTGTCATCATACAAATTACAATATTATTGATTATACTCTCTCTGTTGTACTTTATACCCCCATGACTTATTTTATAACTGGCACTTTGTGCCTCTTAATCACCTTTATATATTTTTGTCTATTCCTCTACCCCTTTGCCTTCTTACAACCACGAGTTTATTCTCTCTGTTTATAAGTTTTGTTTTTTATATTCCAGTATAAGGAATGGTAATGGAACTTGTCTTTCTCTGACTTATCTTATTTGGCATAATACCCTCTATGGCTGACCATGATCTCACAAATTGCAAGTTCTCTTTCTCTTTTCTTTCTTTCTTTCTTTTTCTTTCTTTCTTTCTTTCTTTCTTTCTTTCTTTCTTTCTTTCTTTCTTTCTTTCTTTCTTTCTTTTTATGGCTGAGTGATATTCCATTGGGGGTATGTATATGTATGCATATACCACATCTTTATCCATTCATTTATTGATGGATATTTGGGGTGCTTCCCTATCTTGGCTATTGTAAATAACACTGCAGTGAACATAGGGGTGAACATATCTTTTTAAATTAGTGTTTGCCTTCTTTGGATACTCAGTAGTGAAATTATTGGATCATAAGGTATTTCTAATTTTTTAAGAAGCCTCCATATAGTTTTCCATAGCTGCCTCGAAATATACTTCCATCAAAAGCACACGAGGGTTCCTTTTCCTCCACATTCTTGCCAACGCTTGTTATTTCTCGTCTTTTTGATACTAGCTATTCTGACAGGTCTAAGGTGACAACTCGTTGTTTTGATTTGCACTTCCTTGATGATTAGTAATGTTGAGCTTCTTTTCATGCACAGTAAAACCTTGGTTTGAGCATAATTTGTCCTGGAAACATTCTGTGTTTGAAATTGTTCATAATGAAACTTAGGAGAAAAAGTAATTTCACTAAACTTACCATTTGGTTTTGTCTTGGATTACCTAATACAATTAGTAGAACCTTGGTTTGCAAGCATAATTCGTTCCAAAAACATGCTTGTAATCAAGGCACTTGTATATCAAAGTGAATTTCCCCATAAGAAATAATGGATTCATTGCACAACCCAAAGATATTCACATAGAAATGATTACAATGCTGTAATATAATACAAAATAATAAAGAAAATATAAAATATAAAGAAACATAAACAAATTAACCTGCACCTCCCTTTGAAAGCCTTCGTGGCTGGTATTAGGGAGACAAGAGAGAGGAGGGTTATTGTGTAGGATGACTTTCATGATCACTAACGGGATCCCTGCTATCTCTTGGCTCAGTGGAATCTTTCTCCATGGGGGCCTTTGTATATGCTCTCACAAATGTTGACTACAGGCCAGTATTAATAAACTCTTGTCATATACTGCTTTTAATGTAACTGGCAATAAAGCAGCAGAGGAAAAGGGTCTATATCTGTAGGCAGCCTGACCTAGAATGAGGCAAACCATTCCTAAGTTTACCTTTGTATGGAAAAGTGAAGGACTGTCCACAGGAGCTTTGAAGTGACAAAAAATACACTAGTGCCAGTTGTGGGCACCTTCCAACATTCTGAAAAATCCCTGACTTCTGCCAAACACTGTGGCCTGAGACCCAGCATCCGAGCATGGGAGACAATCACCCACAATCCCGCAGCAAGAGGAAGAGAGGGAGAGAGAGAGAGAGAGAGAAGAACCATTGGCTCAGTTGTGATCATGTGATGTTCAGCATCACATACTACTCATATTGCAAGACACCACTCATTTATCAAGTTAAAATTTATTAGAAATGTTTGTTCATCTTGTGGAACACTCACAGAACAAGTTATCCACAATCCAAGGTTTTACTGTATTTCGTTGCCATTTGTATGTCTACTTTAGAAAAATGTCTATTCAGGTCATCTGCTTACTTTTAAATTGTTGTTTTAGTGTTGAATTGTACAAGTTCTTTGTATATTTTGTGTATGAACACTTTTCAGATACATCATTTGCAAATAGCTTCTCAGTCTTAGAAGGCTGCCTTTTAGTTTTGTTGATCGTTTCCTTTGCTGTGCAAAAAAGCTTTTTATCTTGATGTAGTCCAACCTGTTTATTTTTGCTTTTGTTGCCTTTGCCTGAGGAGACAAACTCCTAAAATATTGGTAAAACCAATGTTCAGGAGTTTATTGCCTATGTTTTCTTTCAGGAGTTTATTTATAGTTTCAGGTCTTAACATACAGGTCTTTAATCCATTTTATTTTTGAACATGGTAAAGAAAGTGGTCCAGCTTTATTCTTTTGCAAGTAGCTGACCAGTTTTCCCAAAACCACTTATTGTAAAGACTTGTTTTTTGTCCACTATGTATTCTTCCCTCCTTTGTCATAGATTAATTGACCATATGAGTTTGGGTTTATTTCTGGGCATTTTTGTTCCATTGATCTGTGTGTCTGATTTTTAGTGGCACATGTTTTTTGTTAAAAGGGGAAAAAATCCCCATTATCATATGAATTTGGTATATATTGCTATAGAGCAGGTTAGGAATGAGGAATAGGTTAGAAAATCTTGTGCTACTCTATGTTGTAATTCTCTGACGGCCCTTCTTCTCTTTGAATAATGACCCATCTTTGCAAGAATAAGTTTGAGAAGCATTATTATAAAATCTATTAAGTAGGAAAATCCCAACTCCATCTTTTCTAGGGACACAGTAGAATATGGTTCCTAGTCTTCCATCAGATCTTAATGCTATTAAGTGGATAGCTGACTGGTTAATGCAAATATGATCACAGAATACATAAAAGCCTGGAACTCTGGTCTGTTATTTCTAGAATCAGTCCAGGGTGAATATGCAAATTCAATAATTCTTGTCTTTAAATATTTGATGTCTTTGATTACTGCTTGGCTCAGCACTGTTACTCTCAAGATTTGTTTCCACTGTCTTCATTTGATGACCTATCTTTTCCCTATTCAAACTTGATAAACTCCAACTCTACGCATGTAACTTGGGGTAAGAAATATAGAAGACATTCTGAACCTGAGCTTCACAGGAGAGAATTTGGAAATTGGATATAAAAAGGAAGTTGTGACAGCTTTCTTTTTCTAATAACTATTAAAATATCTTTACTTATTGTTATCTTCTAGTTAGTTTTCAGAGAACATATCATAGTGGTTAAGAGCACTGGGTTTGGGGCAAAAAGATGTGGATTTAAATTCTAATTCTATTTGCCAACTCTTTTTTGTGGCCTTGAAAAAAAATTATACAACTCTTGGCCTCAGCTTCCTCATTTGTTATATGTGGAGAGCATATCTCACAAAATTTTGTGATCATTATGATGACATATATAAAATTCTTAGCCCCAGGTTTAACATGCAATAAGGGGTCAAAAGTATTAGTATTTGAAGTTTTTGATGATGATTATCTGGTGTTGGTGGACGTTTATAGTAGGAAAAAATAATCGGGTATTACTTGTATATATTTTATTAGCAATAGTTTTTTAATATAACTAAAGCCTGTAACCTTGATCTGAAGTATCTTCATTCAGTATACTTAATACTATTACCTGAAATAAAATAAAGCACTTCTAAAATTCAAACATAATTATAAAACACCAATACATAGTGTCTTTGGATCATATTTCTAATCAGAAGACTTGCAAATCTGTGTTTCCAACTTTCTCTTATGACCTGAGGTTCAGATCCATTATACTTAATGTCGGTTCAGTTCAACAAATACCTCCTATATGATGGGAATTGTCACGGGAACTGGAAGTCTTTTGATAATAAAAAGGAAAGGTGGTTTTAGTCCTTCATAGGCTTGCCTTTGAAATGGGGGAAAGGCATAGATACAAAGATGACTTCACTGCCTGCACTATATGCTAAGACACAGAGCTGCACAAGTGTTATGGGAGGACAGGGTCACAATATTGTACTTCCACTGCAGGGTATCACAATTAAAATTTTGTCTTTTTAAAGCCTGGGTTCTATCTTCTATCTAATATCTTGGATTTATTTGTGTAGATGCTGGCTAATGCATGGGCATGGTTCACAGTTCTCTCTTTGTTCAGGGATTTTTCTAAGTAAAGCTACAATGAAAGAAAGCCATGATAAAATTATATGGGTGGCTCAGTTGGTTAAGTGTCCTGCTCTAGGTTTCAGCTCAGGTCATGATCTCATGGTTCGTGGGAAGGAGCCCAGTGTCAGGCTCTGAACTGACAGTGCAGAGCCCGCTTGGGATCTCTGTCCTCCTCTCTCTGTCCCTCCCCTGCTTGTGTGTTCTCTCTCTTTCTCAATATAAATAAATAAATATTAAAAACTAAAAAACATAAATTCTAAAGCTTATAGCTATATTTCATACTATATTTTAAAATATTCCATCTTCTAGGTCAATCAGTCTAGAAATACTAGAATTATCTTCTCTCTAGCTCTCTTCCTGCCCACAGTCAATGTGGTAATTAATTTTATCTATCTCCAATGTACCTACATCAGTTAGGGTCATCTCATATTCTCTTTTGTTGCAAGTCTCCTGTAGAATTTAGCCTGCATATGCCTGGTTGAGCTTGCTTCATGTATCAAGAAAGAGCGGAACTGTCTTTTTGATCCTTCGATACTTTTGGCTGTTCATTAATGTCTATATCATAAAATCCAAGTCTATAAGTAGTCAAAAACCTTCTTAATTTGATCTAAATCTACTCTTCCAGCCCTGCATCCCACTATACTCTCCATGTACTCTGTTCTTCAGATAGCCTGGAGATTTCAAAGTACCCCAAACAAACCAGGAATATCCTGACTTTTGTGCTTTCCTTCACCTATTTTCCCTGTATCTCTTCCCCTTGTTGAAATTACACTCTTCCTTAAATGCCAATCAAGAAACTAAATAAGCATTAATTTTCACCTTTCACTAAAATCTTGTAGGGTGTTCAATTTTGCAGATTTCATGAGGAAAAACTTTTCTAAATATAAGACATAATTATCTCAGGATAAATTATACTTGGAACAGTTTCATAATTTGTAATTTTACCATGGCTTGCTTTCTTTATGGTTTTATTTAGAAATATCCCTGGATGATGATAACTTTGTAAACACTTTCTATTGGGTTAGGCCATACCTAGGCCAAGAAATCCAACCAATAAGTAGCTATACAACTTCTCTTCTTCTTTTTTAATCTGTGAAGGCTTCCGTATCAGGGCAAGGTATCTTACTGTCTGTTCCTCCATGACCTTTCAATTTGAAATGCTTTTTTTTTTTTATTTTTTTTTAAATTTTTTTTTTCAACGTTTATTTATTTTTGGGACAGAGAGAGACAGAGCATGAACGGGGGAGGGGCAGAGAGAGAGGGAGACACAGAATCGGAAACAGGCTCCAGGCTCTGAGCCATCAGCCCAGAGCCTGATGCGGGGCTCGAACTCACGGACCGCGAGATCGTGACCTGGCTGAAGTCGGACGCTTAACCGACTGCGCCACCCAGGCGCCCCCTGAAATGCTTTTTACATTTCACTTTCAGCTACATTACTGTACACATAGGCCAAAAACAAAACAAACAAACAAAAAACCCAAAACCCCAAAACCAAAAAACAAAAATCCAAATCAAAACAAAACTCCACAGTACTCATTTTCCCATTCCCTGCTGTCTTTTCTTTTCTATATAGAATGTCAGTTTCTGCCATTTAACACCAATTCTCCCTTGTTAGTGAATGGACTTTTCCTGTAGTACAGATTTACTCTCTATAAGTAGCAAATTGACAGATGGCAGGTTTACTCTCCATTTCTAACCACAGATTCCAATATCCAGCCTTTTCCTTATGGCCCCAGGACTCTGGGATCTAAAAATATTTTTATTATCTAATAATATTTCTAACATTATATATTTTATTTTGTAATGTGAACATTATAATGGCAGACAACTTGAAAAAATAGAAAAGAAAAAGGAAAATCAACCATATTTGCATTTCACAGAGGCAATCGTGGCCAAACATTCTAGCATATTTCCTTCTAATATTTCTTTGCTATTTTTGATTCCTACCACACCATGAAGTAAATAAAATACAAGACTGAAAGTAGCTTCTGGAGAATCCCTAACAGCATAGAGGAAGCTCGGCATTGTGGAGCTATAACCTGGAGAACAGAAAGCTTCCTACATATGAAAACCATCTCTACAGTAATCAGCTACTTTTGTGGGTATGAGGAGAGAATAAAAGTGAATATAAATAAATGCACTGGAGGGGCTCAGTCAGTTGGGCATCTGACTGTGGCTCAGGTCATGATCTCACATCTCGTGAGTTCGAACCCTGCACTGGGCTCTGTGCTGACAGCTCAGAGCCTGGAGCCTGCTTCAGATTCTGTGTCTGTCTCTCTCTCCCATTCCCCTGCTTGCATCCTGTCTCTTTCTCTCTACCCAAAATAAATAAACATTGAAATAAATAAATAAATAAATACATACATACATACATACATACATACGCTTCAGTAAGGCCCACAGTAAGTAATTGTTTAGGCAATTTAAAACATCATTGTGTCAGTATATATTTATATAAACTTTCAGCAGAAAATTCAGCAGCATCTACCCAATTGTAAGTTGAATATAGCTTTTACACAATTCTAATTTTAGAAATGTCTCTAGAAATATCTGAACCAGTGTATAGATGCTCATGAGCCATTATCTGGAATTGAAAAAAAGTCATCTATATACACATGAGTAATGGATTGACTAAGTATACTATTGTCGATTCAAGAAATGAAATACTGTACATATTAAAAATGATATATATGAATATGGAAACATTCACAAAATATTATCAAGCATAAAAAGATACACAGTACTATATGCTCATACAGTATATGTTTACCTATGCAAACAATTTGCAGGAAGATATCCACCAAAACACTGAGGGTGGTTATGGGACAAGGGTCAAATTATAGAGAACTTTTGTTTTCTATTTGTTATACTTTTGTATTAATTCAGTGTTTTACAATGATAAACTGTAATTAGAAAGTTAAAATAGTTTTCTCTACTAGAAAATCATGGGAAAAAAAGAATATGTCATTCAAAGGAAAAAGGTTTATTATTCAATTCCCTTAAATAATCTCAGAAGACAAAAAATTTCCCAGCAAGTCATGGGATGGTTCATAAATCCTAAGTTGGTTGGTAAAATAAAAGCCTAAATATTATGTATGTAAAGTGGGAGCAGAAAGACACCATAGTAAATATCCAAAGTGACTATAAAATTTAAGGTTTACAGTCTAAGTTTCAGAGAAAATTTACATAAGCCACTTTAAATATAAAACTGATTTTTGGAGTACCACCAATTTAGCAGCCATACTAGATCATGGCAGTTCCTGGCAGAATAGAAGTGGATCCTGAATTCTGAAATCTATCATAGACCCTCTAAATGGAAGCTATTCAACTTGTTGCTAATGGCAAGATCAAGACAGAATGCATTTGGTTATTAAATTCCCTTTGGAAAATGAACAGAAGTCAGGTTAGTGTCCTTTTATTCTTGCTTAAATATCTGAATAATTATAACCTGGATCAAAACAATTACATTATGCAACTACTTCAAAACCTTTATATTTTCTTTCATTGTAGATATCAAAGTCTGGATTGTGAGTAGGTGAGTGCTTATGTTTATCTAGAATAAATATGTCAATTGAAAACAGTCAAGCTTATCTCCTCATGAGGTACAAGAAATTTCAATTTCCTCACTTTTGGAGATTGAGCCAGATGGTAATCAAGGACTCAAAAAATCTTGGAGCTAAAATGTCCTTGAGAAACCATCTATTTCATATTTTAATTATATTGTTGTCTGTGCTAAAGTAATCCAATGATACTCTCAACTTCTTTGAGTTAAAATGATTTTAGGAGAAATGACTTTGTTTACATAGAAGGTAGAATTCATGCTCTGAAGGTAATAGCCTTACAAAGACTCCCCATCTGATAATTATTGTATTAAAAACTTTTAAAAGTTAACTATAATACAACATTCTTAGTAACTAATTTCAGATTTTAACCTATCAAAATACTTGTATTTTTAGAGTTAGGAACTGCGATATTTATCTGGGTCGAAGGTGAGTTGTATTTGATAATCTGTGTAGGTAGTGATTAAAGTCAGGACAAACAAATTGAGATAGATGGACAACAGTAACTGGGTCAGTCACGGATAGATGCTTTTTAAGCAGGAGCCAGTGTCTGATAAGAGGGACAATTCAAGTCCATATACCAATTCCCAGGAGGTCAGAGAGCAGCAAGCCAGACACACTCTGGTTCCGATGTCAGAGTTTCAGATAGAGGCAATCTGATGCTTGAGACAAATTAACTTGTAGTGAAACTCTCTGATGGCATCTGTGCTGGTCAACTATAAAACCCCTGCCTTCTTCTTGCCCTGTCCCATATTATAGGAAACCCTTTCCCTTGGCTTTGGAGTAGATTTGGTGAATGGCAGACATTGTTGGAAGACTTGGTGCCCAAAGAAAGACAAAAGCTAGGGTACCTCTCCCCACCAAACTTGTATCCTCCATGGCTTCAGATCCCCCTGCAGAGGCTTGTTATTGTTCTAGCTTTCACCTGGTGTTCTAGGCTCTTGGCCTAGGATAACAGAGGTTCCTCCTTTGTTACCTTTAGTCTAGGGATTGTAGCCTGAGATGTACTAGTCTATTTTGCTCTTATTTTGAAGTAGCCTTAATTTTGTGGGGCCAGGTTTACTTCAGGTTAAGGAAAAAGAGGGATGGAATTGCTTCATGTTTTCAGAAAATTCTGTCTTGGGGGTGCCTGGCTGGCTCAGTTGGTAGAGCATACAACTCTCGATCTCCAGGTTCTAAGTTCGAGCCCCACGTTGGGTATAGAGAATAAAAAATAAAATGTTAAAAAAAAAAGAAAAAAATTCTCTCTCTTGGAATAAGGAACTGTAGGTAGAATCTTGATATTAAGACATAATAATTAACATTTGTAAAGAAGAAGTGTACAACTTACAGGTACATCTATGTATATTATCTTCAACTTACTGTGGGCTAATAAATCTTGTGTACAAAGTGCTAAAGTGAAACTGATGTATAAATCTTATCATCATACTCACACACCAGCTATGAAGCATCTATGGGTGCTTGGTGAGAAAAAAAAATAGCCATTTTCTCTATTTCTCAAATCAGGCTGATTGCTTGTGGAGTATTTCTTTTGTATCTGAATACAGGTGATAACTTGAAAGTTTGTGGAGACAGAAGTGGTAGCAACTGGTAACCTCCTCATATTCCAGACTCTGGGTTAATGAGAATCCAGAGCATATACATTGGGCAAGTTTGCACAATAGTAGGGCTCAATTACAGTGTATCTCTACTATACTGTTAGAAAATTTCTCTCACGGAAACCAATATTGGAGGCAGGAGACTTCAACATTGGAAGTTAAGCATATATTTTCACCAAATAACATCTTAATTTATATCTATGATGGCAATAATCACGCGCTATACTATAGCCCCCAAATAGGAATACATAAAAAAGAATTTAGACTACATGACTTTGTTTTAGTTTTATAGATCGAAGATGTTCTTTTAAAATCAGTATTTGTAGACCTAGGCAAAGACTTAAAGTCAAAGACAGTATTCTTTATGTGATTACAGTTCTTGAATTTTGACAGAATCATCATCTTTCTAAAATGTCTTATATATTCTTTCTATGGTCATCCCATTCCATTTATTTTCCAGAATTTCTCTATTAAATAAGCCATTATATCAAGACACTCTAATCTTTATTTAAATTATCAAGAAGGCAGGAGGTAAATCCAGATCCTTATTTTTTTCATGTCTAATTAGGATTATACTACTGTTCATTACTTTAGATTAGATCTCATGTTTCCTTCAAATTGTTTCATTTTATTTCTTTTATAGTCTTTTCATTTAGGGTTTGCTTGCCATCAAACCACTTACAGCTTTCTGCACAACCTCTTTGCCTTCGTTGGCTGGATTCCTCAAAGTCTATTTTCTGCCAATTTTGCACATTTAGCATATCCTCTCTATTTTCTGTGCCACATCTCACTATTTGGCAAAGCCAGTACAGTTTTCTTTTATTGATTCCTCACCATCTACCACCTTGCCTGCAGTATTGGCTCACTAAGATCAAGCAGTTGAAATCTGCTGTTTAAGAGTATCAGCTTCCCCTCACTGATAAGAATTCCCAAAAGAACTAAAAGCTACCATTGAACTAAAACTATTTCTCTGCTTTGCCTTAAGAAAATGAGTGATCCATGAGGCTCCTAGGTGGTTCAGGTGGCTGAGTGTCTGACTTGGGCTAAGGTCATGATCTTGCCAACTGTGTTCGGGGCGGGGGGGGGGGGGGAGCCACATAAGGTTCTCTATCAGCCCAGAACCTGCTTTGGATCCTATTCCCCATCTCTGTCTCTCTGCCCCTCCTCCATTCATGCTTTCTCTCTCAAAAATAAACATTAAAAGAAGAAGAAGAAGAAGAAGAAGAAGAAGAAGAAGAAGAAGAAGAAGAAGAAGAAAACGAGTGATCCTTTTACTACCCTAGTTGCATTTTCTTTCTTCTGTTTTTAAAGTGGTTAGTCCCATTGACACATCAGTGTGTCTGTCTTGGCTTCAACCAAGTGTTTTTTATCTTACCTGCTTCAGCAATATCCCTTCCTTTGCAAAAACATCTAACTCATCTAGAACTGATTTTTCCATTCCCAAGAAAACTTTCTTACTAAATCAAACCATCTCTTCAGGGCTCCTTCTCTGAAGCTTGAAATTAGAATTTGCTATACCTGAATTCCTGTGCTTTAAATTGTGATTACGTTACATCATTTAGAACTTTAGTCAAGAAAACACTCTTCCTCAGCTTCAATTCTTGCATCATGCAGCAAATAAAGATTTGCTACATCAAATAAGGATTTTGCACCGCCCCCAAAGTTGAACATTCATGAACAAAAATGATATATAAACATTGATTGTTTTTTTCAAATGAATTTGAAATTAACAAATTTTTGTAAGTTAATTTTTTGAATAGTAGTTTCTCTTATTAGGACAACTAGTTTTTTTTTTCATTTTAAAGAGTCATCATAGCACTTCCCTTTAACAAATATATCTACTTTTTTATTTATTTGCGATAGATCTTACTGTAGTGTACACATGGCGATTAGTAAAGCATTTTCCTCAAATTGAAATACATGGATTACAGAGAGTACTACCTTTATTCATTCAGATTACTGTTTTATATAAACATGCCACAAGACTGATCTATAAACAATAAATATTAAAGTCTCAGATTAACTATCATATGCGATTTACCGTGTTTTCTTGATGTTCTTAGAATTTTACGGTCCTTCCTGGTGTCTGACCCCAGCAGACAGAGGATTGTGTCAAGCCAATGTGAGCCGATTCTACTATAATTCAGTTATTGGGAAATGCCGCCCATTTAAATACAGTGGATGTGGAGGGAATGAAAATAATTTTACTTCTAAAAATGCATGTCTTAGGACTTGTAAAAAAGGTATAGAAAACATTCTTCCCCTTCAGTAGTACTTAGGATAACAATTTTCATGAAATTGTGAACAAATTTTAATCTAAGAAAATATTATGAAATTAGTTCTATTTATAATAAAAATTATTATAATTAAGCTAATATATGTCCCCCTTTTAATTATTACATCTAGATGATAGTTCTGGAGATGTCAACTACAATTTCTCTTAATGTGTCTTCACAAAAAATAATCAGTTTTAAACAAAACATTTTATTCTTTTAATATTTATATACTAAGCTTTCATTTAAAATGATTATACCAAAATATTTGTAAGCTATCTTATAATGCACATTTTAATGTGGTTACTAATTTTCTTCTGAATATAAAAATGATGCATGTTTACTGAATATCAATATATAAATAAAAATCACATATAATTCCACCAACCATATACAGCCACATGTTCACTTTAATAAAACAAGCATGAATTTCTAACTGAAGATGAATAAAAATCAATAACATTCTTATCCATTTTTGCTAATTCTTATATATGCAAAATGACTTCCTTAGAATTAGGTTGTTCTACACAAAGACAGACAAATTAGAGGCTTTTAAGCCAGTTTTTTGTTTTAAATATTAAAGGATAATTTGAGAAAATTTTAGGTAAAATGTTTTATTATATTACTTTAATATGCATAATAAATTTGTTTCTCTTCCTTTTGTAGGCTTCATCCAAAGAACATCAAAAGGAGGATTAATTAAAACTAAAAGAAAAAGAAAGAAGCAGACAGTGAAAATAGGATACGAAAAAATTTTTGTTAAAAAAATATAAATTTGGGGGCACCTGAGTGGCTCAGTCTGTTAAGCGTCTGATTCTTGCTCTTGGCTAGGTCATGATCTCATGGTTGGGGAGATTGAGCCCCACCTTGGGCTCTGTGGGTCAGGTTCTGTGCTGACAGCATGGAGCCTGCTTGGGATTTTCTCTGCCCTCCCCCACTCACATACTCTCTTTTTCTCTAAATAAATAAATAAACAAAATAAATAAATAAATAAATCTTACATTGTTACATTAGTTCTAAATATTTTGGATGAAACTTTTCACTATAATTTTTTTTCCTGAAATCCTTTTAATGAATATTTCCATCAATTTTCTATGTACAAGTTAACTGCTATTAATACATTTTTATCAGAATTCATTTCTTAATCTAGTCAAATTGCTTACTCAAGGACAATGATTTATTAACTGACTACTGTGAATTTACCTATTCTCTCAATTCCTTTATATTTTTCATTAACTACAAGCTATCATTTACTGGCCACACCAAGACAGTCCATTTTTCCATTTGGTGATTATCTGTTTGAGAATATGTTGTCATTTATTTGTTTTGCTCATGTGTATGATGATCTTTATAGTCTATGCCCAAATTGATAAATGCAGATATTAAGGATCAAGCACTTTTTGGATTTCACATCAAATATGGTGACAAGCATTTGCTTCTATAAGGATCACTCAACTGTGCGAAAGCTGGTAATAATACAATTCTATTATGTGCTTCCCTCCATAGACATACTTTTTCTTTCTTATAAACAAGTACCTCAATCTTGAGCCATACCATTAACTGAACAAAAAGAGTCAACTCTATCATGTGCCTGCCTGATTTTGATTGATTTAACTATTTTGTGTATGTATGTGTGCTTATGACTCACTATATTAGTAAAAATGGTTGAATAGTGGTATGTTAAGTACAGATCATGGTAAGAAGAAACTTGGTGGAAAGGGAAGTTTTTAATGGCAATCAAAAGTGAATTGTGTTTATATACTTCCTAATTTTATTGTTTAACAAAATTTTCTCTTACCCCAAATAGCAAGAATATTGAATCCTACTGAAACTTATTCATTTATCATTAAGCTTTGCATGCAATGCAACCAATAAGTAAGTCATGGGGGAAGTAAGCTTCAGGGGGAAGAAAAAGTCATATTATTTATGTAGAAAAGGAAGGTCTACTACTGAAAAGTCTATCAGCAAGGAAGATTCCACCAGAAAATCTATGTACTATTCACTCTCAGGGTTTTAAATAATCTCTCCGTGGAGTTAATTCACTTTATCCAGATCCTTTTCTGCTGATCTATGTGCAGTCTGGCATCTCAACAGCCTCCTAGACATTTTAGTTCCTATAATATTCACCTCAAACTTTGCATTTAAATTTGAACTTGTCA
Organism: Felis catus; assembly: GCF_018350175.1. NCBI lineage: Eukaryota > Metazoa > Chordata > Mammalia > Carnivora > Felidae > Felis > Felis catus. The sequence continues at coordinate 174,589,653 of NC_058375.1, read as the reverse complement.
TCTAGAAACAACTAATCACTTCATCCACTTAGTTTAGCTTTATGATTTCTCTCTAGCAATAGTATTATAATTCTCTGTTCCTCTGACTTGAAAGTTTGACCCCAGTTTTGACTTCTTTTTTCTCATGTACGTATCTGATCAGTCTCTAAACACTAGTGCTTCCTTTTTCATAAAGTTCATCCAACTCCAGGGTTTTTGCCCCTACTGCATTCTTCACATCAGTATTGATTTAATTCCTAAGAATTAATTCCTTAGAGCATATTTCTCCACCACTCAAAATCCATCAAGGACTCACTAGTTGGTACTTAACCCCACCCCATCCCCCACAATTTTATTTTGTTCTATATATATTACACTACTGCCCTCTTTCATGACTATTTCAATTTAATTAAAAGGGTATATACTGTTCACTAAATACTCTTTATTTAGTCAGCTTATTCATGCTGATTTCCTACTTAAAAATATTATCTTTTCCAGACTATCCATGTGAAGTCAGGGTTCAGCTGATGTGAGCTATAAAATTACTCTGTTTTGTGGCTGAATATGAAGTCCTAAGATACAATTACAAATTACTTTCATCCTAAGGCATAAAAATTATATCATTATAAAATAGTGTCAATTTTTTTCACTTAAAAATTTTATATCTTGATTTCAAATATAATATATATACATAATATATACATAACTAACTGCCTTAGACTGGATCTTTGCTGTGGAATTTGAGACTTGGAAATCAAAATCCCTGTGAAATATGCTTTGTATCATTATACATGGAGAGTAATACCTTTAAATAAACAATATGGTCTCCTAAGCTAACCTATCTGCCACCAAGGACATAGAAGTAGCACATTAGTGAGTTGACGGTTTTCTCCAACAATCATTCACGGGTTCATTACTTAACCAAGAAATACACTCAGATGATTTCTAATTTTTAATGCATGAGAATATTATTTTTACTGTGTTTTTAAATAAGAAGCTCTCTGGTTGTATTGTCTTACTTTGTGTTACATAATTAAATACATCTAACTGTGAATTTTATATAGAATTACTTTATACAGCATTTATATGTATATACCTACTTAGTTTTCTCTCTGTTCAAAATTAATGAATCATGCTGAAAACTGCCCAAATGATTTTAGTGTTTACATTATAATAAATAAAATATTCTGAATGAAGCATAGCTGTTATGTTCATGAAGGTTTTTTTTTCTTTCTTGTTTTAAAATTTTTTTAACGTGTATTTATTTTTGGGGAGAGACAGAGACAGAACACAAGTGGGAGAGGAAGAGAGAGAGGGAAACAATTTTGAAGCAGGCTCCAGGCTCTGAGCTGTCAGCACAGGGCCCAACATGGGATCATGACCTGAGATGAAGTTGGACCGTTAACCAACTGAGCCACCCAGACACCCCTCATGAAGGTTTTATTTTTTATTATTTTTTATTTATATTTGACAGAGAGAGCATGAATGGGGCGGGGTGGGGGGAGGGGAGGCAGAGAGAAAGGGGGTCAGAGGATCTGAACTGAGCTCTGCACTACCAGCAGCAAGCCCAGTGCAGGGCTCAAACCTACCAGCTGTGAAATCATCTTGAGCTGAAGTTGGACACTCAACCGCTGAGCCACCCAGGTACCCCATGAAGTTTTTTTTTTTAATGTTTATTTTGAGAGAGAGAGAGAGAGAGAGAGCCTGCAAGCATGAGATGCATGTGAGCAGAGAAGGGGCAGAGAGGGTGAGAAAGAATCTCAAATAGGCTCTTTGCTGTCAGTGCAGAGCCCAACCCCGGCTTGAACCCATGACTGTGACATCATGGCCTGAGCCGAAATCAAGAATTGGATGCTCAGCCAACTGAGCCACCCAGGTGTCCCATCATGAAGTTTCTTATACTTCAGAAAAAAATTTAGTGTTCTTCAGTTATTACACAGATGAAGTCCTAAGACAAAGAAAAAAATTGTTCCATAAACTCCAGTTGATTTTCACCTTCTTTAATTAGAATTTGCTAATAATCTCCTTTCAATTACAAATGTGTATTCATGTACTAGGACTTCTTATTTGTCGAACACACTAGTACATGTGCTTTAAAATCCATACTCCATCCCATATTTCTACCAATCACCTCATATAATTCTATAAATTATATATATGTGTGTGTGTGTGTGTGTGTATATATATATTTAAATATATTTCATGTAACTATGTATTATATATGACTTCCAATCTTGACTATTGAAAATGCCCTGGCCCATTTCCATACCAGAAGAAAATGACATTAAAGTAACTAGGAGAAATCTAGGGTTCTTTCATAAGCTGCTCCTGCTCGTGTCTCATTTTTTTGAAGTTAGCATTTGAATTTAGTCTCCAACCTTTGACTTTCAGTTCTTTCTTAAGAAATTTAGCATGAACACACCTGAATTGCTTTTCCTGTATTCTGCTCTATAGAACATGAGACCTTCATCTTAGTCTCTCAGGACCAATCTCTGAACTATAGCTGGTGTCTTGGCTAGAATTATTCAGACCACTTTTTTAAGGGAGTAGTGATACATGGTAATTCATTTTACCAGAGAGACAGAGAGAGAGAGAGAGAGAGAGAGAGAGAGAGATGTGTGTAAGCATTTAGTCATATAATACAATAAAATAGAGCATTATGACAATGAGTAGGACTTCCTCATCCAAAACTTCTGACTAAAATTCTTCATCTAAAAAAATTCTGGCCCCAGCAGTCTGAAATGAAACAAGGATATATTTGATCACAAAATTGGAAAGGCTAGGGGTGTCTGGGTGGCTCAGTCTGTTAAGCATCCAATTTAGGCTCAGGTCATGATATCTTAGCTTGTGAGTTCGAGTCCCACATCGGGCTCTGTGCTGACAGCTGAGAGCCTGGAGCCTGTTTCAGATTCTGTGTCTCCCTCTCTCTCTGCCCCTCCCCCACTCTCTCATGCATATTCTCTCTCTCTCTCTCTCTCTCTCTCTCTCTCTCAAAATAAAACAAACATTAAAAAATAATTGGAAAGGCCAAAGGTATTTTACCTAAGTATAGATGGACTCAGGGCTTTATACTGTCAATAAAACTCAGTCCATCTTTATTCCTGATTCTGCTGCCCAACATTTATTACCTTTTTTTAATCTCACAGGGTTTCAAGATGACTTCCAGAATTTAAGGCCCACATCCTCTCCAATAAAGTTTTCTAGAAACATTTAGACTTGTTCCCTGGCCTCAGGCACAATCCATGAAAGAAATAATTGATAGGCTGGATTTCATTAAAATTAAAAATTTATGCTGTACAAAATCTAGTATCAAGAGATTAGAAGATATTGAACGGGGAGACAATATTTCAAAAGACACATCTGATAAGGGACTGTTATATAAAACATTCAAAGAACTTTTAAAACTAAAAAAATAATAACCTTATTAAAAAATGGTTCAAAGATCTTAACAGATACCTCACCAAAGAAGATCTACAGATGACACAAGCATATTAAAAGATGCTCTCTACCATCAGTAAACTACAAATTACAACAGTGAGCTACTACTATACATCTATTAGAATGGCCAAAATCAGGGGCACCTGGGTGGCTCAGTCGGTTGGGCGTCTGACTTCACCTCAGGTCATGATCTCGCAGTTGGGAGTTCGAGCCCCACGTCAGGCTCTGTGCTGACAGAGCCTGGAGCCTGCTTTGGATTCTGTGCCTCCTTCTCACTCTACCCCTCCCTGACTTGTGCTCTGTCTCTGTCAAAAATAAATAAATGTAAAAAAAAAAAAGAATGGCCAAAATCAGTACACAGACGCCCCCAAATGCTAGGAAAGATGTGGGTAGAGCAAGAACAACTCTTATTTATTACTGGTAGGAATGCAAAATGGTACAGCCACTTTGGAAAACAATTTGGCAGTTTCTTACAAAAATAAACATACTCTTAACTATACCACTTGGCAATCATTCTCCTTGCTATTTACCCAAAGAAGTTGAAAATGTTTATCCACACAAGAGTGTGCACACAGCTATTTGTAGCAACTTGATTCATAATGGCCATAACTTGGAAGAAACCAAGATGTCCTCGAGCAGATGAATGGATAAACTGTTACATCTAGACAATGGAATATTATTCAATGTCAGAAAGAAATGAATTACCAAACCATGAAAAGATATGGAAGAACTTTAATGAATATTACTAAGTGAAAGAAGCCAATCTGAAAAAAGTCTATATGTTTATGACCCCAAATATATGGTGTTCTGGAAAAGGTAAAACTAAGGTAAAAAGATCAGGGATAGGTAGGAAAGGAAAGATGAATAGGCAGAGCACAGAGGATTTTCAGAACAGTAAAAATACTCTGTATGATATCTCACAATGATAGAAATACATCATTATATATTTATCCAAACCCACAGGTTGTACAGCAACAGGAGTGAGCCAACGTAAACTATTGGACTTCGGATGATGATTTATGTGTCAACGGAGGTTCAACTATAACAAAAATACCACTCTGCTGGGGGATGTTGATAATCGGGGAGGTCATGCATGTGTCATGGTAGAGTATACACGGAAAAACTCTGGACCTTTCCTTCAATTTTGTTATGAACATAAAATTGCTCTAATTTTTTTTTTATTAAAAAAAATCGTGGCTACACTCTTTGACCCAAATATTTTATGGCCAGCCCTGACCCAACATCATGTGTAGAGAACTGTGACTTTCTGATTAACCAGGTTTGATTCACAAGTCCATTCCAAGATATCCAACTGATATAAGCACTATCTGAAATCTGTGATCAGACTGCTAGGGTTGGGACTAGAGTGAGACCACAGGCACAAAATTTGAGAGGATGTTAAAAAGAAGTCAGTAACTAAGAAATAATTTTTTAATACAGCATTCTTAAAAAATAAAGCAATTCATGGTGAAAATATCCAAGTTATTAAAAAGACAGGATCAGTAACAACCATATTGGAATCTGAGGCAAAAGGAAAAAACACTAATATTGATGATTTGTTAAGAATATAAAGACAGTTCACATTTGGTCATTATTAGTGTAATAAAAAGTATTTTCAGACAAAAATAACCAAGTTATTATTTAATAAATAAAGTTCATTTGACTAAAATTCAACACTCATTCCATGATTTAAAACTTTGAGCAAAACAGAGATCTTCCTAATGAAGCAGATCTACCAAAAACCTAGAACATGATATGTATGTGGTAAAATTTCAGAAACATTCCCATTAAATTCAGGAATAGGACCAAAATGCTCTCCATTACCATTACTATTCAACACATCCAGGTAGTCTTAATTTTATACTGAAACAAAAAGATAAGAAACAGAAACTAAGTATAAATATTACATCATAGTTTCATATAATATGCTTGTTATAAGTGAAAATACAGCAGAACCAAAAATGGAAATATGAGTACAGCAAGATTGCTACATGCCATTTCAACACATGAAAGCAACAGCATTTAAAATTTTTAAAAAATTTTTAATGTTTTTATTTTCTAAATGTTTTTATTTATTTTTGAGAGAAAGAGTGCAAGTAGGGGAGGAGCAGAGACAGAGGGGCACAGAGGATCTGAAGCAGGCTCTGCCCCAACAGCGGTGAGCCTGATTCGGGCTCGAACCCACAAACCAGGAAATGACCTGAGCAGAAGTTGGACACTCAAACAACCGAGCCACCCAGGTGCCCCTAATTTATTTTTTGACAGAGAGAGAGAGAACGAGAGAGCACAAGTGGGGGAAGGGCAGAGAGAAAGGGGGACATAAGATCCAAAACGGGCTCTGCACTGACTTACAAACCATGAGATTGTGACCTGAGCTGAAGTTGGATGCTCAACTGACTGAGCCACCCAGGTGCCTCAAGAGCATTTTTGTACACTAAATAGAAAAATAGAAAAAATGTACTAGCCACAATAGAAGAACAACCTAAATGCATTTAACATTAAATCCCATGGGATGTATTAAAAAAAATTTAGAAAAAAAACCCCTGAGAGAAAATTCAAATATGTTACTGAGGGACATAAAAAGAACTAAATAGTCTTCTATTTATTGTAGCCCTTAGTATTTGCAGAGAAAGAACACAAGAACATTAGATGATGAAGGGAAAAAATGTTAAAATACATAAGCATTTTATAAATTAAAAAACAGAAGAGTGATAAAAATCTCTAACCTATAAAAAGAAAAAGACAAGGGCACCGGGGCGATTCTGTTGGTTGAGCATCTGACTCCAGCTCAGGTCATGATCTCGCAGTTCATGAGTCCCAGGCCCGCACCAGGCTCACTGCTGTCAGCTCAGAGTCCACTTGGATCCTCTGTCCCCCCTCTCTCTCTGCCCCTCAGCCGTTTGTACTGTCTTTCTCAAATAAATACATAAATAAAAAACATTAAAATTTTTAAAAAAAGATATACAAAATGAAAATTGGATAATAAAAAAAATAAGAAAATTATGAAATCAATTGAGGAGCAACCCTGAAGTAACAGAAGGTCCAGAAAAATAGAACAGCTGGAAGAGAGGGGAGAGAGATTTTATAGAACAGCATAGGTTTCCTTTATTGAAATGGTGTGCTGTAACCCACAAAGGAAAACCTGCCCAGCACACTCCCTATACTCACATGAAATTTCAAATACTAGTGATAAAGAGAAAATTCCTAAAGGACAGAAAAGCTTGTGGGGGAATAATCACAGAGAAGTTGAAATAAAGTGGAATTGTACATCTCCATGGCAAGAATGGAAAGAAGCCAAAATAAAGTTGGATGCGAAAGTCTGAGAGAGGATAATAGCTGTTTACTTGTTAAAAGGCTTTAATAATGCTAATTGATCTTTCAATTATGTGCCTGTAGTGCTTCCTGAAAAACAAACATTAAATTAAAATAAAGGTGTTTAGTGCTTTCGCCTTCCATCAGAGGCTTTGGGGAAAGTTCTGGAATGTGAACTAAGATTCTGTTTTTTGTACCAATACAGACACTACTTGGTGGATGATTTGGTCATCTAATTTTTTCAGGCCCACATTTACTCATATTTGAAATGAGTGTTCTGAACTAGACTACCTATAAGAATTCTTCCAATTTTAGTATTTTTGGATTTTACGGAGCTGTTCTCTATTTCAAAACATTCAACACCAATACACAGTAAGCCGAAAGGTGTTAAGATGCCTCGTGATCAAAAAGACAAAAATCACCACTGACCTGGCTCTTCTCTTGGTAATAACCACATCTCTTCTAGCATAAGGTGGTCCATTCTCAGTGGTCCCCTGTATTTCTTCAACGCTGACCTATGTTGATGCAGCTCGCCATTTCCAAATTGACTACATCTATAACAGATTTTCTTTTTCAGTGCCCAATTCCCAAACATCAGAAGATTGTATGAGAAGCTTCCAATTGATTACAGAGATTCCAATCACTTTGCGAGATTCTGAATGCCTTAACATTGCAGTTTTGCTTATGATTTAAAAAAATTCTGAACCATTAAATTTTTTTCCCTCTCAAGATTATATGCATTCTAGAAATAATACATGTGCTTCTGATTTACACTAAGTTATCAAGGCATTTCAAGCCCATGGAAAGTTTTGAAATAATTTTTAAAGTATTTAATCTTTTTGAAATCATTCTTAGAGGTACTAGCAAAACTTAGTGAAAATAAATTATCTCTAGTACCAAAATCTTTTATTTCGATATAAAACTTACTCTGTTTTAAGCAAATCCAATTGTAGCCAAAATTAACTCATCCCTGTCAGCATTATTGATGATTTGCTATTCTTCATTTGCTGTGCTTCTCTTTATGCGATAACATCAGCTAAATCAATTACGAAATCTTTGGGGTTTTAATCCATGTTTAATCTGTATTTTCACAGAGAGTATAATTCTAATATACCGAACACTTAAGTTGCAAGGGCTCTCAAGTTAGAAGCCAGAGGAAACTGTTACTTCCTTCTTTGTCAATTTTTGGAATTTTAGAATTGAAGAATTTTTACTTTTCAGGGGTGCCTGGGTGGCTCAGTCAGTTGAGGTCATGTCATGATCTCGGGTTCTTAGGTTCAAGCCCCGCGTCAGGTTTTGTACTGATAGCTCAGAGCCTAGAGTCGGCCTCGGGTTCTGTGTCTCTCTCTCACTCTCTGTCCCTCCCCTACTCATGTTCTGTCTCTCTCTCTTAAAAATAAACATGAAAAAAATTTAAAAAAAGGAATTTTTACTTTCCAATAGTCTATTTTTTTAAACATATTCCCCACTCTGAACAAATGTTCTGCAATTTTGCAAATCACCCTAGGGAAGTTTCCAGAGTTTCTAAATGTGAACAGTTATGAGCTACTTAAATGATCCATCTTGCCAAGAAATTTCTACTTCAGAGAAGAAATAAACAATTACCATTTTTTACTCAAAGTATCTGCTACTGTTCAAGGAGAAAGTCTTTGGAATTGTAAGCTAATATAGGTTAGGAAATTTTTTAATTTAACTCTGCATATTCTCTTTTTCTCCTTCACAAACTACACACATATACAATCAATGAAGGAAGAAAATCTTTAAAATTTAGTATATCTCACAGCTTCAATAAACTGTCAGACACAAATGAGAACTATTTTTCAATTATGGAAGAGAAAACAAAAAACAAATCAAATAAAATAATGAAAAGCATAGGATTTGGATTCAAATCAACTTGGATTCAAGATTGTTAAGCCTTGGTGTCCCTATTGTGAAATGATTATGAGGGTATGTAAGAGCACATGTGTAAAGTATTCAACATAGTGCTTGCTACCTCGTAAGTCTTCAATAAAATGGTAACTACTGGTACTAGGATATGTTGAATATATAATATTTTGAATAGTCTCTGAGCTCTAACAATTACTCAAATAAGTCAAGCAATAAAAGTTAAAGTAGGAACTTTTAGGTAAATGTTCACTAAAATAACAATTTTATAATATGAGAAATGGAATTGATGTAAGTGCTCTTAAGATTAACTGAGAAAAATGTAAAAATTATATATTTGAGAATTTTTAAAACGTTTAGTAATTTGTTTTTGAAATAATTGCCTAAGAGTTGCTAAAATATTTTTTAATGTGGAAAGTTCTAGGACACGGGTAAAAACGGTAAAATCAGTGAATGTTTTTTTTTTTTATTTCTCAACTGAACCTACATAAAACTTATCTTACAATTTTTAAATATGTCTCATGTTTCTACGAGATTTTGAGTTTAAAAAATGACCACCATTGGAGCACCTGGGTGGCTCAGTCAGTTGAGTGTCCGACTGGCTCAGGTCATGATCTCATGGTTCGTGAGTTTGAACCCCGCGTTGGGCTCTGTGCTGTCAGCTCAGAGCTAGGAACCTTCTTAGGATTCTGTGTCTCCCTCTCTCTCTGCCCCTCCCCTGCTTATCCTCTGTCTCTCTTAAAAATAAACAAGCATTATTTTTTTTAAATGACCACCATTATTCCTTGTGTAATTCTCTCAAATGTTCAAAAACTTACACTAGCATTCATATATGAATAATATTGAAAAATGCATGATCTGGATAGAAACCAGAATATGAATATATTGAAACAGAAAAATAGCTAACTTAGTGTGGAATCTTTCAGATAAATTTTCTAAACACTGTGCTTTGCTTTCCTCTCTTGCTAATACTCATTTTTTTTCCTATGTGGAATTATCTAACTGAAGCCCCGGTAACCAATATCACTTGATTTATATTCCATACAATTTTCTTCCACAACTATCTGAAGTAGTTTGCCAGGTTAAATATTTTGCTAATAATGTTGTAAAGAAGGACAGGTTTAAAAACTAAACCACTTAGGTTTCAAGTTCCAGTTCTACCAATTTCCAGTTGTAAAAACTTACTAAGATTCTATTCCCTCATCTGATGAGTCAATATAAAATCCTCACAGAGTTACAGAAAATATCTAAAGCATATAGCATATTTCTGCAAAAATGACAGGTTATCAACATTGTTTTTCGTCCTCAACTTCCCCTGAAACAGAACAGAGACCCAGCAGCACTACTAGATGTTAAGTACTTGGAAATATACTAATTACTACAATTCACTATTGAATTTGTTTTTATGCTTTACAATTAACCCCAAAAAAGAGAGCCCTTCAATTGTGGTATTTTTATTTTCTGAATATCCACAAATACTATGAGAAGGGGATTTTAAGAATACCACATATGAGGAACCATGGTTAACACTATGGACATTAACTTCAATTAATAGCCTTTCAGAAAGTCATGGAAACGTTTCACAAGAAAACTTTTTGGACTTGCCTCCTCACCCAGCCCCACCACCCCAGCCATACCCAACTGCACCAGAACAAAGCATAAAACTTGATTGGGATTGCCTGACCCAGCAAATAGAATAAATACAAATTCCTTACCACAGTCTACAAGGTCCTACAACTTATGTCCTGATGTATTCGTGTGGGACTCCCTTCTTGCTCACTGGTCTCCAGACTCTAGGTGCACCACCTGGACAGGTTTTGTTTACTTGCAATAGTCTTCAAGCAAACTCTGTTTTGGTGCCCCCTCCCACATTCTTTTACTGAGCCGGTAACTCATCTCCCAGTTGTTGGGAGAATTAGCTGCTAATAGCCCTCAGCTGCATCCTTCTCCAAACTGTCCTCAGCTGATGGTAGTTCTTTCCCTTGAAAGCACTACTCGCACTCCCACTCCCAGAGTGGCTCATACAATGACTAACAAGGACCTGCTAAAGAGGGATTCCCTTGCATCAAGGGAGGCCAACTTGTCATTCAGATTACATTCCAGAGCCCTATCCCTATTGTTTAGGCCAAATCCAGAGTTTACTTGAGACCACGTGTTTGCTCACCTCATGTTTGTTTGTTTTTTTCCCCAAATCTGCTTCCTTCCCTTACTGCTTTTGCCTAAAGTCTAAAGAGCATTCCTCCAGCAATTACTGTGGCATCTGAATCCTCTCAAGCTCTCATCTGGGAAGCCCTACTTCAGACTTCTTTCTAATCTATAGAATGCTTCATATTTCTCCCCTTCTAGGTTCCAGAGTAATTATTATCTTCAGAGAAAGTGCTTTTCTATAGGAAATATGTTCTCCCTCCATCCTCCCTTCAGTGCTCACCTGTTTTAGTCATTGAACATAGTGCTTTTTAGAATCTGAATGTTTAAGCAATATAAGCAAAAATAAGTATATTTTTCTAAATGTCTACCTGAGGATAGAAAGTAAATTCTTTCAGATCAAGGATCATGTCTCTATTACCAATTTTTGTACTTCTGGTATCTATCCAAATGTTGGCATATGGTAGATGATCAATTAATATGTGTTTTATGGATGGTTATTGTTCAGAAACTTGCTTTCTTATGATACAAATGTTTATAGAGATAGAGCTTGGAGGTAATAATTATGCCCCCAAATAATGTCTCTCTCAAGTGTCAGTTGTATTAAGCCAGAACAGGATTATAGCCAATTAGCAATTGATTTTTTTCTAACATACAGTGGTGGAATGTATATCTTTCATGCTTGGATATGGTGAGGGCTTCATTTGTCAGATGTCAGAGACACTGTCACTCTGTTGTGAGCTTTTGAAGATCTGATTTGTATTCCTGGTCAGATACATAGGAGTTAATCCCCTCTAGCCTAGCCATGGGCTTCAGCATTGTGTATATTTAAATCAATATTTAAATATATTATATATGCACCTGATATATACATTCATTGGAAGACAAAAGATAGTATGTCTTTTTAATTTGCATTTTTTACTTATATTATGTTTTAACATATATTTATTGTTTTGTCTTTGTATCTAAATATTTTATGATGTACTTTTTTCCACTATATATAAGTTGATACTTTAATTGTATAGTCTACAGTAAATATCTGCCCACTGTAAATCTAGTTAAGTGCTTCAGAATATTTTCTTAGTGATCTTTCCTAGTTGTTGGGATTTTTGTCAGAGAAAAAAAGAATTTCATTATTCCGTTAGAAAGCAGCTTTTTACAATGTGAGACTGCTTAACACTAGATGGCAGGATGAGACTGTAGATACCTCACTCCTCAAAGCTAAGTGTAAAATATCTGCTGGTTTCTCAAAGGTATTGACAATTTTTAGGCAAATACGTTGTAGTACTCTTTAATATATGTACTGTATATAATTCCACTTCCTTTATGTTTAAAAACTTTCACTGTATACAACAGAGTGATGTTAAACATGAGTAAATTATTGAAGAGAAACATATAAATTACTAGTAACTTTACCAGTTATATAAGTATGACAATAGCTGAATAAAAAAGTCTGTAGTGGGAGAACATTCATACTATTTGGCATCTTTAGAACTTAAGACATGGTCATTTAATCTTATGCTACTTATGTCAACACACATAAGCTTAAAATTAAATAAACAGTTTATTTTTGTAATCAAGATTGACATTCTGCAAATAAGCAATTCAGCAAAAATTCACAATAAATACATATCTAGAGACGAAAAGGGCATCTTTTTCAATGCCAACTAAAACTATCCTAGAAATAGGAAGAACTATTTTAAACTCTTCTGGGAAAGGAGACTCAAGTTTGCAAAGGAATTCCTCTCAATATTTATGCTACCACTTGTCAGTGCACTATGCGTAAGTATGGCTAAGGTGATCATATATATACTTTTACATTCAAATCATGACAGTTTTGAGTGTGGAAATATGAACTGGGACTAACCTAGCAAACTGAGGCATAATGTCACCATAATTAATGGTGTTCATTCTTGGAAAGGTCATTTTGTACCCTCATTTAAGTGAGAATTTATAATTTTGTTATATTGAAATGTTCATTTTGAATTAGTCTATGTCATAGCTCATTTGCCAGTGTCAGCTCTTTATTCTAGCAAGGATTCTTCCTTTTGGAAGAGGAGAGGCTCAAACAATCATGAATATCTATAAAAAATATTGATTTTCTTGAGAGATCCAAATCCAAGAATACTTAATAAGAATAATGAATAAGAATAATGAAAAGAATAGGCAGACTTTTAGCCAATTGCTTTTGATTTGTTATTTGACTCTCTTGGGGAAACACATTATAAAATACTAGAAGAAATACTATCTATAGATTAACAAAATAGTTTTATTTATGTATATATGGATGTAATGTTACTCATTTAAAATTCAGAGTTTTCTGCTCTTGTTCAAATTTGTAGTCATGGGAGATATTTTAACAATAACATTATAATGTCCTTGAAGATGGTAAGTTATGTGTACAATTAGAACTAAAAATCAGCTGTTTGGTTTAATAATAAAAAACAGCATATTCACTCTTAATGGCCTAGTCATTGGATCTCGTTCCTTTTACTAAATGCAATTCATTTAGCAATGAAATAACTTTAAATCTGCTAAGCAATTGCAAGGTAAAATAATAAAAGGTCAGGTCAACTTATTTCCTTAGTAGAATTTTTTGATGTAAAGATTATAAAAATTATGTGTTTCTTCTCAAATTGTTGGTACATTTTTAATAAAGCATGGTATGCATAATTTTGTTGACTGCATAAATTATCTCCGAGTATAAGTGATGGCTTGCAGACAATTGTGAACATAGGAATTATTAACTTACAACATAATACCTGAAACCTATTAACTCACAACACAATCATGGAAATCATTTTTAAAGATCTTTCTTGCATTCTCACTAGAGGTAGTCTGTCTGTAATAGGTTTTATGTAAAAGTGTTTTGTTTTGTCCTGTTTATTCTTATGGCAGAACTATGCTCCAAGGCTGTAACTACACAAATTCAAAATAAGTGGTCAGTTAAGCCGGTAGAGAGCTAAATTTGTCAAACGACATTTTTTTATTCATTTGGCTACCTTAGTAAAAGAATATAAACAGTATTCCAGAGATTTTGAGTTAGCTTCCCCTGGTATGAGTCAAAGTGCATTTCACATGGTAATTGGTATTCATTACTGTGGGACCATGGCACTTGGGAGCCTTACGTGGGACCCCAAATGTAGGCACAAGCCTGCGTGTAAGACTCTGAAATAGACAACTATGACTGTCATTATATATGTCATTCTTCAATTATACATTATTCCCCAGTTCTATAGAAACCACTATTGACAGTATCTGCGTGGTTATATCTAGACTCTGTGTTTGTAGCGTTAGTTGCTAACTACCGAGAATTTGGTGCTTGAATCTCTATGTGCTAGTCCATCCGTGATTTAAACAACTAGAGAGTAGGACACATCCCATTTTTTCCTTAGCTCCTCAACATAACTGGTACAGCATTCTAGTTCAAAAAACAAGCTTGCTCACTATTAAATGCTTGCAAGTGTCTTCAATCTGTTATGGGAAAAGATTACTTTATATATATATATGAAATACATAAGATGGAATTAATGTGTTGATTAATACCATATTGCCTAAGAATCGCTACATTGATTATTGAAACATTTTCATTTTGCTCTGCTGCATTTTCTTAAATATTTTTCATCATATTTCAGTGTGTACTTGAGAGTTGGCATTACCTATATTTTGTCTTGTGCCTCCATGCCTCCATGGAAGTCCTCAATGCCATTTATTTCATCTGGAGTTTAGAAAATGACAACTCTTAAGTGGGGTGCAATTTGCCTATTACCTCTAAATAAGTCTTGTAGATAATACTGATAAAAATTATCCTAGAGTCTTCATGGACTATAACCATGGCCTGACCAATCATTTAAATATAAATATTATAACTTCTATTAGCCTTCCCATTTAGTATAGCACTTGATGTTGAGGAGAAAGAGCATTGGTATAAGAGTCTTAAGACATAAGTTCAAAGCATAGGGTTTTTTTTTATGCGCTAGACTTTACTAGTGTTGGACAAATGAAACAAACAAATCTTTGAAAACAGTATTAATGCTTTTGCACGCTTATTGGGAAAAGTTTTAGTTTTTCATAACTGAAGTTCAAAAGTTATATTAATCTCTTTCCAGGGGTCAGATATTATATAAAGCATGGAGGATGAGAAGACATAGACAAGGATCGTTCAGATACTAAAATCTATTTTTTTATTCTCTTCTGAATTTTAAGATGAGAACACCAAGACCTAAAAAGTTTTGTCAGGGTCACACTAGAGAGCGTCAGAACCAGGACTGGAATTTCATGTGTCTGGGTCTAATCCCAGTGTTTTCTACTTCTTTCTTAGAGGTTCCTAAGCAATGTGCTGCCTCGATAGCAAAATTCAGTAAAGCTTTCATCTGGAAATATCTACAGCAGTATTTTGATTAAACAACTCTTCTTAGTGGAGCCAGTCATAATCTGCAACATTGACTTCTCCTCTCACAGGCTGAAGGAAATAGCTCAAAATGAAGTACATCTCAGCAGCCTCCTGAAGCAAAGCTAACCAAACTGTAACTGGAAACACAATATTCTATAACCTGGCAATTTAACTCTCTGGTTATTTCTCTTTCTCAATGACCAAATGGGTATAACTCAGTTTCTTGCAGGTCTTTTAAATATAAACCAACAGGGATTAGTATGTGACCTATTTTTATATGTATTTTTTTTTCACCTTGATCCTATTGATCTTAAAATAAAAGATTGTGGACTAAGTTTCTTCCATGGATCCAGGTAATAAAAATGTCAACAGGAGCATACTGCTTCGGAAACATGGTATCCCTTTAACTAATGTTGCCTTGTCCTCCTTTATTAGTCAATAGAAAGTATGAGCATCTCATTTTGTTCCTGTATTGAAGGAATTTACCAAGTTTTCAGTGCCTCTGATCTCAAATTTACCAAGAATTGAATAATTATTGTAGTGTCTTATCTATTTCTAATTGTTACATAATTTGTTGACTCAAAGTCTTAGAGATATAAATGATTTTAGATATTATTTGATTCATCTATTTTACAGATGAGGAAATCTATGCCCAGTGTTGTTTATATTTCAGTGATTATGATTATTGTCATATCTCACACATTTACCATATTATCAAAAGACAAGTGCATTTCAAATTTAAAATTTTCTTCCCTGATAATGTCCAATGATTTATTAAACACATTTGGAATAAAATTATGTTTTGATAGAAAACTTCTAAAAAATTAAAGCATGTTACATATTTTACATAACCATTATGTTTATAAATTATCTGTACTTTTGTTATGGCTATTTTGAGGGATAAATGTAATATATTATTATTTTATTTTATAGATGATAACATAATCAAGTTAAATATTTTAAAATAAGTGCAATGATTTTAAATTTATATGTTCTCAAAAGTTTATTCCCTAAAACATATACTTACATATAATGAAAAACCATTCTATGTATATGTGTATATACACACACACAACATGTATACACACAATGGTTTTGTTCATGACACACACGCACATAGTTATGTCATGGGCAAAGAAAAAAAAGGTTTAAAAACCTACAGAATAAAGTTTCATCATTTAATTGTGAAAACCTGATCAGTTAATAACTGATTATTAGATCTCAAAAGTTGGATCACAGAGTTAATTATGATGGATGTAGGTATTATTTTTGTGTTCCTTTTTGAAGAAGACATGTTAGATAAAACAGTTCCCCAAAGCTTTGTAAAGTATACACACACACACACACACACACACACACACACACACACACACACACTTCCCTAACTCCTTTAATTTTGGAACAGAATATTATATTCAGATTTCCTTCAAATCACAGGCTGCTCTGTGTGGCAAGTTCTAACAGAACTCAGTCAAGGTGAAATGCAGCCAGCTTTGGCTGCTAACAATGTATTCATACAGCATATGATCTCTGTCTGTTCAGGCTGCTTCTTGCTCTTGTCTCAGAATAAGAAAGGAGTGCTGCTTTCCTGGGGTATGCTATTTGAGAAAGAAAGTAACCTAACACTAACTGCAGGCGGGGTCAGAGTGATGTAACAGGAAGCTCTGATGTTTCCCTTCTGCTGCTGAGCACATACAATGTGACAACACTTCCAATCCACTCAGAACAACCCTCCCTCTCCAGCAGAGAGTATCACCTCCTGATTTAGGATCATCAGGCTCTGTTCACTGGACCTGACCCTGCCTGCAGGATTACATTGCAAAGCTTTCACTCTTCCCCACCTTGCCTGGGGGTAAATCTCTTCTGCGGAATCTCAGAAAATCAAATTCCATCCTAAGAATATTTCACCAAGAATTTCCTTAGAAGCTGTGCTGGGTAAGTACACTATTCAGAATAAATATATGTATTCTGAATAGTATTCTCATTTAGTTTGGCAATGTTCCTACTGTGAATTTAGTGACATTGAAATAATATTGAAACATATTCTCATTTATTTCACATTTTAAAGAAACTACAGTGTATTACTCCCAAATGTATACAAAATCTATTACTACTAGATGTTATTATGTACAGTGATATTCTAGAAGATAAATTTAGCAAGTAATAAAAATCTAAATGGATTAAAAAGCATACTTCTAAACAAATACTTAATCAGGGAACAATGCCTTTTAAAATTAGCTCTACTATTAGCTAAGCTTAAATTTTGACAGCTGGAAAACATTTTCCCCCCAGGAAGGGTCTTTAAACTTTTCATACAGTTAGTACTCTGAGAAGGGGTGGGGGGGAGAAGAATAACTACTTATGGGGTCTTGGAGTCTCTGCAAAATTGAACAAAATGGAGAATTAAAAAGAAAAGTAATCACTTTGGAATTATTATTGTATGTGTCTTCTATTTGCCTTTTATTTGCACATATATCTCTAGTTATTGAACTAATAGAATTTTCACTGTTCATTGTGGCCAGATGTGCTTAAGTCTCTCTCTTACTAACCCTGAATTGTTTCCGCTGTATCTGATCAGGGGGTGGGCTATAAAAGAAAAAAAAAATCCCAGCTAGGAATAAGAAAATGTTAATTCCACATTAAGTATAATTTTACAACACTTTAGCTAACAATGCATTGCTTCAATTTCTCTGGTATCTCTCTGCAAGCTTTTGGGGGGACGGCGTGAAATAGAGATAACTGTGAATAAAGAAAAGTGACAAAGTTTTCCCAAATAAGTATAGCAGATTATTAAATAGAGAATTTAAAGTGTGTATTTTTTAAAAAAGAATTTCCAGAAAAAAACTTACAGTAATGTTGAGATGAAACATCTGTTAATGCTTCTTTCACCAGTACAGACTGTCCAGGACTATTAAGAAACAATTGTCTACTCAAGTGTTGGTATAGAGATGTCACAAATTTGTTACTAAGAAAAATTAGATGTCAGATTTGGGTTCAAATTATATTGATTGATATAATTTACTTATATAAAAATTAAGTGTCAGATTTGGGTTCAAATTATATTGATTGACATAATTTATCTGTGTCTATATTCTTTCTTACCTATGTAATTATACTGTGCAGAATGTCCTTCAGTGGAGAAATCCTGTACTTAATCACCCATAATGGCACATTAACAGTGTACAACAAACTTATTCTGAGTAACTCCCTCATAATTTTCTGCTCAATTTTTCCACAAATTTCTCCAAATAATGGAAACTTCAATTAAACCTTTTATTTTGTGATTCTCAAAAATATTGTGGCTGATTTCCTATCGCCTTTCAACCATTAATTGTTTTGAATGCCCTGACACATGCGTAGAATTAGAAAAAGTGTTTTTAGAATGTGACTTTGTAAATAGCCATTAGGTAATTAGGGAAGGAAATGAAAAGAACACATTAAATGCCTAACCAATGCCATGGGTTAGTAATAAAAATTAAAATAGCATTATTTTTAATTTATATTATTTTCTTAGAAGAAGATATTATATTAATATAATATTTTTAATAAGGCACTCCCCACACATATCTAATTTTTACTTAATTGCTAACCAAAAACCCATAATTTTCTTCCATAACAATTAAATTTTTGTTAACTGTAGTAATAGTGTGGTTTATAATTTTTATTTTCAGAAAATACTGTTGAGAAACACTAGGTAACGAATTTTGAAGGTCATTAGGCAAAGACTTATTATTTGAGAAAATAATTGAACATTTGAAATAAGAACTCATATTATTATATTCTAAAGTTTGTTTTCTTTAATGATAAGAGAGTATCAGAGAATCAATGCATGCTTTCAGCCATAAAGAATTCACTTATTTTTTTAGATGCTATGGGATCGTAAAAGCAATGCAGAGTCTAAGGCCAGTTATAGATATGGAAAATGAAACATAGGGTTGAGAAATTGTAAGAATAATGTGAGTTAAAGTCTGTTTTACCTACAATATTCAGTTATCTTTAAGAGATATGCTTTTGGTTACCACTACAAGGTCTTTCCCCCCCTAATATATATTAGCACATTCCAAAATACTGTTTTATTAAACTATGTAAAAATGTTAGAATATATAAAACTACTCATTCAATTTGAAAAAAAGATTGGGAAAATAGGAAAATAAAAAAGAAATTAGAATTGATTCTGTAGTTTTAAAAATGATGTTAAATGAATGACCACCGTGTATATACTTTACCTACTGGTGATGCCTAGGATACGTTTAAATGGAATCAACACCCTAGCATATTTATGAGAATCTTCACATTCATCGTACATATTTACCATTATTTTGTACACACCAAATTTATTTCAGTAAGAAATTCAAAATAATATTAAGACAAAAAAGATGATTATATGCTTTATGCTAATGTGGATAAATTATTTGATACACTCATAAAATTAATCAAACTTCTGTTAATAGTATTAGTATATATTTCTAACTTGCATCATTTTTGTAACATCTATAACACTATGTTGCTTTCAACTTTTCTCTCCATGGTTAAAATTTGATAGTACCTTAATTTTTAAGAATTATCTTACAGATATTTATATAAAAATTAACAAAAAAAATTAAAGGATCAAAATATACATTCATGAAACAAAACTGATTTTATACTCTATGTATGATTTTGAACACAGCTTGAAAAAATAATTCTGTTTTAGAGATATCATGATTACGATACCAACTTTTCAAAACACAAATATATTCAAAGGACATTATTTGAAGTCATTGGCTTTATTCTCTATCTTATCTTTGTTTCGTATTCAGAGATGCTATTAACCCCAAAACATAAGTTATATCATTGCGATGGTGTTAATGAAAGACACTCAGAGTCAAATTTGTAACACCTCTGTGTTCTTGACTCAATCAGACTATCAGAGAATACACTTAATATGAAAAGCCAGTACCCAGCTATATAAACCATTTGTCTGTATCTGGGTTTAAAGCCCACGCGTGAACCATAAACATTTATAATTTCTTAGGAAAGCTCTCTTTTTCTACCAAAGTACTTCTACCCTGCTGCACTATTAAATTATTTCAAAAAATCTGCTCATTTAATATAAGAAAATGTTTTGATGAAGTTATGGAAAATAAGAATGTACCAGAAACACAAGATCAGGGTTACATACCAACAAGATATTTCATTCATTTCCCCATTTATTCACATAAACAATCATTCCTATCCAAATTCCTTCATCAATAGCAGTTACACACCTCAAAGTATCTTGGGACTCCTGGGGGCGGGGTCAGGCAGTTAAACAACTGACTCTTGATTTCAGCTCAGGTCATGATCTCACAGTCATCAGAATGAGCACCGCATGGGGCTCTGTGCTGACAAAACGGAGCCTGCTTGGGATTTTCTCTCTCCCTTTTTATCTGCCCCTACTGCACTCTTTCTCTCTCAAAAATAAAATAAAATAAAATAAAATAAAATAAAATAAAATAAAATAAAATACAACCTTAAGAATAAAAAGTATCTGGATGATTTTCACTTTAATTTTGATTCACCTTAACTTTGATTTACCTCCCTGTAATTTGGTTCATAACTTGGAAGATGTATAGTCTTAATTAGTATAAAATCGAAGAAGTAAAAGGTGGACTGCATTTAATTGTACAGTTTGAAATGTAAATACTGAGCTAGTGTGATTTAGGAAGAACATATAATTAGATATATGATAATTAAGTCAACAAACCTATTTAAATAACTGGAAATATATTTTCATACATTATATTGCCATTTCGTTTAAACAGGAAAGTCTTCAATAAATCTAGATTATTATTTTTTCATGTCTAATTAGTATTATAATATTGTTCATTAAATCAGATTAATAAAATAATCTGTATTTTCCAGTATTTGTGTAATCTTAAATCTAATTGTTTTTACTTCAATTATTTTACCAAAAATTGAAGACATGAATTTAATTTTTAACAAAACAATAAAAGTCTTATTATTATTTAAAAATAAAGTAGAATCACTTACTGTGAACTGAGTTAGAGTCTATGTTTATTAGATTATTAGTACTAATTATCAGATGATAAATTGCAAATATTTTCCTAGAACCTGTTTCCTCCTTTTTTTTACCTTTAAATTAGTTTGTTTACCTAGAAGAGACAGTATTATGCAGTATCATTTGCAAATGACAGTATCATTTGCAAAATGGTCAAAAGAGTGTATTCGTTTTTAAAATGTAAGACTTTTTTTTATTACTTCACGCTTTTAATTAAATATATATATATTTTTTACCTTGGTATCAAAAGGGCAGAAAACTCAACCCAACACAGACATAAATAAGTAAATAAATAAATAAATAAATAAATAAATAACCAACCTATCTCTATGGTATCAAGGCTATACTATAGCTCAATGCTTTACTGAGGTGGTTGGATACAGTCAAATTTTCAGAGACATCGTATTCCCCTTAACATGCGAATATATTTTTTAATTAAAAGATGTTAATATGGTATAAACTTTTATATAAATCTGTCATTATTTCCCAATTCAGGTTTAGGTTAATCTGAGCCCAACCAGGTTTCCATAAAACCATGGTGACTCCTGAACATGTCATTTGGCCTATTAAATAACAGTGATACAGTGAAATGGCAACTATGTGGTTTATAAGAGTGCTGCTTCTCCTCACAGATTAGTCACATAGAGGTCTATTAGCATATTCGGGAGCACACGGGTGTTTTATCAATCAAAACTAAAATAAATTTGTTTTATATCCAAGTATCAATTTCATAAATTCTACAAATGAATATTAATTGAATCCATATCCATTGATTAACATGAGACCAAGATGTTTAGATATTTTGTGCATAAACCTCAATTTTGCTTCCTTTCCAAGGATAATATGAAGGGAAAATGGGAACTTTGGTAAGTACTAGAGAAGAATAAATTATGTTATAACTGAAAATAAGGAGGATTAAAGCTATGGGAAAAGATGTCATCAGTACAAAATGTGTTTTTCTGTTTTATTTTCTTGTTTTTTTTTTAACTCTAGTTGTTTTCAAATGTGAGGCAAAAGAGCAGACTTGATTTCACTTAGGTAATGGAAACCTAATATTAGACTTCCATGTTTAAATGTTTTATTAATCAGTCTACATATGTCTTTGAAAATTTATTTTCAATGAATTTTTTTTATTTTAAATCTTTCTTAAAATGTGCCAATATACTTTTTTAGCTAAGGCAAAAAATATAACCTATGCATTTGTATTTTAGAAATGTAGGTATAATCACTGTTTGAAGCAACTGCCTGGAATGGAGTATACTTCAGACAGTATTCATGTCATATACAGTTAGGACATTGCTACATTTGAAATCTGTTAAACATAATTTCATTAAACTCCCAGTTAACTAACTAAAATATCTTGGAACTTGTCAGGTTTATTTTCGTAAATGTATATATTTATTGTCAGCTTAATTCTCTGGTCCTTGACATTATTAGATGAAGATACATTATTGAATGCACATATCTTAATATCCCTGAGGGATAAATAAAATCATTTATTATTATTGTTGTTGTTATTATTATTATTATTTTGCCTCAAATAGGAGTGTCAGCCTTCTCTGCTGCAGTACTCTCTCCCAATGTCAGCAGTGGGTGAATTTTTCCATACTGCACTTATACAAGAGAACCCCTTTTTAAAGGATGGCTTGCTCTGTTGAGATTATTTAGTTAATTTCTTTGAGGACTTGCTCTGTGCCATGTATATATATATATTGTTAGTTACTCATATATAAACTCATTTAGCCTTCCCCAAAGCCCCAAGACATACTATTATCATTATTAGTATTAGTATTAGTATTAGTATTAGTATTAGTATTAGTATTTGCAGATAAGAAACATCAAAAACAAGAGAACTTTTAAGTAATGTGCCCAAGATCACATCACTATTCAAGTGGAGGTACCAGGAACTGAATCCTGGCAATCAGGCTCCAGAGCTCATGCTCTTAATCACTCTGCTTCCCTTTCCAATTGGTTGCTGGTCTCTAGTCACCCCTAGTGTGAATGGATGCTGTTCCTAGAACCTTAGGTTTTAAGTGCAGATATATTGTGAGTTTTGTTCTAGTTTATCTCAATAAAGTGAATATCACAATTAATAAAGGAAGGCAAACAAATCTTTTGGTTTCCCAGTACATGTAAAAGTTATGGAAACAGTATAGTGCAATAGCATTATGTTTAAAAACAACACATATACCTTAATTAAAAAATAATTTACTGCTAAAATATACTAAACATCATCTGGAGGCTTGAATGAGTTATAATCTTTCTGCTGCTGGAGGGTCTTGCTTTGATGATGATGGCTGCTGACTCATCAGGGTGGTGGTTGCTGAAGGTTGAGTGACTGTGGCAATTTCTTAAAATAAGTCAATGAAGTTTGCTGCATCCACTGACTGACGAATGATTTCTCTGTAGCATGAGATACTGTTTGATAGCATTGTACTATAGTAGAACTTCTTTCAAAATTGGAGTCAACTCTCAAACCCTGCAGCTGCTTTATCAGTTAAGTTTATGTGCTATTCTAAATCCTTTGTTGTCATTTCAACATCTTCACAGCATCTTCATCAAGAATAGATTCCATTTCAAGAAACCACTTTCTTTGTTCATCCACAAAAAGCTCATCTGTTAAAGTTTTATAAGATTAGAGCAATTCCATCACATTCTCAGTCTCTACTTCTAATCCTCTTGCTATTTCTACTACATCTGCAGTCACTCCTCCACTGAAGTCTTGACTCCCTCAAAGTCATCCTTGAGGGTTGGAATCAACTTCTCCCAAACTCCTGTGAATGTTGATATTTTGACCTCTTCCCATGAATCATGAATGCTCTTAAAGACATCTACAATGGGGCGCCTGGGTGGCGCAGTCGGTTAAGCGTCCGACTTCAGCCAGGTCATGATCTCGCGGTCCGTGAGTTCGAGCCCGCGTCAGGCTCTGGGCTGATGGCTCGGAGCCTGGAGCCTGTTTCCGATTCTGTGTCTCCCTCTCTCTCTGCCCCTCCCCCGTTCATGCTCTGTCTCTCTCTGTCCCAAAAATAAATAAAAACGTTGGAAAAAAAATTAAAAAAAAAAAAAAAAGACATCTACAATGGTGAATCCTTTCCAGAAGGTTTTGGTTTGCTTTGCCTAGATCCATCAGAGGAATCACTATCCATGGCAGCTGTAGCTTTAGGGAATGTATTTCTTAAATAATGAGACTTGAAAATACTCCTTCATCCATGGGCTGCAGAATAGATGCTGTCTTAACAGGCATGAGAACAATATTAATCTCATTGTACATCTCCATCAGAGGTCTTGGGTGACCAGATGCATCGTTAGTGAGCAGTAACATTTAGAAAGGAATCATTTTTTTCTGAGTAGTAGTTCTCAACAGTAGGCTTAAAAAATTCAGTAAATGATGTTGTAAACAGATGTGCCATCATCCGAGTTTTATTGTTCTATTTTATAGAGCTCAGACACAGTAGATTTAGTATAATTCTTAAGGGCTCTAGGCCTTTTTGGAATGGTAAACGAACATTGGCTTCAACTTAAAGTCATCAGTTGCCTTAGCCCTTAACTAGAGAGTCAGTCTGTTCTTTGAAGCTTTGAAGCCAGGCATTGACTTTTCCTCTCTAGCTATGAAAGTCCTAGATGACATCTACCTGTAGGAGGCTGTTTTGTCTACATTTATAATCTGTTGTTCCATGTAACCACCTTCATTAATTATCTTAGCTAGATTTTCTAGATAATTTGATGCAGTTTCTGTATCAGCAGTTGCTGCTTCACCTTGCACTTTTATATTACAGAGATGGCTTCTTTCCTTAAACCACATGAACCAACCTCTACTAGTTTGAAACTTCTTATTCAGCTTCTTCTCCTCTCGCAGCCATTATACAATTGAAGAGAGTTAGGATCTTGCTCTGGATTAGGCTTTGGCTTAAGGGAATGTTGTGGCTCGTTTGATCTTCTGTCCAGACCACTAAAACTTTTTCCACATCACCAATAAGACTCTCTAGCTTTCTCACTCTTTGTGTGTACCCTGGAGTAGCATTTTTAATTTCTTTCAGGAACTTTTCCTTTGCATCTACAACTTGGCTAACTGATGCAAGAAACCTGGCTTTTGACCTATCTCAGCTTTCAACATATCTTCCTAAGTTTAATCAATTCTAGCTTTTGATTTAAAGTGAGAGACTTGTGACTTTTCCTTTCATTTGAACACCTAGAGGCCACTGTAGGATTATTAATTGGCCTAATTTCAATATAGTTATATCTCATGGAATAGGAAGGCCCATGGAAAGGGAGAGAGAAGGGGGAGCAGAGAGAATACACACACTTATTAAGTTCATCATTTTGTATGAACATGGTCAGTGGTGCACAAAACACTTACTATTGGTAATAGGAAAGAACACTGATCCCAGATCACCATAACAATATAATAATAATAATGAAAACATTTGAAATATTGAATTACCAAAATGTGACAAGGAGACAGGAAGTTAGCAAATGCTGTTGGACAAATGGTACTGATAAGCTTGGTACATGCAATGTTACCACAAACCATCAATTTATAAAAATGCAATATCTGAGAAGCAAAAGAAAATGAAGCACAATAAAATGAGATAAGCCTGTACACAGTAGGTAGAATTTGCAATTGGTAATTTCCTATCTTTCATTCTGTATGCATTTCCTTCCACTATGTTCCTTCATCTATACTTGCTTAACCCTCACCTTCCTCTAAACCAAATGCCCAGTAGTTACTCTCTAGGCTCCAGTAGTCAAGAGTTGCTTGAAAAACAAAGATTTTGAAGAATTCGTTCTTCTTCAGAAAACCTCATGTTTGCTATTTAGCCTTCAAGCAATTGGATGTGACCCATAAACATTATCTAGATAATCTCCTTTATTTAAAGTCAATTGATGGTAAATGTCAATCACATCTACAAAATAACTTTACAGAAACATAAAGGCTAATTTTTGATCCAACAACTGGCCACCATAGCCTGGCCAAGTTAACACATACAATTAAACATTGCAAGAAGTTAAGGGCATTCAATCCATATTTGCTCTTTTTTCCCAAAAATTATTTAGGTTTTCAAATTTTGGAAACTCTTCAAACTTTCTCCTGGAATGATAGTTGGAATTACAATGAATTTATTAGTTGAATCAAAAATTAGTAATGTCTTAAAAATGTTAAGTCACCCAACTATGAGCAAGATAGAAATTCTCCAGTTACTCAGGGCTTTTTGTTTGTTCTTTTGGAAGGGGGAAGAATCTGATTTGGTTCTTTTTTTTTTTTTTTTTTTTTTTTTTATTTGGTTCTAAATGTAGGTAGAAGAAATATTAAAGCAATTATATTATAAATGAGGGAGACTAAAAGGATATAAGTTTTCTACATTCCACCCCCTCCTGCCACAACGGTAGCATGTTTTTCCCCTATATGGTTCACATAAGACCTTCCAAGATTGCTCATCCTTTTATGAAATTAAAGTCTGTTCTCTTTGCAGTATATTTTATCTGGGGAACTTTCCGTTCATATCAGAATTTAATACTGTCAGAGAACAGTTGTATTTTAAGTTATATGACTTCTTGCTATTAAGGAGTGCTAGGGTTAAACAGAATGATCCTCAGTTTAGCAAACACTCACAACGTGCCAGGCCCAATGCTAGATGTTAAAGGTAAGCAAGACAGCACCCCTGCTCTGGACAACATCAGCTCCACCTCAGTGCTGTGTAACAGTGCCGATTAAACTATGAACTCTTCATCTATACTGCTGGCCACCACTCTACTTTTCATCTTGTCATAAGATCAGGACTGAATGCCTGAGCTAGAATGTTTTGTAAAGTGACAAATCTTGATAAATCTGATATTTTCTGTACATATTTATTATATTTGGGAAACCTTGGATTACAGATGAAACATTAAAAAAAAAACCTGAAGTAAAAAACAGTCTAACGGATTCTACTTAGCTCACAATTGTATGTGCTTTGGCTAATATATTCTGAAATCTCTTATTTTCAACTGCTTCTGATGTAATTTGGAACTTTCATACTTTAACAGAAAGATTTCCTTGCATCTAAATCAATTACAGATATCATGGTTGGGTATCAGAAATTGTTTACTTTTAAGAGAGAAAGAATGTGGTTAAAGAAAGATATTCTTAAGAATAAAGCTTTGAAGCATGATTGGTTTCATTAATTTGAACAGGAAGGGCTTCAAATGAGATATGAGCAAGCGTTAAAGTCTAGAACAAACTGACAGGGGTAAAGTCCATAAAATGATTTTCTTAAATATTGTTTAATATTTTTATTAATTGAATTCATCACATGAGTTAACTTCCTTAATTATACATTTTCCAAAAGGATTTCCTGTGCTGTGTTCCATGTTATCAGTTCAAAATTATTAGAAAACACTTACTGAGTCTTTTTGATCATAAAATTAATACATGTCCATACTTAATGAACCAGATTCCAGCCTACTTCCTTCAAAATAAATACACCAAAGTTAACAAAGAGTTTATGTTTGAGTCATTGTAGAACTCAAACACCCTTTAAAAACCCACTAATTATGTGATTTTTCAGATTAACTCTGAAATCTGATTATTCACTAAATTCTCAAGTGTCATAAAAGACTACATATTTAAGGTTACAAAGTCTCAACTATATCACTTCTAGTATCATCCTTACCATTAAGGACTACATGTTCAAAACTTTTCATGTTACATAGCGCTTCTGAAGCTAGAGTCCTGAATAAGCTAAATAAATCTAGTTAATGGGTTTCGAACTTAGAAATAGGAGATTCTAGCTCATTGTGTCTTCAGAGGGTTTCATTAAGTATAACCACAATGTAGGTCTTGAAATAGCATCTGCTTTAAAGAAAAAAAGTTAGATTTCTACATTTAGACAACATTCCATTCCTAATTACTCAAAATCATGTAGACTTCAAGGATAGTTCTCCATTCTGGCCTATGTTTTTGTTCCCAGTTATAACTGCATAGTTTTATAATCATGGAAGGGACACAACCTGTAAATATAATATGTGAGATTTTCTGTCTTTCCTATCAAATCCAACTTGAATAATTCTTTAGAATTAAATTTGTAGTAAACAACAAAGATCGTTGTGCATCATATTTATTGATACAAGATTATAATAGCAATTAATGAAAGAGTACTCATTTGAATGAACTAAGTAACTTTTTAAGTTTATTATATCTCCTTTACTCTTCATCACATACTCATCATTACAGCACCTGAATAAAAACAAAATGAATAAATAAATAATAAAATGTTAATCTTTATTACTGGTGGGCCTATAGTTCCTGGATTCCAGGCTTTAGTATTTCTTCTTTCTTCATCTCCAGGCAAATTTATTTCTTATTAAAGAAGTAAATTCTGATATCAACTGGCATAAAATTAAAGGAATGCAAGCACATTATCTGAAACAAGATTAAAAATTATCTGTGCATTTCTTTTAAAGAACATAGAATGCTCTTTTCTCAGAAATCCATTGCTGGCCTTTGCCAGATACAAACTTCCCTATAGCCTTTGCTCAGATACAAACTTTTTTCTGGAACCTAACCTATTTAAACACAGCTACACCTACACGACCATAACCCTTTTGCTCATTGTCATTTATTTTTGTTTGTCCTAGCTTTTTCCTAGAACACCAATCACATTGCAACAAATCATCAACTACAATTTACATATTTTCTGTGTTATTGTCCATTTTCTGTCCATTATCTCTAAGCTCTACAAGTACAAGCACTTCTTCTTGCTTTTTTTCCCCCACTAATATATCCTAAGCACCTAGGTAAGTGCCTATACAAAGTAGGTGCTTAAAAATTTCTTAACAAATGATTAATGAATGAATATGTTTCTTTGTATCAGTCTCCACGGAAAACTAGAGAGACTCTACATGATTTTGTCTGCAGTATCCAATAGATTCTAGAGCTGAAATTTTGAAGGTGTTGTAAACATGACCCATGGCCAAAGAGAAAATACTCAGAAACTAATTATCATTTTGTTATTCTTAGGTCAACCTAATATTTATTCCTCCACTGCCTTTGTAAAGGGAAATAAATTAGTAAAGATGCTTTTCTGTAACGTAGTTAGTGTTCAGGTTTCACTGAATTCCAAGGAGTGACCTTTCAAACTAGGGTAAATGAGAAGGTTGCTTGGTATTTTAGCACAAAATGTTGAAGCATTTCCCCAAATGGCCAAACAATGGCTGAATTTGGCAGAATTTCTTGTTGAAACTGGCAGACCTGCCAACTGTTGCCTCCCAACAAAAGTCTTACTCCATTACTTATTGCCTTTCTGGACAATAACACTCAAATGTCTATAGAAGGAGAAAAAAACGCAGCAGTGGAATTTAGAGAAAAGCAAATCAATCTTTTAAAAAAATACATATGGCAAAATAGAAATTCTGTTTAATTTACAAAAACTATACCCCGTTTGATAAGTGATGAGTTATGCACTTGAAAATTCACAATTTATCAAGCTTTTAAGTGTTGATTTATAAATATTTAGAGATAATTCTAAAAAGAATGCCAACTGTCAATGCCCTTTCATCACTGTATAGTTTTTGAAATTTTCTAAATGTAAAACCAAAGGACTATTTTATAACGTGAAATACATACTTATCATTAAATTAAGACATGATTTGTTTGAGAGCATCATGATGGATTTTCACAAAATACATCTTCTGAATTGACTCGACTCACAAATTATAACAACACTTGTTTTTCTAATGTAGATTCTCCATGTGTTGAGATTCACATAGTAAATTTTATTTTCTTTTAAAACTGAGGGCTAGTCATTCATTCACCTAGAAATACCATAATTAGGTTTTTTCTTCTGAGCCCAGATATTCATATCATCTATGAAAATGATAATTTTCCTTTGAGAAAGACTGATTCTCAAATTATGCTCATAGTATTCAGAGAAAATATGTATATAAAATGTGTTGTAGTTATCTTACTGTATTTCAACATATTATCTAATAATTCACTGACTGAACTTTAAACCACAAGCAACAAGACTATTTGGATTAAACAACTCTCCATTTTATTTTATTTTTTTTAATTTTTTTTCAATGTTTTTTATTTATTTTTGGGACAGAGAGAGACAGAGCATGAACGGGGGAGGGGCAGAGAGAGAGGGAGACACAGAATCGGAAACAGGCTCCAGGCTCCGAGCCATCAGCCCAGAGCCTGATGCGGGGCCCCAACTCACGGACCGTGAGATCGTGACCTGGCTGAAGTCGGACGCTTAACCGACTGCGCCACCCAGGCGCCCCAACAACTCTCCATTTTAAAGGAAGTCTTGCTCAAAACATAAAAGTAAATTGTCAAATAGCTTCTCCTTTCAACCATCCTTTCCTATGCTTTAACTCTTTGAACTTCCTGACACCGTTGGATATGGTCATTATCAAATAATGTACTTATAATAAAATTTTTATTACAAAATGTAAGTGATAACAATGCCCTTTAATAAACTGTATTTTTTAAGGACTAGCCAGCATTCAATTTATTTCTGGTATGTTTATAGATAGCATAGCAAACAAATATTCTGCAACACATTTTCTTTGTCCCATGTAGCTTAAAATAGACAAAATTAAAAATAATAAAATAATAATAATAAAATAATAATAAAATAATAATAATAAATAATAATAAAATAATAAAATAATAAAAATAATAAAATAAATTGTCACCAACAGAGTGACAATTTTTAATCTAGATGAGCTTGATGAAAGGGTGGAAAAGGCATTTAAAAATAAACTTTATATCAATAAAAGCCCTGACAGAATTTTAAATTCAAGTACTTTGCACTAGAGTACAGGGCAGCCTGACTGGCCCAGTTGGTAGAGAATGTGGCTCTTGATCTCAGGGTTATAAGTTTGAGACCAAGTTGGGTGTAGACAAAATAAAAATAAATTGTTAATAAATAAATAAATACTTTCAAAAACCAGAGTGTGCAAATGACTAATTTCTTACAGTGAGCAGACATACATCATACGTTTTCAAGCTAGTATCTGTCCTTACAATGACAAATAGATATTCCCAGTAGTCTTTTTTTTTCCCCCCAGTAGTCTTATTCAGAAAGAAGCAGGGCCAAAATATTTGTTCTTTCTCATCTAGATTCAGCAGACACCACATATTGTTGAAAGCCTTTTCTAATAATGCTACCTTTAAGATGAAAAAGGCTGTTTTGAGGTTTGACTAATTGCCTGATGTAAAAAGTTGCTGTCGATTTAAAATAGTTTCACTAAATATTATAATTTGCTCTCCACTGCATAGTGGATTTGAATATATATCTTAATATTCATATATATTTTAGTAATTGTTAATCTTGTCTATCTGCTAGATCACCTTGACTGTGTTAAGTATCTCTATTCCAGGAGATTGATAGTAACACCAGAGACATACATTGTGAGCCTAAGCATAAAGGAATCTTAAATCAGTTTTGTAGTTCATGATGTTGTCCAAAACAAATGTTATTAACACTTCCCTAATTAGTCCTATTTTAACAAATTCCCCTTTCCAACTGTCCTCACCTCACCTCTAACCTGCCCTCACCTTGGAGTAAATCCAGAACACTGCATTTTGTTACATGTCTGGTGACAATGTCTTTGGTAAATGGCAAGATGAAGGGTTTGGAGATTCACCCAGAAGTTGATGAAACAAGAAATGAAGAAAACAAGTTAGGAAGTGAAGGGCCAATCTGGAAAACAGAAAAAAAGAGAAGATTCAGAAAAATTTTCATTTACAGGATAAATATATATATGACTGTAGAATGTAATTAACTTAGTAATTATTGCTCACTGAGTAAAAGGAGTGAGAGATGGGATTTGAAAGTAAAATAAATTAGATCTAAAAACCAGGAGTGAAAAAGGTAGGAAAAGAGAGAGGATAAAAGAGAGGCAATAAAAGAAGATAAATTGGTCCATTAAGATACATTTTATTTGCCAGAAAGTTTAGGAGATAAAAAATCCAGCACTGAACTGCACAAATTAAGATGTGGAGACACTTTGGATACAAGGCCATGGAGGAAAAGTTAGTATGCAAATGCCTTTCAGCTGCTTGGTCTAACAGTTCAGATAAGAAAACTTTATCTGCCCTTTTGTTTGGGAAATTGGATTGAGGGTTAAGCCTAGAAGTTATTCCTTCTGATAAGAGGTGAGGAGTGTTCATGAGAAGTTGTAAGAAGCAAACACCACCTCCTGGATGATAATTGTGTTCTAAAGCTTGGACCCAACTGCTCAAGACGATGACTGTACTTTAAGGGTACATAGAGTCTGACCCACTGGCAAGTCTTAGTCTGTCTAGGACACCTTCTCAAAAGGCAGCCCAGAAGTTGGGCTGTATCCATCATACCACATTTAAAGCAGCAGAACTGTTTGGTAAAATATAACCTTGGCTCATTCTAAACCTTCCAAATCAGGCTGAGATGGCTCAGCCTATAGAGAGAAGAGATGCTTACATGATCCCTGTGTGTCCTGAAAACAGTTTTCTCTTTAGTGAACTCCTGATATGATGAGAATTAAGGTATAAAAACACAATTAAGTTCAAATTTATAATAACAAAATAAAAGCATGAACATGACCCATGTTTTAAATCAAGTAATTCTCTTTCTGAATGAAATAACAAGCATTAATTCACATGAATTACACATAAATAACAAGACACATATATTACCTTCTCTTTTAATTTTGGCTTTCCTAATTATTAGTTTTGTGATTTAGGTGTATATTTTCCCTGTCTGAACCATCTTAACTTAAAAGTCTTGAGAACCAGGTAATAATCCAAAATACAACTTTACTGACCCTTTCCTCTTTCATTGGACTCGGGGATAAATACACATGCACACACATATATACATTATTCAAGAGATGCTCATCATTGGTGTTGCTTATTTTCCTCCATATCTGGAAAGTAACCTAAAATCAAATAGAATTCATATGCCTAAATCATATTTGTAAAAGTATGTGTTTAAATTGTGCACTATGATTTAACTGTGAAATATTCCAAGGGGGTCTAATCTTAACAATATCTTGCCAAAAGGAAGTAAACTTTCAAATTGGATTAGTCCTGGGGTGCCTGGGTGGCTCAGTAGCTTAAGCGACCAACTCTTGATTTGGCTCAGATTATGATCTCACAATTCGTGACTTTGAGCCCTACATAGGCCACTGAGCTGATGATGTAGAGCCTGCTTGGGATTCTCTCTCTCTCTCCCTCTCTCTCTGCCCCTACCCTGCTTGTCCTCTCTCTCTCTCTCTCTCTCTCTCTCTCTCTCTCTCTCTCTCTCTCTCTCCTCTCTCTCTGTCTCTCTCTCTCTCTCACAAAATAAGTAAAATAAACTTAAAAAAATTTAAAAATTGGATCAGTACTATGTGAGACAGCTGCTCTCCCACCTAGTGCCTTGACCTATCCCAAATACATTGCATTTTGATATGCTGATACATAAATCCACAAAAAATGCATAATTACAGAGAAAGAAATCATATTCTTCATACTATTCTACAAAAATGTGTTATAACTAAAAAAAATCTTATACATATAGCTGATTATGTATAGCACAAATATATTGTTTAAATCAATAAATTCCTATATACCTGGAACCCAGCTTGTCCGTCATGTTCCTCTCCATTAGGTCACACTTACAGCCCCAGCAGTAAACCATTACCCAAAGCTTGTACTAATCATTCCTTTGCTTTACTTTATGGCTTTACCACATACATATGTGTTTCTAAGCAATGCGTTATTTTGTTTTACTTTTATGAAAGTGGAATCACTCTGAATATAGTCTTCAGAGATTGCTTCTTTCATTCAGCATTTTGAAGATGCAGCCCTGTTAATGTATCTATGTAGCTGTGGTTCTTTCTTTTCACGGTTGCAGTGTTCTACTGTATGAATGTACCACAGTGAATGTCTCTTTTCTCCTGCTGAGACATTTGGATTGCTTCCAACCATTTTACTATTGTAAACAATAAAGCAATGAACGTATTTTTTACGAATCTCCTGGTACACATGTGTCTGAGTTTCTTCAGGGATTATAATTTACAAGTGGGGTTTCAGGAATTTAGCAATTCAAAGTGCTTGTACCAATTTATACTCTCATCAACAGTGTACGAAGTTTTCCACTGCACCACATCCTTTCCAACACTTTGTATTACTGTCAAGCTTTTAAATGTTTGCCAGTCTGGTGGGAGTAACATAGTATCTCATTGTGGTTTTAATTTGCATTGTCCTGATTATGAATCACAGCAAATTTGTATGTAAAAAGAATTAAAATTTTTCTCAGAAACATTTGTTTTTAATTGGGTAGCAGTGACTTGATGTTGCAGAATTATGGTTAAGCCACTTTTGCTCATAATTATTTAAGAGAAGGATTGTCTATTTTGGGTTGGCTGGTCCAGGGAAAGGAAAAAGTGTTTTATAACTTTTAAAACTGGGAATGTATGAATAACATTTTTCACCATGATCAAGAACACAGACTGATAATGTGCAGAATTATATCTAACTCCCCATTTCCTTTATTCAAAAACCCCCATCAAAATATATATCAAAATCTCTTTTAAAAATAGAGGAAGAAAATGAGTAATTCCATTCAGGTGCATGTGCACTTTTTCTTTAGTAGACTTTATTTTTTTAAAAGCAGTTTTAGGTTCACAACAAAACTTAATGGAAGGAACAAAGATTACCCACACCCCCTGCCCCCACTCATGCACACCCTCCCTATCAACATGCTGCACCATAGTATACTTGTTACAGTTGATGAACCTACAGTCGACACTTCATGATCACCCCAAATCCATACTTTACATTAGGGTTCACTCTTGGTGTTTAACATTCCACGACTTTGGACAAATGTATAATGACATGTGCTGTATGCTTTTTAAAATCTTTTGAATAGTTAAAATCATTTATGGAGCTACAATATCTTGAAAGAATTAGTGTCTCTCTCTCTACTGTGGTAAAATTATTTTTTACACATAAAAACATTATAGAAGGCATTGGAATTTTTGTCTTTCACGTAATCCTTCATTTTGGAGATGATTACCCTTATGCCCATCAGCTGAATTTAACCAATATATTTCTCCCCTGTTCTAATTTCCTCTTACTAAACATACTTAGGCTTGCATTTTTTTAGCTCAATTGTTGTGTTTCATCATGACGTTATATAAAGAGGGTTTATCTATTAGCCTTATTTGCTATATTTCTTTTCTGTGTTTTCAGGGTTTAGTTGATTTTGATTTCATTTTCTTCCTTTTTAAAAAAAAATTATGTTTATTTATTCTCGAGAGATAGAGGGAGAGACACAGAGCCTGAGTGGGGGAGGGGCACAGAAAGAAGGAGACACAACATCCGAAGCAGGCTCCAGGCTCTGAGCTGTCAGCATGGAGCCTGACGTGGGGCTCGAACCCATGAACCCAACTGTGAGATTGTGACCCAAGCTGAAGTCGGACACTCAACCAACTGAGCCACTCAAGTGCCCTCTTTGTGTCTTTTCTTCTTGGATGTTAATTAATCTTTGGTACTACAGGTATGGATATTATTCAGAGGAAAGTGGAAGTAAGACTATGCTGACATTTATTATTAATAAGTACAACACATTTACTAATCAAAATTACCACATCAATAAATTTTCTGATAGCCAGAAGTGACTACTGACATATTTGTTCTTTCACTCACCCCAAATCACCAAAAGGGTGAAAAGATTCTTTCATAGCATTTTCAGCTGGAATGAAAAATAAAATTTTTAGAACCATGCAGAAAAAAAAAACAGTAGTCCTTTCTATTTCATGTGCTACTTTATAGCAAGTTGGGAAAATTCTCAAAGTAAACTTCAACTTTGAACCTTCTGAATTCCATAGATATGCCAGTAAAGCCTGAGACTGACAAGAGTTTTTATTTTTTCCAAAATAGCTTGTAGAAAATCCAGATTCTAAAAATGTGCCATGTTTGTTGGTGTAAAAATACACATCTCCTTAATCAGACCAGATCATGATCCTAATTGGAACATATACTACACACCTTATAATAATATATAATAAATTATTAAAATATGTGAAGATGTAAACATTTACAAAGTAATACAAAAATGTTTTTTGAGTCATGAAAGATTTGATTGCAGAGATTGCTTTTAACATAGCTTTCTTAGTACTTTTGACTTTTCATGTAAAAATCCCTATGACTTCATAGAAATCCTTGGCAATAATTCAAAGATTATCATTAGAAGTAGCAACAAATAGGGATGTCTGGGTGGCTCAGTTGGTTGAGCATCTGACTCTTGATTTCAGCTCAGGTCATGATCCCAGAATCCTGCATTGGAACCCCATGTAGGGCTCCATGCTGAGCATGGAGCCTGCTTGAGATTTTCTCTCTCTCCCTTTCTCCCTTTCTCTCTCTGCCTCTCCCCGCCTCTGCCCCTCTCCCCCACTCATGTGCTTCCTCTCTCTCTCTCTAAACTAAAAAAAATTAAAAAATTTTTAAAAAGTAGCAACACATTGATGATCCATAAACATAAGTTCAGTCAAAGTCCCTCAAATCACAATATGAACCATTGGAGGTACATAATTTACAAACACAAATTTGACATCTTTGAAGTTCTATTAAGTCTAAATACCATGCAAATGCAAAGCAGGATAAACTCGATTATAGCTATATCTTGCCTTCAACATTAGTTTGAGTTTGGAAAGATGCATGTAAACTCCATTCATATACATTCTTTGTTTAGCAGTGGATGAATCTTACTTGTTGGTAATGTCCTATGTTTAAAGAAAGTTAAATGTTGTACTGTCATGATCTAGCTTCTGCCTCCCTCTTTGACAAGGTGTATGACACTCTTTGCCCCTCATTCATTCCACTTCAATCACATGGACCTACTTTCTATACTTTGAAACAGCTATGTCATTCTGTCCTCAGAACCACTCATCGAGTCATCCTGTCTTCTGGGAACAACCTTTCTCCTGAACATTCCAGAGCATCCACCTCTTCATACTGCTACGATCTTGAACAACAGGGACCATCCTCCATGTTTGTGCCTCTTAGAATCTCCATTCTTAAAAAATAAGGTGCCAAGAACAAAGTTCTTGATTACTTCTTGGTTAACATGGTGGCAACCTGGCAGCCTAAATGTGCCTGATACATCTCCTCCCAACTTCCCATTAAAATTCAACATTTGAAATACAAGGTTTACGATTTTAACAAAAGAAGCACACTAGTATATAACTTCAAGTTAAAATCTCTAAAATCCCATTATTCACTAATAATATTAACAAATTCACAGGAATGTTCTCTTGTCATCCAGGGTTCTACGATGACACATCAACCACTTGTGATGCCACCTGTCAAATCTTTGGATGGCCCTACCTTCAGGTATTGCATACACTCCAAAAGAACATTCGGGCCCTAATGAAAGTAATACGTTGGATTTCCAGTGGAGTTGAGAATAATATGAACATGTTAATAATAGTAAGAAATATTTCACAGAATGATTCTTAATGTCAAATAACTTCTGAATAAAAGAAAACTTTGAAAGGTAGTCTAACAAAATACTGGTAAGGGTAGACTTATGGACATCTATCAAACTTACAAAGTCATTTCCTCAGGATCATCAGGTATGGATTTAGCCCTGAAGTTATTATTTCCTTGACCAGAGAACTAGGGATGTTAAATTAATTTGAATGGGTCCAGCAGATATAGTAATATTAATGATCTGGTAGTATTTGCCACAAACATCACACACAAAGACACACATACACACACATAATGTCTGCAGCTAAGCTTTTAATATTATAACTATAACTATATATATATATATATATATGTTTCTATATATACATACATAGAAAACAAGTTATGTTTAACGTTATAAAATTATAGAGCTAGGTTGCTCATTTGAACTAACTTTGGCCTGTAAAGGTCGTTCTTTTGTGATTCACATAGTCACTGTTAGATTCCTAGAAATGATTGTAAAACTTTCCTGTAATTGGAACATAAGAAGATATCATTTATAAATAAGGGAACAGGAAAATGGGGGAGTGGTGTAAGCTGTTTTAAAGATTTAAGTTGTTCTAGAGACTATTTTTTTGAACTCCCTGGTCAAATAGTTTCCATTTCAATCCTGGGCATTAATTACAAGTTTCAGGGGGCATTGGTGCTTCCAGAAAGATTACTGGTATAGACGGATTTGTCTTCTTATTTATATTTAGCATTATAGTTCCATGTCAGACAACATGGAACTGTTATTATGCAATTATTATTACACCTCACAACCCTCTTCCTGACAAAATTAAAGTGGTTTTCCTGTCCTAACTTATTTTTAGGCTGCAAAGTATTTAACAATTAATCATGTTTCATCCTGATAAACTATAAGAACATTAATGAAAAAGGCTTCTAAATAATTTTATCTTGAATTCAAAGCTAAGTGACATAATTCCTTCTTCTGATTTTTAAATTCCGAAGTAATTCTGCTGGACCCAAAAATAGACTCTCTATAATTATTCTTTTTCCCACAGCATGTCTTTGGGAACTCATCATTGTTGTTCTGTCCTTTTATGTGTCAGCTTCCTCTGCACATTTCATTTTATATGACTCACTGTTCCTTAAAACAAGGCTTGAATGCTCAAAATGCCTACTTATATCTGACAGCTGGATTTTTCTCCCTGAACTTTTTTATGTGAAGTGGAGCCAGATCAACTTTTATAAACCCCAATTATGAAGACATATAGGAAAGAGCACAAAATGGAAGAAAATTCACTTAACTAGGCAAAAGCTGATCTTGACCTCTACCATCTGTGTGTACTAGTCATCTTCTTGTGAAAATTAAAAGTATTACACAATATTTTTCTGTCTTTCCAACTTACAAATTTTAACATGTATTGGATAGTGTGAAGGAGATAGATTGGAAGTGGCTTGAAAAGGAAAGGTACAAATATAAACTGTTTTCTGTTCATTAGATTGATCTCTGACTTGCAGAGTATTGGTAAGATTCTCTGTGAGCAGTCAATTGCCTCTTTTGTAGTTTTTAAAATTTTATTTCCAACAAGTACAGTTCAAGGTGAATGTGTGTTTAAATTCCTGCACGAAAGAGGCTGAATAATTGTCTCTGGGGAGATTAAAAAATATAACAGAGAATCAGAATTGTGGTTTGCCATCATATTAGTTTGACTCATATATGATTTAATTTTAACCTCATGAAAGCAGCACAGAAGTGAGACTTTGAAAATTCTTGGTCTTAGATCATCTACCATGGCTGTGGGATACGAGGCAAAAAGTCTCCTAAACTCCTACCTTCCAATCTGTAAAATGAACAGGTTACACTATAAAACTTCTCAGGTCCATTCAGCTCTGAGATTCTGGAACCTCTGACCCTAATTATTCTGAATTAAAGATAGGAACTGGAGATAGAATACTATCTGAGGTTATTGGTAACAAATAAAGTGATTTGTAATAGCTCATTTCTAACTTTGAATATTTTTGCCCTGCTTTATTTAGGTAATCATTGATTATACTCTGAAATATGACAGGTGGTTAAGAGGTGGGAAAGAGAAAAAAATTAGGAGAATGTCTCTGGCTAGATTGAATTCAGGAAATACAAGGATCTGTTTCCGGTTATCATTAAAATTTAATAATCTTCCTAAATATTCTTTATGCCTCCAACATAGCAACAATATTAACTTTTAAATTTCTAACACTTTAATAGTCCACTTTCACATTGAAATCTTAATCCAACTGGCACTGAATCTCAGATATAATTTTTTCCTCCAAATTGATGGACAGTTGTACCAACACTTTGTATTAAATAGTTAAGCTTTTCTATTACTGATTTGAAACCTAACTACATTGTTATATTTACTAAATTCTACTAAAATTATTTTGGATTCAAAGGTCCATTTGTCTTGTTACTTGTTCAGTTAAACTTCAGAATTATTCATTACCTTGATTGTATATTCATTACCTTGATTTATAGATTATTTGGGAAACAATTAAACATCTTCATACATTTTAGTTTTGCATCTATTAAAACAAACGTCTATTTAGGGTGCCAGGGTGGCTCAGTCGGTTAAGTGTCTGACCTGCTCAGGTCGTGATCTCACAGTCCGTGAGTTGGAGTCTGGCATCGGGCTCTGTGCTGACAGTTCAGAGCCTGGAGCCTGCTTCAGATTCTGTGTCTCCCTCTCTCTCTGCCCCTCCCCCTCTTGCACTCTCTCTCTCAAAAATAAATAAATAAACAATAAAAAAATTGAAAAAATTATAATAAACATTTAAAAAAATTAAGAAAATCTTATTTTTCAGCAAATAGTTCAGAGAATCAGTAGTGAGTCAGTTTGATTAGAACAGTAGGAAGTAAATTAAGGTAAATCTGAAACTCAACGTTTGTAAACTGTATTAAAATACTCCAGAAAAATTATATCTTCAGTCTTTGGAACTATGCTCAATAGATCAACTCCATCCATGACTGTCTTACCATCCTTTGTAAGTTTTATTGCACAGTATCCTGTTGCTCAGAGCAAAATATAGATAAACCACATATAGATAATTTTTCTAAGAGATATGATTAAGGATCTATTATAAAAATAGGTATTAAGACATACAAAATATATTTTTAAATGTAATTTTTTAAAGAATCAAAGATGTGATTTCTAATACACAGTATGTTCCCCCAAATACTTGTTCTCATCTTGCTATGTAATTACGGAGCCATGTTTCCAAGAAAAATGATTCAAATAAAAATTACGAATTCAACAAAATGAATTAAATTTTTTTAATGTTTATTTATTTTTTTTGAGAGACATAGACAGAGTGTGTGTGGGGGAGGGAGAGAGAGAGAGGAAGGCACAGAATCTGAAAAAGGCTCCAGGCTCTGAGCTGTCAGCAGAGTCCAAGTTGGGGCATGAACCCATGAACTGTGAGATCGTGACCTGAGCCGTAGTCAGACACTTAATGACTGAGCCGCTCAGGTGCCCCTCAACAAAATGAATTCAGCGCAACTGATGAGGAAACTTTGCTATATATATACTTGTCATTTATGTTATCACATGCAAAATTGAGAATGAATCTAACACCCATCGCAAAATTCAGTGTTCTTATGGATCAAGTGCCTTGGTGTCCTTTATGAATATGCTTTTCTGAAAACTCCTTGCTAATTCACTTTTAACCAGACTGTCTTTTAGTGCCTAAAGTTGTTCTATTTTGTATTGGTCCCTGAAATAGCCCTTTGATCTCCATAAAAAAATTGTGTTCATATAAATTGCTTTAGAACATAGTAAACTTCATTGCAGATTTTCATAATGAAAAATTCAGGAGAGGTTGCTATGCTAGCAATGAAAACCTCAAATAACTTCAAATCAAATGGTAGACATCACCATTTTTAAAATGTCACTTGTCCTCTCAATATCATATCTACTTCCTGCCTCTCTCCATCTTTTTGGATCCACTCTGCCTTTATTCCTTCTGTTCATCACTCGTTTGCCTGATTCCTTTCCAGGAGGTACAATACTACATTTTCTTTTCTTTTTTTTAATTTTTTTCAATGTTTATTTATTTTTGAGAGAGATAGAGACAGAACATGCATGGGGGAGGGGTACAGAGAGAAGGAGACACAAAATCCGAAGCAGGCTCCAGGCTCCGAGCTGTCAGCACACAGCCCGTTGCGGGGCTTGAACTCATGAGCTGTGAGATCATGACCTGACCCGAAGTCAGACGCTCAACCAACTGAGCCACCCAGGCACCCCATCAATGCTACATTTTCTAATCCTGATTGGTGAAAAGGATATTTCTTCTTATTTGAGCACCTGCTAACATTCATAGCTATGTGCCTGCTCTACTCCAACTGTTATTTTTACTATTATTTATTTATTAAGATTTTATTTTTTAAAGAATCTCTACACCCATTATGGGGCTCAAACTCACAACCCTGAGATTAAGAGTTGCATGCTCCACTGACTGAGACAGCCAGGCACCCCAGTGTCATTTTTAATGTATTTTATATATTTAAAAAAAACAACAACACAGTTATTTTCCTAAGAGGATTTCTGATGACAGTGCTAGAATAATCATTATTTAATATGCTATGATAATTTTCATACTTAATAATATTTAATTTAATAGATAAAA
The DNA here is from genome assembly GCF_018350175.1 of Felis catus. Taxonomy (NCBI): domain Eukaryota; kingdom Metazoa; phylum Chordata; class Mammalia; order Carnivora; family Felidae; genus Felis; species Felis catus. The sequence goes on along the minus strand of NC_058375.1, from coordinate 174,547,374 downwards.
AATAAGTTGTTGAAATGTATAGGAATCATGCTATATGCAGTATAAATACTATAAATTTAAAAAAATTCGTTTCCTTATCATTTGTTCCTTTTCACGTTTGCTTTACATTAAAATTTTTTTTTTCAACGTTTATTTATTTTTGGGACAGAGAGAGACAGAGCATGAACGGGGGAGGGGCAGAGAGAGAGGGAGACACAGAATTGGAAACAGGCTCCAGGCTCTGAGCCATCAGCCCAGAGCCCGATGCAGGGCTCGAACTCACAGACCGCGAGATCGTGACCTGGCTGAAGTCAGGCGCTTACCGACTGCGCCACCCAGGCGCCCCACGTTTGCTTTACATTAAATTACAGTTTAAGTCTTAATCATTTTTCTTTTTTATTTAAATTTTTTTTAACGTTTATTTATTTTTGAGACAGAGAGAGAGACAGAGCATGAATGGGGGAGGGGCAGAGAGAGAGGGAGACACAGAATCGGAAGCAGGCTCCAGGCTCTGAGCCATCAGCCCAGAGCCTGACGTGGGGCTCGAACTCACGGACCGCGAGATTGTGACCTGAGCCGAAGTCGGACGCTTAACCGACTGAGCCACGCAGGTGCCCCGAGTCTTAATCATTTTTCTGACCACAGTACCCAGCATAATGGTTCTCAAACACAATATAGTTTTATTTATGGTAGAATTGCATTTCATCATTTAATATGTCTTACATATTAGACATATTACTTTAGACTAGTGATCTACAAACTGGGGTATGGATACCCCTAAGGGGTAGGTAGAAATAGCTTGTTTTACAGAAATCAATTCTAGATCTTTAACCTTCATTTGAACCCCATCCTAACTCTTGTCATTACAAAATTCCGAACGTCCAAGCTTTAGGCCAGTTCTTCATTTTTACCTCTCCTTTCTTATAGTCTTACTTCTTTACACACACATGCATTCTTTCACCTGTCTGAGTCTTACTACAAAGCATTTCTGCAAAGTGTAACAATCCCGTAGGCCACAAATGAGGCTATGCACAATGCAGACATTGGTTTTGCCAAGCCTCCTTCAAAATGAACTCCCCCCTCTCTTCATCTCATTAATTGATGTATTTATAATAAAGTTTTACTTTTTTTGTTTAAAAATCATGTATCAAAATTTATAATACATTTACTATGATTTGATCTAGAGTATCAACTCTAGAGCCAAACTACCTGGTTCAAATCCTAAGTTAACCACTTTTTAATCACTTGGTAAAATTAATAAACCTACTTGTACCTCAGTTTCCTCACAGGTAAACCTAAGAAAAACATAGTACCTACTATACATGTTTTTAATAATGTGATCATAAAGTCTGAAAACCTAAATATTACTTTTTTAACTATTATAATATAAATGAGAAAATAATTTATTATGTATAATTTATGTATCCAGACTTAGTGGTTTCTCTGTATATAAATTTATAGATACAAGTAGAGATAGAGGTATTTAGTACTTGGAATTTAGTAAACCTTTAAAAAGTGTTAGTTACTATAATATCTACATCGTCATTATTTCTAAAAAAAAATATTGTAATGGTAATGCAATCAAGTAGGATTTTTAAAAACATTCATTGACAGTCATTTGGACAGGAATTTTAGTTTTTATTTTAGAGAGAAAGAGTGTGGAGGGGGGAGAGGGGCAGAGGGAGAGGGAGAGAGAATCTTAAGCAGCTGTCCCCACCCAATGTAGGGCTTGGTCTCATGACCCTGGGATCAGAACTTGAGCCAAAATCAAGTCAGTTGTTCAACACACTGAGACACCCAGGTGCCCCAGGAAATTTCACCAAGGTATATATTTTGTTGCATAGAAGATTTTGAGCAGGGAAGACTTCATTGAAAATGTTCCTATGAAAAGATTAGGAGAGGTTTGCATAGTAGCCATGCAAACACGTCAAAGGAAAAGGAAAAACACCATGGTTCTAAAAATGTCACCTGCTCACTCAATGATCAGTTTTCTCTCTCTTTCTGGCTTAATTACAACAAGATTAACTGGATGTGGGATAATGTGACTAGATACTATAGATCACACAGAAATGAGCTGTTGGTGCTGCTAGTAAGCAAATAAATATAAGGCTCTGTAAGCAATGCATTGAAACATACCAAAAAGGTTTCTCTTTTGTTGTTAAGGACAATAAATTATAAGGAGGTTAAGAAAGTTCCTTTACAACTGGGGCTTATAATTCTCTGTGTAATAATTTATACTTGCAATTTATGATCATTAACAAATAGCTTACTTTTATTATTTTTGATAATGATACATTTGCAAAAACATAAGAGGGTGCCATCAGATGCAGGAAAACTCCATAATCTTTTACCAAGATGCATTGACTCAGCAATCAGTTGAACAGAGAGTCCTATATTGAAGGAATTTTTATGATATTCGAATCTTGTTCAGTGGGATAGTCCCATACTTATGATTAAGAATCAGGCCCTTCAGGCCAAATCGCAACCAGAGTCCATCAGACTTCAGATGAATTCTAATAGTGGATGGGGTGTGGATTTCCCCTATGTAGGAAAACCCCATGTTAAAAAAAAGAAAGCATCTCCCTACCCTGCCAACCAAAAACCTTGTTTGTTTCACTAAGCTATTTTATTATTGTTTCATTTGTCTTCCATCCTATCTCCCAGGCCTTTCTTAAACTTCCTTTCAAAGCAAATTAGTTATCTTTTTATGGAATATATCAATTTTGACAAAATCTTTTCCTCTTCCTGAAATGTGCAAAGCCTAGCTTGAATGTGACAAAGTAAAATTATCAATCAGATTAGGCCACTTCATTTATACCTATCAAGGTTATAAATGAGCTAGCTCTTAGCCAGTGCTTCCTAAACTGTCCATATTTATATATTTCTGAGGTTATCTCATTTTCTGTTTATGTTACTCCATCAGTCACAGTATACTTGTAAATGCCAGACGGGCAAGTCCTCCACATTTTGTGGCTTGTTCCATTAATGTATAAGTCCTGCTAATGTTATATTTAATGATACATCTTTATATGTTTGCTAATTATTTAAAAAATGAAAAACATTTACATGTATCGCTTCCTGTAAAAGTGAGCAAATTTCTACCTCAAGTAGTGGGAAAATGCCTAGGACCTAGGAATTAAAAAAGGATGTGGCATATGAGGAAAGTACAGTTATTTATTGTATTTTACAGGAAATTCCTGCTGTGGCTAAAAGTTCTTTGCTCTCTCAAACTGCTGTAGATATAAGACAAAGGGAAACCAACACAAATCGTTGTACCTTTTAATATGCTGAATCTAAAGTTTGCCTGCCATGAGAAACAGGCTGTTAGAAACAGGCTCTGGATTTAAAGGAAACTAAAGCTGTGATTCATAAGCCTGGCAAATAGACCTGGCGACAATTAGTTAACTCCAACCCGCCTTTAGACCCATTTTTATTGTTTTAAACTGTTTTACATGGCACCAAAACCTCCGGAAGAAAATTCAACATTTCTGTCAAATGTTTTGTCTACATGACCTGAAAGAGTAACAGAAATTTAAGTAACCAATAACTATCAATTCCAATTATAAAAAATTACCTCATTGGTCAGCTCCACATTTTAAAAACCAATTTTGCTATTGCTAAATGAGGCTTTCAGCAGGAGAGTCCCTCCTGATAAGAAAAAAAAAATGCTGTGCTGAATTTATTATTTTTTTTTTATTATCATACAAATAGAGTAAAGTTTTTCATATTTACTATATAATTGGTAACAAATTCCAACTTCAAATCATTTGGGGATTCCACTTTATAGAGTGTGCTAATCTTAGTTACTTATTTCCAGAAGAAGTTTATTAGTCCTTATTTACTCTCCATTTTTCCCAACCTCTTTGGCCATGCAATAAATGCTCCCTGAAAACAGTGCTGCCACACCACTGGGAGCACTAATACACATATACACGTAAAATCACAACGTACTTTAGAATTAGTTTTCCCATCATAAGCATCAATTTTCTGAATCATAGCAGATTTTAGAATTTATGATTATTGCCAGGTCATAAAAATAGTCCTCAACATGAAGCGCCTGGGTGGCTCAGTCAGTTAAACACCCAACTCTTGATTTCGGCTCAGGTCGTGAGATCCAGCCCTATGTCAGGCTCCGCGCTAACAGGGGACACTCTTTCTCTTTCTTTCTCTCAAAATAAATAAATAAACACTTAAAAAATATTTCTCAACATTATCCTATTAAGTCTTGTGTTTTCTTTGCAAAGGAGAAATAATACTGAATTCTTCTATAACATGGCAAATGCTACATGGCATTTGATAGAATACCTGGTGGAAAATTATATACAAATAACCAACTGAGCCACCCAGGAACCCCTCACAAGATATATTAAATTAAAATCATAGACTATCTTTTGGGTTTACATTTTGTAATGCCTGGTTTGGAAAGGTCTATATATCTGTAGCCAGAGAAAATTCTTCTATTACATTTTATTATTATTGTCTATTCCTGTCTTTGAAGATCAAATTTATCTTTGCAAAATTTTATTAGTGAATCAAGGAATATCCATGTTTTCTCTGATAAGTCCTATCTATCATAATGTGAATTGTAATTTCTATTCTTTCTATAACTTGGAAGTCTTTGGTGCCATTTCTGGCCATAGAGCTTTAAAATGCCCTATTTTCACTACTCTAATATATTAGCTTTATTGTTCTATAGGACCAGAAGTATCCTTACAATTTTTTGATACAACCCCTACATTTTTTAAATTAAAAACAGAGAAGCAGGCAAATAAAAAGATTGGTTAAAAGAAAGAAAATAGTAATCTGGTGTCACAACCAAAATAAGGACCTATTTCTCTTCAATATACTTATATTGACTATTCTATACGATGACTACAAACCACCTAATCATGCCGTTTAGAAGTTATCTATAAGCAACACTCCATTTTTCACAGAACTTAATTTTTCTCCATCTTCTTCTGGATGGTCTCTATATTGTCAACATGACACTAAGCATTCTCTGATATTTATTCTAGGATATTGTTAGATTTGATAAATCCATTTCACAATGCCCCATTCACATTCTGTTAAATCTGAACTTTGGGGCTCATAACCACTCTAGTGTCCATTGAATTTGTCAAGTTATTTTCTAACTGGGGTCACATAATGTGCTGATGTACTGTAAACTTGAGGATAGTTGTTGCCTCAAGATCTCTCATGCAATTTTAATGCGAACTCTGTTCAAATAAATAGCGCGATTGATATCTCTGTTGAAAAAAATTTGACCTGTCAAGTTTCTGAAACTGCTCTCCATATCCTGACATGATGAAAATGCTACTCAATTAACACACACATGTGCGTAGAGACTTTGTGGCCACTGTGTCTTTTCCAGGTCTCTCAATGGCCATTTTATTGTATTTTTCTCTCTTTATGTGGCAACATACTTAGCACCAGGGCCTTAAGAAACTCATTAGGCAGTGAGTTTTTATATTGAAAAGGGATTGTGATAAAATATATTCTTCACAGAAGGTAAAACCAGACTCTTAGCAGGGCCATCAAGCTGACTTCAAACATCGGTGGAATGGACGAAAGACTAAGCAGAGATTCTGTTCATTAAATGTAACTCGTTTAAGTCATTTGGTTTTTAAATCTGCCTAAACCCATATGGAAATATATATTTTCTAAAAATGCTAATTTTTAACTGAAATCTCAGTAATAAAGAACACATGACCATTTGTGTACATAATTAGTTGCTCACATTTCATCTTGAAAATGCTGTTAGCTCAGTTCCCAGGGTTTTGCATATCCAGGATGATTTTCCTGAGACAGCATAGGGTAACAAGTAGGAATTTGGGTTAGGGGACATGTTTCTAGTCTGTTCTTTGCCCCTGAGCAGCTGTGCTAATGTGGTCAAGACATTTCACTTCCCTGGTCCTGAGTGTCCTCATCTATAAATTAAAGGTTTTTGGACCTAACTGATCTTGTTTATATTGTGAAATGATGATATTTAAACAAAATAATAAACAAAAACTGCATATAATTGGTTCTCATCAAATAACAGCTTTTGTTACTATTATGGCTATTATTATTAATGAAACCATTAGGTCCTTCTAACTTTAATTGCCGTGAATGGCATTGAGTTAAGTGTTTTGGCTGACAGTGTTCTGTTCTGAATTGTTTCAACAGTCTGTGTTTCACTAGAATTGTGTACAAAAACATGGGTACTTACTGGGTGTATAATTAACGTCAAGATAAAATACTGAGAGTATCTTCTATGATTAATTCTCCTAAACTGTCAACTGGTCACACATGTATGGCTTATCCAAAAGATACTTACTACATCATCTTCCAACTCATGTTACATACTTTATTGCTAATTCTGAAAAAAAAAAAGGTACTTCCTGGTATCAGAAAGATCTCAAATTGTATGTGATTGCTCATAATATTAATAATTTCAAGGCAGAAGTTGCACAGTATTATTTAATATGGTCCATTTTTTTTCTTGAAGAATACTCTAAAGCCCTTAATACAAGCAAAGAAACCAAGTTAAATGTAAAAGAATATTAAGGATTGTTTATTTTACTATCCTAGTAAGAAAATGCTCCACAAACATGATCTTTTAGTGATGGTTTTGTTGGGTGGGAGGGGCAGAAGTGCTTCATATAAGGTTTAAAATAGTACTAATAAATGTCAATATAGCCAGTGACTATTAGGGGGAGTGAAATATATCAGGTTCCAGAGGTAGTTCTGGTTAACAGTGTATGTTTAAGAGTAAGAGTCTCAGGTTAGAATCCTTGCTCACTTCATTAGTGGGATTACTTTGAGCTTTAATTTCCTTATCTGGAAAAAATAAGACAGAGAATATCATAATTTGTTACCTTCAGAATTGAATATGATAGTATGCTTATAATACCTAAGACAGTGTTTAGCATGCAGTGAACAATAAATGGTAGCTATTACTATGTAAATTATTTTATAATCCTGATTTCAATAGTTATAAATAACATCAGATTAAACCTTGGTTTATAGTAATTTATTTCCTACTATTTAGTTTTGATATTTTGGTAATAGATTATTGAATGCTACCTCATTGAATTCTTGACAATTTCTGCTTTCCTTTTATTAATTAGAGGAACCAGGATGAGATGCCTGGTCCAAACACCCTTCTTTCACCCACTTCCTACTACCCTCCACTGTTATCCCTATGCTTGAAAATATACTGAGGAATGTTGAATGTTGCTAAAGAAAGAAACAGGAGGTTGTTTTGTTTTGTTTTGTTTTCTGAGACATAATCTATGATGAGGAAGACATAAAGACTCAGAGTATCACATGGCACCTATACTTTATTGGACATTTGAATTGGTTTGGAGATTCTAAGGACCTGAAGATGCAGACAACATTTTCATGAGAAAATTAGTAAAACTCTGGAAAGGACTTGTGCTGTCTTAGGGCCCAAGTGGCAATGGCAGCAGAGGATAAAGTTAGAGGTCATTTTCTACCATTTCTATATAGAACACAGAAGGACTATGGCACTTTGAGAAGTGAAGACTTTGTGAGGATTAGGTTATAGTCTTTGTGACATTATTGTCAAATTGAAGTAGTAAGACATGGCAAGATGAAGGTCACTGAAAGTGATTCTAAGGGCAGAGAGAACAGACAAAGAAAGTCAGAGTGCTAGGGAAAGAATGGTGTGGGTTGGTCCTATGAAAGAGACTGGCTTGCAAAGCATCCCCTTAGGGATTTCAAGAGACACTTGAGACTTTGCAGGATGCTGGAGGTCCAGTGTTCTAAGGTGCAGACAAAATCAGAAATTTGTGAGTTATTGATAACATGACTTGATATCCAGAGGCTTTTGGGGTCCAACAAGTTTTCAGTCACAAGAATAAGAGTTTATGTAGTCTTAGTCTCTATTTAGTCTTATTTGTAACTAAGATATTTCAATAGTATGGAACCAAGAGTAGGTTTCAAAGTGTTTGGATTTATGGAAATAATAAGTGAACTATGGGATTAGCTACTTGACTTTAAGTATCTTGTGGTTTCATGTGAATCATCTGGCAATAAATCAAGTGTGTGATATTTCCTAATAAAGTTATTTTCAGAAAGGAAAAAATGAACATAGCTTCTTCCACATGGGAGGTCTTGCTACTGCTCTATATAACCCTAAGGATTAATCTGTTCATGGCTTAGATATTTCTACCTAAGAACACAACATGTAAATTCTTGTAAGTCCACAGTCACAAGTCAGCATTTAGTGGTTCCAGGGAAACTCAAATGGCTTTGAAACCCTTAACTCAATTGTTTCTTAAAACCCATGCAAAGCATTCAGTATTTGATAAAGTGTACTTATACTCCTAAACACATATTATTGATATACTTATGTGTAAATAATCTAAGATTACGTATTATAAATGTTATTTCTTTTCTTATCTGAACACTAGCCTTCCCCCATACCTCTACTCACTTATAGCCCTCTCCTGTACATTTCAAAATTCTTTTTTCTTTTCCTCAAGATACCACTCAAATATATACACTCTTGAAAAGTAAATTCATATTGTTCATTATTTTCCTGCTGGAAGTACTTGACAAGAATTCATAGTTAGTTTCAACATATTCTTTGAATAGATTTATTTATTTATTTTTTATTTTTTTGCCCTGCCGAGCTCTTTGTAGTTCTTTGTAGGCAAACACATGAAACTTGGCAAAGGCATCATGCTCTTTACCACAGGGACAGCTGCTTCTCCAGTACTAGTCCACTTCTTTTCTTTTAAAGTTTTTGAAAAGAAGAAGCACTATAATTATGATCATTAGCCTATTTGAGCTCTACTTTCAACCAATTTCATTATAATGTTATCATTACATTTTGAGAAAAGAGTTGTTCAATAAATACGACATTTTTCCAAGATATGCATTATGAACATTAAGTCATAATCTCATGAAAAAACTTTGATATCTTCTGTAACTAGTTCATTAGATGATTATTTTTTTTAATCTTTTTTTAACGTTTATTCATTTTTGAGACAGAGAGAGACAGAGCATGAACGGGGGAAGGTCAGAGAACGAGGGAGACACAGAATCTGAAACAGGCTCCAGGCTCTGAGCTGTCAGCCCAGAGCCTGACGCGGGGCTCGAACTCACGGACCGCGAGATCATGACCTGAGCCGAAGTCGGACGCCCACCCGACTGAGCCACCCAGGAGCCCCTAGATGATTATTTTAATCGAACTGATTCTTGATACAAAAGACAAACTTCTGTCTTATATTCACTACCCTAGAAAGATATGATCTTTTAAAAACATGAAATAACAGATTTGATTAACCTCAACCACTCCATGAAAATGATTTTTAATGTTCTTATTTTGAAAGCTCTCTCAGAAATGTTAGCATCTATTTCATTTTATAGATTTTGGAATCACAACTGAAGATTCAATGATCAGTAGAGGAAACAGAAGGTGAGTTGGCATATGAGCCTATCTCTGTTTCCAAAAAGATGAGCATGTGACTCTAGAACTAAGAGTTATTAATCACAGCATTTTCCAAACTACTATATTTTTTATTTTTTTGTAATTTTTTAAGTTTATTTATTTTGAAACAGAGAGAAAGAGACAGAGAGAGAGAGAGAGAGAGCATGGGAGGGGCAGAGAGAGAGAGAGAGGGAGGCAAAGAGAATCCCAAGCAGGCTCTGCATTGTCAGCATGGAGCCTGATGCAGGGCTAGAACTCATAAACCATAAGATCATGACCTGAGCCAAGATCAAGAGTCAGACACTTAACTCACTAAGCAACCCAGGTGCCCCTAAACTGCTATATTTAATGCTTAATATTATGATATTCATCTTTATAATGCCTTCAGGCAGATGTCACAGATCCTTTTGAGATAAATTTATGCCTCTAGTTAAAACATTCTAAGGAAGGCCTTTTTAATGCATTTTAATTTAACCTCACATATAGTATTTCCTTAACACAAATTGTTCTTTTGCAAATTAAAATATATTTCTTTGTTCTAAATTTTGAATAAATGAAATGGCCTATTCATCAATCAGAAAGTGTTTAAAATGAGATAATTTTTATAATACCATTTATAAGGCTCTTAGAAATTTTTCTCTAGGTTTCACTTTAGATTCAAGCTCTGAGAACCAACTAAAACCTAACTGTATTAGTCTTCTAGGGCTGCCATAAAAAAATAACAGACTGGGAGGCTTCACAAATTAATTTTCTCACAGTTCTGGATGCTGGAAGTTCAAGATTAAGGTGTTGGCTGGTTTGGTTTCTCTTTAGGCCTCCCTTTTGGGCTTGTAGATGTCCACCTTCTCACCATGTCCTCACATGGCCTTTTCTCTGTGTGTACGCATCCCTGGTGTCTCTTCCAGTTCCCCACTTATGACCTCATTTAACCTTAATTACCCCTTAATTGAGGGCCGTATTTCCTAATATAGTCACCATTTGGATTAGGGCTTCAACATATAAATTTTTGGAAAAAAACGATTTAGTCCATAATACCAACAATTTCTAAGAAATTATTTCAAAGAAGGTGGAAGAGATAAGAATTATTTTAAAAATTTAGAATCTCTAAGTAAAAAGTAATCATCCATGTCTTCTATATGCCAATGACTCCCAAATTTAAATTGTTATGTATGAACTTCTTACACATCAGCCCTTCAAAACGAATTCTTCAGCCAAATATTTCATTAACTATTTATAATTGGAAACCCTTTTATGACTCAGTGTCAAACTGATGCCAGAGACACTATTAGTTTCCTACCAGAGATACTATTAAATGCCACAGCAGTTTATGAAAATTTTTCTATATATTCGTATGCATACTTTTCGGATTTATACTCTTCCTCAGATTCTTCAAAAAGATTTCTCTTTCCTTGGTTCTTCAATGTTTTTCAATTATGTCCCTTTTTAAAAATTTTTTTTGTTTGCTGATCATTACATGAAAATAGATCTGCTTGTGGACATACACATTTTAAGAGGTGACCTTAGCTTGTTCTTTATTCTCTAAGGTTTCACCAAAATCTCTTTCCTCTTTTTAGGTCAGGAATTTAAAGACAAGCCTGTAGGCACTGATTTTAGCCAAATTCCCAACATTTAGGGAGCATTTATGTAAACATTTATCTAGATTTTTCTAATGTGGAATTGTCTCATATCCTATATCACATGTCTTGTTATCTGGAGCTCTTACACTTTGACAAGTAGAATTCATAAAAACCTCTTTTCCAGGAAGAAACAAATATATTGTCTCTACAGTGGCTCTTTGTTACTTCATTCCTTCCCTATAGGACTTGATTTGTTAGATTCACTCTTAACCAAAGAATTTATTGAGACAGCACCAATATCTACACCTAACCAAATCAATCCATCAACAAACAGATATATTTCATTTTCTGAGAAGTAGGATTCCTGAATGAATGGCAGGCAGTGGGAGGGGTGGAGGATGGGGGAGAGGGGAGATGTGTGTGGGGTGTACAAAAAGAATAGACTCATTTCTCTGGTTCCCTTAAAAAAACACCCACACTTACTAATTTCCTGATGAGTACAACTCTCAGTTCTATGAGCTTCAGAATTTGGTGCTGATGTGTGTGTTAACTTCTTGTCTTTTGGGTAGGCACTGGTTGTTTCTGAATCCAGTTCTGTGTTTACGAGAATGCCTCTACAGTCCTGGAAAAATCTGTGTTGAATATCAGTGTTTCCATGTTGTTGTTGTTTTTTTCAACTTTTCTGTATTCAATGTGTAGTTGCCATAAAGATAGTAGATGGCATATAGTGCACAGGCTGTCAGTCAGATGCTATTTGTAGCCAAGATTCACATATACTTTGATTTTAGGTAGTATTTATCCTATCATGATAAAAGAAAGGTTGTATTTGCAGTCTCCTACAGATTTGGCAGCTAATAGTTATGACCTTTCTTAATGAAAGTGGATTTTAAATGAGTCATTATGACATGCTATCTACATTAATATATGAACAGTGAGTTTAAAATGTTGTCATCGATTTATAGCTTTATTATTTAAAGTTACTTTTATATTTATAAATGAAATAGTGTTAACTAATATTGGAGAACGAAAAAACTTCCTTGGATAAAATATGTTAATTGACTTTCTGGGACAGCTACAGTTATATAACTTTCCCAAACTCACACTCTAATAACACAGGCTAGAAAACAGACTGTTACTCTCCAAAATGAAATTTTTGCATAAGTAAATATTTACTATGCTGATGTCCCAATTTAGCTTTCCATTCCTCCTACTGGGTGACAATTATTGATATTCAATATTAATTTTGCCTTATAATAATACATAATAAGAACTTTTATTAAGTGCTTACTAATATGCCAGAAAGTGTTCTTAGCTTACTACATACTAATTTTTCATGTAATATATCAACCCCAAATTGGATGTATTATCATTATCTCTATTGTATGCAGATATTGAGGTTATAGGGATCAAAGAATTTGCCTGTCACATAAATAAATAGTATAAATTTATATCAGAGCTCAACAAAATACAGACTTAATCAATGACTAACTCCAAAAAATAATCTTTCTCACTTCTCCCAAGATGTAAATGTGAACAAAGAAAACTCTGGGTTGCCTTCTGTGGTACTTTATATCTATTGAAACACAAATCAAAATTATTTTGTGTGTGTCAGTACACAAGTTATAGCTTCAATGAAAGATTATTTCAAGATCAGGCCAATGACAACGACTTTGCATAGTTTTTCTACTTCAGAATTGTTGAAGAGAAGAGTAATTTCCACATTTGCTGGAAACAGTCTACCTCAAACCTACTTTTGTTCTTTTGGTATATGAATGACAGTGTGTTAAATAATATTATAGTCCTATAAAATCCTCTTGCTTTCCTCTTACAGGAGGGGGCAGATAGGATTTAATCAACTGGTAAAAATATAACAATTATAGAGTAGTGATCAAATAGAGCAATTAATTTATAAGATTTAAAAAATAAGAGCTGACAATAATCACAAAAAATAATATATGATGTCAAATAAAATGGAATGTTTGAATCTCTGAAATTTGAAATTCATATATACAAATACTATGCCCATTTGATGTTCGTCCTTTTCTCCCTATCTTTTGTTACTTTTTGTGGCTCATATTTCTTCCCCCTTCTGGACTATCTCTCAGTCTCTCTCTCTCTTTTTCTCCTTCCCTCTCCCTCTCTCTCACAGTTGCTTAGATAACAAAAACATCTTCTTTATTGGTCCAGAGGAAAATCCTGGCCTTCTACTAAGATTAAATCCTGAATCAAAACAAATGAGTTTGAAAAGCTGATCCAGTGGAAGAGGGGGAAAAACCTTAATGTTTAAAACATTTTCCCGGGGGTTCCAGGACTATTATCCTTCACTGTTTGGGAAACCAAGTCAATTAAAGGCATTCATATGTAAAACATTCCTTTACAAAGAGCTCACAGTGACTGTTCCGGTCTTGGAGAGACTTTTACAGATTTGGAGAGACTTGGTATAGATTTTATATCTTTAACCAAGAATAATTATAAGCATTTTATATGATCTGAATTAATTTATTTGTACACTCTTTAAGAATGTAATTGTTACTGGGGCGCCTGGGTGGCGCAGTCGGTTAAGCGTCCGACTTCAGCCAGGTCACGATCTCACGGTCCGTGAGTTCGAGCCCCGTGTCAGGCTCTGGGCTGATGGCTCAGAGCCTGGAGCCTGTTTCCGATTCTGTGTCTCCCTCTCTCTCTGCCCCTCCCCCGTTCATGCTCTGTCTCTCTCTGTCCCAAAAATAAATAAATGTTGAAAAAAAAAATTAAAAAAAAAAGAATGTAATTGTTACTTAATTGTTAGGAAAAATTTTAGGAAAAATTAAATTCTGTATCTCTATGAAATGTTTTAGTTATGAACTTTATAAAGCATGGAGAATGAGAGATCAGAATAAAAATGTTAAAGAAAACACTACATTTTTAATCTTATCTTTTTTCTTGGTCTACCTATTCTTATTCTTTAGCTATCACTGGAGTATAATCGCTTCATCCACTGTACAGTGATTAAAATACTTAATTTCTTTCACTGAAGTTTTTTGGTAACTTTTCTGAGATGAGAGAATTTGTAGATGAATTGCAATAAAACCCAAAAGTTGTTCTGGAAAAGCACAAGAGCAAAAATATAAAAATTGGATGCAGAAGGGAGTTTTTAAATTTTCACTTGTACAGAACAAAGGACTCCAGTTAAAAGGTATATGAATTCATTTATTTATTTCTGCAGTAGGCCTTTGGGCTTCTGTATCATCCTGACTTTTTGAAAGGAAGATACACCATACATAACATAATTTTATGAGCATCATATTATTCGACATCTTTGGGGTATATTTTTAGATTCCCTTTTTCTAAATAATGCTTAAGATTATTGACATAACTCCTTTATTAACTAAGGCATTGAGAAGAAAAGAGGAAAAAAAAACTCCTTATAGCTATAAGAAAACTCTCAAAATAAGTTTTCTAAGTATATCAATAAATATCAAAATAGCATTATTTTACCAACGAAATATTTTGTTGCATGTATACCTGAAATAAATCAATGGGGAAAAGTTCCTTTTTTTTTTTTAGTTTGGCCTTTGATACTTAATGTATTTGCATTATCATATAAATAATAATAGCAATATTTTCCCCTTAGAATAATAGAATTAAAGAACAAAAAAGAATTTAAGAATCTAGTCCAATACCCTTATTTTACAAACAAAACAAAACTGACACCACCAAAGTTAAATGGATTTGGTCAAATTATGTAGAGCTTGTTTAGTAGCAGAAACCAAGACAACATATAGAGGTGAGAATATTAGGAACTTTAATGCACTATACACAAGAAGCCTTAGGTCACACCTGTTTGTTGCTAGAACGAGTTCTCACTCTGTTTCCTCTTTGATCCCCACGTTTGGTCAAAATTAGAACCCTGCGTTTACTCTCATTCAACCAGATGCTATTTGAATTTTTTAAAGCAACATTTTATTTAAATATATGCTTATTGCCAAAAAAACCTTTAATATCAAGCAGTATATATTTATATCTCACTCTATCTCAGCCCTCACTTTATACTCAAAGACCTCTCATTCTTTTATTTTTAAATTTGGATTTTTTTCTCTTAGAATATAAAAGTCTATGCTATCGCAAAATTCCAGGGCTAATAGGCAAAAATATACTACTAAACTTTTGAATATACGCCATTTGAGAATTAGAAGAGGGGCACCTGGATGATGGTTAAGTGTCCGATTTCTGCTCAGGCCATGATCTCATGGTTTTTGGGTTCGGCCCTGCATCGCGCCCTGTGCTGACAGCTTGGAACCTGGAGCTTGCTACAGATTCTGTGTCTCCCTCTCTGCCCTTCCAATGCTTGCACTCTGTCTCCCTCTGTCTCTCAAAAATAAATAAATGTTCAAAAAAATTTTTTTAAGAATTACAAAAAATAGTTCGTTTGAAAATGTTCACAACTTATCCATTTTGATTGTCATAGTGTATTTACCTACCAATTAAAAAACTTTTTTTTCAGAAGTATGAGAGAACACTTTTATGACTAATTTAATAGTGCTTTTCTTTATTTTGCAAACGGATGGGACAGGGACACCTGGCTGGCTCAGTTGGGGGAGCCTGTAACTCTTGATCTCTGGGTCATGGGTTAGAGTTCCCTCTTGGGCATGGAGATTACTAAAAAAAATAAATAAACTAAAAACAAACAAACAGAAAACAAAATGGCTGGAACAAACCATCTTAACTTTTCTTTTATTCTTTCTATGGACACATGAATTTTACTATGGTCAGTTTTTGTAAATTATTAAAACAATGCTAATGATTATAACTATGCACACATATTTGGTAATGGATAATATTTATTTATTCATTAAAAAGCTTAGTGAAAGTTACGACATTCCAGACAATGCCCGGAGACCTAAAGATTAGTAAGACAATGCCCTCAAATAGCACTCACATTTAGTGGGGAGGATAAAAAATCAGACCTCACCAAGTCGAGTGT
Source organism: Felis catus (assembly GCF_018350175.1). Taxonomy (NCBI): domain Eukaryota; kingdom Metazoa; phylum Chordata; class Mammalia; order Carnivora; family Felidae; genus Felis; species Felis catus. The sequence continues at coordinate 174,531,419 of NC_058375.1, read as the reverse complement.
GATAATGTGCTATTAGAGGATGCGTAACAAAGGAGCATTACGCTATCTGTGGTGTAGGCATAACTTGGGGGGAAGACTCTGGAAGTAAGTTCAGAGTTTCTTAAGGATGGCCCAGTTAAAGTTAAGTCCTGAAAAGACAGTAATGAGATCCTTCGTAAAGAATTATTAGTATTGTTGTGTAAAATAGTTTATTTTTTCCAAAAGTCTACTCTTCTCACATTGGACTAAAAAATTTTCCAGTTGATTAGTTAACATGTGTTTTTAAGGATGTTGATTCCCATCACTCCTTCCCTGAGTAGGAAATAAAACAGGAAAATGGGTCTTATCTTCTAGTTTTGGCTTCCTCTCTTTCTCTCTTTCTCTTTTTCACACACCCACAACAGAAGAGGATCAAATCACATTTTTTTTTAAAGACTTATTTGGTTACTTATTTTAAGTATTAACCATAGCAGGGGCACCTGGGTGGCTCAGTCAGTTGAGCATCCAACTCAGTTAGGCTTAGTTCTTGATCACACGGTCTGTGAGGTCGAGCCTGGAGTAGGGCTCTGCACTGACAGCTTGGAGCCTGCTTGGGATTCTCTCTCTCTCTCTTTCTCTCTCTCTTTCAAAGTGGCTTTCAGAAAATTTAAATTACCTACGGGTTTCACATCATATTTCTTTGGAAATCACTGTTTTAAATATTTTGATTCAATTAAATTCTGTGTAGTACAACAATCTATATATATTTTTTAAAGACCATCAAGTGGAGTGCCTGGGTGACTCAGTCAGTTAAGCATCCGACTCTTGATTTCAGCTCAGGTCATGATCTTGCGGTTCGTGAGATCAAGCCCCATGAAGCTCTGCACTGACAGCATGGAGCCTGCTTGGGATTCTCTCTCTCCCTCTATCTCTACCCCTCCCCCACTTGCTCTCTCCCTTTCAAAATAAATAAATAAACATTAAAAAAAGTACTAACCACACCACTATAAACAATGGTCGGTTAAAACTCCATAGAAACCAACCAACCAACCACCATATTAGGTTCCCCTATACTTCCTCTTTTTTTTTCCCTCCTTTTTTGTACCAACTGGTACCCCCTTTTATGCAGGGGCAGAATCCTCCTAAGATTTTCTTCATGATGAAGATATGTAGCAGAAAATTTCAGTTTCATTGTAAATTGAATATTCTGTACATCTCCACTAAAGAATTTATTCCCAACTTTTAAAAGTACATATTTTCTTACAAGTAATTTTCATTAAATAATAAGAACTAAATCAAAATTATGCAATTCTACAGAAAAAGAAAGTATTTTAAAAATCATTTTATTGTTTTTGTTTTTTTGCTGGGGATGGTGGTGGGTGGTCCAGAATCAAGCTTTCCCAATAAGAATGAAGTGATAAAGCTCAAATGAATCACAGCCCCATATTGGCAGTATTTTATATTAAAATAAAAGACAACATTATGTTTTAAAACACAATAGTATGTTTTATTTTATTAATAACAAATTATCAATTTAATTATTTCAATTATTTTTATTATATATGTATATATTTATTATTAAGTTTTAATTATTTTGGACAACAAGATAAACTTAATTAAGAGCTGCTGCAGACTTTTCTTTCTTTCCCCTTGAACCATTTATGGTTTATATATGCACCATTTTATTTCCAACTAATAACCTCCTGCTATTTCTAGACAATGCCTCTGATACCTTCAGTTTCACTGGTTTCTTTATCAAAGAATTGATGAAGCAAATAAGAACCAAAAGTTGATAATGCAAAACCAAGTCTTTTTAGGGTGTGTGTTTGTGATAAATCAAGAAAGACTTTTACTTCTTTGATAGTATTGTCCTGGGGATCTAAAGAGAAGATGTGAGAGACTTAATCACAGGTGTTTATTACCATTTTTAGATCAAAGGCCTAATATATAAAAGAAAAGGCACCTCCTAACAGAGCAAGGGTCAGCAGTGTTATGTACAGAGCAAAGGCAGTTCTGATAAGACAAGCGCTTTTCGAAAGGGTGCCTTTTGTCACACTCTCTTGAATATTGTAATCCCATGTGTATGGTGACCGATAAAGTCCTTCTGTAAAGAAAGCTGACAATTGGCATTGTTTGTTAAATATCCATATATAATTTTACTCAAAATTACAAATCTTGTCACTGGGACCAATGAAAGCAAACCAAGGCATTCCCTTTCTGCTGCAGGGGAGAGAGAGATGACTTCTTAAGTACTTACTACGTCCCAGATTGTAATAGGTGATTATGTGAGTTATTACATGTAACCCCCACAGTGTATTTAAGATATGTTGTATTATGCCCATCTGAAAGCTACAGAAACCCAGGTAGAGGTTGCAGTTTAGGTATCTGCCTACATTCTTAATTAGTAGATACTGCAGCTAGTATCCAAAACCAGAGATCCAAAAACCTGTGCTCTATGCCCTGCATTTTGCTTTCTGTTTTCCTGTCTTTTTTTTCCCAATACAATTCCCCTACTGTTATTTAAAAGAAAAAAAATGTTATCTGCTGCCTAAAGCAGCCTACTGCTCAGATAGGTGTATTGACTCTTGCCCCAGAAGGGCTCATGTGAGTTTTCCAGCTATAGCCTCCATCCAGATGTCTGTCCAGTAGACTGTTTTTAACTTTTGTTGACTTTCATCATCACTTTTTTTTTTCTCTGAGATTGCCAGAGTTATCACTGGTAAGAAAGACTCCCGGTGGGGAAACACGCCTCACTAGAAAGACAAACACACATAGTACTACAATCCAAGTTGCAATTTGAGAAATGGGCCTCAACAATGTATGAGATTCTTTTTGAAGTGACCAAGTCAGACCTCAGGATGTTATGAATCTTTTCTTTTCCTCCAAAAGAAGAAGAAAAAAAAAAGATCAACTTATTAGGTTCCTAGGGAACCATTCCATATGATTAACCTATTTTCCTTTTATTTTAACTTTTACTAAAAAACTATTAATTTTCCATAGTGATTTTTTTTTCTCTTTATTAGGAAAAAGTCCTACTGTAGCGGACAGATTTTATACTTGACTTTTTGGGAAATCAATCCTTCTTTTGTTTCTTCAGTGTATTTTGCATTTACATGAAAATGCATTGTCTTAAGATGCAGGGAGAGAGGGGGCAGTCAGGTTATGAAAATGTTTTACTATTGTCATTAAGGCCTGTTACTCCATGTCAAGCGTGACAGGGCATTTTTTTCTTTAACACATCCTGGTCCAGTTAAGGCTGAGATTCAGAAAAAGTGCTTGACACAACAATTTAGCAGGAAAGAAAGCTATTTTAAAAGTCTTTTGGGAACATGTTTGTGAAACAGGAAAAAACATACCATTGAGTTGATAATAGCACCCCCGTAAAAGTTAGACTCACTGAAATGGATTTGCCATCTTTTTTCACAGGGAACGCGTTATTCTTAAGCAGCAGTTCTCACTTAGGCAAAGCTTAATTCAGCAAGGAGTTTCTTCCTGTGCAACTGCTTTTGCACTGGAAAATCTATTTTTAAATTACAACCCAGACTTAGTCACACCGGTAAATAATTAAAAATAAGCTTTGTTGGGTATGTCCAAAATGACAGCCCTTTACAGAGTGCATCACGGGACTGTGTTCCTAGCAAATGTCCAAATGGCGTATCCAGATTTCCACTCATTAAGTCCCCAAAGAACCTCCATTTCCTCACAGGTCTGCACCTTTACCTTCCTTCACTCATACAACCCTTGCTTGTTCTGTACCTATGCCCTGTTTTTCCAGTTCCTTGTCCTAAGAAACCCTATCTCTACCCTCTATCAACACACATTCTTACGCTGAATTCCTTAAACGCTGATGTTTTGAAATGTGCTCTAATTCAGTTCGCATACACATCTCTTCGAATACACTGTCTCTTCCCTTCCTATGGTGACAGTCCTTCTGGATGAAATTTCATCGTTTACTATTCTATGATATGATTATGGGTGTGAACTTTCTTTCAAGGCCCTCCCTTACTCATTTTGAGAACCATCTCGACAAAGGCCCAGGCACTTTGTTCTTCAAAATGTCTCATCTGTACTCAGATATTTTCCCACCAACCCTTTTCCTCTGCTGTATCCCCTATATCAGTGATTGGAACTTACTCAGATATTCATGTTAGAATTCTGAAAATCTGTTTAGGTGTTTTACACTCCCTAAATTCTCATATTCTCACAGATTAAATATTTTTAATATATCTGACAATTAAATATTCCTCTACATCCCCATTATTATTATTCTTAATTCTAGCCTTTATGAATATTTTCTTCCCTCTTTAGAAGTCACTACAGTATTCCAATTTGTCTATGTCTGCCCTTGTTGCCCTCCTTGAATTAATCTTCCTGCTTTCTAAATTTTTTTTAATGTTTATTTATTTTTGAGAGAGACAGAATGTGAGGAGAGGAGGGGCAGAGAGAGAGGAAGACACAGAATCTGAAGCAGGCTCCAGGCTCTGAGCTGTCAGCACAGAGCCCAATCCCGGGCTCGAACCCACGAACCAGGAGATCATGACCTGAGCCGAAGTCGGACGCCTAACCGACTGAGCCGCCCGGGTGCTCCATGCTTGCTAAAATGAAAATCTTATCACAATGCTCTATTGCTTAAGTCCCCTACTATCATTATTTATTTTTTGTAGTGGAGGTAGCAGATCTTTGGAATACATGTTATTCCTTCTCAGTTGGTACCCATGGTAGACATCGCTGATTTATCAGTGCCTGTCACCAGGTTTAGCCTCAGACTTATCACTGCTTCTCAAGGTAGTCTTGCCTGCCACCGCAGCAAATCACAGCAGGCATCTCTAGCCTACATTATCAGATAAAAACTCAAGAAAATACCATCTCTAATCTGTTTCCCTGTCTCCCTGGAAAGTCTCATCTCTTTATGTACCACTTTCAAGCACCTGGAGCTTCAAATTACTGATTTTTTTAAAATTCCACTGAAGTGTCATATTCTCTATGTCTCTCTCGCTTTCTCCACATGTGTGTGCATGCGTACACACACTCACACAAAAGCCACTCCCATGTAAGATGTGTCATTCCATCTGTCCAATCAGACACTAAAAAATATTTATTGAATACTTGTAACACTTTATTATCCATATTTGTACATGAGTTTCTTCTCTTGTATGGTTTTAACCATCTCTAAGAGCAAAAACTATAACATTTCTGGATCCCCAGCACTTAATATTGCCTTTGGAATATACTAGGTTCTAAATAAATCTTTGCATGAATAAGTAAATAAATGAATATATTAAAAATTATTAAGACGGAACTGTTTCATGGTTGTAAGAAATAGAGATCCTATAAAGGAGCAGATTTCAGTATTATCAACACTCTGTTTCTTCACAAAAATAATGGATAATGTAATCACTTTTAAATAAAATGTGCATTTACCAGGGACACATCCAATGATTTTTCTCTTTCCTTCCTCTGTCTCCCTTCCCCTCCTTCCCACTTTCTTCCTTCCTCTCTTCCTTTCTTTTTTCCATCCTTCCTAAACTTCTCTTTTACCTACTCATAGAAGGGAAATAGTTGAGATACAAGCTTTTTAACTTGGGTTAATTTCTAAGAATGGACTAAAGTTCATTAATTTTTCTTCTCTTTCTTGCTAATATTCCTGTTTGTTGTTTCTTTGTTATTATTGGTTGTGATGACACAATTTAAATATGTCACAAGTGGAATAAAACTATCTGCCTTTTTGTATATAAGCTGTCAGATTTCCATGACTGTAAGAAAGTAAGACTGCAGAAATGTAAAGAAAAGAAATTACTGACAGGAGAAAAGAGATAAACAATTATAAATACTATTTAAACCTAATGAATATTTTCTAAGCTTATCACTTAGCTTTTGCCTCAATTATGTATAATGGTTATTTTTTATAAACTAATTTTTTTTTCTCAAAGGAAATATATTTTTGTGTATGAGTTGAGAAGTACTTTCTGAAAGCAAATTTCAAGGAAAATGTACTCTTCCTTATAAATCAAAACAGTTCTTAACATATAAAATAGAGTTAATGCATGCTCTGTAAATCAGGCAGGTTTTTTGTTCAGTGTGTTTGATTTTACAGTGTGAACATTATCTCTTGACAAAGGAGCGAGAGAGAGGAAATTAGATGTTCCACTCAGCACAAATCTTCCCTTATATACACATGCGTTTTGTGTTACATTTAATTTTTTAAAGAACAGCTTTATTAACATACAAATCACATGGACAAATCACAAAAAGGACCCCTGTACTCATTAGCAATCAGTCCCCATCATTACTCTCCCTTAGCCCCATGCAACCACTAATCTCTGTCTCCATATATTTGCCTGTGCTTCATATAAATGGAATCATACAATATGTGTCTTTTGTGATTGGCTTCTTTAACTTAGTGTAATGTTTACAAGGTTTCTCCGTGTTATAGCATGTATTACTACTCCCTTCTTTTTATTGCTACGTAATATTCTATTGTGTGGATATACAATATTTTGTTTATCCATCAATTGATAGACATTTGAGTTATTTGCACTTTTTGACGATCAAAAATGATATTGCTATGAACATTCATATACAGGTGTATTTTGGGACATATGTTTTCATTTCTGTCAGATATATATGAGTGGAATTTTTGGATAATATGGTAATTCTATGTTTAACATTTTAGAGAACTGTTAAACTGTTTTCCAACCTGGCTGCATCATTTTACACTCCCATCAGCAAAGTTACAATTTCTCCACATCTTTCCTTTACATGTAATTGTCTTTTTATTATAGCTATCTTAGTGGGTATGAAGTGGTATCATTGTGGTTTTGAATTGCACTTCTGTAAAACTAATGATGTTGAGTATTTTTTTTTTCGTATGTTTGTTGGTCATTGTATGTCTCTTTCTGTTTTTGCTTTTAAAGTTTATTTATTTTGAGAGAGAGAGAGAGAGAGCCCATGAATGGGGGAAGGACAGAGAGAGAGGGAGACAGAATCATAGCTGACTCCACACTGCCAGCACAGCACCTGATACGGGGCTTGACCTCACAAACCGTGAGATCATGACCTGAGCTGAAATTAAGAGTCAAATGCTTAACCAACTTTGTATGTCTTATGTAGAAAAATATCTGTTCAGAACCTTTGCCCATTTTTTAGTTGGGTTATTCATCTTTTTATTATTGAAAATAAAAGTTCTTTGTATATTTCAGATACAAATCCTTTATCAAATATGTGATTTTCAAATATTTTCTCCTATTTTGTGATTTGCTTCATTTTCTTGATGGTATCATTTGTATCACGAAAGTTTTTAATATTGATGTAGTCCCCATCTATTTTTTTGTTTCTTGTGCTTTTGGTATCATATGTATGGTATCAAATGTAAGAGTTGTATTTACTTGTTGAGCAAGCTATAAATATCTTGCCATAAGCACACACTAGTTGTGGATTATCCAAGAGTATGTACTGCTAAGTTATTTCAGATTTAAAAAAAAAAACCACTTCATGGATATATTTGGGGAGAAAAGTTTCCGAAGTCCTGTTGGCTGGGCTTGGTTTATGCTTTGGGAATGAATAACAATATCCTGTTTTGTGAAAAGGAAAATAATCTATAGTTATTTAGATTACAGAATGGAGAAGAGTTTTAGGTCATCTTATTTTACAGTCAGGAAACTGAGGCCTAGGAAGCTCACTAACCTGGCAATATTCAGGCTTTGTAAGCTAGGCAAAATGCAAAATGGAACCTTCTTAGTAATCTTTCCACTGCACCAGCATTTCTCAAAATGTTAGTTAGAAATGTTTGGTTGCAAATATTTTGGAGACAAAATTCCAGATCAATTCTGTTTAGTCATAAAATGTAACTTACCAGTTACCTTGATGAGGAAGTCCACTATTACAGCTGATTTCAGATATGGATAGATTCAAAGGCTCTAATAATGTCATAGGATTCCCCACTAATTTGTAGCTTTCAGCTGATTGGTTCATTTTTTTAAAAAAAAGGTTTTTTCCATATGGTGGGAAGAATACATTAGGATAGCCTAGTAATCATGCCCTACTTGCTTTGCAACCTCCAAAAAGAGAAAATCTTCCCTGATAACATTAAGAGAAAAGTCCCAGAGAGAATACTGATGATGTAGCTTGACTACATGTCTATGCCTAAACACACCAAAACCAGAGGATGATGCTAACCTGAACAGATTTCAGTGACTTCCTACCTCTGTGGCCAGGAGGACAGACTCACTTGAACCAGAAGGAAGAGATTCTCTACTGGAAAGAGGGGTTCATTTTATCAGGGGTAAAAGAGTTGTGCTGAATCAACAGATCATCAGAGTTCCTATGCTTCCCAAATGTTGAGATATCCTAGTAGGTATTGTATAAATTTGATTTTTTAAGAAAAATTGAAAGCCCCAAATGACAAAAATGCAACCCTGATGATGCGCTACTATGTTAACTTAAATTTCCAAGAGATTTCCACGTTTTCTGATTTTATTGCCTTTGGAAGAAAACATGTTTTCACATAGAATTTGACTCCTGACTTTGTGAAAGGGAAATAGGTATAAAACTCTTAGTCTAAAGAGCTGGAAAGATATGTTTTGTTTTTATACTCTTTGAGCAAGCAATTCTTTCCATATTAGATCTCCTGGAGGGAGAGTGTTCCACCAAGTACAAAGCCTTTTTTTTTCAGTCGCCCTCCCACCTTTTACTAATTGGACTGAGATTTGGCCACTTGCCTCTTTCAAATAAAAAGAAGGTGACCAAAATCACCGGAAAATGGCTAATCATGCCCACAATGGGAAAATTATTCCCATGAGTATGTACTTCAGAGTGTAAAATTAAGTCCCAAATTTAATCACAATTTTATCTGTCTTTATGGCTATTCAACTATTCAACCTGGAATGTTCATTAGATAAGCAACTAAGCATAATGTCCCTCTCTCTCTCTCTCTCTCTCTCTCTATATATATATATATATATATGTATATATATATTTTTTTTTGGGGGGGTTCCAATACAGTGTCAGTAGGGCTATTATAGTCAAATTAAACTCAAAGTTGGGAGATTTTATATCTTGTTTTTAATTGCATTAGCATGTTATATTCTAAGTTGTGACTATTTAATTAGAGTGTATACAAACAATTTGTTAAACTTTTAGTTTATATAAGTTCAATATCAGGAAATATGTTGTTAACTAAATGAACATCATATTGGGAATATACTTGTTACCATTCATTTTATTTGTTATTTTCAAAACTGACTGAAATGACAATAAAACCAAACATATTATTTCTGAAAAAGATAAAAGAACTTGGGATGTATATGACCACCCTTTGAATTATTGGGTTAATTTTCAGTTATGATGCTATAGAAATTATAGCAAATAACTTAAAACATGTATAAGCTTGCTTATGTTTTACAAATTTTATTGTGATATAATAATAATAGTAATGACAATATCTAACTTTACTGAGTTATAAAAAGTCTATGTACATTATCTCATTTTATTTTCACAACAGCCTTCTGGTTAAGGGGTTTTTTGCAAAAAAAACCTTATAGAAGTTTAACTTGAAAGTGTGACGATGAGTTGGGTTTTCAATTCAGCACTTGTAACCAGTACAACCACTGCCTCTACCTATCACAATTGTCCATTAGACTAATTATTAAATATCAGTTGGATGCTGTTTTTATTTCTTTTAATATCTCCCTCAAAAAGGGAAAACTGTATCATTAGTCAGTAAGACAATATTTATCATATATATTTTCTTAGCATGTGGAATTTAATAGTTGTAGTAAAACCCAGAAGTCTCTTCAAAAATAAATGACTTTCTGGAGGTTTTTATTGACTTTTTAAAATTGGCTATTGGATGTGCTTTTATATACAGGGTCATTCATAAGACTTTGCTGAATTAAATGTAATAATTTTTCTTACTATTTCATTGATTACCTTGTTGAATTTATGCATTATTGAATCTTCCTTAACATGCCCTATAATTTCTGGTGCTGTAAATTTTAAATTTAAAAGAAAATGTTTTTAATGTTTATTTATTTTTGAGAGAGAGAGAGAGAGAGAGAGAGACAGAGTGAGAGCAGGGGAGGGGCAGAGAGAAAGGGAGTCACAGAATCTGAAGCAGGCTCCAGGCTCTGAGCTGTCGGGGCTCGAACCCACAGACCGCAAGATCATGACCTAAGCTGAAGTTGGACACTTAACCAACTGAGCCACCCACGTGCCTCTTTAATTTTTTTTTATGTAGATCATTTTCTGTTAAAGGCAAAAGAGATAAAAACCCAATGTATCCCAAATTCATAAATTGTTGGCTTCCAACCCAGGAACATTTAGTCTATTAAAATGTTGATGACAATAAGTGTAGCTTGACTTAGATGAACTAATCAGAACCCATTTCGAAAAGTGTGGCAAGGAGGCTTATGAAGTATGTTTGCTCTTCTATTTTGATTCTCTGCAGTGGAGAAGAGAGAACTAGACTTGCCCCAAATGGCCTTTCTAAAGCAAGAAGCTCTAAAATATTGCAGTATATGTAGAGGTGAAATCAAGATGTACTTTTTTTTTTATTTTTGGCTTAGATCTTTATCCCTGAATTCTCATATAACAAAAAAAAAAATTATGTAGCCACATGGTCTACTTTCCACTGTCTCAGATTCAAACTCAAACTCTTTGGGGCAACTTAGTAGGAGGATACGTAGAGAAACCCTTCTTGAGCCAGAAATAAAGTGTTAGGAATGACTTAGTTTCAAGGATATTTTGGATTTGGGTTAGTTTGAACAAAACCATTCCTCTATTTTAACCATGTTTGCCTTTTACATAAATTTGAAAACCTATCCAAGGCTCAAATTATTTTATCCTACTCTTTCATTTTACAAATGAGATATCTGGGAAGGTATGTAACTTGTTCAAGCTCATTGAATGACAACATATTGACTGAGCACTTCCGACTAACTTCCTGTCTTAGATGTTGGTGAAATTACCCCTTTTTAGAACCTTATGAATGAGTCCTGTGGACTGTGTTTAAAAGTAATGAATTAAACCACTAAAATCAGCATACGATTACTATTCTCCAACATCATAAATATTTTTATTGAGAAATCTTCACTTACTCCCATCTTCCTACACAACTAGGTGAGAGTAGGTGCTCACTAATTAGGGTAAGATGACTAATTGAATGTCCACAAGTATTTCTTAATTTAAAATTACCTTACCAAAATGGCAAGTCTGAGTTGTAAAGCTATTTACTAATGTAAGTTTTTTAAAAAGCAAAATATCCCATCTTCACTAAGAAAAAGAATTAAAAGAAGGAAATTGTGTGAGGAAAAATATGTGTTTGATAAACAAAACAGAAATGAAATATGAAAATTGGGTGGATAGGCAAAATAACTGAATAAGCAACACAGAAATGTATACTGCACTTTTTAAACCTTAATTATCCCAATAATGGCTCAATTCTCTAAGTCAGTATAGTGCAGGGCAAAGGGCCTGATTTAGAGTTGGAGATTCTGAGTACTTAGCCTGGGGTCAACCCTAAGCATCTGTGTGTCTTTGGCCAACTCACTAAGATATGAATGCTCTCATTCATTCTGTTGAGATTAACACTGGCATGACTAATTAAAATTATAGAGTAATAAAGATAATAACAATAGCTAATTCTTATTGGGTGTTTATTATGAGATGAGTTCTTTACATGTATCATGTAATTTAACACTTAAAACAATCTGACAAGATGAGTTATGATAAAAATTCTAGGCAACATTGATTAAGCCACTCTTTGTATACTACTTTTCCTGTCAGGAAATAGGGTTAGTGAGTTGAAGTGTTGTAAGAACTATGTTTGAAGTGTTTGAAGCTGTGTCTCTCTGACTCCAGCACACATCTTTTAAATAAGTATGCAATATAAAAAAGGGAGCTAAAGATTAAGTAACTCATTTTTCTAGTTAGGTAAACCAAGCAGAAAAGAATTGAAATACTTTTCTTAAAATCACATAACAATTTAGGAGCAGCTGGAAAGAAATATTCTATAGCTAATGTGATCGTCTTGCACTATGATAAATGTATTCTAAAGTTAGGAAGAATGACTGGCCAGTTGTGAAGCAGAAAGTTACCACTTACATTTGACAGGAAAATGTAAGTTTTGATCAGGTAAGGATTTACGGTTGATTTTCTATTATGGCTGTAACATATCACCACAAATTTAGTAGCTTAAAACAAAATACATTTATTATCTCACAGCTCCATAGGTCAGGAGTCCTGTGGGCTTGGCTAGTTTCTCTATTTCAAGTCTTATAAGGCCAAAATCAAGGAATTCTCTTCTGGAAGTTCTGAGAGAGAATCTACCTCCTGATTCATTCAGGTTGTACAGCTGGGGTCCCCATTTCTTTGCAGGCCTCTTTCTAGTCCTTGTATGTGGGTCCCTGGCAAAGCCATCATCTCTCTGTCATATCTCTTCTGCTTCCTTTTTATCTGTTGCATCTCTCTGACTATTCAACCTTTCTCTTCTACTTTGAAGTGCTCAAATGATTAGTTTAGTGTAGCAGAGTAATTCATGGTAATCTAGGATAATCTTCCTAGTTTAAGGTCCATAACCTTAAAATGACAGATTCTGGGGATTAGGGCATGGGAATACTTGGGGGGTCATTTTTCTGTCTACCACAGGATTCTTTTATCTGTACCACTGGTTCTCGACTCTAGCTGTATACTGGAATCACCTTAGAAACTTGAAAAAAATGCTTATGCCTAGGCTCCAATCAAGATGAACTGAATCCAAATTTCTTGCAGTAGAATCCATACAGTGATATTTTTTTTAGGTGTCCGAAAAGTATGATATGCTTCATAGGACTAATAACATTCTCTAACACCAGTTTCTTCAACTTAATTAAATTCATTTTGTAAGCAATCCATTCAAAATACACTTTCTTTTCCATTTTTTTAAGTTTATTTATTTATTTAGAGATGAGTGAGGGAGGGGCAGAGAGAGAGGAATAGAGACAGAATCCCAACCAGGTTCCATGCTATCAGTGCAGAGCCTGACGAGGGCTCAATCCCACAAACTGTAAGATCATGACCTGAGCCAAAATCAAGAGTTGGACACTTAACCAACTGAGCTACCCAGGCACCCAAAACACACTTTCTATGTATTCTTTTTATGGCTAGGTTTGGGAATTACAGAGGTATGTATAATGCATGTCCTACTCTTACCGTGCACACAATCTAGTGGCACACACAGACACACACACAAAAGAATTACAACATAACAGGATGCATTTTATTTATTTTTATTTATTTATTTTTTAATGACTATGTATTTGAGAGAGTGTGAGCGGGGGAGGAGCAGAGAGAGAGGGAGAGAATCCCAAGTAGGCTCTGCACTGCCAATGCAGACCCTAATGCAGGGCTTGATCCCACAAACTGTGAGACCTGAGCTGAAATCAAGACTCAGATGCTTAACTGACTGAGCCACCCAGGCACCCCTAGTATAGATTAAAAAAATTTTTTTAATGTTTATTTATTTTTGAGAGAGACAGAGACAGAATGCGAGTGGGTTAGGGGCAGAGAGAGAGGGAGACACAGAATCCAAAGCAGGCTCCAGGCTCTGAGCTGTCAGCACAGAGCCTGATGTGGGGCTTGAACTCACAAGCTGTGAAATCATGACCTGAGCCGAAGTGGGATGCTTAACTGACTGAGCAGCACAGGCACCCCCCACCCCCAGTGTACATTTTAAAATAGATATTTAAGTAATTTGCTCTGGGAGTTCTGAGACATTTCTTGTGCCTTGGAACATGGCAGAATATTTCTGCTTAATTTATACTTGATAAGTTTTTTTTGTTTTGTTTTGTTTTGTTTTGTTTGTTTGGTAAGCTCTACACCCAACATAGGGCTTGAGCTCACAACTCCGAGATCAAGAGTTGCATGCTACCCCAAATGAGTCAGCCAGTTACCCTCTTAGTAGTTATTTTTAAAATAATCTGGCAGGGGGGCGCCTGGGTGGCTCAGTCGGTTAAGCGTCTGACTTCAGCTCACAGTCCGTGAGTTCAAGCCCCGCATCAGGCTCTGTGCTGACAGCTCAGAGCCTGGAGCCTGCTTCAGATTCTGTGTCTCCCTCTCTTTCTGCCCCTCCCCTGCTCATGCTCTGCCTCTGTCTCAAAAATAAATAAAAACATTAAAAAAAATAGTCTGGCAGGACCTAGAGACAGAGGAATGTAGGTGTGTTCAGGTCTCAGCATGGTCTAATGAGGATGATGTATTAACATTGTGCTTCTCAAAATTTAATAGACCAATAATTTCCTTGAAGGCTTACACAAAATGCAGATTTCCAAGTTTTTCTCCAGAAGATACTGATTCGTTGGGTCTATGGTGGGGCCTAGACATTCTGACATGTTCAAGAAGTTCCAGTAGTGATTGTGATGCAAATCATCCATGAACTCACGATTGGAGGAACAATGGTTCATGCTACATCAATGATTTGCTACCTGTTCATTCAATAGTCTAAAAAATTATGGAAGCTCCAAGTGAAATTATTTTTCTTTACAAACCATATAGTTTGACCTCCTTATATCAATAACAGATGTTTAGGAAAAAGAATCCTTCTGTTTTAATTTTCTTACTGCTTCATTTATTGAAAGTGTTAAGGACAGGCCAGGATAGGGGTAGGAAATTCAAACCTTATATTGTCATTTCTTTCTTAAATATTTGATTGTAAGTAAAGAAAGTAATTTGTAAAAATAATTCTAGCAGAAAGACTTAGGTTTTGCCCAGAAATAAACAGTGAGGAGAAAATAAAAGGTAACCAGGATTCTTGTACTTTGACATTTTTCTTGAGTGGCACAATCTATTCTACATTGAATCAAACAACAGAAAGAAACTTCCATTTGCCATACAAGTGTAGAATACTGGGGTTGAAGGAGAGTGCTCATTCCCTATTTTGATTCAGAAATGTAACTTCTTGAATATGTCATATGGGAAAGACACATACTAAATAGAAAACGACTTACTTTGTTCACACAGAGGTTCAGGATGCTTCATGGCAAATGAGATAGGTGTGGGAAATGCTTCTGTTAGCCTACTTTATAGTGAGTGGATAAATAAGTGGAAAAAAAGAAAATGGCATAGGGCCCATAAAAATGCAAAATACGTTGGAAATGGAAGATTGGAAGTTAAAAGTTGTGGGTTTTTTTCTTAATCTTGAAGTGAACATATACTTTTAGTATCAGGGTTAGGTAACTCAACTAAAAATAAAAATCATCATAAAGAAAATAAATTAATGAAATGTGCATATAGGAATATAAAAATTGAGAAAATAAAAAGTAGGTTTGCAAGGCACTACTATGCATTTAGAGGATTTAGGTTTTTGTGATAACTTAGTATTGATTAAGTCACACTGATTTATAAATTTTTTATGTAGAATAAAACATGATTTCACACTGAAGTAAGCAAAAAAAGATTGGTTAGAAGTTTTGCACTTGGAAATGTAGATCCATGAAAAATGTCTTGTGGTACAGATCAATGGTAATTTTAGGAAATGAAACCAGGATGATATTACATAAAGCCCTAAGTGACTAGAAACCTATATTTCAAAAGTTCTTTGAAGTTTTACAACATTCTTCATTTCTTAATGTTCTTTTCTGTGATGAAATAAATCATTTTTAGATTATGTTGGTGATTTTTTGGCAAGAGGAATGAAGATCTTTTTATTGCATGTGTACACTAAAGAAAATTATTTTGTTTCTAGTAGTAGAACCAAATCTTCCACTTTGTTTAATTTTGGGAAGTGAAAATGAAATAGTACTGATAAGATCCGTGAGGCTAGCAGTTAAAGAGAATGTCAGTTAACTACTAGCAGGATCATTATGATCACAAATCCACTTAAGAGTTCAAATTAGAGCTTTCTTAGTTTTAAATAAGTTCTTTTCCTACTACACAAACCTAAAGACACTTGGAAAAACTCACTAGCAGATTTAGTCATTTAACCGCACCCTTAATTACATACTTCATTTCTCCTTAGAATTGAATGGGAGCTACTACATCTCACAAGGCAACGTGCAACTCAGTTGTCAGTAAATAATTTAACAAGATTTGAAAGAGATTTACAATGATTTGCTTAAAAGGTCTGGTCAGTTAATATCAAATGCATTTTAGCAAATGTAAATTTGGAGTAAGCTAAATATAGAAAAGAGAACCGCTCGCTGAATGAACGTTGTAGAGGTAGCATGCAAAGAACCATTGAGCTAAACTGAAGAATACAATTAAACATACTTCTGATGACAATCATGCCATTACATCTACCAACATGAGACTCAGTCTAAACTGACCTTCAGCTGTATCTGTAGGGGTGCTACCTGCATGCCCAGTCATGATCCTTCCATTATGGATCTACAGAACTTTTGGTGAAAGTGATCTTTCCTTCATAACTGCTGCTCCCCACATGTGTCCGCTAGCAGGAAAATTTGATAGGTTTTGTCAGGTAGATGACTGAAATGAATTGGATCACCACACAAAATGGGCATTGTTACACTTTGTGGAGCGTACAGGAGTCCACCATGTGTTTGAAAAACTGCCACCCAACCTTGCTGCTGCATCCTTGATAAAACCAGAGGCCACAGACTGGCCGCTGGATTAGGAGTGCTACAAGTTTACACAGTGCAAAATACCCCCTGGTTACTAGTAGCACACGTTCCAGATCATTTAAGAATAGGGTGAAGAAGGAAACTATAAAAGTGGAATGATTTGCATTGGTAAATATTTCGTGAATTGAATAAAATCTTTAATTATCGGTGCCAGAATTATCTAGTGAACCCTAAAAGGAATTTCACTCAAATACTCTTTAGAACTCTGATTTTGAAGCCTATTAGATAAGCAACAAAAATAACTGCTCATGTTGTGTAAAAGTTTTTTTCACATATATTGGGTTTGGCAAAATTCCAAATGTGTTTTTGAAGCTCTTTCCCCTTCCATTTTCCAGCTTATGTGCATTTTATAGTTCATTTAATTTTTTTTTCAACGTTTATTTATTTTTGGGACAGAGAGAGACAGAGCATGAACGGGGGAGGGGCAGAGAGAGAGGGAGACACAGAATCGGAAACAGGCTCCAGGCTCCGAGCCATCAGCCCAGAGCCTGACGCGGGGCTCGAACTCACGGACCGCGAGATCGTGACCTGGCTGAAGTCGGACGCTCAACCGACTGCGCCACCCAGGCGACCCTTGTTCATTTAATCCTAACTCATGTATAAGTTATGAAAGCATTATTTCATAAAAACCTTGATTTACAAATAGAATAATATTTCTTTACATTCTTATTTGTGTATTTCTGTTTTATATATATTTACTACAGAGAAATGTAAGCTACCAATTACTTGGCAGCTTAACCTTTATAAGCTTAACCTTATAAGTTTAAGGTTAAGCTTAAATTTGGCTTAACCTTTATAAAGGTTTAAATTTGGCTTAACCTTTATAAAGACTTACAAAGCAGTAAATTACTGTTTATTCAGTATCTCAACAACCACATAACTTGACAGATCAATAGTTTTGGGGACATTCTTTCATAAGAAAGTAAAAGTGCTGATAGAGCAACATTTTTTTTTCTGATTTTCATTGTCAGTATGGATTCCAACACTATCTAAAGCCTTCTAATAGAAGAAATAGCAGTTAATTAATAGTTATGATTAGTTTCCTTGATTGCAAGTTCAAAATCCTAAAGTAGTTTATTGGCTTATTTTTTTCATTCATTTACAGGAAATATAAATTAACCAAAGATACACGGATCAATCAGATATGGTTTCTGGCTTTGAAAAAAAACATATGAGCAAGGGAAATGGATATATGTAACTAAGACTAATAACACATTCCAAGAAGTTATTAGATAAAGAAAGTTATTCAAAGGAAAATTAAACTGTGGTTTAATTTAAAAGTTTAGTATCTTAACCATCCTAGATGAATGGAAATTAACTTGAATGGAAATTAACTTGGAAATTAAGTTTCTCCATATAATGGAAAACAACAAATATTTGTGACAAAACTCAAATATATTGTAAGCAAAAGAGATTTTAAAAAATTAGAATAGCTTAATACAAATATCATTATAATAGATGTATTTTCTTTGAAAATTTCTATTTCTCATGGAAATTATGCAGACTCATTAAATAATATTAAATTATTACATCGATCAATATTTCAGGTCATGACCCCTGGATTTAAGAAATTCTTCAAGACAACATCAAATATGATCCGGGGGAAAATGTGATTTGAGTCTGGAGACAATTGTGTATGTAAGTATTGGAAAATTAGATTTTCTCATGGTAAAATTTAATAAAAACTAAAATATCAACTCATTAATTACTATATTGACAAAACTTTTATTCATTGTTTTCCTTGTTACAACATTTTTTTAAAATATCTAAAATTAATATAATGCCTCCTCGTTTTTAGCTATTTTTTTAAGAAGATCAACTAATAATAAAAACCCAGTATATCTGATAGAAGAGAAACGTTATTTGGAAGATTACTACAATTAAAAAGAAAAGCTGTCTACGTGAGTCATTGGTAAGGGCAAGCAATGACATAGATTCAAGTTGCTAGAAATTGGTGTGCTTTTGTTGCATGTGTTAATAAAAATAATAATTTAATATGTGGAAAAACTTTTTATAATTCTTATTTTACCATTGGACCTATAATAAAAATCATGACAAGGTTCTTACAAAATTAAATATTAGTTCATAGCTTTCTGGCAAATATCTATTGATTGGATTTTTTAAATCTCTGTTGATAAATACTTCAGATACATTCACTTAAATAAATATTGTATTATGACTATATCATGATAATTTTTATCTCATAAAAGCACTGTCAAAGTAGGTTGCTCATGGACCTTACAGTGAGTAAGCAATCCCAGCAATGTTTGTCTCTAAGAATTAAGATGTTAGGGGGTGTTGTTTTAGAGTCCATTTTCATTAGCTCAGGATTGTATCTACCATTAGAAAAATTTCACAGAAATACTTTATGTAGTATTGTCCATTTCCTGTAACCTTATTTTAATATAGATAATTTAGGGATATTTTAGTTCCCAATTAAAGGAAAAATAATTTCTATTAAAGTATAAGGCCATTTTTGTGATGTATGGTTGTAGATTCTCAAGAAATTGGCCTGAGGAAAGTTTTTCCCCTTAAATTATTGAAGAGTCAGAAAATTAAAAATGAGGTTAATATATATAGGAGATAAAAGTGAGCTTTATGGTAAAATATGCTATCAAAATTTGGGCCTTTATGCTCTTGTGAAATTCTTTGTCTTGATACTTTAAATATTTTATTCCAATTTTGGTAAAAGCAAAGAAAGTAAGATGTTTTCTAATTACTTAAATTACTTATTATATGGTTTTAAAAAAATTACCACTGAGTACCATATAAATTTATTTTATAAATATTGATTAATTATATTTCTTTCATTTTTATTTGCAGTTTGATTTATATTGTACAGCATATTTAATTTTGGCTTCAATGATGGAGAAAAAATGTATCCTGCATTTTCTGTTTATCTTGCCTTTTTTTATGGTAAGGATAAATTCCTCTAATATATCTCTCTATTTATGATTATTTATTTTGACTTCCAATAAACCTATAATTAATAAACATTAATAACAACAAAATGACATACAGTTATTTGATGCATAAATTAAGTACATTTTTAATCAACAGAGCAATACTTTATTTTCTTTCAGTTTATCCTTTTAGGCTTTAATTCACTAGGAGGCACTATAGGATGGTTGGACAGTGAGGTGGGAGTGGGATGTTAAAGTGAGGAAGGTCCATGATAAAAATGTAAAAGATACCAGAGGAAGGTAATCGTCAGAGTTTGAAAGAAAAATGAAATGGCTCTATACTACAGTCATATATATTAAATAAAATACTTTCAACCAGACCTGTTGAGTATGTGTTTGATCTGTTTAAAAGTAGATTCCAACCTGTTGGTTTTTCTCCCATTCTGCCAACTGATTTGATTGATTTACATTAACTGAAACCATGCACTGTTTTATGTTTTAATTTTTTAATGTTTTATTTTTGAGTGAGAGAGAGAGAGAGAGAGAGAGAGAGAGCGTGAGCATGAGTGGGGGAGGGGCAGAGTGAGAGGGGGACACAGAATAGGAAGCAGGCTCTAGGCTCTGAGCACAACATAGGGCTCAAACCCACCAACAGTTGAGATCATGACCTGAGCTGAGGTCAGATGCTTAACCGACTGAGTCACCCAGGCACCCCAACCACGCACTGTTTTCAATCAATTTCCTTATCCATTCATTCAAATGAGTATGAAGTGCCTGTTTTCTGATGGGCTTTGATGCTAAATTTGGGGCAGTTGTATATGTGAGTGTGAGCACTCATGTGTGCCCTTGCACACGGCTGCGGGGAAGGTGAGACTGGAGGTGGAGGGTAGACTAAGGATGACTACAAACCTATTGCCCTACCGGAGGGGCCATATTCCTTACATACACAATTGGATGTTTATTTACAGAAATATTTTGTTCACATTTTTCTCTCTCCCACATTAAAACAGGGACTGTACTCTTATCTCACTATATATATTAGAAACCGACAGATGTAATCTCATCTGATTCTGTGCCAGCACATAAATTTCCTGTGGTGTTTTCAAGCAAACCCCAAAAGAGGATTTAAACAAAGAAACTCAAGAAAAATATAGAAAACCTAAATGGGGAAAAAAAAAAAGCCTACATTCCTATCAGCATTTGTATTTGAAAACATTCTCCAGTCTAGGAGCAGTCCAAATCCTACACTTCTTAGATGTTATCTTAGGTAAATAGCCTAGAATTCAAGAAGCAGGACTCCTGTTTCTTCAGCTCCCTCCCTGCACTGAGCGTGCCAATGAACTACACAGGCCAACTCTGGTTGCCTGCAGGTAATTCTGTATCAGATTACCAATCTGATTACTGTAATTTAAGGAATTGTGACCATTTTTTTTGAATTCATTCAGATAGTGCAAAGCTGTGTTTTTAAGAATAAAAATGATATTGATTTTATGCAATTCTATAAACTTCCTGAGAACAGGAGAAAAATACTAATTTTCTTAATGCTGTAAATTTACATTTATTGCTTGTGCAGCACAAATGCTGCACAAATCTTTATTAGGAAATTAAAACTAATCAAAGAACGAGAGAATAAATGTTAAATGGTGCTCAGGTGATAGGCTTGAGTGGTACCACACACTGAGGGAATATAACTACTTAGACTTTGGTAAATATGAATTCGGGCTAGAGAACAGAGAATCAAGTATAAGGGAACAAAATAAGAGTAGAAAATTAATGCTTATGAATGATAATTAAAGGAAATAATGCAAAAGTGAAGAAGAAGTAAGGTTGAGGGAGGTTATACAGGCTTCATATTGCAAAACAGTAACAAAAAGTCATGCAGATATTAAAATGGAAGTGAAGCTTAAATAGGACTACTAAATTGGAAGATCTTAAATATATACCTTGTCCAAAATGTTTATTGACGTACATACAGTAAAAATTCTATTTACCAATGACATAAATGAACTTCTCAATATTTTGATGATCAAAATCTGATAATAAAAATGGCCAACAGTTTTGAATATTTACCATGTGTCAAATACTTCCCGTTATTTTTTTTTTAAGTTTATTTTGAGAAAGAGAGAATGCATGTGTCAGAGCAGAGGAAGGGCAGAGAAAGAGAGGGAGAGAATCCCAAGCAGGCTCCATGTTGTCCGTACAGAGCCCATAGAGGAGCTCAAACTCATGAACCCATGAGATCTTGACCTCAGTTCAAATTGAGAGTCAGCATTTAACTGACTGAGCCACCCAGGCGCCCCATTTCCCTCTGTTATCTTGATACTATTTTATCCCATTAAAATTTTTTTTATTCCATTTTACAATAAGAAAGCAGAGCCTTAGGGAACTTAAATACCTTGCCCATATTCACAGAGCAGGTGAAAAAGTAGAGGTGGATTTTCAATACAACTCTGTCTGTATTCCAGAGCTCACGTCCTAGAGCCAGATCCTATAGGCTTCTGAGAACCGACTATAGCCTGTTTCCCAGAGCTGCCATTTACAGCTACTTGAGGTCACTTGAAATTAAACATGGTGGGGACATTTAAACCATGAAAATTAGCAAACGGTTCAAATCAGGGATTTTCCCCCCAGAACCAGTTAACCATGTAGCATATCACTGCAGCTACTCTTTTTCCACTGTGACAGACTGCCTCTGACAGACATTCTCACAATTCTGATTTTTTTTAAATCCCTTAGATTCTTGACATAGCAGAATCAGAAGAGAACATTGATGACTTAAATGAGTTTGGTGTCTATACTAGAAATAAAATCATGACAGCTCAGTATGAATGTTACCAAAAAATTATGCAAGACCCTATTCAACAAACAGAAGGTAAACATGACTATTTAATTTTTAAATGCCTTTGATACCCTTTTAAAAGAAAACTACTCCATTATATCATTTATGGATTTCTTAGGTTCATTGTTAAAAATGGGTTAGTTAGCTTTCCTGTTACATGTGCACTCTTACTTATGAAGAAATTTATGACATAATTTATTTTGCTCCTTTTTAAAAAATTCTAATTCAAACTATGTGCAACAGGAATATTTTTAGTAATGTTTTTTATGGTACAAAGATATTTAAAATATCAAATGTGTGTCTTTAATTAAATCAGTGACTTGCTCTTCAACTTACGTAATTTGTATTTCTCTTTCACAAGCTGCTTGATAGGAGCTTGCATAATAAATTATAATTTTTTTGCATAACGCGTGCTTTGTATAATACATTTGGTCTAAGTGCTTCTGTTTCTATCAAGATATTCTTTAGATATTTTTATAACATTATTGAAGTCCTGCTAAGTGCCAGATATTTGCCTGGATTCTGAAGATACAAGGATGAGTACCACAATCAGAGTTGCTAGATTTAGCAAAAACAAAATAAAAAATCAAGACCAAAAGCAGGCCCTGTATTTTTATCTGGCACAGGTATATCTTCAAAATGTAAAACATGAAACTCACAATGAAACATAGCAAAATGTAAAGACTTTAGATATTTCTTTTTTTTATTTTTTTAATGTTTATATTTACTTTTGAGACAGAGGGAGACGGAGCATGAGCGGGGGAGGGGCAAAGAGAGAGGGAGGCAGAATCCAAAGCAGCCTCCAGGCTCTCAGCTGTAAGCACAGACACTGATTCTGGGCTAGAACTCGTCAACCGTGAGATCATGACCTGAGCTGAAGTCAGACGCACTGACTGAGCCATCCAGGCGCCCCTAGACTTTAGATATTTCTAAATTATCAGTGGATACAAAGATCTTTACATTTTTGGAAAAATATTTTATGGTATAATATATAATGTTTCTTATATAAATGAAATATTGACAGTAGGTTATTATTAGTATTTGTAGCTGACAAAATGAACTTGCTTGTGAGAAAGAGAAAAAAGTGATTTTCCCACATTGGTCAACTTTTAGAACTTTTAGAATTGTAATGAACAATTCTTAATGAAAAATCTAATGGAACAATATAATTTGATAATCTTTGGAGAAGTATTTAGATAGATCTATCCAAACATTTTTTTAATGAGATATTTATTCAGTTAAAAATATCTTGGATATATACCAGACACTGACAAACTATCTGATATTATGTCACTAGGGGTTAAATTATCCAGTACACAAACTGCATACAAATTCTGTTAACTTATCTGACTTATCACTTTATTCCATTAAACTCCAAGTTTCAAGTTTCAAATTATTGAATTAACCCCTTCCAAATCGTGTAGATATATGTAAAAGTAGTCTTCGAATCTCATTGTTGAACAATAGGAATATCTTTATGAGTGTTTCATAATAAAATAATTTTGTGATAAAATAATTTTAGAATCACTGTGTAATAAATCCTCCTCTTGGAGCTTCATAATACACTTTGTAATTTTAAATACTCTAGCAAGTCTTGCAAGAAAGAACTGTCTTCATTTCAACTTTATGCTTCCCAAATCTTTTGACCACAGAAACTCTTTTAATGGAATATCTACTCCTGTCTCACTCAAATGCCATACAACACATGTGAAAAATTCTGCCCTGTGTAATCTATCATACTGCCAGTGTTATCATTAATTAGATGGGATCTTTTGGACAGGTGATAGGATCTGTTCGAGATGCTTTCTATCAGGGAATTCTTCTCTATTAGGCCACAAAATGCACTTTATTTAGTAATATATGAATGTAGACTATTTAAATAAGTGAAAACCACAGGAGAAAAAAACAGAGATGAAATGAGTTATTTTTTAATAGAATTTAATAGAATTACTTACTTAATAATTTAATAGAATTACTTACACTTTCAGGCCAGTAGAATTTTTTTTCTACCTCGATGAAGATTAGATTGAGTCTGAGATTGTGGCACAAATCTGTTAAAAAATAATAAACATCTCATGAAACATTTGGGCTTCTATCTATGAGTACTTGCCCGACTAGGTGAAAAATTATTTTCTTTAATTATAGACTGTTATAACATTGGACTATTGGTCATTTTATTTCTCCATCCCTTTTAAAAAAAACTTATATTTGTTCATGTAAGAGGATCTTTCTTTTCAGTTTACTAAAAGGAAAATATGAGAATGTTTACATTCTACTCCATTTGAAATGTGAAGGAAGGGAAGTAAGAGCTACAATTTGGTAGAGGGGCCTGAATATCTGTTAGGGTCAATACTGTGAAATAGGAAGTGTTAGGGTGTTCATTTGTTTATCTCAGAAAATACTAAAACCTTGCCCTAAGAACACAACATTTTCCAATTTCTCATACTTTTACAAAGTTTTAAGTATAGGGACACTAAGTAACTACCACCTTTATGGTTAAGGACAGCCATCAAAGACCACTTGATTTATTGAATGAATAGCCACCTTTGAGAACTGGAATTAAATCTAAACTCTTCAGTACACTTTTATGGATATTTCTAAATTTAATTTGGCAATAAACCCAATAATGACTTGATGAAAAACTTGCCAGCTATGGATTTTATATGGTCTTCATTTGCAGTTGGTAGTATGTATTTCATGTCAGTATTAGCCCACCAGTAAGACTTATGTCTTCATGTATAACTAAAGGGATTATTAATCACTGATTTTTATTCTTCTCTTAAGGCATTTACTGTAACAGAACCTGGGATGGGTGGTTATGCTGGAATGATGTTGCCGCAGGAACCGAATCAATGCAGCACTGCCCTGATTACTTTCAGGACTTTGATCCGTCAGGTAGAAACAGAGATTTATATACAGATCCACTTGACATTAAATAAACTCTAAATTAATCGCATTAATGTTTTCTTCTTTTCTTTTTAATTAAAGAAAAAGTTACAAAGATCTGTGACCAAGATGGAAACTGGTTTAGACATCCAGAGAGCAACAGGACATGGACAAATTATACCCAGTGTAATCTTAACACACACGAGAAAGTGAAGGTATGGAATAATTATGAACTCAAATGTTATTTACATGATCTACTTACAAAGTTAGTTACTGATAGGGTATTGGAGAAAATTTAGCTAGTGTTCCATTGTGTTGTAAAGCCTTTTTATAAGCAATGGAGAAAAATCTTTGTGGAAATAATTATTCATTCTGTCATTACACAAAGGAAGCAATCCTGCTAGGTAATGGTGTATTTACAAGTCAATGTGTTGGTATTGGAGTTTCAAATTTCCCAAAGAAAACATATTTTAAAAGGGAAAGAAAAGGGAACATATTCATTGGTATTGGAATTTCTAGAACTAAGTTCAGGAATTGTGCTCAAGTAAACAAAGTAAGTCCAAAAGGGTGTACACAACTCTATCTGTCCCTCAACAGAAGGCTGTCCTGACTGGCTGCTAGGTTACTCACTCACATTCCCACTTTTAACACAATACATTAAAGTCAAGGTTAGTCACAGTTTGTCACAACAATTAAGCTTTGATAGAAAGTGCCTGAATACAGTTGCACAGGTGTGAATATACAGGCAGTTTGTCAGTGATTGGAACGGAGTCCTGATTTCTTGTTCCTATTCTTTACCAGCCATATGACCTCAGGCAAGCTTATAACCTCTCTCTGCCTCAGTTTCTTTGTATATAAAATGAAGATAACAATAAACCTAGCCTCAAGGTTTTCATAAGGATTGACTTAATACAAGGAAAATTCTTAGAAAACTCATGGGTATATAGTAAGCATTTGATAAATGTCAGCTATCACTATACTTATAAATCATGTGTACTTTGCTTATTCAGAGAAGATTTTAAAGAGAAGTATAAAAATATACAATAAAATGGTAAGTTACAAATAGAATACAGAAAAATAAAAAAACAAAGAGGAAGAGTGAAACCATGTGAAAAAACATATTTGTATAGATTAGAGGCTCCTATAATTGCTATATTGAGATTAGTCTTGGGGCTTCAAATTTGTTAAAGGAAAAAGAAAACCCCAGTAGGAAAGAAAGCCTTATCTAAAATAAACAAAAATAATTAATAGCATTTAACATTCACAAAGTGATAGAGTAAAAACTGTCAATGTCCTTCAAAACATAAAATGCTACTTTCAAGTATTACAAAACCTAGATCAATAAAATTATTCCTTCCTAGGTTTAATATATGATTTCTAATTTTCTACATTAAGAGGACATACAATTTATAAATGTTGATGTCACTTGATAAATTTGCACAGATACTCTTTATTCCAGATGTATTTAAGTATCTATTGGTTTGTAAGTTAAATGGCAATGCGAGTAGAACACATATTTTTAGAAATATAATTTGTTCTATTGATTTGAGCTTATACACATGTGGGATTATAGTATTGATAGGAATCTTAATTGTTTTTTTATTCATACCAATTGTAGACTGCACTGAATTTGTTTTACCTGACTATAATTGGACATGGATTATCTATTGCATCACTGCTTATCTCACTTGGCATATTCTTTTATTTCAAGTAAGTACATGTAAAATATTTTTTAATTTATCAGTTGTCTTTGGTGAATACAGTGCCTTGTGCATGTTTATGTCATGTGCTGATAAAATATAGGAATAGATGATTTATAATGTTTAAAATAAATTGAACATTTAGAATAATCTGAAATATATTGATCTTACCTTGACTTTATAAAATGTATAGAGCAGAGATTGATGAAATATCTGAAGCCTAAGTATGAAGTCATGTGGAAAGAAGAGAGCCAAAATCAATATGTAAATGTATCTGTATTTGTTTTGGAAACTATCAAATATTATAGAGCTTATTAACTGAATTTTCAACTTCTAGGTCAATGGTAGTGTCAGTATACATGGTACATTACAGAAACCAATGGGAATGTGGCAATGGGAATAATACATATTATCTAATAATAATAATAACCTAAATATATTATGGTTCGGTTATTTTTCCTTGTTTTTGGGGGGGGGGTCATCATTAATATAGGTAGATTGCAGTTTGAATTTTACTTGAAATTTACTTCTTTTTTGGGGAAGGAGAGTCAACTCCAATTTCTTGATTTAGACAATCAACAAATGATTTTTTTAACTGATAGGAAAGTAAATATCAAAATTTGCATGCAGTATTTTATGCGTTAAAATGGTTTTCATAACTTGATCACCACAAGTAATTATAGAATGCAGTATGGAGAGTGAGTAGCTGTATTTCATGGTAGCTTTATCACCATTGTCATTATCTTCCTCTTTCTCCTCCAACAATTGTCTTGGAGCATTAGCAGCTTCAGAATCAGGTAGAGTAGTAGCATACCACAATAATCCAAATCTGGAAATTATCAAGCCCCTGGATGTACCAGAGCACCAGCTTTTGGCCCACAGTCCATGAAATATTCAGAGTGCATCGAAGAATATACAAACCAACCAACCATTGTCTCTCATGGGTTCAAAATCACAGGATGTAGAGATTGCATCAGAACTGTACTGGTATTTTTGGAAACCTGCGCCTTTTTAAAAATCTTCAAGATTAGTTACTTTGAGGAATCCACATGGAAACTTTTTAATGGCACTTTTAATTTCTAACATCATCTAGGCACGATTAGAAACTGACTTTAAAAACTCCACTCTGAATAAAGCTAATTAAGCATTAATTAAAAGTCAGTTGAAAGGAATTTTTATCCTAAAATATGGAAAACACTTCTTAAGAATTATATTTACTCTACTATATTTTGCAACAAGTTACCAAAAGGTTTTTGAGAAAACCAACTGCCAGTTCTCAATGCATTTGTAATTAGTTATGTCATATCAGATGCTTACATACAGCTTATTAAAACTTCATGTCTTTACTCATATATACTCTTAGCTTACACAAGATTTTTTAAATGAATATTTTCTTTGGAGTAGGAAAAACTTTGTTATGATTGTATAATAGATTAAAAATATCTCTTCTAAAAATAGAAAATAAACCATTTTCCAAAGTGATAATTTTTAGAGTCCTCTGGTCCATAGTGATATATAATTTATGCTAATTGACAAAGTGAAGCAATGTTGCTGATACTAACAAACTTATTGGTAAAATATGGTAATAAATCTTGGTTAATATTTAGTGAATTTAAAACACAAAATAGGGGTGCCTGGGTGCCTCAGTCGGTTGAGCGTCCGACTTTGGCACAGGTCATGATCTCACAGTTCATGGGTTCAAGCCCCACATCAGGCTCTGTGCTCACCACTTGCTCAGAGCCCAGAGCCTGCTTCAGATTCTGTGTCTCCTTCTCTCTCTGCCCGTCTCCCATGCACGCTTTGTCTCACTCTGTTTCTCAAAAATAAATAAATGTAAAAAAAACCCACACAAAATAAAATTAAAATTTCAAATTCTCATTTAGTATATTAAAATGACTAAATAGTTTCACAAAAATATAGTTCATATCCTTTCTAATTCTAAAGGCAAATCTTTACAATTTAAAAATACTACATTTTAAAATCTGACTGTCTTGGCTCTTGGAACTAAATGATACAGCTAATTGCCATTAAGTTTATGCAGTACTCCTAGAACTCAGAGATTTTTAGTTCACGAAAATTACGTATCTACCACACCATAACATACCAACACATGGAAAGGATTAATTTAAATATAACTAGTGGTGGGGCGCCTGGGTGGCTCCGTGGACCCTTAAGCACCCAACTTCGGCTCAGGTCATGATCTCGCAGTTCGTGATTTTGAGCCCACATGGGGCTCTGTGCTGACAGCTCAGAGCCTGGAGCCTGCTTCGGATTCTGTGTTTCCTTCTCTCTTTCTGCCCCTCCCCCACTTGCAATCTCTCTCTCTCTCTCTCTCTCTCTCTCTCTCTCTCTCTCAAAAATAAATAAGCATTAAAAAAATTTTTAATGTAACTAGGGGCACCTGGGTGGCTCAGTTGGTTAAGCCTCCGACTCTTGGTTTCAGCTCAGGTTATGACCTCGTGGTTTCATGAGTTCAAGCTCCACATCAGGCTCTGTGCTGACCTCATGGAGTGTGCTTGGAATTTTCTCTCTCCATCTCTCTCTGCCTCTCCCCCACTCACGCTGTCTCTGCCTCTCAAAAATAAATAAACTTTAAAAAATTTTTTAAAAAGTAATATTGGCTAAGTTTCTTTTTTTTTTAACATAAAACTTAACAACTATGACTGAATATAAAGGAGGTCAGCCTCTATCCTGAAGGCATAAAATAGGAATCTTAAGAGCTGTTTAAGACTGTTTTACAAATCTTGGGGAAAAAAGGTATGACTGTTAAAAATTTTTAACCTTAGGAAAAAGAATTCATTCCTTAATTAAAAACAAACTTGAGGTGCTCTGGTGGCTCAGTCAGTGAAGAGTCCTACTCTTGATTTCTGCTCAGGTCATGATCTCGCCATTTGTGAGTTGGAGCCCCATGTTGGCTCTGTGCTGAGCATGGGGCCTGCTTGGGATTCTCTCTTTCCCTCTCCCTCTGGCCCTCACGCAAGTGCATGCACTCTTTCTCTCTCTCAAAAATAAATAAATAAACTTAAAAATAGAAATTCTTTAATTTTTTATTAAAGTTTATTGATTTTGAGAAAGAGAGAGGGAGAACAGGCTGAGAGAGCAGGACAGAGGATCTGAAGCAGACTTTGCACTGATAGCAGAGAGCCCCATGCAGGGCTTGAACTCATGAACCATGAGATCATGATCTGAGCTGAAGTGGTGGGACTGAGCCACCCAGGGACCCCCAAAATATGTATTTTTAAAACAAACTATAATCTTGAGAAACAAGATTTGCACTTAAATTTGAATTTTTTAAAAAATAAAAAAAATTAAGCATGTTACTAATTCTTAAATAAAGACAAGAATATATAAACCTGTAATTTTAATATCCTATTGAGCAATTTCTTAGATTTTTGTAGTTTTATTTCATATTAATTTGTTTTTAAAGTTTTAATTGCAAAGTATTTTAACTATTTTTATAATTTAGCATTATATAATTCTTTCCATGTCCCTAAAGAGTTTTTAAAACTCTTCAGTTTATTATTTAGTTATTTACTTGGCTAAATAATATTCCATTGTGTAAGCTGACAAAAGTTTATTAAATTGTCCCATGCTTTAAATAGTAACATTACTTCCAATTTTTCCTATTAATAAAAAACACTGTACAGACATTTTAAGCCATAACTTTTCCCATATTTGGCACTATTTTTTTAGGCTACATTCCCAGAGACTTGGGATTTTTTTGGTCAAAGAGTATATATCTTTTTATGGCTCTTCAAATACATCATCTCAAAAGTATCTGAATATCAATATGCTTGAAAAAATTCATAATACATACCTCCTCCTAACTCAAAGCAGTTTTTCTCCCAGAGTGACCCATCTTCAAGATTACCACCACCAGCAATCTAATTGAGTTAGGGGCAATCTGTGGCACCTTCTCAACTTTCTTCCTAATCATTCTTCCTCATACTCTGGATTTCACCTCCTAACAGCCCTCCAATGGATCCAGTTAGTTTATCTCTGCTGCCACCACCACCAACCTTGTCTTAACTAGCCTCAGGAAGTTCCCCTTTACCACCTTCATTCAATTCTAAACAATGCAAGCCAGAATATTTTCAAAGCTTAGATCAAATACAGATATGATTTTGTCATCCTTTGCTTTAAAAAGCTTAAACTTTCTGCTGTAATTTATATAAAATCAAAATCATTAATGGATCCTATAGTTGAATATCTTGCCTATCCTTCCACCCCAGCCTAATTAAATTTATTCATCTTTCAGATCTGAACTTGAACATCAATTCCTCAGTGAAATTTTCCTGAATTCCTTATTGTAGTATTTCTAAAACTGTGACTAGATACAGCGCATGTGGAGTAAATTTTTAATTACCATTTAGGAGACCACCTATCTCTGTAGATTTAAAACTAATACAACAGAGATCCTTCAGATTAAATAATCTTTTTTTTTAATTTTGCTTATAATAAGCCAAAATATTCAAGCACATTAAATATCTGAATGACATGAAGTTAAGAAGAATAACAATTATATAGCATGCCAATATCTGTAGTCAAAAAGAGAAAAATGGTCTCCTAGAATACCAAGTCTTATGGTCCCAAACAAGTTTGAATTTAGCAAGGATGTAACTAAACTCCTACACTAATTCCATAAAGTCAAATGCAAAATTGACAAAGCTTTTGTGAGTCTATGATTTAGTTGACCAAATGCTTGCTGTGAATTAATGAGGAAGCAGTGGGACTGCCAAGTGAAAACAATGCTACAAGCCAAATTATCCCAATAAATGAAAAGTATCCAATGCCAAATCTCTAATCAGAGCAATCATTTACTCTGTCCATTATGAACTGACTTTGTAAAGGAAAGAGGGTGTTATAAGCATTGGCTTATTAGGATAGTAAAGCAATTGAAGAAAATAATGTTCACTGATCAGGGAGTCAACATATCAAAAATGGTAAGCCAGAAAAAGACAAAAAATAGGGGGCACAACAGATGACTTCAAGAATATCAATTACTGTAATTAGGAATAGAGTTTATATAATAACAAAAAATTTTTGACTCAATTTATAAAAAGAATTCTAACAGCTAAACAAAATATAATGAACCCCAATTGACCTATTGACCTTCCTGTCACTCAGACAGAAATTAGATGTCAGTCTAATCAGAATTTTGAAATGGGGTATTCCCATACTTGGTTAGACCTAATGATCTGTAATGCTACTTCCAAACCCAAGTCTATGAATGAGGAGTAACTTACTAAAGAGGATTAGAATTAAAAAATTAATACTTTTAAAATCAAAATACATAATTTCAGTGTCAGGAAAGTTAGCATTTGTGAAAGTATTTTGCAAACTAAAAGCAATCTATACAGAAAAACTTTATTATTGATTAGGAATTGAAAGAAAATCTGGTTTAATATTTTTATATCTATATTTAGGTTCTCAAAAGAAAATTATCTTTAACCTTTACTTATTATTGAGAGATAGAGACAGAGGATGAGCATGGGAGGGGCAGAGAGAGGAGGAGACACAGAATCCAAAGCAGGCTCCAGGCTCTGAGCTGTTAGCACAGAGCCCGACGCAGGGCTCAACTCCCAGACGTGAGATCATGACCTGAGCTGAAGTCCCATGCGTAACCGACTGAGCCACCCAGGCGTCCCTATATTTAGGTATGTTTTATTTAAAAATGCAAACACTATTGGAGGCGTTAAGTGGCCGACTTCGGCTCAGGTCATGATCTCATGGTTCATGTGTTTGAGCCCAGCGTCGGGCTCTGTGCTGACAGCTCAGAGCCTGGAACCTGCTTCAGATTCTGTGTCTCCCTCTCTCTCTGCCCCTCCCCTGCTCATGCTCTCTCTCTCTCAAAAATAAATAAACATTAAAAAAAATTTTTTAATGCAAACACTATTCAACTAATACGAGTAATTTTCATTTTTACTTGAAGTCTTAAAACTTAAAACTTCAGAGTTTATTTTCTGTATGGAAAAACATTTTTTTAAGGTGGAATTATGTATATATATGCTAAGTACTTTAGCTTTAAAGATACAATCTGTAGATTCATACTTCATTTTAAAAGAGAAGCCAGAAATTTTTTGTTGCCCCAAATATTGTCCTCATATTACAATGTAAATAGGCCTTATTTTTTTTTAGAAAGAAAGCAGATTTTTTAATCAAGAGTATTGTAAGCAATAAGTCCATGTATCTCTTATTTGCTAAAAATGTCACTCTTTTATAAATGATATATAACATGCTACATAGGCAAAACCTTGTCAAAGCCAATGAGTGTCCTGACAGTATACAGAATTTGGTTGTTGGCTTCTACATTAAAGAAAAATTAAGATTTTCAATTACATTGCCTATGCTAAAAGTTTATTTAAAAACTGCAATTAACTGTTCATTCTCTATAATGAACTAAAAAAGATATTAAATGGTGTGTGAAAATGAGAAATGTGTACTTGATTTCAGGTTTATGTTAGTTTTAATGGATAGTGTAATACAGTAATTACAAATATAGGATATATTCAAATCTTGCCATTCGCACTTACTAATAGTATGGATTTAGCCTGGTTCTGCTTTTCAGTAAGCATCAGGGGTTTTGTTTGTTTGTTTGTTTGTTTGTTTGTTTGTTTTTGTAATGAGTCATAATGTTTAAAATACTGGGCAAAGAAACCTTACATGGTACCTGGCCTATAGCAATCTCTCAATAAATGGTAAGAAAGAGGTACTAACTGTGTCATTGGACTGTATCCAACATGTAGGCATAGAGACTGAACTATATAGTCATCTAATATTACCCTTATCTATTCTATTCTTTCAACAAATTAAAAAAAATTTTTTTTGAGAGAGCATACATGCAAGCGGGGGAGGGGCAGAGAGAGAGGGAGAGAGAGAATCTCAAGCAGGCTCCACACCCTCGAGGAGCCTGACACAGGGCTTGACCTCACAACCGTGAGATCAAGACCTGAGCCCAAATCAAAAGTTGGTTGCCTGGGGCACCTGAGTGACTTGGTTAAGCATCTAATTCTTGATTTCAGCTCAGGCCATAATCTCATGATTCATGAGATCTAGCCCCATATTGGGCTCTGTGCTGACACCATGGAGCCTGCTTGGGTTTCTCTCTCTCTCCTCTCTCTGCCTCTCCCCTGCTCTCTCTGTCTCCCTCAAAAATAATTAAACTTCTAAAAATGTTAAACAACAAAAAAAAGAGTTGGTCACTTAATCAACCAAGCTATGCAGGTGCCCCATAACATTATCCCTATCTGATAGTAATCCAAAGTGGAAAAAGAAAAAAAAAAAAAAAAAAGCTACTGTGGAGGTTCAAAGAGCTATGGGAAGACGAGGAAGGAAAGACTCATTCTGACTCATAGAATCAGAAGATTCCTGAGGCGATAATCTCACTTTAACACTGAAATAAGTGTTAAATGATGGGTAAAATTTCCACAGGTAAAAACTGTAAACAATCAGTGAAGAGATTAGCTGGTTTTAAGTAGTTAATTAAGTTATCCAGACTTCCTCCCAATTTGTGTTCTTTCTACTTGGCTTAGTAATTTTATTTGACTTTAATTACCTTTTAAAAATGGAGAGTTTAAACAAAATGAAGTAAAAGTACCAATTAATTTTTCTTTTTTAATTATACATTCTTAGGCTTTAGATAAAATGTGAAAACTCCCCTTCAAGTAAGACCCAGGTGTAGCATTCTACATACTTTTTTATATATCTCGACATCCTTCCTTACACGACAGTGCATAAGAGTATGTTCTCTAAACAGGCACCTTTAGTCTCAGAACCCACCTTTGTCACTCACCTGCAATGTAGCAAGTTCTTTCATTTCTGTAATCCTCAATTTCATATTTTTAAAATGCAAACTCTATAGGTATCTATATCACAGGTTTGGTATAAGGACTGACATAGTATATGTTCAGTGCTAAGTGGAGTGTCTAATTTGGAAACACTATTATTGGCATAGTTATCACTCTTTCTTATTAGTCCATTAAAAGATTTTTATATAAATTTTTAGCCCTGATAGGCCTATTATGACAATATGGGCACTTTAAAAACAAAATCGAAGGACACAATTTTTAGTTTTGTATGTATGACATTTATAAAGAAATTGTTATGTTCATGTAGAAAAATAAGTAAACAATGAGTGAAAAACTTTATAAGTAAAATATTAGTATAATCATATTAGAAAAACTTAAGTTACTCAAAAATAAGTAAACTCTTTATGCCCACAAGATACCATCTAGCTTACTCAGTACTTGAAACCATATTAAAGAATGTCTAGACTTTTATTTTAAGACACTTCTACTATATATTCCTCAAAACAGTAAAAGCCACTATCTGTCAAAAACAACTATCCACTGAGCAACAAGTAGTGGAAAGAATATCATGAAGTTAGTTCTGTGAGAGCACAAATCATCTCTGCGTTTTTTAAAACCCATCCCGGGGGTTAGCACAAGACCTTGCTCATAGTAGGCACTTAATACATTTTTGAGAAATGAAAGGCATGAACTGACTTGGAAGCTTATTTCTAAGACTGACTTTCCCATGACTTATCTGTGACCTTCAACAAGTCCCTTGAGTTTGTCTGGCCTTCTTTGTCTCCATCGACAAAGAACTTAAAATTCCTTAAAATTCTAATCAGTAGAAGAATCTGTGTAAAACAATATAGGATACTTTGTAAGTAGGTTGAAGAAAGGTCAAAACCACCTCAGAAAATACTGAATTGAATGGTTAATTAAGCATGTTCAAATAGTCAAGAGCACTGGAAATTTAGCTTTCTTACCACCAACCTGGAAACATCCTATAGGAGTTGATGTTTCACATACATCATTGTTATGAAAAAGCTATCAATATCTCTTTTCTACTTCTTAACTCAGTTCCTCCTGCTACAGTCATTTCTGCTTAGTCTTTGGTAGAGGTGACATTTTTTTTTTCTGTTTGTTAATTCAGAGGTACTGGCCCATCCTAATAAAAACCAAGAACCAAATAAAAAGTCAACTTAGGGTTCTGTTTGTTATTTTTTATTTACAGAAAGAAAAGAAAAAGTCTACCACTCAGGCATGCTTTAAATTAGAAACAGAGAACACGAAACACTATTTACCAGATATACTTCAGTTTTATATTAGAGCCAATTAAAGGAACGAGAGTGAGAGATAAAACGAAAGGGAACCGAAAGGGAGGGGAAGAGAGAGACAGAGCTTTGGGATTTGCCAAGCCCTGAGAGGCAATGACTCTTACTCATAATGATCCTTGGAAAAACAAAGCACAACCCTTTAGATAAAATAAATAAATAAACTTTACCAGAATTAGTTATAAATTATATTTTAATTAATGTTTAAAATTTGAGAGCATAGCAAATCTTGCTCTTACCCAGATAAAGGGCTCTGTCTTCTTGCACATAAAAGAGCATATATAACACTGACTTGTAGGGGGGGGAAAGTGGTTCTTTTTTTTTTTTTTCGACATCTTAATTTTGCTGACATTTCAGACATTGATTCCAAGTAATTCCAAAGCCAAGTTGCACATTTGCAACCCTATAGACAATGATGTCATTTCTAGGTAGTTGAGATAAGGTCCTAAATAAAATGCAGCAAAAAATCTATCCAGTCGATAGGCTAAAGCTTTCTTAATAAAATAATCCTTTAATGCTTATATTTATGCTCTTCAGGATAAGTGATCCAGATCTCACCTTTTTTTCCTTAGATCATATCTGAATATATTCAATCAATATTGTTAACACTTATCTCACTTCCAGTTTCTTCATATATCTCTTGAAACTAGATAAAGTATCATTTTCTTCTTTAAGTTATAAACTTTCTCCTGAAAACTGTTCATGATTCCATCTTCAAGTCAGTTTTAAACAAAGCTAACTATTTACAGACGTTCTACATAGGAACATAGAGAAGAAAGAGTCTTACTCTACAAACCATAGCCTGATGTATTTGTCTTGGCAAATTAGAACTTTTCACTTACATAAGTTGTTTAAAATCTGGCAAACCTGCCCCGTCAGAGGTTTGACAATGACTGAGTTCGGAAACAGTCATCAAGTGGTCCCTGAGTAACATACTTCTCAGTGCCTATCCAGAATCATCCTTGCTCTCTCAACTTTTTGGTACATTTCATTCAATGTAAGTTTGTTAGGCACTATGGTTCTGAGACATATTTTATTCTGCTGCATGTTTCCCAGGTGTCCTTCAGCTTAACATTGAATAATGGTTAATTAACCGCAGTATTTCAAGTAACATTTCATTAGGTCATATGCAGTCTATTTCCAAATTAGTGAATTTCAATCAATGTGCTGAAATCCATCTCCCTCAAACTAAACACAGTGAGAAGTGAAAACATTCCTACTCAGTAATGTGAGTCTTGGTTGGAAAGTTTTTTAAGTATGCCCATTGTAATTAAATAATAAAAGCATTGCATTTCCACATTAGAGTATCAGAGCTGAGTAAGGAGACAGTAGTACAAGAATTAATAAATTTACTCTAACAAAAACCAGTTCCACTATGACATAATTGCTATTACTGGTTTATGGAGAAGAGTCCCAGGTATAGAAATTAAAGTAAATTAACTGAATTAAATAATTTGGACTTATTGTAAACAGCAAACTTATTACTTGAGTTATAACTGAATGTTAAAGATCACATATTTCTGTTATTATTTCTAATAAATATGTAACTTCTTTATAGGTATATTTAATCGATTTTGCTTGTGTAAGTTGAAACAAGCACTATTTAGGCATCACAAATTTTCATGGAAATAGAATGACAAATCATTTTAAGAAAACGAATGATTCACTGCTTGATACAGTCATGTGAACGAGTTAAAAGTTAATAATTTGAGATAGAGAACATAAATAATGATTTGAGATAGAGAACCCCAAACTGATAATATTTTTTGCAATTTGGTTTTCCACTCTTGCAGGCATGGTTTATTTTCCTAGACTGTACCCATGGATATGACTATATATTAGAAGAAAGCCAAAGTAAACCCTTTAAAGTATAGCATCTTTTTAGTAGTTAGGGAAAACAAAACCCAAAAATGACTGAACAGTATGCTGCTAACATTTGCTAATAGAACATTGAAATGTAACACAAAAGAATATGAGCTTCAGAATCAAAAATCATTTAGTAAATTATACTCTTTAATTTTCTTCATCTTAGAATAGAAAAAAAAAACAATGTGGAGTCTTGCCTTATGCTTTTTTTCACCCTGTCCTTTGTGCCTCTTAAAAACTCTAAGCTCATTTTTTTTTTGAACTTTGACTCAGAGTAACTTCTTAATCTCCTTGGAATGATTTTCTCCCATATTCTTCTCTTGTTTCATTTCTATCTTGTGTCTCCCCTCACTCTGGCCACAGTATTTATCTATTTCTAATCCTATTTTAATTTCTAAAAAGGATATAACACTACCAGGAATTACGTGATGTAATTTATGTGTGAATTTACCCTCCACCTGAGTGACATCCGTATTATTCACAACTGTTTCTTCAATACCTAGAAATATTACACAATATATTACTTATGCATCAACAAATAGTTATAAGTGATTAAATGAATACTGAAAGAGACAGAAGCTTTATTATTTTCTCAAAATTCAAAATTCAAATTCAACAGATCACTTAATAGGATTGTGACCTGGAGCAACTTACTTCAATTTTATTAAAGGATAATGATATTTCAGGGGGTTATTACATCATATAATGAGTGTGAAGTACTTACCTCTGTGTCTATTCTAAAAGCTCAATAAATGGTGGCTGCCATTATTGTGAATTTTATCTCTAAAAGGGTCTTTTGGGGGAGTGTAAGAATCACAGTCATTCAGAAAGCCTGTTTCTTCTCTTGGTTTCCTGCCCGTTAGAAGAGCAGGAGGAACTCTTGCATGGGGCAGCTCACACATGAGAAAGCCTTCTGGCCACACAAAATGTGCACATCTGTTCCTTAGGCAGCCCATATTCATATGTTATCTTAACTGAGCAACCTTAAAAGGCAGGGGCAAAGGAGAAGGGAGCATGATAGAGAAGAGCAACCATTTCCCTCCAGAAGAACTTTCGTTGAGCACTTTGGTTGAAACACTCTTGTACGCTTCCTAATCTGATTAAATGGATTAGAAGCAGCCTCCAAAGAGATCTATTGATAGAGGTTATGTGTATTTTGTGTCATACCTATCCAGGTGAATACATCAACTCAAGGTTCCCTTCAGTAGACAAAAAATAA
The DNA here is from genome assembly GCF_018350175.1 of Felis catus. Classification (NCBI taxonomy): domain Eukaryota; kingdom Metazoa; phylum Chordata; class Mammalia; order Carnivora; family Felidae; genus Felis; species Felis catus. The sequence continues at coordinate 174,492,317 of NC_058375.1, read as the reverse complement.
CCACACTGATTTTCCTTTTTTTAAAAAAAAAAAGTTTATTTATTTATTTTGAGAGAGAGACAGAGTGGGGGGAGGGCAGAGAGAGAAAGAGAGAGTGAATCCCAAGCAGACTCCACACTGTTAGTGCCCAAAGCTCGATGCGGGGCTCGAACTCACAAACCATGAGATCACGACCTGAGCCAAAGTTGGACGCTTAACCAACAGAGTCACCCAGGTGCCCCGACTTTCCCTTGTAATACATGTATTGATTTCTGCCTGTTTCTTAGCTATGTTCAGATTAGCCTGGGCTTTCCTCTCAGATACATGGTTAATGTTTTCTTGGGAAAAGAGCTGAGCATTAAGAAATTAAATTAGATACACTAGCATAAGAAAGCAGTACTTTTTAGACTGGGCTATTATATTGTTTATATTTCCTTTTTCCCTTACTAGTTTTGCTCAGGATTAGTATTGAGTGAAAGTAGTTTGGAAATTTCTATCTTAGGTCAAAACCAAATGGGAAACAAAGGCAACATATTTTGTTCATAGTGTGGCAGAACTTTGAATATGGGACAGCATAATACTTGGGGCCTGTATGATAATGAAAGCAGTCATTTGGAGGCAACTCTGGGAAGGATGAAATGCCTAGGGAGATAATTCAGGTTGCTTGGTCTCCTGCTCTTCATCTCATGTAAATTATCTTTCTAATGCTAAATCCTTTTGCTTTGTAACAAAAAGATGGCAATTTTTGTTTCATTGTATTACTTAAAACATGGGCAGTTTTAGATTACTAAAACTTGATGCTATTTTATTGTTTGTGAGAGAAAACCAACATTGGAGAACTTGAATAAAATCAGCCATATGACAGCTGTGTTAAAAAAATAGCTAACTTATCATGGGTGAGATATTATGCTAAAAACACTAGACGTGATTTATCTCACTCCACTTTTCATTCAATCTTATGAAGTATTGTTATCCCTATATTACAGATGCAGAAACCAGGGATTAGAGTTTTTAAATAACTTTCCCTAAATCATAATATCAGTAGATAATACAGTCCAGATTCATTCTCAGGCCAGGTTTCAAAACCCACTCTGAAATATGTGTACTGACTTGATACGACCTGCTTCTAATTGTTCCAAAAGAGAACTGAGAGGCATAGTTAGATTACACATGAGGTATGATGATTTGTTGACACACTGACATCAACTGCCTCTAACACTCTGATTGTCAAATTGCACATTGAAATAGATTCTGGGGCGCCTGGCTGGCTCAGTCAATTAAGCATCCAACTCAATTTTGGCTCAGGTCATGAAATCATGGTTAGTGAGATCAAGCCTCTTGTCAGTCTCATCGCTACACCGTAGAGCCTGCTTGGGATTCTCTCTCTCCCCCCATCTCTCTGCCTCTCCCCTGCTTGAGCTCGCTCTCTCTCTCTCTCTCTCTCTCCCCGTCTCTCTCAAAATAAATAAATAAACATTAAAAAATATACTCTAAAATAATCATATGTAAGAATATGAAATGGAAACAATCCAAACCCACAAACCACATTTTCTATTCTGTGGCTATGCTAGGATAGAAAGGGATACTATAACATTAAAACAAAGCAGAGTGTTTTGTGAAACATTCTCCAAGTGTATGAAACAATTGTTTTAATATTTTGAGTAAAAGAAGCACATTTTAAAATTTACAGTAGGTGAAATTGGTTGCATTTGAAAAAAAATACCTGAATATTTTTAGAGTTTTATTTAAAGAAACCAATGTGTTTATCAAGGATGTATTTTGGTTTTCATTTACCAATTGATTTTATTTGTACTGATGTACTTACATGTGTTAATGAATATGTTTAGAGAAAAACAATATGCAGCACTAGAAACATTTGAGCATTTTTACCACTAGGCCTTGATAGAAAGCATGTGTGGGACAGCATCTGTCTGCATTTAAGTTGCACAGAACCTGGAGGAAGAAATGGAAGACACTAAAGCAATAGCTATAGGCTAATATTACAGATAGTTGGACATATTTACACAACACAAAGTGAATTTATTTTGCAGTGGTTCAGTTTAAGACAACAATATGGACAGCTAAACTGGATATCAGGGTTCATAAAACAAAGTATTTGGCTTGAATTCTATAGGGTGGATTATCTATGTTGCCCATGTTATTTAGACGATTTTGTAAAACACTCAAAATAAGCTTTATGTCTCTGTACTGAAATGATTTCATGTATCCTCTTAAGTATTTGGTTTTTATATTAAATATTTTATTTATAATAGGATTTCATTCTATTATTTCAAACTTTTACCCATCATATGGCTTTATTTGTGTTCTAAAGAAAGAAATGCAGTATCTCTCTTTATCACAGAGTAAGAGACTAAGAAGCTGTTCTTTTTGTTTGTTTTTGCTACTAGACTCAAAATAGCTATATCTTTAGAAGAGAATAGATGCAGGCAGCTCGTTTTTACATCCTTAACTTTCAAACGAGATTGAGGTAGGAGCAGAGTCATCAGAAAGGAGGGAATTCTGAAAGGAACAGAGATACACACAATCATAGAGGAAAAAAGGAAGCTTAAATGCACACAAAGAAAGTTTAAGTTACTTTCAGCTAATTAGTTAGCATTCCATTTTATTTATTTTTAATCTTTGCACATGTGAATATTACGAATCCCAATAGTCATAATATAAGTGCTGTGCATTTATGTCCCTTAGCTTATCTTTTGGCTCTTCTATTACGAATTGTCATTTTTAAAAGCCTTCTTTAGTGTTTGTTTTCCTTCATTCCAACTTACTCTTTACAAACATTTCTTATTTTCTGTCTAAGCAAACCTTCCTAGTATTTTGGCCATAATTTGAAAACTATGAAATTTTGTGTTTATATATATGTCATAACCAACGGACCCAAATATAATTGCGTTCAGCAGAAAGGGGCAAAATAGCCCAGCTAAGGAAAACATTTTATTTTATTTTTCCCATGATGGTAGCTGAGTTATTCAAATTCTGTTATGAAAAAAAAGTGTATATTTGCATGGGTGAGCAGTTTTTCTCTAAAAATAATTGGCACTGCACAGACACAGAATAAACTCAAGGAAGGCATTTTAAAATAAGACCATGTGGACATATTTTACATGTTCATAATGCTCATCATAGACGAGTGATCAATTACAAAATAAAAATAAAAATAAATACATAAATAAACTATACATAATATAAACGATCCTGAAAAGAATATTCTTTACTAGGTCTTTTCTCACACTCATTAATTTTCTTCACTCTCAGCGAACATAAAACACTTGTCACTGCTGTGGTATTTTATCAAAAGAGAGCCATCTTTGTATCAATGTTGACTTTACTTAAATAGTAACAGCAGTCATGCCACTTCTCTGTTAAAAAAAACTTTTGGAGATTCTTCTTTCTATAGAATATCATCTATGCTCTGTTTTTTGGTCCCTGTCCACACCTCCCTACCTCACGCACTGCAAGGTCAAATCAAGGACTCTCAAATATGAAAACACTAGCAGGTCTCAGCTGTTTCTATTCTGAAGGGTTCCAGCTGGATTTCACATACTTGTCGCATATAACTGTCTTATGCTCAATGATTGACTTAAGAGCCATCTCATTCATGAAGACTTTTCATTGCCTCCCTCATAGCACCCACTTCTGTGGAAGGCATGTAAGCGAATATGGATTTGGATTGAATTCACTTCTAGACCCTTTAAAATACTAAAGCTATATATAAAGTCACAGATCTATAGCTGGAAGAAATTTCAGAGACAATATAGCTTAAACTTTGCATTTTTAAATATAGAAAACCTTGGCATCCCACCCTAACTACAGTATCCTGGGCACATAGTTTACTTAGGATCAGGTGATATAGTGATAAAATTAAGTTAAAATCTTCTTAAAGTTTCCAAAGTAGAAGTCATTAGTTTGTGTTCTAGAGGATAGATTATCTAAATTGACCATATTAATTTCTGTAATGAAATCCTTCCTCATATCTTCCTACATTTGTGTTTAGTTTTGATATAGTTATTCAGTTTCAAAAGGATTCCTTTCTAGTAGTTTAAAACGTTACCCATAATAAACCCTCAAATAAATGCTTCTTGAAGAAAAAAGAACTTGAGTTGGTCTTTGAGCATAAGTAATTCAGTCATATGTGGACAATCTGGTAAGGTAGATGTGGATTCAATCTGAGGAATAGTATTTCCTGTCATTAATAATGACTTTTCCTAAAATTTATTTAATTTTGTTTTACATAGGAGGACCTCCAGTAAAAGGTGGTAATATTTTCATATCTCACATATGACTGGGCCAATTAGAAAAAAATTCAGTAGAGCTGAACAATCTCATTGATTGCTAAGTCTATATTTTTATCAGTTTATCTATTCTGAATACAGTGTTATCTTTCTCATGCTTGGTATGCATAATCACTACCACCACACAGAGGCTCTATAAACAGGACAACCACAATCATAAACAGGCTATATAAACAGGAAAACCTATGTGGTATAGTGAAAAGAGCATTATCTGTGTGAGAATCTGACAGACCCAAAGTTTTGAAATTAATTAGTTGTAGGATTTTTTAATCCATTATCTAACGTCACTGAATCTCAGTTTCTACATTTTTCAGAATAAATTAAAATATTAACCATGGTAAGAGATTAATAGAAGAAATTTATGTAGAGGTCCTGTATAGGCAAATTTCCTGTTCCTATGTGTGTCTCCCCATACTGAAGCAACTCATTTGTCTCTGTTTTAAAGCATTATAGGTTTTCCCTAATTAAGATTTTATTGAGTGAATTTTGGGGAGAAAAAAGAACTCTTCCATATTTGGAGCAGCTGCTATAAACTGTGAATGTATCTCATTTGAACTATTATTAAAAAAATAAAATATGTGATTTCTCTTGCCTTTTAGGAGCCTAAGTTGTCAAAGGATTACCTTGCACAAAAATCTATTTTTCTCCTTTGTTTGTAACTCTGTTGTAACAATCATTCATCTCACTGCAGTGGCCAACAACCAGGCTTTAGTGGCCACAAATCCTGTAAGTAAAATGAGATTGTATCCTTAGGTTCAAAGGTTAGAGGGAAAGAAATGTGAAAGGTGGTGGGTGCGTGGGTGGGGGTTGTCCTGATATATGTAAGTGTGTATAAATACATATATGTGTGTGTGTGTGTGTGTGTGTGTGTGTGTGTGTGTATACACACACAAAATAGGGTCTGGCATATGGAGAAAATATATATATATATATATATATATATATAACACCAATCTACAAAGGTAAATACATCTCAATCTTTCCCAGGTTATAAAAGTTGACTATCAAAAGGAAGAATACATTTCTATGCTTAAATTATTTATATATGATACATATACATATCATATATAAACTATATATATATATATATATATATATATATATATATATAATTTTATGCTTAGGGTCCTGCTGCTAGTGGGACATAAGAATTTATGACCACATAACATCTACTCAGTTGAATTTTAAAAATTAATCAAAGCAAATAATTGTGCAGTTAGAAAAAACAAGACAAAGGGGCGCCTGGGTGGTGCAGTCGGTTAAGCGTCCGACTTCAGCCAGGTCACGATCTCACGGTCCGTGAGTTCGAGCCCCGCGTCAGGCTCTGGGCTGATGGCTCAGAGCCTGGAGCCTGTTTCCGATTCTGTGTCTCCCTCTCTCTCTCTGCCCCTCCCCCGTTCATGCTCTGTCTCTCTCTGTCCCAAAAATAAATAAACGTTGAAAAAAAAAAAAAAGAGTCTGATGCTCAACTGACTGAGCCACTGAGGTGCTCCTCTTAAAAAAAAAAAGAAAGAAAAGAAAAAACAACACATGGTAATAGAAAAATTCCTATCCTACATTTGGGATCAGGCTGACTTTAAATAGTTGATAAAACTAGAGGAAAATGACTTATACATTAAACTTCTTTACATTAAATTTTTAAAGAACTCTACTAAGTCTTCATTATCTAGGCAAATATTTATAAATTGTTTCTCTATAATGCCTTTGGAAGTACAATTGTTTTCTTTAAAAAAATTTTTATTGAAGTACAGTTTCCACACAATGTTACATTAGTTTTAGGTGTATAACATAGTGATTCAACAACACTATATGCTTTTCTCACCACAAGTGTAGCTCTCACCTGTCGCTGTACATCACTATTACAACACCACTGACTATATTTTCTATGCTATACCTTTCATTCCCATGACTTATTCATTCCATAGGATGGAAGCCTGTGCCTCCAACTCCCTTCACCCATTTTGCCCATCTCCCAGCTCTCCTACTTTCCATACTGGTAACAACAGCTTGTTCTCTGTATTTATGGGTCTGTTTCTGGAAACACAATTTTTAGGATGAGTATCAAAAGATACACAAAAATAAGCACAGAGACTGTCATAATATAAAAGCCATATTTTAAAACATAAACGCAAGTTTACTTATACAAATGCACACATTTTATGCAAACTATATGTACATGTGAGCTATATTTAAATCAAAGTATCTCCAAAAATAACAAACATATATTCAAGTATTTAAAATCATCTGCTTTTGTAATGTTTGTAGAATCCATACTACAGTTTTGGATATGGATTTGTGGAGGAGATATGTATTGTGTATATAAAGTGTTTTTTTAAAGATTAAGTTATCTAGTTACTGAAATCACGGAAGGGAAGGAATTTTCACTCAATGGGTCAATAAACAATACTCTCCTATGTGTTTTATGTCTGTATTGGGGTAATTTCCAAAATGCTAAGATTCCCTGCATTGTTTGCACATATGTATCCGGATTGTTTCATCTTGTATATGTTCCACTCTAACATCACTGGGTGAGGAAACACACTGGGATATAATTAACAATATAAAAACTGGCTACTGGGCCATCATTTAAGAGTGAATTTCTCTAGAGCAAAGAGATTAGGAGTTTTGTCAAGAAGCTACAGAGCAAGAGATGATAAATCTTACATTTAGATATGAGGATATTGTATTTAATATGCAAATTGCAAGCTATAATATAGTTGTTCTTCATGTATTCTTGGAAAATTTATTGTTTGTTTATATCAGCAATGCCCTTCATAAAAATATGTTTGTGAAGCATGTTTTAAGTCTTTTTATCATGGTGGCTGATAGATTATTTTTAAGGGAAGTTAGTAGTAAGAAGCCCAATTAGATGTGCATCTCTAAAAACTATAACAGGTAAAAAATTTGAAGCTGAAGTCCATTATTTCTATAGAATATAATTGAATAACTCATTATTACCTTTGAGAAGACTTTGTTAATATAATGTTGTGTTTGACATCAAGATACTTTATTTAAAATTTAATGTTATGTTTTCTGCCAATGTATTTAATGGGAGACGAAGTTTTATCAATGTCCTTCAGGTAGAAAGCATTGTGTATAATCATGAAAACAAAATTAGAATTGTAAGATTTGTGTTCAGGGTGTAACCTGGGTTGATATTATATGAATATTAGCAAATCACTTAAGTTCTCTCAGTTTTCTATCCGTGAGATATGTGCCTAGTGATAAATTGTGCCACACAGCATTAAAGATTAAATAAAACAATATATAAAAAATACTTTAAGCTACCTAATATGCAAATGTTATGATTACTATTCTATGTTAACAAAGTATTTATTTTCCATGTATTTCACTTCCAGCTTTCTTTTTAGTGAAAAAAAGTTCATATCAAAAATAATGACAATTGCCACTAAATATTTATTGAACAGATAATTAGGAGCTCATGAGAGTGATTGGCCGTGTATTTCTGGGAGAGCTTTAAATTTATTCTCCTTTCTAAAAGAGTAAAATATATCTCTTCCTTCTTCATATTTACCCTGTATTTGAACCTTCCTCTTCCTATCCCTAAGAATAGAGAAGAGAAAGTGGAGATCTCAGGAGAAGAGGAAGGAAATCATATTTTTTTTCTTCTTTTTACTTACATGAAATCCTCAACCTCATTTATGAATAAGATAAAATATGGCTCGCTAGGTTATTATTCACTAAGTAGTTGCATTGATAGCAGTTATATGCAAGACTTTGAATTGTTGGGCACTTTTCACGAAAAAGTGCATTTGGAAAATACACATCCACTAAATGTAATAAATTTGGAATTTACACATTTCTTGGGATGTATATCATTACATATCTTTAGAGTCAGTGGCTAAAAACTTTTGAGGCACAATTAGATCAGGATGAAGACTGGCATTTTACAGTCTTAATCGTTAGCACATAAGATTTTGTGTAGAGGAGAGAAAATTCCATATTTCTGTATAACTAAGTTAAACTAGACTATTGCTTTACACGTGAATTCATAAATACTGATTGCTTTCTTCTTTCTTTTTTTCTAACAGATTAGTTGTAAAGTATCTCAGTTCATTCATCTTTACCTGATGGGCTGTAACTACTTTTGGATGCTTTGTGAAGGCATTTACCTACACACACTCATTGTGGTGGCTGTGTTTGCGGAAAAGCAGCACTTGATGTGGTATTATTTGCTTGGCTGGGGTAAGTGCCATTATAGGTGTGTGCTGCCTCACCTTTTAAGAAAGCTCTTGGAAGATGCAGAGTTCCTTTGAAATACAATTTTCCTCATTATTAATCATTCTTAAACAACATCAGGCAACTAACTTTTGATTATTGCTGTAAGTTGAAATATTTTTAAAAGTACCACTGACTCATTGTTTTCAGTAGTCAAAAGGTCAATAATACAATGTTGTTGGTTTTTTTTTTCTATTTAATATTCCAATGTGTATCTTGGCTGAATAAGCAGTGGCTAACACAATAGAATTGGAATCATGAATTAGGGATCTAGTCTTTGTATTATTCTGAATCTCCTTATTCCTACGTGCAAAATGAGGGCATTGGGCTTAACCAGCCTTGAAGTTCCACTCTGAAAAAGTTTGTTTTATAAAAAATATCATTTTATTGTAAGGGTAGAGGGATCAGTTATTGAATAAAGGCACACAAAAGATCTATTTTTCCACACAATCTCCTGACATGGTATCATTCACAAAGCAAATAATGATACACTTTTAGCATATTTTCTTATCTTTTTCTTCTTATTTTTAAGTTTTTTTTTTAAATTCTGGTTAGTTAACATACAGTGTTATATTAGTTTCAGGTGTACAATATCATGAGTCAACAATTCCATATATCACCCAGTGTTCATCATGAAAAGTGCACTCCTTAATCCCCATCACCTACTTAAACCCACCTCCCCTCTGGTAATCATCGGTTTGTTCTCTGTAATTAAGAGCCTGTTTCTTGATTTGTGCTTCTAGCATATTTTTATCTATTTTTTTAAAGTCACATTTATTTTATTTATTTATCCTGAAAGAGAGAGAGAGAGAGAGTGCAAGCAGGGAAGAGGCAGAGAGAGATGGAGAGAGAGACTCCCAAGCAGGCTCTGTGCTTTCAGTACAGATCCTGCCACAGGTCTTGAACTCACAAACCATAAGGTCATGTCCTGAAGCAAAAACAAGAGATAGACACTTAACTGACTGAGCCACCCAGATGCCCCCTAGCATATTTTTAAAAATAAGTAGAATAATGCAAAATATATAATGTTTAAAATGAATTCAATTGGGCTAGTTTCCAGAAACATAACTGAAATCATACTTCCCTATATCAATCTGCCTATCTATCCGGCCAGACAACAAATAGACACTGATAGATGGAGGTATGTACACACACACACACACACACACACACACTCTTTAGTATATTCAGTATATTTAGTAAGGTTACCTTTATAAAACATTTTTTCGTTTTATTTTGGAAAAATCTGATTTAGAATGGTAAAAACATACAAATATCTGATATTGATATATATATATATATATATATATATATATATATATATATATATATCATCTTTCTCTTTTTCTTCACCTGATCAGTCTCAACTTCTTCCCACATCTGACTATCTACTAAGTATTGGCCAATTCCATATCATAGAAAATATGTATGAATTCTTGGGGCTCCTCGGTGGCTTAGTCAGTTGAGCATCTGATTCTTGTTTTCGGATCCTGTCATGATTTCATGGTTTTTGGGTTAGAGTCCCATGTCAGGCTCTGAGCTGACTGTTCAAAAAGCCTGCTTGGGATTCTCTCTGTCTACCTTTCCCCCACTTGCACTCTCTCTCTCAAAATAAGTAAAGAAGTAACTTAGAAAAAGAAAATCTATTGAATTCTTCTAAGTCTTGGGGCTTAGGCAGTAAAATTATGGACTTAGGCTCTGAAGTCCACGGATTCAAAATGACTTCTATTAGAAGAAACCACACACACACACACACACACACACACACACACACGCACACACACACACACACCTGAATATATAAATAACAAATACTTCATAATATTTATTCAATAAACATATAGTGACCAGTTATGTTTGTTCCGGGAGTACCTCGGAGTTTCATATTTTATGACACATTTTAGAAATTCCATCTACAGAGAAAGTTGCTTGTTTATTTTCTTTTCATTTGATATTTACAGGATTTCCACTGATCCCTGCTTGTATACATGCTGTTGCAAGAAGCTTATATTACAATGACAAGTAAGATAATCTCTCTTTCTGATTTCTATTGGAACTAAGTAAAATGAAAGTCTTCAACATAATTTTCCTGTTTTTTCCCCAAGCTGCTGGATCAGTTCTGATACCCATCTCCTCTATATTATCCATGGTCCAATTTGTGCTGCTTTACTGGTATGTAATTAAAATTTTCCTTTTTTCATGATGTTCATATTTCAACTTTATTTCCTGAATCATTTGGCCTATGATATCTTTCAAGATCCTGGGGGAAATAATGACATGTTCACAGTGTTTAATTGAAGACAGTGTAATAAAGGTGTTGTATTTGAAGTGAAGGCAGGGACAGAACAGGAGCTAATTCCTAAAGGGATGGCCAGGCACCCAGGACTGGCAGTGGGAAGCTGTTAATGGGGCTAGACCCCAAGAGGGGTCAGAACAGTGTTACTGGATTTAGACCAGTGCTGGGAGGAGTGGCCCAACAGGAGGTCTCGATTTGAGTGGAAGAACACAGCCACTGCCAAAACCACAGCCTGGTAGGGAAGAAGAAGGAGGAAGAAATACCGAAACTTCTCTTTTCCTATGCCCTGATTTCTTGGTTCTTCCCTTTGGCTAAGTGCAGCAAATATCAGAGAGCAAGAAAGCTTGAACGATGATGCAATCTTTAGAGGTGCCTCTGAGTTTCCTGGGGCACAGAGCAGAAGAGAAGGGCAGAGGGTATAGATGATGTGAGTAGGAATGGCAAATGGGAAAAACCCACGCACCTATGTTGGTAGTAAGAGTAATAGTCCCATAGAGAAAAGACTTTAATTTGGAAAAAGAGAGTATTGGTTAAACTATTGTTTTATTATTATAATGATCATCACTTAATATGAATACACCAATTGGACCTTTTTAAGTGTGGTTACAATGAAACAGAAGTCACATTCAATGCTTTTATTACATTGTTTCAATAGGGAAATAAATTAATCCAGATTAACACACTTTTTTTTCATATAGCATTAGAGACCAGAATGTAATTACACTCTCTGAGATGGTAATTACAACTGATACTCAATTATATATAAAAAGATAAAGGTGGTATGTTTCTCAGCCAAAATTCAGAGCTTCCTAAACCTTGTTTTCAAATGCTTTGTTTTAGACAAATATTCTTCTATTATTTTACTACATTTGCTAGCTGTAGGTTAGTATATTATTATGTTTGAACACTGTTCAAGCCATTGTCGAAAACAAGTCACAATTAAGAAGGAAACTTCTGGAGGCTGGAGGCCTGGGCTTGAACTCCTTTTCCACCTTTGACTGGCTGTATGACCCCAGGCAATTAAACTAATTACATTGTGTCTCAAGTCCTTCCTTCCCTGGTAAAATAAAGAATATTATAGTACTGATTTTTAAATCCTTTTAACAAAGAGTTAAATGAGGTAATACATATACAGTACTTAGCCTGGCATGTATAAAGCACATAACAAATGTCAAACCTCTGACTTGTGCCTGGCCACATAAGACAGCCAGTTCAAAAATTAACACATGGAATTTATTATATCATTTATGGAAGTTTTAATATACTGTAATGTAGACTCTAGTGAGAATTTCATAGGCAGAAACATTTCCTTCCCTTCTGCCCTGCACCTACTGGGGACATGCACGACACACTGTGTTTAAGTTGTACCTTGAGATATCCTAGTATTCTTTGAAAGAGCCTGCACTGAAACCTAGTTCTACCACATCTGGCTGGGTATCTCAGGGCAAGTTCTGCTTTGTTTTGTTTTGTTTTGTTTTGTTTTGTCTTGTATTTAACCTCTCAGTGCATTTGTTGTCTCTTCCGTGATTAGGGAATAATAAGAATGGATACCTCATAGGTTATTGTAAGAATTATATGAGATGCATCCTGCTAACCCAGTGCCTACAATACAAAAAAAAAAAAAAGTACAAACAAAAAAACAAAACAAAACAAACAACTGTCCAAAGAAAATGCTTTAAAAAGTTTCTTGTAACTTCTACATAATACTCTGATTCTGTTCTGAGGAGAGTTAGAAGAAATAAGACACGTTTTGGGGCCACCCAGGAGCTTACAGAACATAAGGCAAAATTTATTACAAGAGATCTGACTATTCTGCAAAGGGGTATTGATTCAAATGCTTAAATCAGAGAGGTTCAGGAAATAAGTAAAGGAACCTTAGCAAATGAAAAATGTAATCGTAACTAACAAAATCCTTAGAAAAGCCTCTCCACATCCATTTTGGGAGGGAAGAGTAGATGGTACAGCTAGGGTAGAATATCACATAGAAATATAACCCATCTACTCTGTAGGAAAGGAAGTGAAAATCCACATTATTTGCATAAAACTTTTTCCATTTTCTTGGCTTAACAAAACAGCAGGAGCCTATTTTTCTACCAGGATAAATTGTTCTGTTTAATTTCGAGGGCTCCTCACTGGTTCTGGCCAATTCCAAGGTCTTGGGAGGGGACTTTGCAATTGTTTATATGGTCACATGCTTAAGTACATTTTTTATAAATAAAATATTTCAACCTCAATCGGTTTCTTTCCACTCAGACTTCCCCTGTCACATTTCCCCTTGAGCTGGGTGGAATTCAAGTGGCTACAGCACTTTTGAGATCCTGCCAAAGGGAAGCTGAGAGGGGATACATTTAATTTGTGTTTAGTGAGAGATATTTAAGTCCGTTCAGTACATAGTTAAGTGATTGCTGGCTGTTCTACTATCGGAATGGCTTGTAGGAATCCTCCAACAGCTACAGTGCTGATGCACCCTGTTTCCCAGGGTGGTACCGTGATATGAAAATGTCCTGTTGTGCCTACCAGCTATGTGATCTTTATGCATATTGGAGTAAAAACAAGTTTCTTTTCTTTACCTTAACTAGTTTTGCGCTAAGATACATGAGATTTAGACCTGGTTCGTCTGAAATGTAAAATTCTTGTTCTATTCTTATTCAAAATAAATGGGAGTATTTGCAGAAAATATAGTAGGGTGACTTTCTAGTTTCCCGTTTCACATTTTAAATTAGATTTGCCATTTTGGAGAAGCAGTTTGCAGTTAGAAATTTTCATTTAATGGACACCTAAATTGCAGCATTTCTACTGATTTTATAATTTATGATTTTCTCTGTAAGGATTATAAAATATTTTATATTCTAAATTTATAAGCAGATAAAGGGCATTATTATATTTTCTTCTATGGACTGGTAGTGATTTCCATTTAATCAACACTTTTAAACAGCAATGAGTATTTAGGAAGGGAATATAATAAGAAGGGTGGAATAACAGCTGATGTGTTGATTTGTCATGTTTCCTTCTTACACCTGTTGAAATGGCTTATTCTGCTTTTGTCTTTAGCAGAGATATTCCTGTGTCTATAACTCATGTTACTTTTCATAGATGTGTTTCCATCAGGATTGTAGTGAGCTGTATATCTTTGGAGCATATGTTCCATTAGATTCTCTAAGAATAGTAGTAGGATATTTTTATGCCCAGTTATTTTCATAACACATGCCTTAAATCAGCAAAAGCATTTGTTCACTGTTTTATGTATTAAATGAGATGCTATAATTACTATTCCAATTTATTAAAGTATGCAGACATAAAGTATGTATGTATGTAGCTTAAAAGTTTTAGATTATTAAAGCACAGATACTAGAAGTCAGGGTGAAGAAAAAGGAAAGAGAACATAGCATAATAGCATAAGAGTCCTGAGGGGCTCTTCTGGAGTTAATGCCATTAATCCTATGGAAGGCATAAATATGGGCACAGAGAAAAATAGTCAAGTGTAAAAGATTTTGACTTAAATGAAGGTAAGAAAGTGGTATTCAACCTGAGAGAGAGAGAGAGAGAGAGAGAGAGAGCAAAAGAGAGAGATATATTAAAGTAGAATTCTGTCCATTGCCTGAGTAACTTAGTTATCCATGCTATATTTTGATGTTTTATGTCTCCCTTTCAAAAAGAATGTTTTGTCTTGGGGAAAGTTGTTAACACACAGCAAATATGTAATTACAGAAAGAAATTAACAAAAGTCCCTGTGGGATGCCAAAATTATTTTATCTCTAGGATTATCTAGGTTGAACATCAGCTGATTTAGTGTGTGACCAGCCTCCTCAGAATGATAAAGAAGCTTATACAATACTATACTGGGGAGTTATGAGGATTATTGCTACAAAAAGAAACACAGGAAGAAGGAACCAAAAAGATGAAAATGGTTATTTTATGGTAGAAAATGTATTTGGAAAGTTCCAGTATGGACAGTGATACAGAGGAGACACTAAAAAATTAGCATTTGTCATAAACATTTCTTTCCTTTGAGCTGAAAATGTTGAAAAGATTTAGTTTTTGGACCACAGTGAAATTTTAAAAAATTACATAAGAAAATGAATTGATAAAAACACTCATATATTTCTTAACTGAAGGTGTTCTACACTAATTCTGCCATAATTTTATTTTTCTAAAGCCTAGGTCCATTAAAGTTGATGTACTTGTTAAGTTAATAAATCACAATTGTAGAAATACAAGTTAATATATTGGGCATATATTCTCTGTAGTAGAACATATTCTTGTACGTTGAAAATAATCTAAGATTGGGGCTCCTGGGTGGCTCAGTCAGTTAAGCATCTGACTTGGTCTCAGGTCATGATCTCATGGTTTATGAGTTTAAGCCCAACGTCAGGTTCTGTGCTGACAGCTTAGAGCCTAGCGTCTGCAGATTTTGTGTCTCCCTCTCTCTCTGCCTCTCCCCTGCTTGCACTCTGTCTCTGTCTCTCTCTCAAAAATAAACATTAAAAAAAATAAATAAAAGAATCTAAGATTTATAAATTCAAGGATCCTTCAAAAATGCTTCTTAATATTAAATATGAAATAATTTTCATGATGTCATTTTATTTTTTTAGGTGAATCTTTTTTTTCTATTAAACATTGTACGTGTTCTCATCACCAAGTTAAAAGTTACTCACCAAGCGGAATCCAATCTCTACATGAAAGCTGTCAGAGCTACACTTATCCTGGTGCCATTACTTGGCATTGAATTTGTGCTGCTTCCGTGGAGACCTGAAGGAAGGATTGCAGAGGAGATATATGATTACATCATGCACATCCTTATGCATTATCAGGTATGGTGCTCTTGAATCAGGAAGGCAGCTTGTGAAATTTGGTATTAAATTGCATGTGGCTTTGGTTTTAGTCTTAACTGTGTACATAGCAAGTTGGTGACAAATAATGTATCTTTTCCATCTGGAGTCAGAAAATTCTATTTTTCTTTTACAGGGTCTTTTGGTTTCTACAATTTTCTGCTTCTTTAATGGAGAGGTATGCATGATTGTTTTTATTCCTTTTATCATTTTATATTTGCAATGTATCTTTTCCTTAAAAAGAGAGAGAGAACCACACGTTCCCTAGGAACAACTACTTCAAATTCCATTTTGATCAGGAAAAAGAACCACAGGATCTCTTTTCATGGATCTAACTCTTCTACCCAAAAGCTTGGGTCATACTGGAGTTCAAGAGTAGGGCAAAATCAGCCTCACTTTAAAAGAGTCTATCATTTACTTTGATTTATCTAGTCTTTCACCTACCATTTGAACGAATCCTTTTTAAGTCTGGCCTTTGTCCTAGGTCCAGTGCTAGGCAATCCACACCCTCATAAAACATACACTGTAATATGAAATAGAATTGACTCATTTTCATTTCCCCCCTTTCTCTCTTTTTTTGTTTTGCCTAGCTCACAATGTGGTCTTTGAAAATAGTTTTCTGGTGGTTACAAAAAGATTTGAAAAAAAATTAAACTCTCAGTTATACAGGGAGGACATGCAGTAAGTTAGAAAACTTCGGAGAACAGAATGCTCTAATTTGTAACATGGCAGCATGCTCTTGGATATTTCAACATTTTTATCCTAGGTTTCCCTAAGTGGAAAGTTTCAGGTGTTTTACAAACTGGTACCATATTTCTTATGCATATGAATAGTGTTATGGCTCAGTGGTTTGAGCTATATTGATTTAGCTCTTTATCTGTTTTTAATCTACCAGACAAGTTTTAATCTGTTAGAGGATTGGAAAACTCAGCAAAATTAGAAATCTAGAGAGCCACCGAGTGAGACTCAAATACTTGGTAACTGTGAAGCTTATCACAAAGCTTCAGATGGGAAATATGTCAACCAGTTGGTATAACTTTATGAGAACTATTCCTACAAATAAATCAACATTGGAAATCATGTACATGTCATGAAAATCTATAAAATATTGGTTTTCTTTGCTTAATAAGAATTTATTTCTTTCTCAGCAAATAATGAAATTTCATGTTTGATTTTATCAAATTGATTTTTAAAAATTTTTATTTCACTTAATTATTTATATTGGAGTATAGAACTGTCAAACATGGGAGGCTATATTTCATATCTTTAGGTGGTGCTTCCGTGATGCTTCTGCTATATAGTAGACAATGGTGACTCTTTCTGAAGTAGATGAGAAGCATAGATAGAATATGAAATTAGGAAAAATAGAGAAATCATTTGTTTTGATAATATAATTCAAATAGCATTGATTACCTCTATAAATTTATGACTGCATAAACTGAATTAGACAATCCTATTTGCTGCCAATATAGGATTTTACAGTTAAAGGTAGATGAGAAAGAAATAGACAACAGGCCAAAGAACATGCATGGAATATGAACAATACACCTCTGCATCTGCAGAGACATGACATATTATTCTAAAGGGTAATTTTTAAGTGTACAAAACATAATCACTAGTAGAATATTTTGTGATAGGAAGCAATGTAGAATAAAAGCACAGACACAGCAATGCATTTAAACCCCCAAGATGCTACTTTGTTCCTGGATGTAATAATTTGGGCAATATTCTGAACCTTCTGGAGTCTTGGTGTTTACTTTATTAAAGGAGTTAAAAAAAAAAAAAAAAGCAAGTTCCTTACACAAGTCTCACAAAGATTAGTGTAGGCTAGGAATCTAAATTTTATCACCATGCCCCACCCTCAACAGATTATCAGTACATTATAGATTCCTTATTAGATCTTTCAAGTCATTTATTTTCAAAAATATATGTACAAGTAGGAGCATTAATCATTTTGGAATCAATCTCAAATTGGCCTTTTTATTTGGAAAGGTTGCTCAGGGAATATCTAAACTAATGCCTAACAATCTTGTTGCACTCTCTCTGTGTAAGCAAAAGAGACAGAGACCTTGATCTTCTGCCATGTCCTAAAATTGAGAAAATTTTGGCAGCAAAAAATTACAATAATACAAAATCTTTGAGCCTAGTTGTTGCCAAATCCTTTGGTTCTTTACAACATCTCCAATATCTGTCCCCTTTTCTTCATCTCTCAAGATGCAGTCTCTATTTGTGGATGACTCATTTTTCATCTTAGGAAATACTATAATCCCTCCTTTTTTGTCCTTTTGCCTCTTAGTTTTTCCCACTCTCATAACATGAAGACACAGCTGCCAAATTCATTTTGTGTTGTTCCAACTATGTCATGTACTTCTTAAAATCACTTGCTCCGGCTTAAATCTCCTTCTTGCTTTCCACGGGAGGTCAAATAGCTTCCTTTTAGCTTAGTCTTTATCTTTTTCTTTTCTTTTTTTTTAAGTAACAATTTTATGTATTTTTTTATCCAAAATATTCCTATTTGCATTTCTCACTACATAATGGTGGCTTGACAAATTATCAGGCCACATTCATCTCATCTCTAGCCCACTCAGATAAAATGTGCACTGTTAGCACAAACTAGAGCTCTTGTCATTAGAAGGGCCCTCCCTTGCCTCAGGAGTAAATCGAACAATACCTGAGAGTATTTTTATAAAGTGAACAAAAAGATTTATTGACAGTAATCAAACCTACATTCTGTAATGAAAACTAGGTAGCATTTTTATATGAAGCTCTATTAAATATTTTTTAATTGATTTAGGATAAGGAGTTATAGCTTCCTTATGAAGCGCTAATGGGCATATAATGTTGTAAGGTTATATTCTAAACAGTGGGATTTACTATTTATATAATACTCATGTGTAAGGCAATAAAAAACATTTTCATATCTTTAACACCTTCCCTTCCAATGTCAATTTTCCTTGTTATCTCTTCCCATCATAATTTTTCATTAAAAGTGTACTAAGAGTGGTCACTTTAATGTTCTGTTGAATAGATGTGATATATATTAGAGGAAGCAGATGAAAAACTTAAGTCCTTATAGAGAATAATATAAACAAAAGGATGTCTACAAGGCCCATAGGTCTTTAATTAGGTTCATTTTTAACTTCAGTAAAAATGTCCCCACAGTTCAGGAAATTGACCTTTCATGGCTTTTCTGATGATTTAGTTGCAAGGAAGAAATAGGGTGATGATTGTAATCAAAGCAGATATTTCAAGAGCAAACAGATATTTCAAAAGGCATCTTGGCTGTTGGAATTTAATTTAAGCTTTCATTTTTAAAAAAGTTATACATTCACAGCTATGATATTTCTTCTTGTCAACTTCTTCCCAACATTTATGTAGAATCTTTTGTATATAGCTACATTCCATTTCCTTTCAAACAGAAATTATATAGGAAAGGTATTCAGTCAATCCATCATTTAGTAGCAAAGGGAAGAGAAATGAATTTAGCATAAAATAAGGATCAAAACCAATTCCCATCAGGAATATCTAGATAATCTGCCCAATGTCATTTTTGTTGTAAATCTTTGAATATTTAAAAGGCACATTCTAAAACCATTTTCATCTGTTGTTTGCTTATGCTCTTGAAGACATTATGTATGCAGATATTATTTAAAATTACTTTATTTTTTAAGTGTTATTTATTTTTGAGAGACAGACAGAGTGCAAGTAGGAGAGGGGCAGAGAGAGAGGGAGACAAAGAATCATAAGCAGGCTCCAGGCTCTGAGGTGTTAGCACAGAGCCCAACACAGATCTCGAACCCACAAGTTGGATGCTTAACCAAAAGGTGACAGATATTGACCCACCCAGGTGCCCCTATTTTAAATTGCTTTAATTTAAATATGCTATTTGGAGAATTAAGAAAGACATTACTAAACCATGAGGGAAACAAAATATGATTTTTTTTGCAAGATAAATATATTCATTGTCCCATAAAGGCTTTTATTTCTTTACTTGTGTAAGAATATAAATTATTCCTTTCCGACATAGTTAATATATATAAAGAAATAAACTTGAAAGTCCTGAAGAATATATATAATGAAATAAACTGGGAAGTCCTGAGGTTGTGAATTTCATAAAATACAATTTTTAAAACCAGTTTATTGCATTTCTAATTACATAATTTTTAAATTCTACAATAGAGCTACCCGAAATTTTAGTAACTCATTTGGAATTCTAACTAAAGAAACCCATTGACTTTAGGGAGTCCCTGGGTGGCTCAGTCAGTTAAGCAGCCAATTCTTGTTTTTGGCTCAGGTCATGATTTTCATGGTTCATGAGTTCAAGCTTCACATCAAGTTTTGTGCTGACACTGCTGAGCCTGTTTAGGATTCAGTCTCTCCCTCTCTGGCTCATGCTCTCCCTCTCTCTCTTTCTCTCTCAAATAAATAAATAAAACTTAAAAAAAAGAAACGGTTTGACTTTCTATCTGTGTCTTCTGTTTTTCTACATGCTAAAACATAAAGTGAGACAGTAAAACTTTATGTCCATTTTAAGTGACAGAGAACAGGAGACTCAAAGGACTTTGAAGTATCCCACTGAGTTCTCTCATTAAAAGATCTCCTGGGAATAGCTATTAGTAATAGATTGTTCATAATTTGGAGAAGTTTTCTTGATCTATTATATAAAACAATGAAGACTTAACTAAGCCATCCTATTTTAAAGGTTAATATTAATTTTTACACATGATTACAGTGAATGAAAAGTTGGGGAATTTTATATATTAGCAGAAAGTTAAACAATTATTGCATGAGTATGTTTCTAGTACATGGATGACTGGAAAGTTGCTTTTAGTGATGCTCAAATTCCCTGTGAGGAAGCAAAGGGTCAAAGAGCAGTAGATAGTGTGGGGAAGACAGTTCGAAGCTATACATATGTTTTGGACAGATCTGGATTAGGTCACAGGGATGTGGCTAATACACTCGTAACGTAGGAGCAGAGTCCCACACCAGTGTGCCCAATCATCAGACACCTGGAAACAGCCAGGTTGCCAAACTGGAGATGTATTTGAATATTCTCATTTCCACTCACTGACTCAGTATGAAGAAAATCACCTTTGTGTCTCATGTTCGATTCAAACCTAGGTCACTATATATGGCCTACAAGTCCTGGTCTCTAGCTTTAGAGGAGAAGGAAGCCAGTTGACATCAAATTCATCCAGTCAGAGGGAGATCCAAAAACAAAAAAAAGTGGAGTGGTAACATTCCTAAACGTTTTCACAGGCTCATCTCATTTGTCATTACCTGTTGAATGCTTTCTTCCCTCCAGCTAGTAAGCCTCAGGAGGACAAAAACCCTGATCTTTTTTTTCCAGAATGTAGCACAATACCTGGCATGTGTTAATCACTCCGTAAAAACTAGTTGCTGCTGCTGTTAATGATGATGATGATGATTTATATTCCCTGTTTCCCTAACTTCTTTTTCTTTTATACTTCCTCTCTTCTTTTATACTCTAATTATCTTCTCATTCTATTATTTAAGATACTGATATAAAAGTAAATGTTACGCACACAATCTTACAAAAGGGGGTCTGGATTAACTACTTGTTTGACCATAATACATTCATATGCATTATTAAAGCTTCAAAGATAAGGCATGAAAAAAATATTGAGGGAATCTAAAATAAAGAGCAAGGCAACGAATTTCCTAACTGTAAATTTCCTAATGTTTCCAATTTAATGTTTTAATTTAAAAAAAGCAATATTATTCACGAATTAACATCAATGCTTTTGGTTTTTCTAAAGTTTTACATAAATTATTCTATTGTACTTTTAAATACAGTATCTTTATTTCAGATAATGGATTGCTCTTGTCCTTTCTGTTTCTTTTTGATTGATAGGTTCAAGCAATTCTGAAAAGAAATTGGAATCAATATAAAATCCAATTTGGAAACAGCTTCTCCCATTCAGATGCTCTTCGCAGTGCGTCTTACACAGTGTCAACAATCAGTGATGGTACAGGATACAGTCACGACTGTCCCAGTGAACACTTAAATGGAAAAAGCATCCACGATATTGAAAATGTTGTCTTAAAACCAGAAAAGTTATATGATTGATAATAGAGGGAATACTGTTTAACTATTTTGGGTCACTCCTAACTCAAGGACTTGAATCCATGACTTTACAACCAGAAGACTTCAGTATAAAATGAATTTCTTGAATACCACAAAGAAACGCCTCACATCAATTCAGTAGTATTTTGTTAAATGTTTAACAACTAGCCCTTTGGGAGGGGAAAAAAACCCTTGATTTGTAATGTTTTTCCCGTTTCTATGGTGTATTCCCATCAGGGCTAATTTCGGTCTACCAGTCTGACATCACTGAATGTGAAACTGGGAAAAGATGAGGACAGTCAACTCTTGTAGGCTGGTATGTGCCAGCTCTAGTACACCACTGCACGAATTCACATGTGAATAAGACTGTAAAGTTCATATACGCATCGGGCGTGATTCTACTCTTGTTGGCTAAACAGGCCTAGCTGAGGCCTATAGACTTAGAGGGAAAATTGACTTTTCATCTGTTTGTTTTAAAAATCTTCATCCCATATTCATTGGTGCAGTTGATTTTTTTTTAACCAAGTAGGTATTCTAACCCTTTTTGTATTTACCCTTTCAAATGGACTGCATAAAGAGGTCATTATTTCTGTTGGCTTAACCACTTCTCCCCAAGAAAAGCAATAGAGTAGAATTGCTATTGGCTACTCATTGGCTGATACGTCACAGTTATATCCAATGTCATATCTGTTTTTGAGGTTTGATGAATAGTATGTCAGACATACAATCCTACTTTGGCATCATCAGGGGGATATCTTGGTTGATATTACAAAGCATCCTTGTCAGCTACTTTCCTATCTTACTACACAAGTGGGAGGGAATCAGTTTCCCTGTATCTGTAAATAGAAACTTTGCCCCTTCCATTTCTACTGTGTAGACAAACTGGCAATTATTTTACATGAAGGAAATCAGTGAAGGATTTCTTATTTTCTTGGAAGTTTGTAAAAAAAATTGTTATGAAAAATAAGCTTGTAAATACTCTGTTATTCTATTTTATAGTCTGAAATCAAATGTGTACAACCTAGGTAAGTTTTTAAAAAAACAAATACATAATGTAACAATGTATGCATGTTAATATCTGATACTGTGTCTGGGCTGATTTTATAATAAAATAGAGTCTGGAATTCTATATTTGGTAAATATTTTAAAGACAACCAGATGCCAGCATCAGAAGTTTGTTTGAGAACCAAGAGAACAGAAATATCTATGATAAGATATAAAATATTTATTTAAAAAAATCAAGCCATTGTTTTATTATATTAGCTTAGGTGATGCTTTCATACCTTAATAATAGGTATGTTTGACATATTTCTCCTTTTATTTTGACGATGAACTTGCATTCTAATCCAGTAATGTTAATGGATTCCTATGGTAAAAAATGCCAATCTGCCATTCTTATGGTTTTCACACCATTAAAAATATTACTTTTCTGACGCTTACTGCATAAACATTCATGGTTTTGAGAGTGTTCAGACTTTTTAAAAAATTAGAGGAATAGAATATATATACATATATATCATATACAATGCTTTATTAGAGCTACTATGATAATATGATACCAGAAATCAGTGAAAGACTTGAATACATCAGTGAAGAAGAATTGTCAGAACATTTAGGGAGTAATTAAATTAAGATGGAAGAAAGCCTTGCTAATGAATTAAAGTGACATTTAAATGGGATTCAGTTGTTCCCCTAATGTTATTTTCCACTGGAATTTCTGAAAAACAAAAATGCCTTCAATTAGTAAAATTCAATTTGAGGAGGACAAGTTACTATGTGTATGTGCTTTTCTAGTGTGTCAATTTGCTTAAAATGGATTAAACTAATGACTGAGTAATCATAGATTCTTTCTTAACTGTCAATAGATTGTGAGTTCCGAAGTCATTTGTAATTGTCCAGGAAAATTATCTAAATTAGTAAGAACTAACAGATTAAATGGCTTGGTCAATATATTTATAATTCATCTGTACACATGCAAAGATTTTGTCGTTTGTTTCTAAATTTATGGATTTTACAGCAAGCTGTCACAGGAAGGAATGCAGGCTGTTCTAGACTTGCCACTGTCTAAATAATACAAAAATTCCTTTAAATAAACTCACTGTTTAGCTACTTATTCTTCAAAGATTCAAATCCTTTGCTTCATACTGCTCACATATTTCCACATTCTTCCAGACAAACTGTCAAGTCTCAACCATAAATGACAGTAGAAAATTCTGTCTGTCAAATTCTCCATGAGCATTACAGTAAAATTTTACTGTCATTTTCCAGTGTTTCTTTTATTCTGTTTTTTTATCATATTAAATTTAGATCAGATTTCTTTTATGGCTCATAATTGTTTAGTGCACAGTTTTTATTTTTTTTTCAACGTTTTTTTTAATTTATTTTTGGGACAGAGAGAGACAGAGCATGAACGGGGGAGGGGCAGAGAGAGAGGGAGACACAGAATCGCAAACAGGCTCTAGGCTCTGAGCCATCAGCCCAGAGCCTGACGCGGGGCTCGAACTCCCGGACCGCAGGATGATGACCTGGCTGAAGTCGGACGCTTAACCCACTGCGCCACCCAGGCGCCCCTAGTGCACAGTTTTTAGATGAAGGCAGCGAATAATTACTCAGTTTTGTAGCCTTATTTTTTTATGAGTAATATTTTCAAATATTAGACTTCTCTAAAGCTGAAGTGATAACTAGGATCTCCTTTATATCTTACTTATAAAGAAAAGATAAAATAAATACTTTTTAAAGCCAAATTTTTGGGGTAGCTAAACACTAATTGGGGAATTTCTACCTTTCAGAATACAGATCTGCTACTTTTCTGTAAGTACTTGTGTAAGTCAGATTTTAATTAAAAAATTCTAGTTTGTCCTTTTTCATGTTCTAAAGTTATTTTCCAGTGAATTCATTCATAAAATATCCATTCTGGAATTTGGTGTTTGCTCAAATGTAACGCAGTGTGTACATAGTATTAGTGGTAGGTGTAGTGCTGTATTTATTGGCTTAATAATTTTTTTAAGTGTGAACTTCATTGTCTTTTGGTTTTAACCTGCTAATAGAAACCACCACTTCTTTTATCTGTAAGTCACAAACAAGATATTTTGATCAATTAAAATAAGTCATATTATGTCTACTTAATGTACATCTCTATTTTTTGATTGTATGAAAATATTAAAGTTATGAGTTAAAGTTGATTTTCACGCATGTGTACTGAAGTGTTGAATAATTTATACACATAACTGTTTATAGCAGTCAGTGGAATACTACTAAAATCAATGACTATATCTCTTTTTCCCTCTTTAAAATCTACAATAAGCCAGTAAAACATCCCATAAACCAATTTTTTAAATATTATGAATTTGAAAAAAATTGTGAATTTGTTTTTCAAGCTAGAAAACTCTAAAGAAATAAAATTCTAAATAAGTATTCAAATTCCTTTCTAGGCTGAAAGAAGGGAAAGGATGCCCAGAAAGAGGAAAATGTACACGAATTTCTCTCCTTTCTCCATTATGTTCCATTGTGTAGTTTTGTATTGAACAGAGGAAAGAAAAAGAAGGAAAATAACTATTTAGGGATAATTTTAAAAGGGGGAATAATCATGACTCACAAATATAAAATGAAAATGTGTCCCAGATTTTGGTTAGTTCTTTCATTATTGATGGAACAATATATCACAATTCATGGAAAAATTCAAGTATCACGTATATAGAAGAATATAAGATATGTTGAAATGAATTTATAAATAGATGCTCTATTCTTATGGCAATAATCAGTTACGTTCTATTGAATAACTAGTATGTATTTCTATAATCGAGAATAAATGTACATCATTATCAATTTTATGCAACTAACAAATCTGTAAAATAGCTCAAAATAATGAAAGGTAGAGATAACCTAAACGGATGTACGAGAAAGTACTACAAAAGACACTTCAATGACTCTAACATATATCTTGCCTATATAATGAGAAAGCAATATGTTGCACATGCAATAAGTACAATAAATATTTGTATGTATGTACATATATACATATATACATATATATATAAAGAGAGATGAGGGTGTCTGGGTGGCTCATTCGGTTAAGTCTCTGACTCTTGATTTCAGCTCAGGTCATAATCCCACGTTTTGTGGGATTGAGACCTGCGTCAGGCTCTGTGCTGACAGTGTAGAGCCTGCCTGGGATTCTCACTCTCTCCTTCTCTCTATGTTCCTCCCAAGCTCATGTGCACAGCCTCTTTCTCTCCCTCTCTCTCCCTCTCAAAATAAATAAATACATTTAAAGTAAAAAAGTGGGGGGGTGATAGCTATGGACACCCCTTGAATGCTATTGTAAGCAGTAGGAGAATTCAGAAATATAACAACACACAAAGTAAATGTGCACAGATACATATTTCCCATATACACATATAACAACCAGGTAGACGCCCAGTAGGGTAAAAAGGAGCAAATTTGTAACAGCATCAAGAGAAGGTAAAATAAATAGGAACAACTTAAATAAGAAATGAGTGAAATACATTTCAATACTACAAACAATCACAATAGAAGACATCAATCAGTTCATGGAAAAATACATGATGTTCTTGAAGAAGAAGATCACCATAAAGATGTCAATTTTCCTCTAAAAACTACATTGTAAGTATGGTAGTTAATTATTTTGAAACCAGACATGATGATTCTAAATTTCATAAATAGTCATGAAAGCTCTAAACAAGTGTGTGGGGGGGGGGGAGAGGAGATAAGCCTTGACATATTTTGTACCCTAACAGTTAAAACAGTGGTAATATCACATGATAAAAAGAGAGAAAGGGGGATAAGAAGTGTCTAGGTCACTCTTTTTAATATTTTGCTGGAGACAGAGCCAAAAATGATAATCCAAACAGGGAGTAAAATGACATTATCACCCAGAAAATCATGAATTCATTCTGTCTTACTCCCTCTTCTTTACAAACATGCCATCCCTGGAATACCAAATGTAAGAAATGGGCTTATTAACAAGTTACATGACTGGTATGGTTGCTGTCTTGTCTTTAAAAAGGCAAATGTGTTGAAATCATCACCTGGCAAGTATAGATGTCTGTAGAAAAAAACCATCCTTGCTAATTTTTGACTGGGAAAGAAGTGAAGATGCCAGTTGTCTCTTTCAAGCTACAAGTAAAAGCCTAGAATTTCACTGATATTAGATTCAGTGATGTTGAACCATCCCTCTGGAAAATCTAGGAGTACTAAAACCCCAAGGAACACCCCTTAGCCCACACTTACAGCAAAGTTGAATGGATATTCTATCGTTTCTAAATTCCATCTACATTCTTTTCCTTCAGACCTCAACTGGAAGGCATTTCTCTGGCTTGCTGAATTCCCAAATATTTTTATCATGTAATTTTATTTTAAGAAGTTTCTTAATTTTTTCTATTTCACTTTGTCCTTTTTGGGGAGCCTGGGTGGCTCAATCGGTTGAGCGTCCAA
This sequence comes from Felis catus, assembly GCF_018350175.1. Taxonomy (NCBI): domain Eukaryota; kingdom Metazoa; phylum Chordata; class Mammalia; order Carnivora; family Felidae; genus Felis; species Felis catus. The sequence goes on along the minus strand of NC_058375.1, from coordinate 174,465,122 downwards.
CTTCAGCTCAGGTCATGATCTCACTGTTGGTGGGTTTGAGTCCTGTGTCGGGCTCTGCACGGACAGCTCAGAGCCTGGAGCCTACTTCGGATTCTGTCTCCCTCTCTCTCTGCACCTGCCCCCTCGCACTGTGTCTGTCTCTTGAAAATAAATGTTTTTTTAAAAAATGTCTTTTCAACTTTCCTTTGATCTCTTTAATTTAAAAAACATTTATTTTATTTATTTTTTAAAGTAGGCTCCACACCTAGTGTGGGCTTGAACTCATGACCCCAAGATCAAGAGTTGTATGCTCTAACAACTGAGCCAGCCAGGCACCCCTCCCTTGACCTCTTTATCTTAGCTCAGGCTATATATTATATTCTATCCCATTATTGTCAAAAATTTTCTGGAAACACATTAATATATCTAATCCCCAGTCTGTTATTGTTTATTTCATGTCTTAGTCTGCTTAGGCTCCATAATAAAAAATACAACAGATGGAGTGGCTTAATCAACAGAAATTTATTTCCCACAGTTCTACAGGTTGAGAAGTCCAAGATCATAGTGACAGCAAGGTACCAAGATCAAAGTTTCATTCTGAAGCCTCTTCTTGAGGCTTGTAGACAGCTGCCATCTTGTTGTGCACTTATGAGACTTCTTTGGGCAAGTGGAGAGAAAATGAGAGAGCAATATATCTTTCTTCTTATAGGAATACTAATCATATTAGATCGGGGCCCCACTTTTATGACCTCATTTAACCTTAATTACTTCTTTGGAGGTCCAATCTTCAAACATTGAGGGTTAGAGCTTCAATATTATTTTGGGGGGGGGGGGGGGACACAAACATTCAATGCATAACACTCCTTTATTTCATCACAAGGTCTGTATACTACTCATTACCTCATAATAAAGGAAACAAAATACAACAACAAAACTCAAATTTACACTTGTCCTGTAAGTCAGATAATGCTTCCTTTTCTGAAATAGGACTTCTGTAAAAGTTATCTTATTGCCTAAGTCTAGTTCCAGAAAGTTGTTGATGGCTGTCTTCTTGATCTGCTTTCTTCATAGGATATCATCCAGTTTCCTCACAAACTTCTTCCTCCTTAAAGTTCATTTAGGTCACTTTAGCCTTTTATTTCTTCATGCTCATGTCACAAATGCAGCCAGAGTCATTTTTCTCCTTTTGATTTTGTGTCCAAGAAGCTTGCCCAGCTGTGTCTGTCTTTTAGTTTTTGTGTTATTTACTCCTACAAAGTTTTGGTAAGAATGCTTTTCATCTCCAATAATATAAAAAGAGCTACTTTTTTTAATATTTATTTATTTCTTTTGAGAGAGAAAGAGAGAGGATCAGGGGAGGGGCAGAGAGAGAGGGAGACAGAGAATCCCAAGCAGGCTCCTCACTGTCAGTACAGAGCCCGATGTGGGGCCTGAACTCATGAACTGTGAGATCATGACCTGAGCCAAAATCAAAAGTCAGATGCTTAGGGGCTCCTGGGTGGCTCAGAAGGTTGAGCGTCCGACTTCTGTGCAGGTCATGATCTCAGAGGTCATGAATTTGAGTCCCATGTCAGGCTCTGGGCTGACAACTCAGAGCCTGGAGCCTGCTTCAGATTCCTTGTCTCCCTCTCTCTCTGCCCCTCCCACCCTCATGCTCTGTCTCTTTCTCTGTCTCAAAAATAAATAAACATTAGAAAATTAACGAAAACAAAGTCAGATGTTTAACCGACTGAGTCACCTGGGTGCCCCACACAGAGCACTTTCTACAGAACACCTGTTTGATCCAGGTCTACACACCCAGGACACTTTTCCAGACTGCAATTTACATTCTGGCATACGCTCCATAAATTTAGGCTAACCATATATTCCAGTTTTCTGAAGCATCTAGGTTTGTTGCTTGTTGTTACTGTATCTATTTCAGTTTAGCATTTGCAAGACTGGCCTTAGATTCATGAGAAAGGCCTCTGTTCTTGTCCTGGCACTTTAGAGACCCCAACTCTGGTCTTATTTCCATGTGAAAGGTGGTTATCTGAGGCAAGAAAACATGTCTACCTGGAGCTTAACTCTCCCCTTCTAACCATGTCCTGGGCATCTTGGGACCCCAGAGCTTCCAGCCCAAATGGCTTATGCTCATACCCGGGAACTATACAAGTCTTTTGGCTGCATTCCCCTTTCTGATGATGGACCATACCTCCTCTGTGCCCATCTCTCATCTCAAGGAGTGGCCCTAGGATCATTGTTTATACTGAGAAGTGAATAGACTCAGTATGCAGGCTGAAGGGTGAATTTACATCTGCATGAGAGACCCTGCCAGTGTTAGAGGGGGCTGGGGATGGACAAAAAGAGCCTTCTAAGGCCTGGGGCCAGCTCACCCAATATCAGCATGTCCTCATACAAAACTCCAAGGATTCTGAGAATTATGACATCTAATTTGAAACTAATCTTCTTGGGTGTTTTGAAAATTTATTTGTAAAAATAGAAAGAGAAAGCTACTGAGTAGTTTTGTGGCTTCCTTTGTATACTTGAAATATGTCAAATATATGGGCTTCAATTTGTACGCTTGCCTCAGGCTCTACAGATATTAAGGAAGAGTCTGAGACATTTTCCTAGATAAACATCTCTTGGTTTGGATAATGAATTATATGTTCCCTAATTCACTTCTACTCTAAACCTTCCCTGACCCCAACTGAAAAGTACTTATTAAATGGTTAAGACTTTTTTCTTTCTTTCCCCCAAAGATCTATTTCATGCTTTTATTATGTATACTAAAGCCCACAATTATCTGCCATTTTCAATAATTCACAATTCAATAATTCTTGGCAATAACCATGAAAACAACTAGCGTTACTAGTGTTATTCTAACAACTCTATTGATCAAATATTATACCTCATGGTCCTGTCAAGCATGGGCCATTCCTGAAAGTAACTAGCAATCTTTACCTTTCATTTGCTAAGTGTAATTGAAATAGGATTCCTTCAGAACTCATAAGCTTTGGGGTACCTGGTTGGCTTAGTTGGTTGAGCATCTAACTTTTGATTTTGGCTCAGGTCATGATCTCATGGTTCCTGGGATCAAGCTCTGCATAAGGCTCTGCATTGACAGTGCAGAGCCTGCTTGGGATTTTCTCTCTCTCCCTCTCTCTCTCTCTCTTCCCTCCCCTGCTTCCTCTCTCTCTCTCTCTCTCTCTCTCTCTCTCTCTCATGATAAATAAGTAAGCATTAAAAAAAAAGAGAAGTCACAGCTTTTTTCACTGATAGATTTTTAAAACCAGCTTCACTGTTGTTCTAAAGAAAATTTAAGTTATTTATTTCCTGGAATTAACCTAATAATAAATATCTACTGTCCTCCCAAACATGGCCTTATGCATCAGAGTTTTGGGGCAGTTGTTCTTTCTCTGGAGACAGCGGTTCTCATGAAGAAGCCCCTCACTGAAAGCATCCTCACACTCTCTCCTGCACAGAAGCTCTATCTGGTTTTCTCCTCTTTGCTTTTATTCAACTCTCCGAATATAAAGGTTATGTATGATAAATAGAAACTAACAGAAAGCACTGTCCCCTCCCCTTTGTCCTATAAAAATGCAGTCAGTTCTGTTTCACAGTAGACAGACTTGCCCTGTCTTCCATCTTTCTTAATTTTTCTATCTGCAGCTGCCAACAGACATTTCTCTTCCCATCACAAAAGCTGAAGGAGAAAACTCAGCACTGTCTACCACTAAAATACTTTGGTCAATTCCTGATGCTACTGATATTTTGCAGATATTTCTACCCCACTAAGATGCTCCTGAATTCTTCCTACCTGATAGTTTGCTTTGTGCCTTCTCACAGCCAGCCTCTGGCTTCCCGAATTGCTGTCACATTTGCAGATGTTTATGTTCTTCTACTTTCTTTTCCTCTATTCTACCTGCCCAGGTGTGTTATCCCCTTTCCCTGTTTTACACTGGCTCTTCTACATTGAGAGCTTGGGACATGGTAGGCACTCAATAAATATTCATTCCTTTTCCTTCAACTATTAAAAACTATATTTGAATCAGTAGGGCAAATGTAATCCTCAGATAATTAAACTGAGCACTTGAAAATGTATGTTAATGTCTCTCTGTTTCCATATTATAAAGTTAAGACTAGAAATAGGTGTCAATATTTGATACTAGAAACAGTATCAAGCTATTCATACCAATAAGAAACAACATAGAAGAAAATAATTTATAGGAAAGCCCATCAGAAGACCTTTTATTGCCCTTTAATAATCAGGGTAAGGGGGAGAATTTGTCAAATAAAAGGAGCTAAAAGGCAAAGACAAGACTTTGAAATAATGGCTTCTGAAATAAGGGATTGGCACAAATTCCTATTGCACAATGTCCCATCTACAAAATAACAGCATGTTCCTTTCTTGACAGTCTATTGTCTCTTCTGTCTCATGATGAAAGTAGATTTATCCTTTTATACTCTGATTATTTCCTGTTTGAGTAGTCTGTCATCAGTGGATAAAATAGAAAGGATCCCTTTTTGTTCTTTTTATTCAATGGATACCACCATTCAGCTATCTCAAATGGTGGGCAGGCCAGGTCTCATTGGCTCCCTGCCTCTCTGCAGCTATGCCAGTGAGGCCAGAATGCAGAACCAGAAATGTGGAACTAAGTGGAAGTTAAGGCCCTGAACTGTGCTCCATGACCTTGACTTGTTTATGTGATCTTTGAATATCCATTTCCTCAAAGGGGCTAACAGTGAAAACACAAAGAGTTGAAAATTCACTGTTTCTAAGAGGTTCTAAGGAATCATGGGAGGTGTCAATTAATACATAAAGTGACAGGTAAAGATTGGCAGGGTGTGTGGAAAAAAATTTTAAATTATAATGAATACAAAGGTTTTGTATGATTAAGCAGGAAAATATGTAGCACTGTTGGTAATTTCCAGTAAACTATTAGATCAGCTATGCTTTCACTGTCACAGGTGTTAGACCACGAGGTGCCCTGGGGGAGAACAATTTATTCTATGGCTTCCAGAACACATTTGATTCATATCCTGTCTCCTATGTTGTTTTACAATGTATCATATTTATTATATGACAAAATAAGCATTTTTTGGATACACTGCAAATCACCCATCTTATAAGGCTTCTTTTCTCCTAGGGGTTGTGGATAGAATTCAGGAGATCCATGAATTTAGATGCACAGAAAGTTCATGCTTGTATTTTCATTAACTGCAGGCTGAAATTCAATATATCCTTCCTTTATGAATATAGGAAAAAACCACAATAGTATTAGCCATAACTATGACTTTGTCATCAATATAAATCATAGATTTGGATATCATTATATCAAATAATGATTGTTGCAGAAGTCTGGAAATAACATTTTTGATCACCAATATTTTAAAACTGTGATCATTATTAGACTTACTCATTAGGTAAATGTATTTAATAAAGAACTACATGTATAGTTGTATCACAAATTTGTTTTTAATATTTGGATAAAAGAATTGTAATATAACCTATTTCCTTGGTAAACGGTGTATTTTATTTTGGATATTTAAAAGTATTATTCTGACAAAAGGTCCATAGGCTTCACCATACTGCCAAAGGAGTGAAAGATACACAAAGTAGTGAAAAGCCATAGTTTAGAAGAACAGTGGTTCTCAAAGTTGAGTGTGCATCAGAATTCCCTGTAGAGCTTGTTAAAACACTGATTATGGAGTCCCATCCCCAGAGAATGATTCAGCCAGTGTGGGGGGACCTGAGAACTTGCTTTTAGAACAGGTTCCCAGGTGATGATGATGCAACTGGCCCAGGGACCACGCTTTGTAAGTGACTGCAATAGCATTGCTTGGAAGAAAAAATGGGTGGCTCTTAAAATCAAAGCCTAAAATTGTTTTTAAAAATCATATGGATGTTTGGAAATGCAAGCTGGTGCAGCCACTCTGGAAAACACTATGGAAGTTCCTCAAAAAACTAAAAATAGAACTACCCTACAGCCCAGAAATTGCACTACTAGGCATTTATCCAAGGGATACAGGTGTGCTGTTTCGAAGGGACACATGCAACCCCATGTTTATAGCAGCACTATCAACAATAGCCAAAGTATGGAAAGAGCCCAAATGTCCATCGATGGATGAATAGATAAAGAAGATGTGGTATACATACATACATATATATATACATATATACATATATATATATATACATACATACAATGGAGTATTACTCGGCAGTCAAAAAGACTGAAATCTTGCCATTTGCAACTACTTGGATGGAACTGGAGGGTATTATGCTAAGTGAAATTAGAGAAAGACAAAAATCATATGACTTCACTCATATGAGGACTTTAAGAGACAAAACAGATGAACATAAGGGAAGGGAAACAAAAATAATACAAAAACAGGGAGGGGGACAAAACAGAAGAGAGTCATAAATATGGGGAACAAACTGAGGGTTACTGGAGGGGTTGTGGGAGGGGGGATGGGCTAAATGGGTAGGGGCACTAAGGAATCTACTCCTGGAATCATTCTTGCAAATATATGCTAATTAATTTGGATGTAAATTTAAAAAAATAAAAAATAAAACAAGTTTAAAAAAATCATATGGATGTTGGCAAGTAATCATTCAGAAGAACTTGAAATTGATACCCATTAAAAAGAAATGCTCAAATGTTTGTGGTTTTGTTGTTGTTGTTGTTGTTGTTATTGTTTTGCTAACAGAGCACAGCAAATCCATTGTATAAAGATTTATGTCTTGAACAGTTGGTCTCTACACATAATGATATAAATCAAAAGAAAACATCAACACCATTATCAAAGATGAACACACTTTTACCTTAAGGAAAGAAATTTGCAAGCAGTCAGGATGCTGTATTCAAGAAACCAAACCAGAATAAATGTGTCTAGTTTTGATATTTTCAAGTGTACATCCCTCAAAACTCAGGGTCCCTAAGTGTGCCATGCATGTGAAGTCTCACTTCCCGAGTGAAGAATGATTCACTGTAACAATAGACAAATCCTTCTATTTCTTTTATACCTCCTCAGGTCACTTTTCAGAAACCTGTCCAAGATAAGATATTTTCAAATACAATTGTGTCGCTGTTGAAATGATAAATAGTGAAGGGATCTTTCCATCTAGAATAGATTTAAATTCTGAAGGTTGATTTTGCTTTTATAATTCAGTTAGTCTTGCTCCAAATGAGAATAGTTGCCTCCGGAGTTTTAATTTCCTCTTGAGTATGTCTATTTCTTCTCAGGCAAAAGTATTTAAAATATGTATGGTGATAAACCTCGCATCGTACAGCCTCTCCTCCTTGTGACTGTGGATTTTTAATTAACATTAGCTCCTGGGTTATATTTGTGTTAATGGATTCTATTATACATTCAGCAACCCTTCCTAGCAGAAGGAAGAAATAGATCCACAGACAAGAGTTGAAAGGAAAAAAAATGATAAGGTGACTGTGAATCAATGCATGTGGGATTCTCTGCATGCTATGTTCTAGAAATTGATGTCCAGCTCAGGATTCTAACATCATTCCATACTCCTGGACCCAGGGAGTGTACATAATTTCTTTGCTTACACAACCATTCAATTCAAGCTTAGCTTCCATTTTAAAAGGTAATATTTGAGCACAGAGGGAACCAAAATGATAAAATGTATGGGGGACCAGCATTAATGTCTGTTAGGTAAAAGGAAAGGTGGACATTCAAACAATATGCCCGGGATGACAGGCAGTTGTCAGAGCTTATGGTGGAGCAACATTGCTAAATATGTGAGATAATCAGCAAACAAATAAGCTTAGTAAATTTAAATAAGTCCTGCCAAATTCGGCTGCAGGCATTTAGAATTTGAGAATTCCAAATAACAAGGCACTTAGATTTCTCAGAGGATAAGGCCTGGATCATTCCACTGCTAAACATTATTTTTTTCTACTGACAAAAGAAATGGCAGGGAGAGTGACTGAAATACAGAAAAGAAAAAGATCTCTTAGTTTCTTTTTTTTTAATCAAAATAAATGAAAGCTTTCATTAGTATCCAAGATCTCTAAAACATTCCAAGATGTATTGTAGTTCAGAGAAGCAGCAGCTGAGGAAGTGTTAGAACCATTATCATCTCTAATATTTTCAAGTGTAGAAGGAAGGATGAACCCTTATTAGGTAGTAAATGATAACAGCCAATCACATGGTTACTTTGATATTGTTCTCTATCATGTGAAAAGCAAAAAAAAAAAAAGTGACATAGCTCTGAAACTTACATTACTAACTACTTCTTTAACTATCATTTCATGTTTCCCATTTTCTTGTCCATGACATCAGTGTTTTAGAGTCATGGCTTTAAGTAAAACAAAGAGAGAAAAAACTCAGTGTGTCTATCAGGAAGGGAGAAAATTTTAGTTTTGGTGAAAATATTTTGGACTGATAAATGCATACAATTTTAATAAATCTAATAAAAATTATTGATACCCCTAAAGGGATTTTATATTATAGTAGCCCTATGTGAACTTGTAAACTGAGGCTCCCAAGTTACTGAACTTGGGAACAAGTATATACCTAAGGAGTTTCAGAAAATCAGTTGCTTTGCTTTTCTGAATGGCTGGTAATAATTTATGGGAAATGAAAAAAAAAATCAAATCAGAAGATGGAGGAAATGGTGAGGAGAAGTTTTGAAGGAGAGCAGGCTGGGTCATGTAATGTCTAGTTGCACAGGATTCTGAGTTAGAAAGGCCAATGTGCAAATGTTAGTTCTGTTATGTTCTACCTTATCCAAGTTGCTCAAATTCCTATGTTTCTTTTGCTCCTCAGCAAGAAGGCAAAAATAATAATTTTCAGGATTTTGTATAAAGTAGTTAAGATATTTATAATGCCTAGTGGGCTACTAGGAAATGGAAGACATTTCAGTGAATGTAGTTTTAGGATTAGGTTTATTAAACAGCTACTATGTATTACAAGTTTTGCTAGATACTTTGTTATATTAATAATTGCTATTTATCAAAATTCCACCTGCCAAACTCTTCCTGGTTATTTCTTACATATTAGTTCATTTCCTTTTCATTCCTAACTATGTAAGGCAGGTATTATAATTCCTGGTTTGCTTACTATGGAATTGAAAAGAAATTAAGACATTTGTCTTAAGACCTCTGAGGCCATAAATGGGAAAGTAAAGGATTATATCTGGATCCAGACTTTCATGCTGTTAACAACTGGATGTGTCATTCATTTTAAAGATTAATAGTTAAAAATGTGGAGAAGGTTTGTGTTTCTAAATGATAAATTAAAAAGTTCACTTACACAATTTCCATTTTACCCAGTAATTTTAGATAATGATGGTGGCTACTGATAATGAGTGTTTGGTGGGGATGATTGGGAGAATTTTCTATTGGATTTTCATTTCAAGTAACCAATATTTAGTTGAAACCATAGTAACCATTTTGATTGAAATCCCCATTTCACTCATGTCTTTGATTCATGAAAAAGGCGTTATAAACCAGTTGGTGATAGATGCCATATAATGAAATATTTTTTTGATAGAATTACCATTGCTAGAGAGAAGATTGCAATGTAAAGCCAAAGAGTAACCATGATGGTCTGCTATTTTTTTAAAATGTTTATTTATTTTTGAGAGAGTCAGAGTGTGAGTGGGGCAGGGGTAGAAAGAGGGAGACACAGAATCCAAAGCTGGCTCCAGGTTCTGAGCTGTCAGGACAGAGCCCTATGCGGGGCTCAAACTCACGGACTGCGAGACCACGACCCGAGCCAAAGTCGTACACTTAACTGACTGAGCCACCCAGGCACCCCCATAATGGTCTACTCTTAATGGAATACTTTTTTGGAAAAATTATTGATAGTGTAAAAGTTTCCTTATTTCACTGCAATGTATGTTGTGATATATACCATTTGTGTCCCAAGCACAACCACACTGGAAGATCTTTGAAAAATGCTTATTGAATAAATGAATGAATTAAAATCTTTTTACTGCTCTTATCAGGGGCATCAACATCCTCTTACTCCTCAGTCTCTGCAGAATTTGCTACACTCTCCTCTTCATCTTCTAAGACATCTTTGATTTTTTTCCCCCTACCTACTTTTATGATCATTTTTTTCTCTGTCATCTTTACTAACTATCCTCTTCTAACCATCTCTTAAACACAAGTAATTTACTGGTTGCCCTTGATTACTTTCTCCAATCATACTCGCTCTCTCTGGGTGATCCCAATCAATGTTATGGCTTCAACTGTCACATTTATATTGAAGAAACAGAAGTAGGGAAAAGAAGGGGGGAAGTTGAAAAAGAAAGGAGGGGAGTAAGGGAGGGAGGAATGGATAGAGGGAAGGAGGGAGGGACACTGGCTCTGGAAATATCAATATAACTCACAATCATCCCATATCAACATATCTAAAATAGAATTACTTACTCATCCTGTTAATCCTGATCTTTCCCAGTACAGTAAAACCTTGGTTTGCGAGCATAATTCATGCTGGAAACATGCTTGCAATCCAAAGCACTTGTATATCAAAGGCAATTTCCCCATAAGAAATAATGGAAACGCAGATGACTTGTTGCACAACCCAAAAATATTCATATAAAAATTATTACAATACTGTAATATAATACAAAATAATAAATAAAATACAAAATATAAAAAAAATAAACACATTAACCTGCACTTCCCTTTGAAAACTTTTGCAGCTAGTGTGAGGGAGATGAGAGAGGAGAGTTATTGTGTAGGACGACTTTCACTATCACTAATGGAATCACTGCTATCTATTGGCTCAATGGGATCTTTTTCTTTCTGTGCAACTTTAACAAGGAACCTATCCAATGACACTTGCTTCTGTCTCCTTTTGAGGATTTCACACAAATATGACATTGCATTGTCGTTAAACAAATTCATCACTTGTACTTCTACAGCCTTATTGGGGTGGTGCTTTTCTACAAAATTTTGCACTGTTTCTCACATTTTACACATCTCACTAATCTCATTTGAAGTGAGGGATTTCTCTGCCTTTGTCTCCTTCTCCTCTACAGAAGAGATGCAAATGTAAACATAAAATCTTGCAATTTTGGCCACTCACATACCTCATTCGTAATTCCTGATTATTTCCTTCTTAACTTCCACCGTAATCATCTCCTTCTTCTTATCACCTTTCTTTTCAACCTTTTTCTGCATGAGGGCCATTGTATACACTACCACAGATGTTGACTATAGTACAGTATTTATAAAATCTTGTCATATACTGTATTTAAGGTAACTGGCAATAAGGCAGTAGAGGAAAGGGTCTATATCTACAGGCACCCTGACCTAGAATGAAGCAAAGCATTCCTAAGCTTCGTCTTGTATTGAAAAGCAAAGGATTGTCCATAGGTGCTTTGAAGTGACAAAAAATATACACTAGTTCCAGTTGTGGGCACCTTCCAACATTCTGAAAAATCACTGATTTCTGCCAAACATGGTGGCCTGATACTGAGCATCCGAGCATAGAAGACAATCACCCACAATCCCTCAGAGAGAGAGTAAGAGAGAGAGACCATTGGCTCAGTTGTGGTCACGTGATATTTGGCTTCGTGTACTGCTCATATTGCATGACACTGCTAATTTATTAGAAATGCTCATCTTGTGGAACACTCACAGAACAAGTTACTCCCAATCCAAGATTTTACTGTATTCTGTATTTAATGAGCATTGTCACGTTCTGTCTTTGCTTAAGCTCAATTTTTTAAAATGCTTATTACTTTGAGAAAGAGTGTGTTCATAAGCAGGAGAAGGGCAGGGAGAGAGGGAGAGAAAGAATCCCAAGCATCCCTGAACTGTCAGTTCACAAACTGGGAGATCATGGCCTGAGCCAAAATCAAGAATTGGATACTTAACCAACCAAGCCACCCAGGCGACCCTTGCTTAAGCTCAAATTTTAAGAATCCTCAAACACACCCCCTTTTCCTGGCTATATATGTTCAATCAATCTCCATTACCTATTAATTTGTTTTCACCAATGTCTCCGTAATATCATTGTTTTCCATTGCCTTAGTTCAGTTTCTTAAAATATTTCAGTTGGAGGATTATTTCTTCCTCCTATATAACTTCCTCCTGCTGATCTCTCCTCATTTTGGGCAATTATCCATATGCTGCTCCCAACAGTTAATATTCTTTACCCAGAACAAGTCAGACCATTTCATTTTTCTACCTAAGACCTTGACTTACCATTACCTGTGGTATAAAGTTTAAAATCTTTCATACAGAGCATTAAGTCTCTTGTAAACCAGGTGCAAGTTATTTCTCTACCCATCTTGCCTCCCTTCTCCACGGTTTTGAGGCAAGCACACAGACTTTCTCCTCGTTCTCTGAACACACAACATGCTTTCAGAACATTGTGCCCTGAATACCCTACCCCACCTCCTCCTCTTGGCAAATTCCCACTCATAATTCATGGCCAGTTGAGATGTATCTCATCCATGGCCTTTCCTCATTCCCTCAGGCAAGTAGTTGTTCTGTTTTCTTCTCCCAAAGGACTCATGTTCACATAGTGATTATATCAGTGGTTACAACTATCATAGTAATTGGTTTTGGTATCTGCCTTCTTCACTATATTGTTTTATTCCTCTGTGCCTCCATCTCTAGTATAATAAATGTACCATAATTTAAATTTATGCATGCATACTTACATGCCAAAATTTCACTCAAGTATCCTTTTAAATTTAATCCATATCTCCTTCCAGCATAATGATTTACACTAGTTCAAAATTTTGATAAACCCTAATGTGTTAATTATTTAAAATAATTTATATAAACACCTTATGTTTTTTATAATGATGATCACTAATATAATCTGCATACCACCCTACAAGCACATGTAGATTCGTCAATATGAATTCCATCTCTTACCCTAGGTTTGCCACTTAGTCTTAGGGCTGCAGGCCTTCATGACTGATCATTAGTTATGGTTTCTCTTGCTCTAAGTCTACAAATTACAGTCTATCCATATATATATATATATATATATATATATATATATATATATATATATTTTAATATATATATATTTTAATATATATATATTTAAATATGATTTGGCTTGAAGACTGTAAGTATGTTATAATTGTGCTATAGAGAATAAATATCCCCCAAAGAAGAATCCATTGGCTTCTCTGAGAGAATAAAATCTATGGCTGAGTGATGAAAATTTGTGTAAGACATTGAGGGTATTTCGATGATCTGCTTGACTTCCTTGCAAGGGTAAAGGATATATTCAGCAACACTGAAGTTTACTAAGAACTATTGTAATCAACTTCTATTCAATGGCAATTGCAATATTGTACATAATTTGTTATCATGGTTTTTTAAATTCACTCATTCTTCTGACACATATTTATTCAATTCCTATAGTGTGCGAGAGATGCAGTTAGTGGTAAACAATCACAGACGGCTCACCAGCCTCACAACACTTACAGTCTTCCATCATCAGGTCTCCAGTGGCCAAGAGGTTTGCAAAGCATTGTTACTAAAAATGCTTCATAAAAAATTTCTATAATAAATTATAGATGAAAAGAGAAATCAGTATGCTATGTATAATGAAAATAAGAAGTTACAGAATTTAGTAGCTAGAACAGCTGATAAATAAGTATGATGTGAAAGTTTCAAAGAGTATACAGGAGAGATTGGGAAAATATTATTTATGCAATACGCCACCAAATTTTCTAAGCTGAAGAAAGTGCCAATTTCACAAATTCAGCAAACCATATCAGAAATGTGGAAAAAGAAAAGGACTTTATTTATCTTAGTCTTTGCCCCCAAATAATAAGTGTTTCATAATAGTATGAATATACATGTAAAACACAGCCCAGAACTGTACTACAGAAGCCCTTAAACAAAAGTGTAGATTTCAAGTCAGTTCCAGCGAACAGGATCATCATGCCCCTTCACCCTAAAGTTGGTATTGTTTTGCCTACTGATATGCATTTAGGTACACAGATGAGAAAGAAGAGTGAGGTAGAAAAACAATTGTTCTTAATATGAGCATCATGAACGAGCTTTCGGACATGAAATTATTTGAAGCATTTTTTAATGGAGAAAGAGTCAATAACATTCATCAGATCCTCCAAGGGACCTATAATTACCCCAAAGTTTAACTACTCAAAAAGCAGGAGAGAGAGAGAGAGAAAATGAGAACAGAAATGAAATAATCCCAAGGCAGTAATTAAGAGTACTTTGGAGGCCCCCAATTAAAAGAAAAAAAGTTGAAAGAATTCTGAAATAAAACAGGATATGTTAAAAACTTAATTACTTCTCAAAAATGTTGCTATTTTGTTTAGTATTTGGAACAGAGATAAAGAGATAATGGAAACAGAGAAATTTCCCCTATTATTTAGACGTTTCAGTGTTTGCTACAAATGATTTTTGGGAAAGTACTTTTAGATCTACAGCTATCAAAATCATCTTAATCAAGACTGGTCTTTGGTTTATTCATATAAATTTTACATTGAATTCTGTTCTTAAGGATGCCTGAAATTGTGGTTTGTATTCTTTATTATTATTTGATTTACTACTGAAGAAAACTTATTGTATGCAGATCAATAAGATGTTTCAGAAACAAAAGCAAAGAGATCAAAAGCTAAATATACCCATTTCACCTTGACCTTACTTTTCCAAATGATTAAAGCCGTGTTAGTCGAATTAAATGCAGTGAACGTCTACATACACAGATTGTGAAAGAACGGTGTTTGAATACAGCGTATGTGCCACCCTTTTCAGAGCCTTGAGAGTTTACTTAATAAATGAATTACAGCTCTTCTTTACTGAAGTCACTTCCTGATAAACAGCCAACATGAAGAAATAAATATAAGGCGGTTTGTGAATTCCAGGCTGCTTGGCTAGTCATAATCGGTGTGTTGTTATCTTGGCTTGAGGACAATAATCATAATTTCTTTCCTCTAAATAGCTGAATTCAATCCAACTCAGAATGTCATAAGTTTATGCATCTGTTATAACGAAAATTAAGATTAGTGAAGACGACCAATGCCACTGGAATAACTTTTTTAAAAGACCTTTCCTTCCCCCATTCCTCCTTCTTGTTTCATCAAATTAGAATAACTCCCAATTTTAAAGGACTCACAGACTGAATTGTACTTTCCCAGCCACTGTTTGTCCAGTGAGTTAAACAAACACATATGTAGTCAGAAAACATCTCTCCTTTTGTATATGTGGCTTTTTATGTGTATTAAGATAATATAGTTATTCTTTGCTTAAATCTATGATTATCATATCTTTATAAATATATCTATGTATTAGAAGTATAGATTGCTTTGAGTAGTATAGACATTTTAACAATGTTTATTCTTGCAACCCATGAGCATGGAATGCTTTCCCATTTCTTTGTGTCCTCCTCAATTTCTTTCATAAGTGTTCTATGGTTTTCACAGTAATATACATTTATAGTGGATGACAATTTCTAAGACATGTTTAAGTGATGTGATAATGATTATGTCTCACATAAGATCAACAATTTTTGTTCAAGAACTGATTAGATTTGCACAAATAAAAATTGTTGATCTTTATATTGTTCATTTTTCCAAATATTATTAATTCAATAATATAAATTAAAATCATATTTACATCATTAGTTACTGTTCAAAAAAGTCAATGATCCCCGGGATTCTTAAAATTATTCAATTTGTTAACAGAAATTGAAGAAAAAGGCAAGTATGTGCCGAAGTAGAGAGAAAGAGAAAAGTCATATAGATCAGGAAGAATCTGAGGACCTTGAGGCCCTCAGCAGTGAGCTTGGAAGTTCAAGAATAAGAGAATCTGCAAGTTAGGTGGAGAATTTTTATCAAGAACAAAAGAGCATTGATTTGAATGAAAACTACGTGATGTGACTAAAACTTTCACTAGGGATTATCCTATTGAGTAGATAAAAGAGGACAAATGAAATTAATTTTTTTCTCAGAGGAATACAGAAGAATATTTTGCAAGATTTTGATTATGAAGAGTGAGAGGAGAGGAGATGGGGAAGACTGAAAATCGTGCCCAAGGGCCTGGAAAGATGATGGTTGAAGTCATTCAAGAGAAGGAATAGTGAGAGAACATTTAAAGGAAAACAGATGGTCTAAGGTCAAACATGATAATAGCCATAGTAGAGAGGTTATTAATGCAAATTTTGAAATTATAACATTGTGTAGTACATTTTGTGTCACCAATGTTTTCATGTGAATGTTACCTCATTTGACTTGATAGACAAGAAGAATGGCCATGCAAAAGCAAGAAGAAAAGATGAGGTCACCCAAACGATAAATTATAATTTGGACTGTTAGGAAAGATTAGAAAATAGCTAATATCATTTATTTAATGCTACCCTATGTCCATGACATGTTATGTTTTCCAAAATCTGTTTTTTTAACCTTCACAATAAATTTTCAGACAGTCACTAAGGATCCATTTTGCAGAAGAGGAAACTGAGATTCACAGAGTTCTTGCAACTTGTCCAAGATCACATAATTAGGAAACAATAGAACTAGCATTCATGCCAGATGTGACTGGCTAGAAACGTAATTTATTAAGAAATCCTGGATCAATAAAAGCTGAGGGACCTTTCTGAAATAATGACAACAAAATAAAATTTCCTGGCTACTCATCTGCCATTCAACACTGTGATTTTAAACTAAAGAGTAAATGAATAAAAAATAATCCATAGATAGTTATTAAAAAAAAATTTAACTGTGTATGATGACAGAATTTAACTAGACTTATTGTGGTGATCATTTTGCAATATACACAAATATTGAATCATTATGTTATACACCTGAAAGAAATATAATATGTCAATCATAGCTCAATTTAAAAAAGTAATCTATAAATCCTATGAATGAAGGAAAAGATAAAGTTAAGTGAATACATTTATTGAGTGTGTTCTACCAGGTACTTTACAACATTACCTTCACAGTTTCCCTGATTTTACAATTTCATTCCCTCACTTGTTCTTGTATTACCTAGCGGCTCAACAACAGAAGTAGGATACATGGTGTACATATTTCCCTTCCCACAGATGGAGGGAAGTGAGAATAATAGCAGCTGACATTAATTGTGTGTAGTGCTTCTATATACCAGGACTATTCTAAGCACTTTACACATATTAACACAGGTAGTCTTCACAATGACATAATGAAGGGAGTACATTATGATCTTCGTTTTATCAATGAGTGAAAGAAGGTTCAGGGTAATTAAGGAGGTTCCAGGAGTTTTCAAAGATAAAGAGGCAACAGATCCAGGATTTGCATGGAGGTCCTCTACCTTTGCAGCCTCTGCTGTTAGGTGATACATTGTACTGACTTTGCACAAGTTAACAAAGGACATTTAGTGCCCCTACCATGGT
The DNA here is from genome assembly GCF_018350175.1 of Felis catus. NCBI lineage: Eukaryota > Metazoa > Chordata > Mammalia > Carnivora > Felidae > Felis > Felis catus. Next base: position 174,447,812 of record NC_058375.1, on the reverse strand, counting down.
TCCAGAAACCTGCAGACGTCTGGAGTAGAAAAAACTATGTTCACCGTTAAAAACAAACAAACAGAAAATAAAAACAGGGTAAGAAGCTGCATTTCTGACCGATCCAGTCCCTACCAACAAAATGAAACAAAACAAATACATAACACAGAACAACTTACATATGTTTATGCTCATTATTTTACAAGTTTTTAGATACATGGAAGAAAAGAGATTTCACAAATGTCATAACAAAGAGCAGTTAAATTAAGAACATAGATAACTCCTGTGGATATTTTCATATCCAGCATTGAAATGCCAAGGAAGACTCTGAGAATGTCTAATTTTAAACAATCAAAGGGTGAACATACCTGAATATTCAGACAAACAGAAGAGGAGAAGAGGATGATGCTCTTTTGTTCCCTGGTATAATATGAAGAATTTACTTCTTAAAAATATGAATATCAGTGAAATTAATACTAGCCACAATTAATCATATAAAGTAATTCCAGGATCTTTTTCTCTCATTCTGAAGGCAAAGATATGTGGTTTTATGCTTAACTCTATACTTCTATATCAACTGATGCTTCTTCCTTGTGTTGCAATAATGATATAAAAATTTTGAATCATAATTTTACTTAGACATAGATAAAAACCTTAAAAAAGTGATACAATCCTTAAAAACTGTTTCTGCTAAATATAGACTGGAAGAATTGAAACATGCTACCTGACATTGGATTTTTGTTGAAAATTACACTTAGGGTCCAAATATCGGACAAAGAAATACTGCATACATTACCCCATTCAGTTCTATAAAGTTAGATATTCTGAGAAGTTCCTCTGATGCCATTAATTCTATATACAAATTCTCCTTCCCCCTCCTACCCTTTGCACACAGCCACTACACAAAGCAAATTCCATGATAGCATCCTTATTCCCAACTGTCAGAATTTAAGAAAAAATATTTTCTTATCATTAATAATATGGTTGTCAAGACAATATTTAAAAAAATCAGTCGAGAAGGATAAAAATAGTATCTATATTTAATGTGAGGGTGGGGGTTGGATCTCTTACTCTATCTCCTAAAATCTACTATGGGTTTAGAGATCTTACATTGTGTCAGTATCAAATTTTGAAAGTAATACCAAGAAGATCTCTCATACTCTCTGCTAAATTCCTTAAAAAATGAAATCATTTGCCTAATTTAATTTGTAAATTAATTGACACTTTTATAATGTATTACTCTCAAGATTCTATTTGAAAAGCCATATTTTGTGGGTTAAATGAATAATTAAAGCATGTCCTACAAGTGTGTTTCATTGTGGTTAATCATTTTACTAAAGATCTGAGGGAAAATGAAGGCCCTTCCTGATATAACCCATTTATTGACTGACTCTTTGTGAATCAGGACAAATATCATTTCCTCGGAACAGCCTTCCCAAACTTTCTCTATAACATATTCTCTCATCCCTCTTCTCCATTGAGTTAATCTTCATTCTACTAGCCTGTTTGGTTTATTTTCTTAAATTATTTTCATCTTTTCATTTATTTGCTTACAAATTTATGGTTTGTTTGCTTCCATGAAAATGGAGGCTCTATAAGGCCAAGGATATTTTATCCTTGCTGACTGCTATCTCCCCAGTGCCTGGAGAGAGACGCTCAGTAAATATTGTTTGAACAAATGAATTAAATCATGGAAATATTAATGATTGGTGATGATGATATGGAATATTTTTGTTTTAGGTATGCAATGTTTCTTGTTTGCTGATGTTGCCACAATTATCTACCTGTTATTTTCAGTTTTACTAGCTATTGGAGGCAACTTATAATGATGTGTCAGTCAAGTAACGTGTGTATAAGCATACTAAAGATTAATATGACAGATGGAGTTATTCCAGTGGTAAGGTTAAACTATTTATCTATCTACACATTTATTGACTCAACAAACATTTATTGAGTACTTCACATCAGTCAACTTGCTAGGTGCTGAAGATACAGTATGGATAAAATAAACAGAAATATATATAGTGTGTACCATCACAAAGCTTGTGATATGTTTGTGGAGACGTTGAACATAACACAAAAAAAATACCTAAAATTATATATTTTTTATAAAAGGAGAAATATGTAATATCTCACCTAGCCTAAGAAAAGAGGAAGACAGGATGGTAAGGCTTCCCTGGGGAAGTCACATTTAGAGGGAGCTCCAAGGCAAACAAACAAGCAGGTGCAGTTAAGGAGATTATTCCCAGAGGAGTGACCTAGATTTGGAAAATCAGTTAAATGTGACACCTACTTTACTACACCACATTTACTACATACCTGTACTATATTAAAATTTTGTCCTCCACATGGTTATGCATAGATACAAATACATTATAGGGAATTAAAATAATTTATCAGTGGTATCTTCCAACTAGCCTATAAAAGTAAAAAGTTTAGAAGTATGACTTAGAACTCTTTTGACCTAATTGTATTACAATGATTTTATAGCCAAAGGCTCATTTAATGGTATCCTTTTAGAACACCCAGCATAATTTTACAAGCAGGAGTTTTCCACTCTTTTCAGAAATGTGTCTATTTTTCATCTTCATGAAGGGACAATATTGACATCTGAAATTCCCACAAAATTATAGGGAGTCAGAGATCCTCATTAGGACTGAGTAGTTTATCAAATCCAAACTCATTAAAACAGAGAGTAGAATAGTAGAATGGTCATTACCAGGAGTTCTGGGGTAGAGAAATTGAGGAGATATTTAGGATACAAACTTGCAAACAGTAGATAAAGTTCTGGAGATGTAATGTACAGCACAGTGATTACATACAACAATACTGTATTATAAACTCAAAGCTGGTAAGAGCCTATATCTTAATTGTTCCCACCATAAAAAGAAATGATAATTATGTAAAGTGGTTGCATGTTAGCTAATGCTACAGTGGGAATCCTAGTGCAATATAGAACTGTATTGAATCAACTCAGGTACATCTTAAACTTAGGCAATGTTATGTGCTAATTATATTTCAATAGTTGAGTTTTTAAAGATGGATCAGTTTATCAAGAATAATCAGTTGGACAGCAATGGTTTAAGAAGATAGACACTGACTACTTTATGTAAGTCTCTGAATGCAAATTGCCAAAAAGGACAATGGCCTGGCATGGTGACTTTAATGGGTTCTTTTCCTTTGAATCTACTCCTCTTCTCATAACCAAATGATTCCAAGCAATCAGGAAGTTAATTTTGGCTTTAGGACTCTTCTTTTTGTTCCCTGACCAAGAGGAAAGACTTTTAATAAAAAAATAAATATTTTGGGAACAAAATAATATTTTTACTATTCCTAATTATGATTTAAAGTGAACAAGTACATGCTCATTTAATACAAATAATATAGAGTTCTAAATACTTAACTTTCACTCTGAAGTATAGAGAAAAGTGAAAGTAAAACTTTCAAATGTTGCTTTTTGGTCTGATGTATTAAAATGTAAGAGCATTCTTATCTAAAGAAATAAAAAACCTGAAAATACACTATGATTCACTAAGTATAGGTAACATTTTTCTAACACATAGGAGTATATTTCTTTTCAGTTTAAGTGCGGTCACCATTACAGCACAAGAAAACACAGAACTAACTCAAATATTTTAATATCCAAGAATGTAACACGGATTTTTATAAGGAAGATATGGTTCTCTTAAAGGCAGAAGCATTCCATTCCCATTCATATTGGCTAAATGTAATATAAAGTGCTGGTTACTTCAAAAAGTCTCACGTGTTATTTAAAAAAAACAAGCCAGATCCCTTATAGTACAGTAGAAGGGAAATAAACTTAAGGACTAGTATAATTATGAGATTCCTTTCCTTTTTTGTCTTCTAAAGATGACATTGGAAAAAATCTGAAAATCACAGTTTTACTCAAAAAAAGTGTACATATCCCTCTAAATTGTGTAAGAATATTTTTCCTCTTGAGAATACTTTGGCTAGCTTATTTTCCTCATCCTTTATGTTACACGGAAATAGAGGCTTCATAATTTTTGGTTTCCTTTTGGTTTGGAACATTAGGGCACTTTGCAAAGATTCACAGCTGGCCAATTTTTCCCTAGCTTAATGAATATTCATCACCATTTGCAAAGATAGAATGACAAGGAAAACTCAGTTCTCTTAATATATAACAGAGTCTGGCCCACTCCTAATGATTGCTTCCTGTTTTTGAACACTGAATTACTCTAGTAGGGAATTAATGAAAGAAAACTTCTCTGTAAAAGAGGAAAAAAATTTTTTTAATTAAAAAAAAAACAGTTGGAGGAGTAGGAATTGGTGTGATTATAAAAAGCATTCAAGAAGTTTAATCTCAAAAATGTTTACTGTTTCAGTTACTATTCCACTTGCTCTGCAATTGTGTTGTAACTCACAAATACAACTTATTGCATTAATATTAGTATGTGTTCATCTTAATTCACTTGAATGAATTCTAAAGTAGACTAAAGGAATGGTCACTTTGAACTTCAATACAAAAAACTACTACAGTGATATACTATTAATTATTGAAAATAAAACATGCTTCATTGTCAAAACCCTCAGATCTTAATGACATTGAAGATCCCTTTTTAAAATTAAAAAAATAAAATAAAATAAAATAAAAATTTTTTAAGTTTACTTATTTTGAGAGAGAGAGAGAGAGGGAGGGAGGGAGGGGCAAGAGAGAGGGAGAGAGAGAATCCCAAGCAGGCTCCTTGCTGTCAGTGCAGAGCCCAGCACAGGCTCTATCTCATGAACCATAAGATCATGACTTGAGCTGAAATCAAGAGTCGGACATTTAACCAAATGAGCCACCCAGGCACCCGGACACTGAAGTTCTTATTTGCGTAATGTAGTAGAGTCTTTTTCAAATAAATTATGATTACTGGAGTGACATCAGGAGATTTTTAAAACACCAAACATGTGGATATTGTATCTAATATCATTCAATTTTTAGGTTAAGAGTATTACTGAATTCAGAAAAAAAAGCTCATAAAAACCTCTATTGCAGTAATGTAAAGTACAGTTTCATTTAAAATAAAACAAAAAAGTAAAACAACACAAAAACAAGTACTCACAAGCACAAGCAATTTCTCATTTTATTTGTTTGCCTTTTTCTCATAAGGCCTTTTTTCTTTTATATTTGAAAATTGTTGAAAGTAAAGAATCATTATAAAATTGTATAATATACAATAATAACAGAAAACATTAAATGTGGAAACATTCCCTAGTGGGATATTGATTCACCTAAAACACACAAAGTATAGTATACATGAAAAGGGAAAATAATAGGAACATTTAAAAGTTTGCTTAAAATCTTACTAGATTATTATTAAAAGGAATTACATAAAATGAAGCAAACTGTGTAATTATTGGTATAAAAGACAAATATTTAAATCAGATATCATTTTAACTAAAAACCAATATATTTTCATGTTCTTATCATCTCAAACTATTAAATAATAATTCTACACATAGTACTCTACTCCCTGGTGATTCTTTCACAGTGTTATAAGGCTGCTAAGTTTAAAACACACACACACACACACACACACACACACACACACACACACTCACAAGGTCTTTAGACTTTCCTGAATACTACAACAACAAACTATTTTTATTCAGACACTTTATATGGGAGAAAGCTATTTTTAGGATGAATCACATCCTGGTCTTCAAAAACAATGGGATAAAACTGGGTACTAAATACAGGGGCAATATTTCCACTGTGAAAGGAAATGTGTGTGTATGTGTGTGTGTGTGTGTGTGCATGCACATGCGCCTGCACACATCTCTCCAAAAAACTATCTATAATTGAATCCACTATATATTTTGTAATCCATTTTATCACATGAATACTGTGGTTTTAAACGATTCCAAATTATTCATTTTTACTTGCTTCTCCTGGGTTCTTCAACAAATAACATTACATTAGTTATTAATGTCTGCATTTTGTTTTTAAAGTAGAGTTATTATTGCCAAATAAAGGATTATTAGGTTTACCTTCTGTGTACCTAATTTGACCTCCTGAGTAACACTGAAATTTCCCTTCAAATCTTACAGAAATGTGTCCTTTACCAAAGGAAAATGGAATTCCTGTAAATCCAATGGTCTAGGACAGCTTGCAAACAGATGGGAGAGTCCTGCTGCTTTTGAACTTTTGCCACACAGAATTAGTATACACAGAAAAGCACTCTTCCATGGTCACTTGTTTGTGTTTTCTCTAAATGGAGGTGTTGGTGTCCGGATGCATATTCTAAATGATCTTTTTGCTTTTTAAAAAAATACAAAGAAGTCTTGCCAAATAAAAAGTCTAAAAATAATACACATTGTAGTGAATGGGTATCTGTTTCTAATGACAACATGACATCTATAATATTTACCTATTTTTTCCTAGTAACAGAAAAAATTAGAAATTACTATGAAAGTTTCATTTAAAATTATTTTGCAATGTTAAAAATATAGTTCTGAAATTAACAGAAAATATGAATACACTATGTGATGCTCTACAGAAAATTTAGGCATCAAGTATAAAAGATTTTCATTCCAGTTGGAAATGTTTTTTCTAATGTCTAGATATTAGAAGTGGAAATTGTAAGAAGTATTTTTAGAGTACATATATCCTTAATTCACCAACTAAATTGTAGTGCTATTATACTTGAACATTTCATGCTTAAACATACTTTTTATAAACGCACTGTTATTAAAATTAAATTCCTTTTTGAAACAACATACAGATTTTGGTTTTGTCATTTGAAAATCTTAATTACATGGCCATTATCCAGATAATTAGTAAAAGCACTGCAGACTTGGTTAAAATAAAATATTAGAAACAAATTTGTTATATACTACAATATTACTTTTTTCAAAGTCTCAGAACTTTGTTATAATAGCTAAAAAGAAAACAAAATTTCCTTAGAGAAACTAGTGAATCTAAAATATACTGTGATATGCTTTTAGAATATAGAGATGAAATTAGACAATGACCTTAGGAGGTTTCTTTTTGGTACTGAAGTGTTGAAAATAACGTTTCTTAAACAAAACTTTCAACCATGATATCGGTATATAAGCCTATTGTCCTCAATGAACAAAGGATTGGGTAAAGATGATCTTCAATAATCAATTCTCCTAATTGAGCAATGTTGATTCTTGATCTTTATACCAGTAAGATTTAGAAGTGCTGCTTTACTGGGCACAATACACCTTGATTAAATTTAAGACAGAAGAATGTAAACAAATATAATTAGAAAGCATGGAATGTGGGGCACCTGGGTGGCTCAGTTGGTTAAATGTCCAACTTCGGCTCAGGTCATGATCTCATGGTTCATGGGTTCAAGCCCCACGTCGGGCTTTGTGCTGACAGCTCAGAGCCTGGAGCCTGCTACAGATTCTTTGTCTCCCTCTCTCTCTCCCCCTCCCCTGCTTGTGCTTGCTCTCTCTCTCTCTCTCTCTCTCTCTCTCTCTCAAAGGTAAATAAACATTAAAAAAAAAGCATGGAAATGTGACTCAAATAATTAAGAAGGTAAATTGTGTACGGCCAAAGGAAACATGTGTTTATGAGGAAAAAGGAAATGATAATTTCATTTTGTAGGAGAAATTTTCTCTCCTGCCTAAAGGGCTTCAAAAAATGAGAAACAGAGGGACATTGGGGACGGGTAGGAAAGTGCTCATAATGTGTATTTTTTTAGAGTGGACTTCTGATTTTGCCCTTGTGCAAATGTGACTATGTGGCAGAAATTCTTCAGATTCTCTGCGTTGGCAATTTTCTGACAGGCTTGCAGGGTAGATGAGGTTTTGCGGCACCTACTTCCTCTAAGGATGAGGCCACAACTCAGAGAATCCTTCTGCCATTGCAACAGCAAAAGAATTGTGTTCGTTTTGGCTATAATGGTCACCCCAGTCACTACCATTCAAGTGCAAAATTGTACGCTTTGTTGGAGTACTAAAAATTTTTAATCTATGTTGGGGTAAGTACTATTTGTACATTTGTTTAATAAAAATTACTTGAGAGCCTATGATACTATCCTATCCCTATCCTTGAACAGTTCAAACTCATGTAAAATTGTTGCAGTTTCATCACATAGCAAAAAGGCAGTGGAACTAAGATGGCTAGGTTATGAATACATCATACTGAGCTTTGTTTAATTTTTTTAATGTTTATTTTTGAAAGAGAGAGAGAGAGAGAGAGAGAGAGAGAGAGAGAGGCAGAGTGGGAGCAGGTGAGGGGCAGAGAGAGGAGTCACAGGCTCCAGGCTCCGAACTGTCAGCACGGAGCCCGACATGGGGTTCGAACCACAAGATCATGACCTGAGCAAAAGCTGGATGCTTAACTGACTGAGCCACCCCGGCACCCCCATCATATTGACCTTTAAATGCCATGCTACAACCTTTGGCAATAAAAACAAAATGTCAAAAGATCTGAGTTCCAACAAGACAAATCTGATAGCCATGTAAAGTCTCATCCCGATTCTGAGCATAACAAAGTATCTTTAACTAGAAGGAATGCTATCTAAGACTTCAGAATCCATTCCCAACATCCTTTTAAAGCTATTGTGCATCTTTTGTGGACTTATTCTGTCTCTAATTCTGGCCTTCTGTGACTCTCATTTTGCTTCTGATTCTTAGACCCTGCTCTTGGCCTTTGCTCTCCTGGTTGAAACCTTACTGGCTCTGCCTCTTGTCCATATGACTTGTTCATGTTCATGTTGGCTTGGGTTATCTGAGAGAAGTAATGGCTATATTGCTGCCTGGTAGTTCCCTTCTTTGGGTGTTATTTCCTTCAGGTGATGCGTAGTTATACTGCAGAGAATTATTTCAAAGATTAAAATGTGATAAGGAGGGTAAAAACAATATTGTTTTCATACTTTTTATTTTATCTGTTTTATTGGCTACTGCCCCTGCTACAGAGACAGTCGATTAGTTTCTTGGGTCTACATTTCTCCACAGCTAACTGCTGCACCCACCCTCGCTGGTTCTTTGAGGTATACCCTTCCTCTCCTCTCAGGCCCTTTTATCAAGTTCAGGTTTCTGTCTGGGCTGCACTTTGCTGCCCTCTTCTGCTCTACAGTCATCATAGTTTTGATCTGGCAGAAACGAATCTCTCTAAAATTAACTCTGTTCAGGTTCTACTATTGCCACCTTTTATATTCCTGCCTACAGTAATAATTGCTATTTCTATTATACTTAGCAGGCTGAATATATACAATTATAGGGCAAAGCCCTGTAGTTGTCTACCTTTTAATTAATGGTAACAATAAAAGTTAACCTATTTCCATGATCATTTCAAATCTGTCCCAAATTCCAGAAGTGATCTATAATTTAATCAGGATTCAAGATAAAAGCATAAATAGATACATAATAATTATTATAAACATATTAAGTTTCTTATTTGGGGTTTGCACAAAAAAATCCTAAAATGCCATAGATATATTTGTCCATTCATCCACTCAACAGATATTTATGTTTATTACTATCCTGTAGAATGTATAATTTATTCTTTCATTTAACCAACAAAAAGCAAAATGACAAGAGAGTTAGGTGAAAAAACTGTAGAGGACAGTGAAGTAATTGTGCCTACAGAAGTCAGAATAAACTCCATCCTGAATACCTGCAGTGCATTATCAAGGAAGCATAGAAGATATAAAGACAGGATAAAAACATTTTAGGCAGAGACAATGGCAAATTCAAAGACACAAAGTCATGTCATTGAAAGAAATTACTTCTTCATGACTATTACATAAAAAATATTCTTAAAGACATGGGAAATAAGGCTAGAAAAAAAGGCATGAATCAGATCATGAAGGTATTTGAATTTTTAGTAAAAAGACCTTGATTCAAATCTGTAAGCAACTGAACAACAGGCATCCATTAAACCACGGTTAGTAGAGAAGTGATGTGATCAAAATAGCATGTGGGAGGGGCACCTGGGTGGCTCGGTCGGTTGGGCGTCCAACTTCTGCTCAGGTCATGATCTCACGGTTTGTGGGTTCGAGCCCCGCGTCAGGGTCTGTGCTGACAGCTTAGAGCCTGAAGCCTGCTTCAGATTCTGTGTCTCTCTCTCTCTGCCCCTTCCCTGTGTGCATTCTGTCTCTCTCTCAAAAATAAATAAGCATTAAAAAAAGTTTTAAAAAGCACATTGGAATTGTATGTCTGACTACTGTTTGACTCATCAGCTGAAGGAGAGGATGAAGGCAGTGGCAATTAGAATAGGGGTGCAAAAGGCAGAATGATACAGACTTAGGTTGAAGGTAACTTCAATCTTAAATGAACCAATAGATAACGTAAAATAAGACACCCAAATTGCACATTTGACCACAATGCAATAAAACTAGAAATTAATAGCAAAATAATGAACACTCAGATTCAGACCTCTTGGAGATGTTCGGTATCTACCCATCTCCATGCCATTTTGCAAATGTGGAAGACACCGAGAAAATTTCAAACATTTTAAAATCAGAGGATTTTTCTAAAATCTAATGTTGTTTTTTTTTATCTAATACCATGACAATCAAATTCTTCATATATTCCCCCATTGCATTCTGAGATTGAGGCTGTGTGTTCAGGTTTCCCTTGTGATCTGCTTTCCTTTTACTCTCTTACTACTCTTCCTCATATGTGACAGCCAAAGTGGATTTCATTCTCCCTGTAACATCACTACTCATGTTCTTAAAACTCTTCTAACTCCATTAATTGAATTTCTATCCATTTTTTTCTGAACTAGTTTCTACTTCTTTCTTAATCCTTTAGTTCTGCCTGTAAGTACTCTGTCTCTTGTCAGTATTTGCATACTCATTTGCTTATTCTCTAGAACATCTTTAAGCTGTATATATACTTTTTGTTTTTCTTTGGTTTCCTTTTGTGCTTGTCTGAAGCCTCTATCCTTGAAGTACACTTGAACACATAGTTCCATAACTTACTTTGTTTACCTCCTGAATTCCTAGCACAGGTCTCTGTCCAAACACAGTGTTCAGAAAATAATAACAAAGCGAGAGAGAAAAAGAAAAAAGAAATGGAAGGAGGCAACATTGCTAACTTTAAAATAATTTTGAATAAACATTGAATATGAAAGGATTGAGAAAATAAATGTCTTTGTTGGCAGGAACTTTTCATTGTTTTGCTAAGACCTCATTAGGCAACTATTTTCTGGCAGGTAAGATCCCATATATTATGTGATTGTGGCTAAGCAGAGTAAATGAAATTCAAGGTGAATTACGTAAGATCACCTTGGAAGCAGAAATCTAAAAGTATATGTGTCTCATGAACAGACCATTTATAACAGATTCCATGAGAGCTCAACTTGAAAATACGATGTTTCTGTTATGATGAAACACTATAGCACTACCTTTGTTGAATGAACACAGAAGCACATTCTCATATGAGAACAAGAAAGCCCTAGGGGTCCATCAAGTCAAACTGATGCACCATTCAGGCACTGTTTTCCTTATTCCCATGATATCTATCTCCTGCATTCTTGAACAGCACTAATCACAGAAGCTCATTTTGCTAAGACACGTCTTCCTCTCTCAGTCGTTACTTAAGATTATTACAGTATTTTATTAATTTTTTTCCAGAAAGCAATATCCAGTTTCTCATCAGTTCCTCATATGCACCTCTAAAACCAAGCCCATCTTAAAATAACTAAGTAACTAAGTTAATTAATTAAATAAAATAAAAAATAAAACCAAGCCCGTCTTTCAGATTGATAGGAATCGACTGAATTAGTCCAAGATTTTATTTACAAATGCTTTACTCTTTTAAGTCGCTAAAATATGACTTAAAATGCCCTTGGGTTTAGAGTTAATCCCATTATAACTGTGGTATATATTTTAACAGATAAGATATAACATACTATCTGGGAAATATTATAAAGCTTTTTATTCAGCTGATCTTTTATATGACACACCAAGTTGTAAAAGTCTGAACTTTTACTCAACAGAAGATATAAATGCATAATTCTTTTTTAAAAGGTGATTTAAACACACATGTTGAAAACTTAACATCCTCATTTATTGTCCCTAGGCACTAAGTATGGAATTTTAAAATTAGTATGTAAAACAATAAATGCATTCATTTTAGTTTCTTAAATATGTAAAAACTATAACTGGCAAGGGAATGATAAAAGCCAAACTAATTTGCCGCCTATGAGGAGAGAGAAAGGAAAAAAAATCAAGGGACTTTGAGTTACATGTTATATTTTAATTCTTAAAAATGAGACAGAGATCTAAAGCAAATATGGCCCAATGATTTGACCAGTGGAATATTTTGTATTAAAACCGCTCCTATTTATTGAAGTCTCACTAATACCATTAAGTCCTTTATACCTATTATTATAACAACTTACAGGAAAAATACCATATTCTTTCCATTTTATGGGATTAAAACTGAGGCTGATAAGTTTAGTAAGCTTTCCAAAATTACACAGCAAATAAAGGTTGAACTGGGTTTGAACCCATGCATTTTGTCTCTTGAGGCCATGTTTTTAATCACTGCCTTACATAATTTGTTTTACTTTGTTCTCTAACTTTTCTGTGTGCCTGAAGTAGTTCATATTTTCAAACAAATACAAAAACAGAAAAATCAGAATGTAAATGTCAGTTAAACTGAAAAATTCCATTTTTTAAAGTTTACGTGGAAGCTTTGGCAACTTATGTTATGGTGTGTGACTGTTTAGAAGATTAGTAACAGACATCTGTAATAAGTTATTCTCATAACATAAATTAAGCACTCTTTCACAGAAGTATATCTTTAAGAGACGAAGAGTAAGCCTGAGCATTTTCATAAGAAATGTCTGAATTCTGATTAACGTATTGATACAGCCATCTTTTGGACTCAGAGCCTTAGGATATTTCCCCCCCTATGCATCTGTTTTTAGAACAATGGTTTGGGATTTTCTAAAAGGTCGATTTAGGAGTGAGGAGTATGATATTTTGATATTCTAAATCCAGAAGGGATCAGAAGACTGGATATTCTGAAATATTTCAATGATGCCTAAATAGAAAATTGTTCAAATATACTTTTCCCTGTAGTACATGATTGGTTTAAATACTTGGAGCAAGTTACACAATCAATGGTCCAATACTTCCTACCCTCAGTTCTCCTGTTGTTCTCTGCCAAATTTCCTTTACTCTCCTATCCCACTAATTCCAGCCACTCCAGGACCTGTAAATGACCAATCTCTGTTTCGTCTGGTCAGCACTATTGCTATGCTCTTCTTGGACTCCCCTTCTCTGGGCTGACATCCAGAAAGGACCTCCAGGCAAAAAACAGACTATTCCTGGGATTATCTCATTTATTTCCTTCATCTTTAGTATTATAGTTTTGTAATATTTTTGTTGAAAATCTGAAAACAGTTACATCACATGTTTACTCCAGCTTTTTAATTATTTATCACGGGTGGCCACTTGAGCCAGCAATTTACTTTTAGATTTGTGGCGATCAGAAAAGACTCATTCTTGATATACATTCACTCTGTGTATATGTATATGTAACAATTATTAAGATTTAGGGAATGATTAGTAGTTTACAGTTTCACAACTACTGTCCATCTTGACATATATTTCTAGTAGTTTTATGCTTTCCTTTCTGTTATGGATGAAGATGCATAGCGCAAAGTAGTTAGTACAAGTAGCACTTGCCCAAGACCACCCAGACAGGATTGGAACCTAAGTATTTTAATACTAATTTCTGTGTTCATTCCAAAATGGTGCAATGTCTCCATAGATAATGGATAGAAAAAATGGGCCCAGGCTATTAGGGAACATATTACTGTCCACTCAAGCATTGGTAAGCTTAGGCTTCAGTGTATACACTCCTATTCCATCATCATGCTTTAATTCTGACAGACTAAGCTACAGAAGCCATCTGGAAAGAAGAAAAGAACTTTCCCCACCCATCACTTCCTCCCACTGACTTTAATATGACCCATGAATACCGTTAACAAATGCCAGCTGTCTTGACTCCATACAGCATTCAATTCCTATTTGTTTGCCTTAGCTTCTTGCAGCTATTTCGGGATGGAATTCATCACTGAATTCATCATTGACATTCTGAAATATTGAACTACAATAATTACTTAGGTTGACTTTATTTTGATCTGTTCAGTGCCACTGTATTTTTTTTACTTGCAAAGGGTTACAACTCCAACCATCATCATCATCATCATTAACAATGAAAGTTTAAGAAAACATTTCAGATATGATATATTGTTTAAAATATACTGTAGAATAAATGAAGAAATAGGTGGAGATTAAGAGGTACAAACTTCCAATTATAAAATAAGCTGCAGAAATGAAAAGTACAACATATGGAATATAGTCAATAATATTATAATAACGCTGTATGGTGAAAAACATATATACATAAACATATAAGAGCTGTAAGAGAAGTCATAAGAGAATCACTGAATAATGACAATTTATATTTTCTCTGAGAGTTTTATGTACTAGATTAGGAAAGGAAATTTTTGTCCCCTTGGTGTATATTTGCAATGTTTTTCAAACTGTTTAGAATAGCTTCTTTGTCTGTAAAATGAGGGGGTTGGTTCCTTGAAGCCTTTCTGTTCCTTCATAACTTATAATTCCATAGAGAGATATACTTCTAGTGAAAGCAGCATGCAGGCATCAATGCACCTCTCACCTGCCCTTCGGTCTTTCCTCAGTGAACACAAAGAGTCTGAGACTGACTTAAAAAAATCTGAATTGAGATCTCCTCTTCTCAGTTAGGTACCCTTTTGCCCTTGGGAAAATTGTTAAATATATATGAAAACACTATAGAGATTATATATATATCAGTTCCTTCACTGGGAAAATGAAAATACTTTGCAAACTGTGAAGTATTACACAAATGTGAAGAAGTCAATGTGATAATAATTAAGCTCAATAAAAGAGAAATAAATCCCTTCAGCTAGACTACCCATAGGTGTGTCTTAGCAAAATAAGTTTCCATTATTAATACCGCCCAAAAATGTAGGCGGTAGACTCATGGAAATAAGGGAAAATATTGCATACCAACAAGACTGTATTGATTTGTCTAGTAGATCATATTTAGAACAGCATCTCCAACTTGATCAATTTTATAATAATTAAATGTCATTTTTCAAGACTTGCCCAACTTTTGCATGTATTTATTTTGCAAGTAATTATTTTGCATGCTAAATAATTGAGTAAAATTGAAATGTGATTGTAATACTTATGAATCTTTCGAGTTTTCAAAGATCGCATTGATTTCTGCAGTTCCACCATAGAGAGAGTATTGTTTTGGCTTATTATTCAGGTAGGAGGTTCATTTCAGAGCTTTTTACGTGATCTTTTTTTATAGTAGTTCTTATTCCACAAATCTGGAAGCCATGTGGGTATTTTGCCAGTTTCTAAATATGTGTCTTCCAACAACTTGTCACAGATAGGGAGAACAGCCATAGGTTGTATCTGCTGACCTACTAGATCCATTATGATATGGACTTGGTTCCAATCAACATTTACAACTTGTCATCATTAATTCCCCTCCTCTGATCAGTGGACTATAATAATGGCTCAGATTTCCAGTGATTAAAGACAATTCAAAGCTATTGTTTTAGTAATCCCATAAATATCTGAATATTTCCATTTCCCAATGAATGCACAGTAATTCCGAAAAATAGCTATTGGTCCCTTTGGAAAAAGCATGAAGGAAGATTAACAGTACCTAATTGTGGTAATTTCTCATATCCCTTTTCAAGGTGCCTGGCTTTACCTTCATTTAAGAGGTTCTGGGCCTTTGTTTGTCAAATGTATACAAAGTGGGTAAGTTCTTGAAACTGCACCATGCCTATTTTGATGATGTATAACAGGTCTAGAGTTAGTTGTGTTATGTGGGGTTTTTTTAATATAGATATTTTAGAAGGCTTCCCATCTATTTCAGTCACAGAAACTGAACAATTAGTGCTAAAGGAAAAATCATTCTGACACTCTGATTGCCACCTGTCCCCTATAGCAATGATGCCCACCTTAACTCTTGTCCATTAAGCACAACTTAGTCTTTGCCATTTCCAGAATTTCCATTAAAATCAGGAAATACATTTTTTGACTCAATCTTGCATCATCATCCTCAAATTTCAAGAACAAGTAATACAAAGATTTTTAAGATTTTTTAATGCATTGCTAAAGGGAAAGTCCTCTGGGCCTCTTGGTGGATGGAAGGGAAAGTCACACATGATAAATTCACTTTAATATTCTTATAGCCATAAACCTTTGGGCTCTTTAATATAATTTTAAAGAAGTATATAGAAGGAATATTCTTGGATCTAAACTTCATTGAATATGAGTTAAAGTTTCATCAGTCAACAGAGCAAAGTATTAGATCCAATCCTAGTTGCTGCTCAAGATAACAAATTGATCCAAGGATCTCTGGTAAGTGCACTAATATTGACAAACTTGACTTACATGTTATGTTTTACTCTCTTTCATCTAATATCCTTAGAAAAATTCCCATTGCAGAAATTAGTGCCATTATCCTGTATATAAACTACTTTTTCCTGGGTTATACTTTAAAATAAAAACTGGCAATACTGTGAATTCAACTCACTTTGTAATTTTTCACCCACAGAATCAAAGTTTTGGGTCTTACTTTTATCTTCAGCAGGCTTGCAGCTATTAGAGTAAAATAATTAAACTTAGAGCAATACTAGAAGTACTCTGGTTGTCAACAATGATGTGAATTAATTAAAATATTCAGCTTGACATTTTTTTAAATATTTTTTAATCTTTATTTATTTTTGAGAAAGAGACAGACACAGTGTGAGCATGGGAGAAACACAGAGAGAGGGAGACACAGAATCCAAAGCAGACTCCAGGCTCTGAGCTGTCAGCACAGAGCCCGATGCAGGGCTCAAGCTCACGAATGGCAAAAATGACCTGAGCCGAAGTCAGACGCTTGACCAACTGAGCCACTCAGGCACCCCAACATTTTATTTATATAATCTCTCCAGTTAAGTCAAAGGCCCTTTTTACTCAATTATTATTAAGTGTAACAGACCCTTGATTTCCCAAAATTTTGTCTTTGATATACACTTCATACAAGACAACTGCAGAAAGTAAGTTGAATGACTATCTTCCCACTGCATAATTTTGACTACCAGCCCGGAGTTTTCCACTAGCAATGAGTTTTCCACTGCATTTCAATATAAGTAGATCAAATCACAAATCCCAGATGCTTATTTTTGTGGATATGTTTCCTCATCCCATTCCTGATATCAAGAAACCTATCAGTCAGTGTTCAGTCAGGGGAAAAATAATTCTGGAAATTTAGCTGATGGTAATTATTTAGGTAGTGAAATTCATTATAAAGTTTTCAGTAGTGCTGGAAGACCAAGTGGTATAGTGGTATTGGAAAAGCAAAGGGGAGAAAAGGGCTTTCTGAAAAAATCAAGAGGCAGTCATCGAGTCTGAGGCTAAGTTGCTGCAGAGCTGCTATTTTCCATATTTCTCCTGGAAGAACATTAGAGCTTTCCATCTTATAAACAAATGAAAGGAAATGGCTCTTCTTGCCTCCTTCCCATCTTTCATCAGCCACCTACTAGTGTAACATAACAGGAAGGTTGGGAGTATTTAATTAGTTTTCAGTCTTCTAGCTCCCATGACAAAGAGTATAAATGGAAAGTGACAAGAGATGCTATTCACTACATGGAGTAAGTTTTAGATCCTTAGTTTGAATTCCATCAAAATTTCCATTCTGTCAAAATCACTATTTCTATATAGTCTCACTAATGTCATGTTCAGAGACTACTATCTAGGTACTAGTACTACCTATGCATATTTAAGGCTCAAAGATGTTTAGCAGTCATGAGTTAGAAGTCATACTCTCAGGTGTAATTGCAGCTAATATTCATGGTAAAAGAGAACTGATGGAACCTAGTTGGTAATCTGATAATAATGGAAGATCCATTTCTGCATGACTTTGGAGCTCTTTGTAGAGCTGTTAAGCCCTTGCTAGGGGAAGAAAGACTCACCTTAAAATATACATATCTTTAGTATATAGATGTATTCCCAACAATGGCTGCTGTCCACAAAACTAAAGAAGTAATATATAGTAGAAGTCTAGATCATGAGGTTGGGACCAGCATCTTATAGTAATGTGAATTGATAAAAGACAGAAGATTGGATGCCCCAAAATTGGTTTGCATTAGATGGTTTCTTGCTTGTTGTTGTTGTTTTTGTTGTTATATTTAGATATGACTGAGGAAATGGTATTTTTCTCTGTTAGGAAATAAGGCCCTGAAACTAATGTAAAAAAAGTAGATGATAGAAAAGGATAGCTAAAATTAATCAATACACAGGCATTTAAATTCTGCCAAATGGAAAGATCTTGGGAGGAAATAATGTTTCTTCTCATTAGATTTTACTGTGAATCCCTAGGTTTGGGATATTCCTATGGAAGCCGCATGAAAATGAGACAGCTTGTGGCTTCCATAACAAAATAATCAGCTTTCTGAATGGAGATTTCTCCTAATGTCATTTAAGCCCAAATGTTATAACTTTTGGACAATTGGCATGGACTGACTGGTATCCCAAAAAGGCAGAAACCAAGAAGCTTTTCATTTTTGTTTTGTTTTTGTCTTACATGTTCTCTGCGCATCCTGTTCATTCCAAATTGCTCTGAGCCTTAACTGTGGCCTATGACTGATTAAAGCAAGAAGAGATCCAAATTTAATGGTTGCTGGGCTCTGGGTATATTATTTCTTGAAATAATGGAAATAAAGCTTAGATAGTACATTTTTTATATTATCTCTGGTGATTTTTAAGTTTATTGAGTGTGGGGCTATTTTTATTAAAACTGATTATTCTTGAAATTTTGAAAAAGTGGAACACATAAGAAATCAGATTGAATAAATCAAATCTGGATCTGCTGAGATGTCTACACCCATTCCAGTGAATGTGGGGGCACACTACAAATGCTGTACAAGGGATTCAGACCACCCAGAAATCTAAGTGAAAATCCTTCTGAGATGAACAAACTTAAGACAATAAGAAAGAGGAGAGCAATGGACGTTAGTTACTTTGGAACTTTATCCAGAAATGAAAAGTTTCATTTTGAGAACTTAATATCTCTGTGTGATATTTGGGATTTTTCCCATCTTTTCTATTAAGTTTAGAGTGGTAAAAAGAAGTGATTATAGGTTTTCCAGTTGGGACATAATAACGATTTACTTCTGCAAGTGCTTAGAAATGGAGGTTATTGGCACTGGTTTAGCTAAAAATAAAGTGATAATTTGTTTCCCATTCACTATTATTCTTTTGGCTGCCCTCATTTAGGAAATGTTATCAGGAGAGAGAAGACTGGCAAAGCAGGATTCCAGCATGTAAAACACTCTCAAATTCCACCAAGCTGCACACATATCAAACAGCTAACTGTAAGGGATGCTGCTAAGAATTCAGAGTGATGGAGTTTTGGGGTGATGGTGGGGTTTGGAGCCGGAGGCCAAAAAAGAATTCTTGAAGACATCTTTGGTGCAAAAGGTGATTTTATTAAAGTACAGGGACAGGACCTGTGGGCAGAAAGAGTGGCACTGGGGTTGTGACAGGTAACTAATTATATACTCCCAGGCTGGGATGGGGTTATGGACAGCATAAGTCTCCAAGGAATTTTGGAATCAAGGTTTCCAGGACATTGAGGGGCTAGCTGTTGTTAGAAAAATGCCATTTATTACCGTTTAGTAAAACTTCAGTTATGAGACCCTTCGGATGTATATCACGGGGCCATAAGCTTGGAGTATGACTCCTAGTATATATCTTGGGGGAGTTGAGATAAAGGAAGTTTCCAAAGGAATTGTTATATGTTAAAGTAGACTTACAGGATCCTGAGGAGTCACGATAATGGTAAGCCAAGATTCCCTTTTGCCCCTAGCAAAGTGTCATCATGGAGGCAGCTGAGCTCCTAGAAGGAGGTCACTCTGCCTGTTTCAAGGACTTGTCAATGGGCTGTAGCCAGTAAGGGAATTTAAACTTTTCATTTGCCTTAGTTTCCCACATCACTGTGCCAAGCACTTAAACCCCAGGAAATTGAGTCTAAGGTTTCTGGAGATTAGGCTATAGATAAGATTACCTTTTTCTTGCACTTTACTAAGTTATCCATAAACTGAAGGAGACTCCTGTCCTGCATGACTGTGATTTCTATCAGTCAACCATCTGCTTTCTTTGCTTTCCCCTGTTCTTGGGCAGCCAGGAGTGTCCAAGGAATATCAAACATATCCCACCTGGGGGTGAGGGGGTGGCTGCTCTTAGTCTGTACTTTGCCCTCAGCTTGCCCCATGCTCCCTCATCAAGAGGATGTAAGTTAAAGGTAAAGCATGTTAAACCTTCAGAAACAGGCACCAACAGAAAAGTGGTAGTAAAAGCCAAATTTAAGAGGGAAACAAGTGACTGTAGACTAGTAAGGGACTTAGTTAAGAATAAAAGGTTTAATAAACTAAGTTTAGGCTTTAGTTCAATAAAAATTAAGAATAAAAGTTATTATTCATGAATAATACAAGAATGGTATTTTTAGAAAGCATAAAAGAACAAACAATGTTTTTGCAGGATGAGAACCCTCAAAGATGCTTTTAGTCTTAGATAGCTAGAGAGTGAGAAGTTGAGGCCACTGCTAAGAAGATAACTGGTCTAATGAATTTGGAAGAAAGTGGGATTAGAGAAGTTAAAACATTAATTAAAATTAAAAAATTAGCATTTTTTTTAAGTCAGATGAAGATAAAAATTAAAAAAACACAGGGAAATGTTTAAGGAGAAAACAGGCAGTTCCTTTAACAGGAAATTAAATACCTAGTGCATAAGAGAGTTTCAACTTATAGATGTGTTGACATGACCAAGACTTACAAATCAAATTTATTTTATAAATATTATCATATTTATTCTATCCTTATTTACATGGAATGTTGGAATGGAAAAGGTTTGGATCATGTCTACTGATCTAATTGGTTTTGAGAAGCAAAGCATTAATTCGTACTTAATTCTTATAATTTCTGCTTGGATGCTATACCTACCACAGGAAAGGTTAACAAAGGCAAAAGATATTTGGAGCCAGAGTTTTCATATTATCTTTCAGACTAAATAAATTCCAGTATCCCTTTCTGTAATAGGAACAAATTGATTAAAGATGGTAATAAAGTCAAATCGAACTCATCTCGTAAACAAATGGCACTGCATTATTCTCAATAGTCATGTTTTCCAAATTTTCTATGCTTTGAAACAGCTTTGTGCAACATTTATTTTCTCCATGTACAAGCAATATGATTGTGTTTATGGTTTACAAAAAGCTAATTTATTTCAAGGAGAAGATGCACTTGCGATAACTCAGAGCCTTATGGAATAAAAATTTATTTCTGTATAGTATTTAATTACAATAGGTTCTCACAATTCAAACTTAGTTACATTACTGTGAGGTGGGCACCATTATGTTTACAGGTTAAGGAAATTAAAACTCAAAAGTTAAAAGTGACTGGTGTTAAGATTATGCACCTAATAAAGTATGACTGGGGACTTGAAACTGATTTTATGATCCAAATTCAGTATTAATTCTACCCCAACATATGTTTGGAACCACTCAGTACAGAAAAATAGTTGACTCTCTACTTTAATCTCAATCTCTGATCCAATTTTCATGGTGATAATAAAACTAAATAGGAACACCTCTTTTTCTAACTGAGCACATTTGAAAAATGTGGTTGCTCTTTCAGAAGTAAGAGTAATTATCTGAGACTTGAGGGATGAGTCTAGCTAGTCTCTCCATTTGATAAAAATCTTCTAGAATAATTTCCTGCCTCACATCATTTTGAATTTTATCTATCATCATTTACTTGATTTTAAGTCATAAATTAAAATGCTATCTAATGACACATGCTAACTTTACAAGCTAACACATTTTTTGGAGGATAGAAAAGTATCCTGTATTTTTTTGGTAAATTGCATACAGAATTGTCAGGACTTCATCTTGAAAGGAAAGAAAAGAAATTCACTGTACCCAGGAATAATTTTTAGATGGAATGTATTACTTTTATTTTGGATGAAGAATAAGTAAATAAATATTTTTTTTATTATAGGCATGTGAAGAAAACAACAGAAATTACTCATAAAATATTAGATAATGTCACCAGTATGGTACAATTTCAAGAACTACCAATGACTCATTGGGAAAATGAGTTTTTTTTAAGAACAGCAATTGATATTTGCATTCATTAGCCAAAACCCTCTACTTAACTAGGAACTGATGATGGAGACATTTATTTTTCTAAAGTACTTTGAAATACTGTTTCATAGCTACAAATATGAAAAACAATATTACTATTAACACTGACATTGCAAATGTAAGGTCAGCAATACTTTATGTATGAAAGACAGTATTTCCTAGATTTAAAGCTATTCCCAGAGGAGGCCTTTAAAGCCTAAAATCACAAGATATGCCCCACTTTGGAACAGATTTCATATTATACTTTTCTCTAAAAAAGAATACTTCCTGCATAAATTTTTCTAATTGCTTCAAGATTTGGTGGTAATAATGTATTTTCTAAAGACAAAAATTAAGACTACTGAAAGATAATAATTCCAACATGGCAGGACCCTTCTGTAAGGTGCTCTTCTCTAATAAAGGAAAAATATTAGCACTAAAAACTAAGGAAAGGGGAAGAATTTGTTAAACAGTTTTCCTTTTAAAAGAAAACTGCAGTTCATCTTTAATTAATTTTTTATCACTCATATTAGACCCAAGATACTACATTTTCCAATTTTTAAAGTTGTACATTCTTCCCTGTAGAATCATAAAAAATGTTAGGTACTCTGTAATCTTCTAGAGTGCTAAGGCTTCTCTAAGTGGCCTTCTTTTGCACCACACTTAAAGGCCGGAAGCTGTAAACTGGTGCATTATCCTATCAATGATAACAGTTTCTGAAAACCAGTTTCTGATAAACTGATAGTGTTCTGAAAACCACCCCATTTTTGTTACCTTTTGTTGTGTAATAAAACTTTATCTTTTCACTGTTATATATCTTTAGGAACCAGAATGTTACCTTATATATATAAAAAATAAGCAATTTATCTTCTATAATACTCTAAGTCTTTTTCCTTCCGCTCAGCATGACTTTCCATGTTTAGGGATAAAACAAGGATTCAAACAGATGAGTTTCCACAACTAGTCACCACCTTTTCTTTGCAAACCTGAAATGCAATGTCTTGTTCCTCATATAAACACTAGATATTAATAATGTACTTGAGCTATTTTCCATTTGAATTGACTGTTATATGGTAAAATGAAACAAATGCATTTTTTCTAACTTTTTCACTACTGAACTGCTTTCTACTGTAGGAGTATATTTTACATTATTATGTGGGATATACCTCTATCTATCTGACATAAAATATTTTAATACAATTTGCAACTTTTTCATCTGAGATGCACTCTAATGGTTTCCAATCTTTTTAAAAAATTTAAAAGGACATTTGAACACTAAAGTAATTTTAGAATCCATTAAAGAATAACATCTCTATCAGAGCTTGATTCTTCCTGATGTTCATGTGATCAATAATGTTCATGTGATCAATAATGCTGAGTTTAAACATTTCAAATACCATATTTTTTTGCAAAGTTTCTAAATTTTTGTATTGTCCCTATTTCTATTGCCATCCCAAACTTAATTTGGAGATACAAATACAGGAGATTATTTTTATCATCAAAATGTTCTCATTTTCATGGAGGGTTGGTACCAGGTACTGCTTGCTTTATTTGTAATTTTTCCTGGGAAGACAGAAGAAGCACAGTGCTCTGTTTCTTAAAACCTTCCCAAAATACAGCAATAGATTTTCACATAGCAGCCTGGATAGTCTGTTTCCTTGAGATGGAATCTGAGTAAGGACGGTGCTGGTGGGTGCCTTATCCCAACCAGTGGGTCACTCTACTCCTGCATCCCTGTGTTGTTGCATTATTTGCAAAATAAAAGAGACCAGATTAGGTTCCTTTGACTCTCTGCTATTTGAAAAAAAAAATTTTAAGTAACAAAATAAATTCAAAAATTACCAAACTTAATCTGTATCAACTATATTATACATATGAAATAGTTATTAAAACTTTATACTATGGGGCACCTGGATGGCTCAGTCGGTTAAAAGTCCAACTCTTTGACTCAGCTCAGGTCATTTCTCATGGTTCTTTTGTTGGAACCAGCATCTGACTCTGTGCTGAGGATGCAGAGCCTGCTTTACTCTTTCTCTCAAAATAAATATGTAAACAAAAAAAATCTTACACAATGGGAACAACTGAATATGAATGATTTTTATGACTCTTGACTACCTGATAGTCTTAGAAACTAATAATCACAAAATTCATAGGAGTAGAAATAACTGCACTGTGTATAGCATTCAAGTGGATACGATTACCTGAACAATATTACTTACTACATGATATTGTTTGGTCAATGAAAAATATATATTTAGGAGTTCTATTGGAAGTATGATTTTAAAATTCATCAGACATTTTCAGAAAACAAATTATCAGTTAAAATTATACTTAGTTTAATTTGATTACCAAGCATTTCTATATGTAAATGCCTAATTATGCTACCAAAAACAGATCTATTTTGAGCTTTTTTTTTATATAGAATACAGATTTTTACAGTTCAAGCTGGATGTGGGATTGAACTCAGGAACCATGAGATCACAACCTGAGTCAAAATCAAGAGTTGGGTTGCTTAACCAACTGAGCCACCCAGGCACCCCTATATAAGATACAGCTTATGTAAGTATATTGCTAGGAACAATATGTGAAACATTAAAATCGGTAAAAATAATCTGAAAACTAATTTAGAAATGATTCTATTTTTAAAATCATTTTTAAAATGTTAAAACTTATTCCTTCTTGTTGAACTGCTAAAACTTAAGACAATTTGTACAGACTACACCTAGAAAAAAATCCAGGTAGATGAATTACATAGGTTCTTTCTGCCCTTACCTGCTGGTTGAAGAAGCAAAGAGTGACTTTTCAAATTGCATGCATATCAAAAACACTAATCTGTGACACTCTTCTTCCCAAGAATTCTGTTTCTAGGAATGTATCTTTAGAAATATGAAGAGATGTCTACTATATAGACATATGTATATATACACACATATATATACATACATATACACACATATATCTGTATACGTATATATATACAGATATATGTGTGTGTATATATATGTGTATATATATGTGTGTGTGTGTATATATATGCAGTATTTATTGTACTATATAACATATAGACACATATATATGTCTATATGTTACTATATGGACATATATATATATATACATGTATATACATATGCAGTATTTGTTATAGCATTGTTCATAAGAAAAGTTACCACAGCTCAGCAATGACTTTCACTCTTTTAGAGTGGTAGTAACCTCTTTTCTAGATACATAACCATTAGTTAGTAAAACAGGCGGTTTATTGATTGAGTATGAACTAATTATGTAATTAGAATTTTCAAATGACATTTTGAAACTGAGACTGTTTTAGTTTAGTTTAGTTTAGTTCTTTCCAAAGCTCAAAATCAAATCTCATTCATCTCTAAAAATTCTATCTAGAAACTGGCCAAATTAAATTAGAACAGTTTGTTCCAATTTTATTCATTTATTCAACAAATATTCGTTGAGAATTTATTACCACATGAGTACCATGCTAAATGTTGAAGATAAATAAGTAAGTTAGAGTACTATGCTTTAGAGAAACAAGAATCTTGTGAAGGATTACAATGGAAGTGAGGAGAAGGCTAGGGAAATTTTTTGTCTTTAATTGCTTTCTATAGGCACATACATCATTTGACTTTGGAATATAGGCACTCTTAGAATGCAAGTACTTTCAAAGAGTATATACACTATTAAGAAATGTCTTTTTTTGTACAAAAAACAAACCTTGTACTATGTCCTCTGAGATATGCTGTGCTAAAATCTTTGCCTACTCTCAAAAACAAACATCCATACTGTTCTAGGAAGACTATGTATTCAAAATAA
Organism: Felis catus; assembly: GCF_018350175.1. Lineage (NCBI taxonomy): Eukaryota > Metazoa > Chordata > Mammalia > Carnivora > Felidae > Felis > Felis catus. Next base: position 174,421,814 of record NC_058375.1, on the reverse strand, counting down.
AATATAAAACAGCTGAATCTTCTGTAACAGTAAAAACTGTACCAGTTAACTTTCTTCATGATTTGCAACTGGCATTGACCTTTTTCACATAATTATTTCTGTACTTTTTATTTTACAATGTTTATACTATTATGAAATCTGTCTATTGGCAGGCATATATATACATATATGTATATACGTATATGCATATATACATATACATATACACATATATGTACATATGTACATATGTACATATATACATATATATGTATATATACATATATATACATATATGTCACAAAATAAGTCTTGCCTATTACACACAAAGAATATTTCTGTCTGACATTGAAATTAAATTCTCATTTTTTCTCAAGCTTTACTAGGGAATTGTGTCTCCCCCCCCCCCCCCTTTAACTTCTTGAACTTATAGTGTAACTTGAACCATTAATTTACTGAAGTGTATATTTAAAATCAGGAAAAAACAGGTCTATTAAATTCTTGCCAATGTTATCAGAAATGTCATCACTGAAATTGCCGGAAAGAAAGGTCTAATGATATAACCCCTACTCACAATTTCCACTCACACACTCTAGAAACACTTTTTCTCCCCTCTCCACCAATATATACCCCTCCCAACATTTAAAGAGAAAGAGAAAAAGAGAGAGAGAAAGAGGGATAGAGAGGATGCTTTCAGTTGAAAAAGTGTAACGTAGCTAGCTACTACAGGAACCAGGACTGAGCCCGTCTCTATCACAAGGAAACGAATGTGAGAAAAAGATAAGAAAATTCAATGAGAAAGCAATAAAAAGAGCCATAGAAAATAGTCTAAGCAACTGAATAGAACAAGAAAAACATACACTTAGTAAGAGGAAGCAGGCCTGGCTCTTGCAAGATGATTAATGACAATTACAGGCCACCTAGGTTTCTGAACTTGGAAATGATGCTTCATAGAATAAAACTTAAAACAGAAGTATCCATTATGAACAAGTCCTCTCCCTCTCAAATTTTTTTTCACTGTACTATCTACAATACTAATTTCATCATAAACATTGCCTCTAAATCTGTACCTCATTAGAAAGTGCTGCCCACAACCCTCGCCCTAAGTGAACCACAGAGCATTACAGTTTTCCCTGCAACTCCCCGCCTCACTGCCACCAAGAGAGGATAGTCAGACGCTGACATTCCACAAACACAGGGCGGGGGAAATTGCCTCAGCTACAGATGCCTGCTCTCTAATATACATTCAGTCAGTCTACCTCATGGCTGAGTTGTCCTCATTGCTTTACCCCTCTGTGCTCAAATACTATCCCTCCTATGTCATCAGGCATCTTGCTCTATATACTTAACCCCTCCCCTGCTAATTATTTATTTTCTTAGGGCTTTAACAAAGGCCTGTACACCAGCAATTTTATAGCTTCCTTAGCAGTCCAGAAATCTTTTCAGAGTCTCTTCTTTTTCATTATTTTTCCTTTTTTTGTTGTTCTTGTTGACTGTCTCTATTGCTTTAAAGTCCATCACCTATTTTCCATTAAAAAATTTTTAAAAGCTCCCTCAGTTTTATGGTTTCCTATAATCACTTCTCCAATTGTTTCCTTCCCTCATAGTTAAGCTTCTTGAGTTTTCTATATTGTCTGTATTTCCTTTTTCCTACTCATATCAGTCTGATTTCTTCCTCTATCAAAGACATTACTTTCACTCAAATTGCCCGTGACCACCTGGATTCAAAATGTAATGATGCATTAAATCTCTTCTGTCCTTTCACTTCACACTGTTTTTGATACCACTGAACACTAGTACGTGGAGCCCACCAGCCCTTGGCTCCCAACAACTGGTCTCTACTATGTCTTCCTGTTTTATTGCTAGATAGATCTCTTTTGTTTTTCCCAGAACTCCTTAAAGACTCCTATTTCCCTCTCCTATCTTTAGCCCTCTTCTGCTAATTACTCCCCCCCCCCCACCCCCCGGCCTTAACAAAGACCTGTGTACTAACAATTTTATATCTTTTTCAGGACCTCAGAAATCTCCGAAATTTAGATCCATATTTCCAACTTCCTGCCGGACTTTAAGACTTGGAAGTCACGTAGGTACTTAAAATCAGCATGGCCAACACTGAACTTATCATCTCCACACCTGCTTCTCTTTCTCTTCTCACCATTTTAGGTAATTACATCATCTAATCATCTAAGTTGGGAATGACCCTCAGTACTCTCTCTACCAAATCCTCCCTTCAATGTTTTATTATTAAGCCTTGGATATTCTATCTTCTAATTATCTCTCAAACTGGACACTTCCTCTCTTTCATTGTACAAGCCTCATTATTTCTCAATGGTACCTCTGCTACCAGCCTAACTGATTTTATCTGTCAATGTACTGTTAATGTTTTAAAAAACACTTGATGTTGAAGATGAAATGATATGAGCTTTTGTGTAAAATCCTCCTAGGAGTCCTTAAAAACTATGAGCCAGCAATTCATTTAATACTTTTGAGATTCTTTGTTGTTACATCTTTAATAGATAAGAAGTATCTTCCTTTCAAGGTTCAATTGTCATGCCTGTAAGTGCCTATTCCTTGGTAAGCACTCAGTGTTGTTTCCTGCTATTATTATGACTCACCTAAGTTTTAAGCCCATTCACAGACTTCCCAAAACCATAATGATAAAATTGGAAATTTAAAAATTACTCTCAGGGTCATTATAATCTAACTCCATTAACTTCTTTAGTCTCATCTTCCTGCACTCTCTGATAGAAGCCCTAATTTCAGTCAGGTGTTTTTTCTTCTCCTTCTTCTTAAACAGTTAATTAATTACTTGAAGACCTAATAAAAATTCACTTCAAAAATGAGCCATTCTAGGATGGCTGATGGAAAGGGTATGCAAGGAGAGACTGCAAAAGGTCAAGAGAATTTCACAGAATATTGAAAAGTTATATTTCTTAACTGGGGTGGAAGTTACACAGCTACATATAGTTGTCAGAAGTCATCAACCTGTAGAGTTAATGTGTCCATTTTATTGTACATAAATTATGTCTCAGTAAATTGATTAAAAATGATTTCATATGGAAACACTCAGTAACTCCTCTCTCCCCAGGCTGAGATATGTGACCATATGTGAACTTCCACAGTAAATATGTAGTACTCTTTTCATAGCACTTATTCCAATGTCTTCTCCAGCACTAAATATATTATGAACCCCCTGTAAACTCTAGGATACTAATTTTTATATCTATATCTCCAACATCTAGTATAAGGGCCCCAAACACAGGAGGGCTATAAAGAATATTTATGTAATTAGTTAATGAGCTAATTACACATTGAGATGATAATTTCAGATTGGAATTTCATAATATTGTTGAGTTATATGATTAAACAGTTCCAATTTTAATGAGTGGTTAGAAGAACATGTAATACTGCATTTATGTCTAATTTATACAGTCAAAGGTTAGAATATGACACACAATTGCTAATAATAGCCATGTAACTTGATCATAAGATTAATGATGTTTATATCAATGCACTGGCATGAAATCTTAAAGTCAGAGTGCATACTGCATACAGGACTTATTTTCATTTTGTGGGAAACCAATAAAGATGAGTTAATAACTGTCATCTATTTATTAAAAGAATCTCTGTGAGGACTGAGTATGAAGAATATCTCGAAATGGAAAACTATGATAAGAAAATGGGAACACTACCATTAACAGCATTGCCACTTCTAAACATACCAGCAACGACATGGACTAGAAGGAACCATTATCCCCACTGAACAGAGGTACTTAATAAGGGTCACTGTTGACATAGTCTAGGATACAGAATACCAAGGAGTATGGCCCTATAATAAATACATGTCCATCAGCAGGCAAGGTCCCTGAAGATTATACATGGGATGAGGGAATCATCCTATAAAATGTAGACTAGGAGGTCAAACGACATGACTTTTAGGGAATTATCAGCAGTCAGGATCATTAATAATTTACTTTGATAACCCTACTCACATAAAGTATTCTTATTCTTGGACTAGGAAGAGATACAAAGTGCAATATATTTTAATTAAATTGATAGTTTATGTACATTACATATGAATTGAACTGCCAAATAAGAAAACACCAATGAAAAAAATGATGCATAATACCGAAGCACAGCTCCTTGGTGTTAGACAAAACAGAATCCTTTTTTTTTTTTCCATACAACACCCAGTGCTCATCCCAACAGGTGCCCTCCTCAATGCCCATCATCCGCTTTCCCCTCCTTCCCACTCCCCATCAACCCTCAGTTTATTTTCAGTTTCTAAGAGTCTCTTATGGTTTGGCTCCCTCCCTCTCTACCCTTTTTTTTTCCCTTCCTCTCCCCCATGGTCTTCTGTCAAGTTTCTCAGGATCCACATAAGGGTGAAAACATATGGTATCTGTCTTTCTTTGTATAACTTATTTCACCTAGCATAACACTTAGCACTGCTAGGAATTTACCCAAGGGATACAGGAGTGCTGATGCATAGGGGCACTTGTACCCCAATGTTTATAGCAGCACTTTCAACAATAGCCAAATTATGGAAAGAGCCTAAATGTCCATCAACTGATGAATGGATAAAGAAGTTGTCGTTTATATACACAATGGAATACTACTTGGCAATGAGAAAGAATGAAATATGGCCTTTTGTAGCAACATGGAGGGAACTGGAGAGTGTTGTGCTAAAATGGAATCTTACGTACCAATTACTGTTCCTTCCAAGCCTAGAGTCTCTCTTAAAGGAAAAAGCTTTAACTCTCCTTCTCATGAACTGTTAACCCATATTTAGACACACAGGACCAAGCCCCTGCCACAAACTGGACCAAAAATGCATCTAGGATCCAAGGGCAGCCAATCCTCAAACTGAACAGTCATTTGTGATATTTGGAATGAAAGGTAGGGTTGACCAACATGATTGTCAGGTTTGGGACCTGAGGGTGTCAAATGAGGATGTAAAGGCATCGATAAATTCAGAAACTGAATAGTCTTAAGAAAGAGAATGCAGAGTGAAGGGCAGGTTGTAGAGAGCTTGATAAACTGAAGTTGTAAGGTTATCAGAATTATAAGCAAACAAAACTAATGAGGTAGAGAAAAGATACAAAGAAGAGGAAAAAGAAACCAAATGGTAAAGATAAGAGCATAGACATGTGTAGCTGTGTCTCAGTTATTGGAAAAAAGAAAAGGCACTAGTACAAAGACCTATGTTTACCTCAACTCCAATAAGTTACTTTGTATCCAGCCTTTCATGGATTCTCTATGTATATATATCTTTCCAACACACCTATAGACTCCTAAATTAATTGAGACTTAGTTTCTTGAAACCAAAGTAAAGAAATTAAAAATCTTAACGAAAATGACTTTCTGTACATTTTAGGCTGAACATAAAGTTGCCAGTTAATATTTTACTTACATAAAATATGGGGAAAACAACTGCTTAATAAAAAAAAATGTGTTTAGGAGATAAACCAAATTTTATTAAAAATCATTATCATTATTGCTATACAGTATTACTATATAATTTTGTTTCAGCATAAATTTCTTTAATTTAGAAAAAAGATGACAACAAAATGAATTAACTCATTATTTCCTTCTAAATGAAATGAAAATCTGTGTGTACAATATTATAAGCTGAAAGAGGAATGGCCTACAAAAGAACTAAAGCTCTTAATATAGTCAGGAAAAAAATTCTATGAACACCACTATTCACAATGAAAATATGTCTTAAAAGTATTAAGATATCAAAGAGCAGTAAAACATAGTCAATGTAATTCTGGAAATTTTTCACTCATAATTTTGGAAGGAAAAAATTTCTTTTTTCAAGTTAATTTTTTTATTGAGGTAAAATTGGTGTTATAACATTACATTAGCTTCAGGTGCACAACATAATAATTAGATAGTTGCACACACTGCAAGTGATCACCACAGAAGTCTAGTTACTATCTGTCACCATACAAATGATCTTTTCACCCTTTTTGCCCACCTCCCAACCCTCTTTCCTTCTGATGACCAACAATGTGTTCTTTAAATATATATTTATGAGTTTTGTTTTGTGTGTTTTGATTTTTAGATTCCACATATAACTAAAATCATATGGTATTTGTCTTTCTCTATCTGACATATTTCATTTAGCATAATACCCCCAAGGTCCATCCATGTTGTTGCAAATGGCAAGACTCCTTCTTTTTTATGGCTGAGTACTATTCCATTGCATCTATATACCATATCTTCTTATCCATTCATCCATTAATGAACACTTAGGTTGTTTCCATATATTGACTATTGTAAGTAATGCTGCAATGAATATAGGAGTGCATATATCTTTTTGAACAGTGGTTTCATTTTCTTCAGGTAAATATCCAAAAGTGGAATAGCTGAATTATATGGTAGTTCTAATACTAATCTTGTGAGGAATCTCTATAATTTTTCCATATTGGCTACACCAATTTACACTCCTACCAACAGGGAACAAGTGCTCCTTTTCCTCCATAACCTCTCAAAACTTGTTATTTCTTGTCTTTTTGGGAATACTCATTTTGACAGGTGTGGGATGATATCTCATTGTGGTCTTCATTTGCAGTTCCCTGATGATTAGTAATGTTGAGCGTCTTTTTGTGTGGCTGCTGTCCATCCATATGCCTTTTTTGGAAACATATTTGTTCAGATCCTCTGCCCATTTTTATATCAAGTTTTGTGGGGTTTTTTTGGTATTGAGTTGTATGAGTTCTTTATGTATTTTGATATTAGCTCCTTATCAAATATATGATTTGAAAATATATTCTCCTATTAGATGGTTCCCTGTTTATTTTGTTAATAGTTTCCTTTTATGTGCAAAAACTTTTTAGTTTTATGTAGTCCATTTATTTATTTTTGCCTTCATTACCATGGCTTTTGGGGTCTTATCTAAAATAAAACCTCCAACAACAATGTCAAGGAGCTTACAACCTATGTTTTCTTCTAGGAGTTTTATGGCTTCTGGTCTTATATTCAAATCTTTAATCTATTTTGAGTCAACTCTTGTGAATGGTATAAGATAGTGTCCAGTCTTCCCAATACCATTTATTTTTTTTAATGTTTTTTTTTTTATTTATTTTTGAGACAGAGAGAGACAGAGCATGAATGGGGGAGGGGCAGAGAGAGAGGGAGACACAGAATCGGAAGCAGGCTCCAGGCTCTGAGCCATCAGCCCAGAGCCTGACGCGGGGCTCAAACTCACGAGCTGCGAGATCGTGACCTGAGCCGAAGTCGGACGCTCAAACGACTGAGCCACCCAGGCGCCCCTTCCCAATACCATTTATTGAAGAGACTGTCTTTTCCCCATTATATATTCTTGGCTTCTTCGTTGTAAATTAATTGAATATACATGCATGGGTTTATTTCTGGGATTTGTTTTCTGTTCCATTGGTCTGTGTGTCTGTTTTTATGTCTATACTATACTGATTTGATTACTATAGCTTTGATGTATAGTTTGAAATGAGGGAGCATGATACCTCTAGCTTTGTTCTTCCTCAAGACTATTTTGGCTATTTGGGTCTCTTGTGGTTCCATACAAATTTTAGAATTATTTGTTCTAGTTCCATAAAAAATATTGATAAGGATTCCACTGAATCTGTAGATTGCTTTGGGTAGTATGGACATTTTAACAATATTAATTCTTCCAATGCATGGGCACAGAACATCTTTCCATTTATTTGTGTCATCTTTGTTTCATCAGTTTCTCATAGTTTTCAGTGTAAAGGTCTTTTACCTCCTTGGTTAAATTTGTTCTTAAGTATTTTACTTTTTTTGATGCCATTGTAAATGGGATTTTTCTTAATTTCTCTTTCTGATGTTAGTGTATAGAAACACAACCAGTTTCTGCATGTGGATTTTCTATCCTACGACTTTACTGAATTGATTTATTAGTTCCAAGAGTTTTTTGGTGGAATCTTTAGGGTTTTTTACATATGGAATCATGTCATCTGCAAGTAGTGACAGTTCTCCTTCTTCCTTTCCCAGCCTAATTTCTTTCCTTTCCCAGCCTAACTGCTCTGGCTAGGACTATCAATACTATGTTGAATGAAAGTGGTCAGAGTGGGCATCCTTGTCTTGTTCCCTGATCTTAGAAAACAAGCTTTCAGCTTTTCACTGTTATATATAATATTTACTAAGGGTTTCTCACATATGGCCTTTATTATGTTAAGATATGCTTCCCTTTATCCTCATTTTGTTGAGAGTTTTATTATAAATAGATGTTGAATTTTGTCAAAAGATTTTTCTATCATCTATTGAGATAACTATAATTTTCATCCTTCATTTCCTCAATGTGACGTATCACGATTGATTTGTGGATGTTGAACTATGTCTGCATCCCTGGAATAAATCCTACTTGATAATGTTGTATTATCCATTTCTGTATTGTTGAATTCAGTTTGCTGATATTTTGTTGAGAAAATTTGCATCTATTGGATATTGGCCTATAATTTTTTTGTAGTGTTTTTGACTGGTATTTGTATCAGAATAATGCTAGCCTTTGTAAAATAAATTAGGAAACACGAGAGTTTGAGAAAGATAAGTATTAAATCTTTTAATTTTTGGTAGAAATTACCAGGGAAGCCATCTGATCCTAGACTTTTGTTTGTTGGAGGTTTTTGATTACTGACTCAATCTCCTTACTAGTAATTGACCTATTCAGATTTTCTATTTCTTCATTACTCGGTTTTGTAAGATATATGTATATTTCTAGGAATTTGCTTCTTCTATGTTGTCCAGTTTCTTGTCATGTATGTTTATAGCAGTCTCAGGATCTTTCATATGTCTGTGGTTTAAATTGTAACTTCTCCCCTTTCACTTTTGATTTTCTTTTCTTTTTTTTTTTCTTGGTGAGTTTGTCAATTTTGTGTATCCTTTCAAAGTACCAGCTTTTAGTTTCATTAATTTTCTATTGTTTTTTTAGTCTCCATTTCATTTATTTCCTCTTTGATCTTTATTATTTACTTCCTTCTACGAGCTTTGGGCTTCACTTGTTCTTTTTTTTAATGGTTTGGTTAGGTGTAAAGTTGAATTTTTTATTTGACGTTTTTGTGTTGTTTCTTGAGATAGGGTTGAACTTCCCTCTCAGAAATGCTTTTACAGCATTTCATAGTTTTGGGGTTGTTGTATTTTCATTTGTCTAAAGATATTGTTTTTATTTTCCCTTTGATTTCTTCATTGGCCCATTGGTTGTTCAGTAGCATGCTGTTTGATCTCCACATATTTGTGATTATTCAAGTTTTCTTCTTGTAATTCATTTCTAGTTTCATACCATTGTGGTAAGAAAAATGTCTAATATATTTTAAATCATTGAGACTTGTTTTGGGTCCTAACGTGATTTATCCTGCAGAATGTTTCATGTACACTTGAGAATAATGTGTATTCTGCTGCTTTTGGATGGAATGTTTTGTGCATACCTATTAAGACCATCCAGTATAATGTGTCATTTAATGGTGATGTTTCCTTATTGATTTTCTGTCTGGATGATCCATCTATTGAAGTGGGATATTAAAGTAATATTAATTAATATTAATTAATTAATAAGTAATACTATTAATTACCCTTAATAGTAACACTACTATTGTTGTATTGCTATGAATTTCTCCCCGTAGCTCTGTTAATATTTGTGTTATGTATTTAGCTGCTCCTATGTTGGGTGTGTAAATACTAACAATAGCCTCTTGTTGGAATTTCCCCTTTATCATTATGTAATGGCTTGTCTTTTATTATAGTCTTTTTTTTAAAGTCTATTTTTTTGTGTGTGATATAAGTATAGCTACCCCAGCTTTTTATTTCCATTTGCCTGGATAATCTCTTTCTATTCCTTAATTTTCAATATGTATGCGTATCTTTAGATCTGAAGTTAGTCTTTTAGAGCCAACATATAGATAAGTCTTATTTTTTTTAAGTTCCTTATTTTTTTTAGTAATCTCTAGCCAACTAACCCATGAACCTGAGATCAAAAGTTGCACGCTCCTCTGCCTGAGCCAGCCAGGAGCCCCTTCAGCCACTCTTTTTTTGATTGGAGAATTTAGTCCATTTATATTAATTTTTTTAATGTTTATTTCTTTTGAGAGAGAGAGAGAGAGAGAGAGAGCGCGCACAAGGGCACAAGCAGGGAAGGGACACAGGTTCTGTGCTGTCAGGGTCCAGGTTCTGAGCTGTCAGCACAGAGCCCGATGTGGGGCTCAAACTCACAAACCACAAGATCATACATGACCTGAGCTGAAGTCAGATGCTTATCTAGCTGAGCCACCTAGGTGCCCCATACATTAAAGTAATTATTGAAGGATTTATACTTAGAGCCATTCTGTTATAACTGTTTTCTGGCTGTTTTTATAGTTATTCTCTGTTCCTTTCTTCTTCTCTTGCTCTCTTATTTTATGGTTTGGTGAATTTCTTTAGTGTTAGGCTTAGATTCTTTTCTCATGATATTTCATGTATCTACTATAGTTTTTCCTTTGTGGTTACTGTGAGGTTCACAACAGTATTTTTTAGCAGTCTGTTTTAAGTTGACAACAACTTAAATTTAAACATATGCTAACAACTCTACATTTTTTACTCTCCTATGTTTTATGGCTTTAATATCACATTTTATATCTTTTTCTCTTGTGTATGCATTGGCTAATAACTGTAGTTATAATTTTACTACTTTTGTTTTTTAATCTTCATACGAACTTTGTAAGTGGTTAATCCACTACCCTTGCTATAATATGCCATATTTTTTTTAAATTTTTTCAAATGTTTATTTATTTTTGAGAGAGAGCAAGAGACAGAGTGTGAGCAGAGGGACAGAGAGAGAGAGGGAGACACAGAATCCCAAGCAGGCTCCAGGTTCTGAGTCTAACGCAGGGCTGAAACTCACAAACCAGGAGGTCATGATCTAAGCCGAGGTTGGACACTTAACCCAGTCGGACTGAGCCACCCAAGCGCCCCTACAATCTGCCTTATAAGAAAGATTTGTAGTTTCTTATGTTTTATTACCAATTAATGCCTTTTCTTTTCAGCTTAAAGAAAAACCTTTAACATTTCTTATAAAGCCAGTTTAGTGGTGATGAACTCCTTTAGCTTTTGCTTGTCTGGAAAATTCTTTTTCTCTTCAACTCTGAATGATAACTGTACTGGGTACTGTATTCTTGGTTGCAAGGGCTTTTCTTTCAGCATTTTGAATATATATCATGCCACTCCCCCTGATATGCAAGGTTGCTGCTGAAAAATCCGCTGATATTCTTATGGTGGGATTCCCTTGTATGTAACATATGGTTTTTCTCTTCCTGCTTTTAAGATTCTCTCTTTAACTTTTGACATTTTAATTAATGTGTGTCATGGTTTGGATCTCTTTGAGTTTGCCATATTTGAACTCTCTTTGCTTGCTGAACCTGGATGTCTGCTTCCTTCCCCAAGTTATGAAAGTTTTCATCCATTATTTCTTCAAGTAAGTTTTCTGCCCCTTTCTCTCTTCTCCTTCTAGGACCTCTATAATGCAAATGTTACCCTGCTTGTTATCCTATATCACCCTATAGGTCTCTTAGGCTATCTTCACTTTTTAAAATTCTTTTCTGTCTTTTGTTGCTCTCTTTAGGGGACTTCCACTGTTCTGTCTGGCAGATTGGTGGCTTGTTCTCCTACTTGATCTAGTCTGTTATTACACCCCTCTAATGTATTTTTAGTTTAGTTCAGCCCTGTCACTCCGTTTGGCAGTTTCTTATGTTATCTGTCTTTTTGTTGAATTACTCACTGTGTCCATCCATTCTTCTTCTGAATTCAGTGAGAATCTTTGTGACCATTACTTTGAACTCTTTATTGAGTAGATTACTATCTGTTTCATACGATGCTTTTTTTAGGGTTTTGTCTTGTTTTTTCATTTGTAACATATTCCTCCTTTTCTTCAATTCTCTTGAGTCTCTGTGTTTGCTTCTATGTAATAGGCAAAAAAGTTACGTCTCCCAGTCTTGAAGGAATGGACTTGTGTAAGGGATGAAACTCATCATTCAACTTTGCCCTAGCTCTTGGTTGCCTCTCTAAGCTTTGTGATCATCTGAGTATCCTGATTTGTTGATAAAACTCAGTTGTTGAGGGTATGCCAGGACCTGTTGTTTTCCAAAGAAAATGATCTCAGTCAGCACCTAGACACGGGCTGATTGGAACTCAAGCAGAAACCTTTAAAGTATGCAAGTGTATAGAGTCTTGTGGGACTACAATCATAGACCCTGCTGACCTCCAGACCAGGAGATCTGGAGGTGTCACCTAGACAACAGAAGAATCAGGCCTTCATATAAGCATACAAGCTCCTTTCTGGGAGGTACCAGTAAGCTGTGGCAAGACCTAGGGAAGGATATACAGGCAGTATCTCCCTGCCTACATTACCTAGAGTTCCTCTGTAGCCTTAATATGTGTGGCAAGCTTCAACCTATCAAGGAAACTTAAATAGGTCTCTTTCACATGCAGTATGGGGTATGTTTCAGTCTGCTCTCTGTGTAGTGCCCTGGGTATGGTATCCTGACCAGAACTGTCTTTCTGATAGTTTCAGTCCTGTGGGGCCCAGGGGTGCAAACCCCTCTGACCAACAGAGCCCCACAATTAAGAAGCATGCCTGTGTAAACTGCATTTGTCTACAACTTTGGCAAGGCCTGGCATGAGTATTAGGGGCAGGGCATGTGGTGTTGTGTCCACACATGCCTGTCTGTCCTAATGAGGTAGAGGGAAAGTGCAAAAAATGGTACTCTCCAGTGCCTCTTTCCCCAAGTAAAATCCCAATTAATCCCTGCCCCTTTGGCAGACACTTTAAGATTAGCAGCTGAATAACCTCTACATGTAACATGATCACCTCTCAAACTGCTGCCTTTGAGCTGGTTTCCAGCTCACTCAAAATGAGTCTGTGAATGACCCCTCAAAAGAAAAATCTCAGATTACACATTTTCCCAGGTCCTATGGATATAAGCACTGTTCATTCCCAAAACCACACATTTTTGAGGCCTCATCTCTCTGGTACAGGTCCCAAGGGTTGAAATGCCTGATAACAGGGCACAAACCCCTTGATCCTCTGGGAGAGGATCCAGGATCATGGGATCTCTCTCTATTGCATGTCACCACGCTGGGTGGCGGGGGTGGGGGGGTGGGAGGGGTGGAGGGTGGGGTTGACAAGGCCGTGTCTCTGCCTCTCCAACGTAGCCCTTTTACTTCTCATTGTGGAGGAAGCTGTTCAGTTAGTTTTCTGTTCTCTTTCAATGGGAATTATTTCACATGTAGTTGTAGATGTTGTGACCATGGGAGGAGGTGAGTTCAGGATCTTACTATACTGCCCTCTTCAACAAAATTTCTAATCACACTTTGACCTAATATACCTTACATCAGATTAAATCTTTTTTCCAGAAATCTCTGTATACATTTTCAGCTACACAGAGCAAAATAAGTGCAAGTGACCCTCCTTTGTTTAAAGGAATAAATAATCAAGGAACAAATGCTTCTTATATTGAATACTAATTCCACTGTATACATATGTATATCCTGTTTCATGACATAACTGGGTGGACTCAGAGAGTGACACAATAGATTGTAATAATTTTATCTGGCTGTTTTCCTTCAGTGGGCCAATGTTTTTCTTTTCCCATGAGAACTCTCTATAGCAGTAGAGCACCAATGCCTGTTTCTCGTGACTGCAATGCAATACAGTGTAGGACATAAGTAATCCCTACCACAGGAAGGAAAGAGAGACAAAGATTATATCTTCCAGATTTAATGCTTTGTCCCAGATACTGCATTTGTGGTGCTTAGGATGTCTTGCCCTCAATCACTGATAGTTTGGTTTCTAATATGTTAAATATGAAGATACAGAGCCAGATACTATATGTAACCTAGATGCCTGAAAGAAATGTGTCCTCAGTACACTATTTATGACCAACCCTGGGAAAACTGGGAGCTGCTTTCCCAATTCCCCTTCTAATCTTCCCACATCACCTAGGTAAAAGGTATAATCAGTTTGCTCCCACATTATGCTGTATCTCAGGGAATGTCCTTCTTAATGCTTTTATATGATTTAGAATTTTTCCTTTACTTTTCCAAAGTCCTCTCTTTCCATGTTTATGCCCCCAAAACACAGAACACTTTCTTAATTTCAGTATCTACTTGCTCTATGGGTGAATCTTCCAGGCTATATGAGTTGGAGTAGCTGCATTATATGGATCTGGAGGACAAAATATTTGGGATTCATAGGTCCTCAAATTCCTCAAACCATAATGCAGGCCATTCTTCCAAGTGTGAATCACTATGATAATAAGGAAATAGGATAAAGAGTACAAAATTGTCTTTTTCTGTCTCAGATAAGGTAACTGAAGCTCTATTGTTATGGCTGATTCTGTATCTCACTGAACTTTTGAACCTACATATCACTGGGACAATGCTTGGACATCTCATTGGGAAATACTGAATAAATATAATGAGCAAATCATATTCTTCAACCATCAGAGGAACAAAATAACCAAAAGTTCATGGATGTGATAATGCAGATAAAAGTATAATAATTATAGCTGGTAACAGGATAAACATTATGCTAATTTTATGTTTATTTAACATATTTTCAGAAATATGACCCAGCACATTAGAGTTGTGATTTCACAGATATTTTTGCTCATGGAAATTTTAAAGTAAATTATTACTTAAACATATATGTTTTCACAATTGGCACATATTATGAGCAAGTACTCTGATATAACCAAGCAACTTTTAAACCTGAAGGAATTAATCTTATAATAACTGACAGGAAAAAAAGACCAGGTGTCAGATGGATTCTTTGCGCACAAGTCAATGTAAAAGAAAATTTTCATATGTGGAATTTGAAGACCATAGGGGAAGGGAAGGAAAAATAAGTTACAGAGAAGAAGGAAAACCATACGAGACTCTCAAATACAGAGAACAAGGTGAGTGTTGATTGGGAGTGGGAAAAATGGGATATAGGGATTAAGGAGGGCACTTGTTGAGATGAGCACTGAGTGTTGCATGTAAGTGATAAATCACGGGAATCTTCTCCAGAAGCCAAGACTACACTGTATATATCGTATGTTAGCTAACTTGACAATAAATTATTTAAAAAAGCAAAGAAATTTCTCATTTCCACCAAAGAAAAAGTATAGATCTCAAAATATTTGTCACTGAATTTGTTAATGACTTTTATCTATCAACCCAGAATAAGATATCCAGAAGATAGTGGCTAAAATAAAATTTGTATGGAGGGTCAAGATGGCGGCTTAGGAGGACGCTGGGCTCACTGCGCGTCCTGCTGATCACTTAGATTCCACCTACACCTGCCTAAATAACCCAGAAAACCGCCAGAGGATTAGCAGAACGGAGTCACTGGAGCCAAACGCAGACGAGAGGCCCACGGAAGAGGGTAGGAAGGGCGGCGAGGCAGTGCGCGCTCCACGGACTGGCGGGAGGGAGCCGGGGCGGAGGGGCGGCTCGCCGGCCAAGCAGAGACCCCGAGTCTGGCTTGGAAAAGCGGAGGGGCCTGACGGACTGTGTTCCGACAACAAGCGCGACTTAGCGTCTGGGAGGTCATAAGTTAACAGCTCTGCTCGGAAAGCGGGAAGGCTGGAGGACAAAGGGAGGGAGAGCTGCTGAGCCCCCTGACGACAGAGCTCAGTTTGGTGGGGAACAAAGGCGCTCGCCAGCGCCATCTCTCCCGCCCATCCCCCAGCCAAAATCCCAAAGAGAACCAGTTCCTGCCAGGGAACTTGCTCGCTCCGCGCAAACACCCAACTCTGTGCTTCTGCGGAGCCAAACCTCCGGCAGCGGATCTGACTCCCTCCCGCTGCCACAGGGCCCCTCCTGAAGAGGATCACCTAAGGAGAAGCCATCTAAGCCTGCCCCTCCTGCCCCTGTGCACCTTGCCTACCCACCCCAGCTAATACGCCAGATCCCCAGCATCACAAGCCTGGCAGTGTGCAAGTAGCCCAGACGGGCCACACCACCCCACAATGAATCCCACCCCTAGGAGAGGGGAAGAGAAGGCACACACCAGTCTGACTGTGGCCCCAGTGGTGGGCTGGGGGCAGACATCAGGTCTGACTGTGGCCCCGCCCACCAATTCCAGTTATACACAACAACACAGGGGAAGTGCCCTGCAGGTCCTCACCACGCCAGGGACTATCCAAAATGACCAAGCGGAAGAATTCCCCTCAGAAGAATCTCCAGGAAATAACAACAGCTAATGAACTGATCAAAAAGGATTTAAATAATATAACAGAAAGTGAATTTAGAATAATAGTCATAAAATTAATCGCTGGGCTTGAAAACAGTATACAGGACAGCAGAGAATCTCTTGCTACAGAGATCAAGGGACTAAGGAACAGTCACGAGGAGCTGAAAAACGCTTTAAACGAAATGCATAACAAAATGGAAACCACCACAGCTCGGCTTGAAGAGGCAGAGGAGAGAATAGGTGAACTAGAAGATAAAGTTATGGAAAAAGAGGAAGCTGAGAAAAAGAGAGATAAAAAAATCCAGGAGTATGAGGAGAAAATTAGAGAACTAAGTGATACACTAAAAAGAAATAATATACGCATAATTGGTATCCCAGAGGAGGAACAGAGAGGGAAAGGTGCTGAAGGGGTACTTGAAGAAATCATAGCTGAGAACTTCCCTGAACTGGGGAAGGAAAAAGGCATTGAAATCCAAGAGGCACAGAAACTCCCTTCAGACGTAACTTGAATCGATCTTCTGCACGACATATCATAGTGAAACTGGCAAAATACAAGGATAAAGAGAAAATTCTGAAAGCAAAAGGGGTAAACGTGCCCTCACATATAAAGGGAGACCTATAAGACTCGTGACTGATCTCTTTTTGAAACTTGGCAGGCCAGAAAGAATTGGCACGAGATTTTCAGGGTGCTAGACAGAAAAAATATGCAGCCGAGAATCCTTTATCCAGCAAGTCTGTCATTTAGAATAGAAGGAGAGATAAAGGTCTTCCCAAACAAACAAAAACTGAAGGAATTTGTCACCACTAAACCAGCCCTATAAGAGATCCTAAGGGGGACCCTGTGAGACAAAGTCCCAGAGGCATCACTACAAGCATAAAACATACAGACATCACAATGACTCTAAACCCGTATCTTTCTATAATAACACTGAATGTAAATGGATTAAATGCGCTAACCAAAAGACATAGGGTATCAGAATGGATAAAAAAACAAGACCCATCTATTTGCTGTCTACAAGAGACTCATTTTAGACCTGAGGACACCTTTAGATTGAGAGTGAGGGGATGGAGAACTATTTATCATGCGACTGGAAGCCAAAAGAAAGCTGGAGTAGCCATACTTATATCAGACAAACTAGACTTAAAATTAAAGGCTGTAACAAGAGATGAAGAAGGACATTATATAATAGTTACAGGGTCTATCCATCAGGAAGAGCTAACAATTATAAATGTCTATGCGCCGAACACCGGAGCCCCCAAATATATAAAACAATTACTCATAAACATAAGCAACCTTATTGATAAGAATGTGGTAATTGCAGGGGACTTTAACACCCCACTTACAGCAATGGATAGATCATCTAGACACACGGTCAATAAAGAAACAAGGGCCCTGAATGAGACATTGGATCAGATGGACTTGACAGATATATTTAGAACTCTGCATCCCAAAGCAACAGAATATACTTTCTTCTCGAGTGCACATGGAACATTCTCCAAGATAGATCATATACTGGGTCACAAAACAGCCCTTCATAAGTTTACAAGAATTGAAATTATACCATGCATACTTTGAGACCACAATGCTATGAAGCTTGAAGTCAACCACAGAAAAAAGTCTGGAAAACCTCCAAAGGCATGGAGGTTAAAGAACACCCTACTAACGAATGAGTGGGTCAACCAGGCAATTAGAGAAGAAATTAAAAAATAAATGGAAACAAACGAAAATGAATATACAACAATCCAAACGCTTTGGGTCGCAGCGAAGGCAGTCCTGAGAGGAAAATACATCGCAATCCAGGCCTATCTCAAGAAACAAGAAAAATCCCAAATACAAAATCTAACAGCACACCTAAAGGAACTAGAAGCAGAACAGCAAAGGCAGCCTAAACCCAGCAGAAGAAGAGAAATAATAAAGATCAGAGCAGAAATAAACAATATAGAATCTAAAAAAACTACAGAGCAGATCAACGAAACCAAGAGTTGGTTTTTTGAAAAAATAAACAAAATTGACAAACCTCTAGCCAGGCTTCTCAAAAAGAAAAAGGAGATGACCCAAATAGATAAAATCATGAATGAAAATGGAATGATTACAACCAATCCCTCAGAGATACAAGCGATTATCAGGGAATACTATGAACACTTATATGCCAACAAATTAGACAACCTGGAAGAAATGGACAAATTCCTAAACACCCACACTCTTCCAAAACTCAATCAGGAGGAAAGAGAAAGCTTGAACAGACCCATAACCAGCGAAGAAATTGAATCGGTTATCAAAAATCTCCCAACAAATAAGAGTCCAGGACCAGATGGCTTCCCAGGGGAGTTCTACCAGATGTTTAAAGCAGAGATAATACCTATCCTTCTCAAGCTATTCCAAGAAATAGAAAGGGAAGAAAAACTTCCAGACTCATTCTATGAAGCCAGTATTACTTTGATTCCTAAACCAGACAGAGACCCAGTAAAAAAAGAGAACTACAGGCCAATATCCCTGATGAATATGGATGCAAAAATTCTCAATAAGATACTAGCAAATCGAATTCAACAGCATATAAAAAGAATGATTCACCATGGTCAAGTGGGATTCATTCCTGGGATGCAGGGCTGGTTCAACACTTGCAAATCAATCAATGTGATACATCACATTAATAAAAAAAAGAGAAGAACCATATGATCCTGTCAATCGATGCAGAAAAGGCCTTTGACAAAATCCAGCACCCTTTCTTAATAAAAACCCTTGAGAAAGTCAGGATAGAAGGAACATACTTACACATCATAAAAGCCATTTATGAAAAGCCCACAGCTAACATCATCCTCAACGGGGAAAAACTGAGAGCTTTTTCCCTGAGATCAGGAACACGACAGGGATGCCCACTCTCACCGCTCTTGTTTAACATAGTGCTGGAAATTCTAGCATCAGCAATCAGACAACAAAAGGAAATCAAAGGCATCAAAATTGGCAAAGATGAAGTCAAGCTTTCACTTTTTGCAGATGACATGATATTATACATGGAAAATCCGATAGACTCCACCAAAAGTCTGCTAGAACTGATACAGGAATTCAGCAAAGTTGCAGGATACAAAATCAATGTACAGAAATCAGTTGCATTCTTATACACTAACAATGAAGCAACAGAAAGACAAATAAAGAAACTGATCCCATTCACCATTGCACCAAGAAGCATAAAATACCTAGGAATAAATCTAACCAAAGATGTAAAGGATCTGTATGCTGAAAACTCTAGAAAGCTTATGAAGGTAATTGAAGAAGATTTAAAGAAATGGAAAGACATTCCCTGCTCATGGATTGGAAGAATAAATATTGTCAAAATGTCAATACTACCCAAAGCTATCTACACATTCAATGCAATCCCAATCAAAATTGCACCAGCATTCTTCTCAAAACTAGAACAAGCAATCCTAAAATTCATATGGAACCACAAAAGGCCCCGAATAGCCAAAGTAATTTTGAAGAAGACCAAAGCAGGAGGCATCACAATCCCAGACTTTAGCCTCTACTACAAAGCGGTCATCATCAAGACAGCATGGTATTGGCACAAAAACAGACACATAGACCAATGGAATAGAATAGAAACCCTAGAACTAGACCCACAAATGTATGGCCAACTCATCTTTGACAAAGCAGGAAAGAACATCCAATGGAAAAAAGACAGCCTCTTTAACAAATGGTGCTGGGAGAACTGGACAGCAACATGCAGAAGGTTGAAACTAGGCCACTTTCTCACACCATTCACAAAAATAAACTCAAAATGGATAAAGGACCAGAATGTGAGACAGGAAACCATCAAAACCTTAGAGGAGAAAGCAGGAAAAGACCTCTCTGACCTCAGCCGTAGCAATCTCTTACTCAACACATCCCCAAAGGCAAGGGAATTAAAAGCAAAAGTGAATTACTGGGACCTTATGAAGATCAAAAGCTTCTGCACAGCAAAGGAAACAACCAACAAAACTAAAAGGCAACCAACGGAATGGGAAAAGATATTTGCAAATGACATATCGGACAAAGGGCTAGTATCCAAAATCTATAAAGAGCTCACCAAACTCCACACCCGAAAAACAAATAACCCAGTGAAGAAATGGGCAGAAAACATGAATAGACACTTCTCTAAAGAAGACATCCGGATGGCCAACAGGCACATGAAAAGATGTTCAGCGTCGCTCCTTATCAGGGAAATACAAGTCAAAACCACACTCAGGTATCACCTCACGCCAGTCAGAGTGGTCAAAATGAACAAATCAGGAGACTAGATGCTGGAGAGGATGTGGAGAAACAGGAACCCTCTGCACTGTTGGTGGGAATGCAAATTGGTGCAGCCGCTCTGGAAAGCAGTGTGGAGGTTCCTCAGAAAATTAAAAATAGACCTACCCTATGACCCAGCAATAGCACTGCTAGGAATTTATCCAAGGGATACAGGAGTACTGATGCATAGGGCCACTTGTACCCCAATGTTCATAGCAGCACTCTCAACAATAGCCAAATTATGGAAAGAGCCTAAATGTCCATCAACTGATGAATGGATAAAGAAATTGTGGTTTATATACACAATGGAATTCTACGTGGCAATGAGAAAAAATGAAATATGGCCTTTTGTAGCAACATGGATGGAACTGGAGAGTATGATGCTAAGTGAAATAAGCCATACAGAGAAAGACAGATACCCTATGGTTTCACTCTTATGTGGATCCTGAGAAACTTAACTGGAACCCATGGGGGAGGGGAAGAAAAAAAAAAAGAGGTTAGAGTGCGAGACAGCCAAAGCATAAGAGACTGTTAAAAACTGAGAACAAACTCTGGGTTGATGGGGGGTGGAAGGGAGGAGAGGGTGGGTGATGGGTATTGAGGAGGGCACCTTTTTGGATGAGCACTGGGTGTTGTATGGAAACCAATTTGTCAATATAGTTCATACAAAAAAAAAAGAAACAATTCAGAAAAAAAAATTTGTATGAAAAAATTAAGGAGAAGTGTAAGACGTATCTAACAAACATGCTTAGAGACTTGGTAACCACCCTGCACAAGCGAGTAAATGGAATGACTAGATAGTTATTTTTATGGATTATGCCTTGGTCATAAAAAATAGAAATCTTTTTTTTTTTTATCAAGTAAACGGTTATGATGTTAGTATTGATGGAAACTATGTGTTAAATGGAAGGACTCCTAGGTTAGCCACCATCATACCCAGCCTTCTGAGGTCACAGATCTTTTTCTTAATTGCTGACCATGTATGTAACTCAAGGGGGAAAATAAAATTTGTAAACATCAAGGGTACAATTTACTTTTCCTGAGGGGTCACATGGAAAATGGTCTGTAATAGAACAATGTATAAAAGAGAGAGAGAGAGAGAGAGAGAGAGAGAGAGAGAGAGAGAGAGAGAGAGAGAGGGAGAGAGAGAGAGAGAACAGAAACACTTATTTAAAAAAACACAGTAAAAAAGTATTAGTAGGTTCTCATTTGCCCCTAGAAAATGTGCCTTGAGTATGCTACTATTAATAGAATTCTTGCCTTAAAAATCTATATAAGAAATCCCCACTTGAATTCAATGAAATTATTGATCTTACTAACTCTGTACTAAGGCAGAAATGTTTGAAATTTTCAAATCTTGATACCTCTAGATAAATGGATATAAGATTCAAACACAAAAATGTCATTACATATTGATTAATCTTTACACATTTCATATTATCTGATACACTGAAATTGTGTTTTACTAAAACAGCTGTTATAAGCCTAGAAACAATGTCCACATTTGGCAAATATTCATATGCTGCATTTTAGATAAATTCACAGTCATTTGGCACTAACTTATAAGGCAAAGTTTGGAACATTTGCTGAATATTTCTTGGAGGATCAGATAAACTGTCATACATTTGAATATCTATCCTAATTAGCTGAAGGTTTTACTTTCTATGTCTACTTCATGAATACAGTGTAAGAGTTAGTGAAACTATGTTTTCATGGTTAAAAGATTCAATTTTAAGATATTTATCTTTTTATATTTATAAATAAATATTTTGATATGTTATATACATGTTGTGCTAACTGTAAAGCATTTTACAAATATAAACTATTGGTATATTACTTTCTACCTACCAAAAATAGCAAAATTATTGCATGCTTCATGTTTAATTGCTTTAATAACCTAAAGAGATTTTAAGAAATTCAATTCATTGAATTCTCTCTATAATAACTTTCTAAACTTTAGTGAGTATAAGTTGCATCTGACAGGCATGTTAAAAATGCACACCCCTAAGCCAGCTCCATAGAAATATAGGTAAGTCATGTCTTCTTTAAGAGTAACAGATAATCATTTCTGAAAAATTACAAAGTAGTTGAACTACAGATGTCCAATAGACCTCCAGTTAGAGTCACTTTTTTCATGTAGCAGACCATACAGGAATGCTAAGTAAATTTTCTTTTTTTCTAGCTTTATTAATTAAGGTCTGGTTGACAAGTGCATAAATTCAATGTATGCAACATTATTTTTGATATATGTACATATTATGAAATGATGACCATAATCAAGCTAATAGACATATTCATCACTTTGCATAGGTGTGTATATGTGTGTTGAGAACATGAGGTCTACTCTTCTAGCAAATTTCAAGTATACAGTATATTAACTATAGTCACCATTAGGTCTTCAAAACTTATTTATCTTAGAACTGAAAGTTTCTACCCTTGACCCAAATCCACACTTTTTCCACATCCTCCAACTCTTGGCAACCACCATTCCACTCCTGTTGCTATGAGTTTGACTTTTTTTTTTAATGTTTATTTATTTTTGAGAGCGAGAGAGCATACATGTGCGTGCACGCGTCGGGGAGGGGCAGAGAGAGAGGAGACACAGAATCTGAAGCAGGCTCCAGACTCTGAGCTGTCAGCGCAGTGCCGGACGCAGAGCTCGAACCCACGAGCTACAAGATCATGACCTGAACTAAAGTCAGACACTCAACCAACTGAGCCATCCAGGTGACCCAAGTTTGACTTCTTTTTAGATTCCAAATATAAATGAGATCATACAGTATTTGCCTTTCTGTCACTGACTTATTTCACTTGGTATAATTCCTGAAGGTCTATCTATAGTGTAGCATATGATAGGATATAATTTTTTTTCAGGTTGAGTAATATTCCATTGTGTAAATACAGGTATATGTATATCTATCTCACATTTTTTTATCCATTAATCTATCAATGGACACTGAGGTTGTTTCCATATGTTGATTACTGTGGATAATGCTGCAATGAACAGGAGACTGTAGATATCTCTTAGAGACACTGATTTAAAGTCCTTTGGATATACACCCAGAAGTAGGATTGCTGGAGGTTCTATTCTTAATTTTTTAAGGAAATTCCATACTCTTTTTTCTGTAATGGAAGTACTGGTTTATATTCCCACCAATAATGTTCAAGGGTTCTCTTTATTCCACATCTTTGCCAACATTTATCTTTTTACTTTTTGGTAACAGCCATCCTAATGGGTAAGAGATGGTATCTCAGTGTGGTTTTGATTTGAATTTACCTAATGATTTGTAATGTTAAGCATCTTTTTGTATACCTTTGACCTATCGTAGGTCTTCTTTAGAGAAGTGTATTATCACACACTTTCAATGTTTTTTTCATGGGATTAATTTTACTATTAAGTTGAATGATTTCCTTCTATACTTACATATTAACCCCTTATCAGATATTTGACTTGCAAATATTTTCTTCCATTCCATAGGTTGCCTTTTAATTTCATTGTTTCCTTTGTTGTCTAGAAACTTTTTAGTTAGATATAGTTGCACATGTTTATTTTTGCTTTTGCCTATGCTTTTGGAGTTAAATCCACAAAATCATTTACAAGAACAGCATCAAGTCTTCCTGCGTATTTTCTTCTAGGAGTTTTATAATTTCAGATATTACACTTAAGTCTTTAATCCATTTGGACTTTTTTGTGCATGGTATAAAATAAGAGTCCAATTTCATTCTGTTTCATGTGGCTATCCACTGTTCCCAACACAATTTGTTGAAGACTTTATCCTTTCTCCATTTTGTGTACTCTTGGCACCCTTGTTAAAGATCATTTGACTGTATTTGCTTGGGCTCTTTATCCTGTTCCATTGGTTTTTATATCTGTCCTTATGCCACTACCATACTGTTTTGATTGCTACAGCTTTGTAGTATATTTTAAAATCAGGAGGTATGAGGCCTCCAGCTTTATTCTTCATTTTCCAAATTATTTTGGCTAGTAGGGATCATTTGTGGTTCCATGTGAATTTTAGGATTGTTTTTTCTTTTCCTGTGAAAAATGTCATTAGAATTTGACAAAAAATTATTGTTTTTTGCAGGAGGACAATAACTGTATCTGCTACTCTATCATTTTGTTGTCACCTCCTAAGTAAATTTTCTATGAAAGTATGTTTTTTAGTATGTTTCAGAAATTTATCCAAAGCATAGAACTGAGTCTTAGAAAACCACCCCTAGTGTAAAATAAGTTCCCTGTAATGTGTCAAGTACATTTGTAAATATAAAACACATATAAGAAACTGTGTGTTACTGTTAATTTAATCCCAAACATCTAAATCTTTATAATCTTATTTGGAAAGAAGTTGTATATGTACAAGAAAGAATTATAGCACACTGCAAGATAATATAAAATGAAGTGTTAATTTGGATATAATTAGGGAGTAAATTATATAATATGCACAACAAATACTGTTGAATTAAATTAACTTTGTTTTTTGGGTTTTTTTTAATTTTTTTTTAATGTTTATTTATTTTTGAGACAGAGAGAGACAGAGCATGAACAGAGGAGGGTCAGAGAGAGAGGGAGACACAGAATCTGAAGCAGGC
Source organism: Felis catus (assembly GCF_018350175.1). Taxonomy (NCBI): domain Eukaryota; kingdom Metazoa; phylum Chordata; class Mammalia; order Carnivora; family Felidae; genus Felis; species Felis catus. Next base: position 174,396,774 of record NC_058375.1, on the reverse strand, counting down.
TCCAGGCTCTGAGCTGTCAGCACAGAGCCCAACGCAGGGCTTGAACTCATGGACTGTGAGATCATGACCTGAGCCAAAGTCAGACGCTTAACCGACTAAGCCACCCAGGCGCCCCTAAATTAACTTTGAATCACCAGTGAAGACTATGTAATAGAAATTGATTTGTACTTCAAATAGCTGAATGGTTTTATGTATAAAAAGGCAGAGCTGAGGTAAAGAAAAAAATGAAAAAGGAAAGGTTTTCGAAAAGATCTGGAAAATTTAAAGAAATCACGACTTAGAGTGGAAAGATCAGTAGCTTCTGTGATGAAAACATGAAATCATCCAAGAAGAAAGGAAGCTTACTAATCAAAAAGAGTATTAAGAATATTTATAGAGGGGCGCCTGGGTGGCGCAGTCGGTTAAGCGTCCGACTTCAGCCAGGTCACGATCTCGCGGTCCGTGAGTTCCAGCCCCGCGTCGGGCTCTGGGCTGATGGCTCAGAGCCTGGAGCCTGTTTCCGATTCTGTGTCTCCCTCTCTCTCTGCCCCTCCCCCGTTCATGCTCTGTCTCTCTCTGTCCCAAAAATAAATAAACGTTGGAAAAAAAAAATTTAAAAAAAAGAATATTTATAGAGACCATAAACAGAGTATATATTTACTATATTTGAAATGAAAATAAGACCTTGTTAACCACTGCCCATAATTAATTTTTGTTTTTTTTAAATTTCATTTTTCATCAGTTTTTAAAAACAGAATAATACTGGTTAAATTCAGTACTTTTTCTAAAGGTCTTTGGAGTAGAACTTTTTTTCTGTAATCCTATTTTGACATGCAACATTGAAATTTTATGATAGAAAAAGAATCAATATCTTTGGCATATAATTTGTGGATTTAGAAAATATCAGTTTATTGCATGAGAAATTTAAAATAAATTGAAACATTAACTTTTGGCCATGAATTTTTAAACTTGTAAAATTCACAGATCTATATTATCAATGATGCCGTTAAAGATTTCTTGTAAAGGCATTGTGTTTGTACAGCATCACTTGATCACATTTTGGTTGCAACCAAAGTCACATTAATAGTCACCCTGTGTCCATGTCTGCTGAAACATTTAGAGTACACGAAAGCTAGCCTTTAAAATATCCTGAGGTCCAATCACTTTGGCAAAACAAGAGGTGAAGAACAAAGGATTGTACTTCCATTTAGCCACTGTTCCTGATGCCATGTAGCATTGGGAGAGCTGAATCACTTGAATAAACTGCATCATTCTTTGCTCTGAATTTCATTAGGCATCTTATCACAATACACCTTTTTAGTAGATACTTGTTCATTAATTTAGTGCCTAGAGTTTTTATTACCAAATCACTTGATTTTTATGGGCTTGCTTAACTAAATAAAAATATTATTTTCCTCTGACTTTATATGTAGTCTCGCTCAGACTCTACAGTGTAAGAAAGGCTTTGGACATACAAAAGCAAGCAAGCAAACAAACAAACGAACAAAAACCCAGTAAGTTAGAATCCAAAAGATATGATTTCTTACATTTCTAGTATTCATTGACTTTAAGAGTCAGTGGATTACTGCCACCATCCCAGGTCTATAGTATAGACTCTACCTTGAGCAATTTTTAAAGCACAAGATTTGAAGAAACCTGGTTTAAAAATGAAGGTTACAAGATTGTGTTTGGCTGAAATTCCCTAAGACAGTAGATTTCAATGTGAGGGAATGGGGCTCCTTTCAATATCTCAGGAAACATTTTTCTATTGTCAGTAATATTCAAAATATCATAACATTTAAACCCAAAATGTCTACATTTGTGGTTAGAACATGAGTTGATACTTTTTTTAAAAACGTCTTATTTAGGGGCACCTGGATGGCTCAGTCGGTTAAATGTTCCGCTTTGGCTCAGGTCATGATCTCACAGTTTGTGAGTCTGAGCCCTGCATCAGGCTCTGTGCCGAGAGCATGGAGCCTGGACTCCTCTTCGAATTCTGTGTCTCCCTCTCTTTCTGCCCCTCCCCAGGCCCTGCTCACCCTCTCTCTCTCTCTCTCTCTCTCTCTCTCTCTCCCTCCCAAAAATAAATAAACATTAAAAAAATTTAAAGATTTTTTATTTAAAAACATCCTACAAGGAGTAAATAAGGAAATGATGCCACAAAGTAATGTTAATATGATTTTTCTTATGTATTTTATGCAATAGCTAGACAATTCATTTCCATTTAAAGAACATTAACTTCTTTGTTAGAATTTAAATATATATAAGTATATAATGTATATTATATTAATAAAATATATTTATGTACTTTTAAAAATAATTTTACCTTTATAGCCTTAGAAATATTGTAAAATAATCCACTACAATCCTCCCTTTACTGACATTTCACTCCTGCTTTTAAAAATTATTATTCACCTTTTAGAAAATGTTTTTGATGATGGGATTTCTTTTATTTCATTTCCAAATATATAACCTACAGTGTCATTAATCCTTTAATGCTAAATATATGTTAAAATAAAAAAGCAATTTTTCTTTTTTTCTTTTAATTTTTTTTTCAATGTTTATTTATTTTTGGGACAGAGAGAGACAGAGCATGAAAGGGGGAGGGGCAGAGATAGAGGGAGACACAGAATCAGAAACAGGCTCCAGGCTCTGAGCCATCAGCCCAGAGCCCGACGCGGGGCTCGAACTCACGGACCGCGAGATCATGACCTGGCTGAAGTCGGACGCCCAACCGTCTGCGCCACCCAGGCGCCCCAAAGCAATTTTTCTTAAATACAAATTTGCTTTCTTTTCCTACAGAAAGGGTTTTGCTGTTTTTGTTTTTGTTAAATTTATAAATATGATTACAGTAATTTCTTCATAAAACAACTTTAGAAATACATATAAAGGACCTAGAAGAACATCAAACAAGTCCTGAGACTGATGCAGGACTTCAAATCTTGTAAATTATTTATACAAAGCTGTTGAGTTTAATCATACAGGTGGGGAATTTAGTGGTTTGAAGGTCAGTGGGCAGGGAAAGTCAAAACTAACATGAAATAATGGTATTGAAATATTTTTCAAAGGCCTTAAAATCTTAAAGGAGATGAGTTTCAAATTCAAAGTTATTTAAATATACTATATGAAGAATAAGGTCAAATTTCCATTAATTTAGGAGAGAAGCATCTAATTAATATAATCGTCAATAACATTAAATTTTATTTTATTTTTCACAGTTTCTTGACACTGACTAATATAATTATTTTGGATATAAACCCTTTTAAATATACCATAATGTATGACTTTAAATTTTTTATTTATTCTCCAATATTTGTTGAGTACTTTTAGATGTTAAACACAATGACTGATAAAATAGTAATGCGCTAATTCTGCCTTGAAGGAACACTGAATCAAGCAGTGGAGATCAGATGTTTATTAAATAACCTCCAGTCAAGATGGAAAATAGTACTGTTAAATGGATTTAGGTAAAATACTATACAAATTAGAGAAAGAACAGGATCGGAATCAGGAAAGTTCTGTGATAGTGGTGATATCTAAGGTAAGCACTGAAGGAGAGAGAAAAGCAATTGGGGATGAAGATCATTTCAGAGAGGACAAAAGAACTGTAGAAACAGAGGCACAAGAAAAGAGAAGGACAAACACACAGGGAGCACAAAGCAATTTACTTTGGATTGAGGATGAGATGCATAAAATGCATTTCAGTGTGAGATACGATTGGGAAAGTTGTCTGGAATTTTATTATAGATAGGGTGGTTCTTCTATTCTGAGACAGAACACTTTGAAGAGCGAATAGAGTACGACATTAATTATGCCAGGACAACAAGCATAAACCTAGACTAGCTCAGGCACAACCAGTATGAACATGCTATTTATAGGAGATCTTTAATCCCAGGCGGGTATGTTTGGATTTAGTTGTATAGACAGGGGGACTAAAGGAGGATTCACCATTATAGGGCACTTTAAAATAGAAATTGTACCTAGTGGGAAACCAGCTAAAGCATGGAAAAGAATTAGGAGTCTATGGAAGGTAATTAACTCTTTATGAACATACTTCTAATATATAACACTTATTCCACAGATTTTTTTTAGCTTCAATGTGTAACAATGAAGACAGATTGGCCAAGAATTCAACGAAGTAGAAATATTTGACTGAAATAATTTATATCGCAACACACATTTAAAGCACAATAAGGGCTATCTGGCATATCACCTTATTTTTGTTGTCAGATGCTGTTTTCAGATGAAGTAATTTCCTGATATTTTAGTTTTAACAATATTTCTTACCTTATATAATTTTTCAAAATTAAGAACATATCAAAATGATGAAGGAATTTATCACTACTTAACTCATTTAGTTTGAAGATTGGTCTTAAAAGATATAATTAATATCAGTGTTCCAGCCTGCTTTCTTGTTTCTATAATGACATGTATTGTGTTTAAGTGATATATGTATGTCCTTCAAAATTCCAAGGCAGTGAAGCTATTGAATTTCACATTTAATCACCTGTTAATCTATATTTGTCTTTTTCAAAGTTTTCTGGGGCTCTGGGCAGGAGAGTGACATAAATTTGTAGATATCTCAAAGCAAAAGAATTTGAACTCCTTTTGAGGTTAGATGGGCTGTTCACCTCATTAAGAGATTGGGTGGCTAATTCTCATTAGGAGGCCTTTGATCTATGATTAAAAGAGTTCATGGAAAAACCTTAGTAGTACAAATGTAATTTAAAACCACAATGAATCTCTTCCTCTATTTAAAACTAAGCATGGATGTTACATAACACTGTTAATGCATGAAAGAAGAAATATAAACTACCTAAACAACAATGAACTATATCTTTCACCAAAGGGGATTAATTTTGCCATTTTATACATTCTGAAAATTTAATGCAATTATTGACTTTTTCCAAAAGAAATAGCAATAAAGCAATTCTGAAGCTAAATAACTGTAAATTATATACAAGCAAAAGTATATTAAAAGTAATTGTAAGCCAATATTACAATTTCTTATTCATTTGTGCAAACATGTACAAAATTACTTGGTATTTTGGCGGTGAGAGTGGACATCCTTTTCTTGTTCCTGATCTTAGGGGAAAAACTCTCAAGTTTTCATCGAGTTTGATGTTAGCATGAGTTTTTCATATATGGCCTTTATTACAGTCCCTCTAAATCTACTTTGTTGAGGGTTTATTTTTTTAATTATAAATGGATGTTATACCTTGTTAAAGGTTTTTTTCTGCATCTATTTAAATAATTATATGGTTTTTATCTTTTCTCTTGTTAATGTGATGTATCTATCACGTTGATTGATTTGTAAATATTGAACCACATTTGCCAACCAGGTATAAATCCCACTTGATCTTGAATTATTTTTTTAATGTATTGTTGGGTTTGATTTGGTAACATTTTGTTGAGGATATCTGCATCAATGTTCATCAGAGATATTGGCCTGTATTTCTGGTTGTTTTTGTTTTTGGAAATGTCTTTATCTGGTTTGAGTACTGGGGTAATGCTGGCCTCATAGAATGAATTTAGAAGCTTTCCTTCCTCTCCTAATTTTTAAAATAGTTTGAGAAGAATAGGTATTAACTCTTTAGATTTTTTTGTAGAATTCACCTGTGAAGCTGTCTGGTCTCCTGGACTTTTATTTATTGAGAGTTTTTGATTACTGACTCAATTTTATTGTTGGTAATCAGTCTGTACAAATTTTCTATTTCTTCTTTATTCAGTTTGGAGAGGTCATATGTTTCCTCTCCATTTTATCCATTTTTTCTAGGTTGTCCAATTTGCTTGCATACAATTTGTCATAATATTCTCTTGTAACCCTTTGAATTTTTGTAGTGGCAGTTGCTATTCCTCTTTCATTTCTGATTTTATCATTTTTATGAAAACATAAAAAATATGTTTATCATCTTTATAATCATGAGCAGGGGAAGGGCAGAGAGAGGAGACATGGGGCTTGAGCAGACCTTGACATGGGGCTTGAGCTCACAAACCATGAGATCATGACTTGAGATGACATCAAGAGTTCGACACTCAATGAATTGAGCCACCCATACAACCTGATTTTGCTTATTTGAGTCCTCTCTTATTTTTTTCTTGTTTGTTTTTTTTTGATAAGTCTAACTAAAGGTTTATCAATTTTATTGATTTTCTTTTTGTTTTAATTTTTGAGTCCTCTCTTATTTTTTTTTTCTTGTTTTTTTTTTGGTAAGTCTAACTAAAAGTTTATCAATTTTATTGATCTTTTCAATTTTTTTAACATTTATTTATTTTGAGAGAGAGAAAGATAGAGAGAGAGCAGGGGAGGGGCAGAGATAAAGGGAGACAGAACCCTAAGGGAGACAGAATAGGGCTTGAAACCACAAACCCTGAGATCATGACCTGAGCTGAATGAAATCAAGAGTCAGACGCTTAACTGACTAAGCTACCGGTGCCCTGCAATTTTTATTGATGTTTTCAAAGAACCAGCTTCTGGTTTTATTGATCTGTTTAACTGGATTTTTAGTTTCTATTTATTTCTGCTCTAATCTTTATTATTTTTTTTTCTTCTGCTGGCTTTAGGTTTTGTTTGTCCTTTTTCTAGCCGCTTTAGGTATAAGATTAGTTTGTTTGAGATTTTTCTTGCTTCTTGATATAGGCCTATATTGCTATAAACTTCCCTCTTAGAACAGCTATTCCTGCATGTTCCAAGATTTTGGACAGCTTTTCTCTCCTTTGTATTTTCATTTTCATTTGTCTCCCTGTATTTTTTATTTCCTCTTTGATTTCTTGGTTGGCCCACTCACTGTTTAGTGGCATGTTATTTAACTTCCATATATTTGTGGTTTTCACAGATTTTTTTCTTGTGGTTGATAGCTAGTCTCATAGTGTTGCAGTCGGAAAATATGCATAGTATGATTTTGATCATTTTGAATTTGTTGAGACTTGCTTTGTGGCCTAATATGTGATCTATTCTGGAGAATGTTCCATGTGCACTTGAAAAGAATATGTGTTCTGCTGTTTTAGGATGGAATGTTCTGAATCTATCTGTTAATACATCTTGTCCAATGTGTCATTTAAAGCCACTGTTCCTTGTTGATTTTCTGTTCGGATAATCTGTCTATTGATATAGTAGGGTGTTGAAGTCCCCTACTATTATTGTATTACTATCAATTACTTCCTATCTGCTTGCTGTTATCTGCTTTCTGTATTTGGGTGTTCTCATGTTGCGTACATAAATATTTATAATTGTTATATCTTCATCTTCATGTTGGATTATTCCTTTTATGATTATATATAGTGTCCTCATTTGTCTCTTGTTAAAGTCTATTTTAAAATCTATTTTGGGGGTGTCTGGGTGGCTCAGTCAGTTGAGCGTCCGACTTCTGCTCAGGTCATGATCTCACACTCCGTGAGTTTGAGCCCCGCGTCAGGCTCTGACAGCTCAGAGCCTGGAGCCCACTTCAGATTGTGTCTCCCCGTCTCTCTGCCCCTCCCCTGCTCATGCTCTGTCTCTCTCTGTCTCAAAAATAAAAACATTTTAAAAAATTAAAAAAAAATAAAATCTATTTTGCCTGATATAAGTATTGCTACCTGGCTTTCTTTACACTTTCATTTGCATGGTAAGTGATTTTTCCATCTCTTCAATCTGTATGTATCTTTAGGACTGAAATGAGTCTCTTGTGGGCAGCATATAGATGGGTCTTACTTTTTTATCTATTCTGTCACCCTATGTCTTTTGGAGTGTTTAATCCATTTATATTAAAAGTAATTATTGACAGGTATGGACTTATTACCATTTTGTTACTTATTTTATGGTTGTTTTTATAGTTATTCTCTGTTCCTTTCTTCTCTTGCTCTTTTCTATCATGGTTTTCTGGCTTTCTTTAATGTTATACTTGAATCCTTTCTAATTTTTTGCATATCTGCTACTGGTGTTTGATTTGTGGTTACCATTAAGTTTATATATAACACCTTATGCATATAGCAGTCTATATTAAGTAGATGGTCACTTAAGTCTCAACCCCTTTGTTATCAGAATTCTAACATTATTTAATATTATTTTTATTGAAAAATTACATGATAAAAAATGCACATGGTATGAAAACAAAAGAGCATAAAGTGAAAAAGCAAGTCTTCTGAAGCTTATTCCCCAAAGGCTACCAATGGGCACAGATTATTTTTTTGCTTATTATTCCAGAGATGTTTTGCTCATAAACATATGCCTTTCTATAAACTCAAGTAGGAACACAGTGTAAACCACCTTTATTTTTTACTTAATTTTGGTGATGGTTAATCTCAGTACAAATAAATATATTTGCCTTAGTCCTGACATAATTTAAATAGCATCAGATTATCTGTTTTAAAAGTTTTGAGAGGCCTAAGCTATGAAATAATTGATCTTAGTGACTTTTATGGATGTAGCACTTTAATGTATTTTTTTTTCTCCATACAATTGTTCAATTTAAGAATTCTCTCTTCTGGGGTCAAATTTGGTCATTTGTGTTTTCCTATAATGAGTTAATTTTTCTAAAATTTCAAATATTTTTACTAATAATTGTATAATTTTATTATTTTGGTAATTTCTTATTCACAATTTGAATTGTGTATGTGTGATTTCCACCTTTGTTTCTTGATTGTGATAGATGGTATTTTGTCTATTTCCTCCAATAAAAAATAATTCATGATATATGTATCAGTATAAGCATATAAGCATACAATTTTTGCTTTTAGCTTATTTCTTTTTGTAGTTTTCTCTAATGGTCTGAATAGAATATTTACTATATTTTTATTCTTCTTGATTCTAAATTATATAGATTAATACCATGAATTTTCCTTTGAACATTCCTACTTTGGCCATATCCCACAGAGTTTGAATTATAATTTTTTAAGACTTCACATACTATAATAATCTGTACTTAATATTATAAATTATTTTCTGGAATACTGTGCTTTGAAGATTTATTCATCTTGATATATAGATAGTTCTAGTTAGATATTTTTACTGCTTTATCATATTCTATTATATGATTATACAATTTTACATTCATATTCTGAAAGACCTTTGTTTCCAATGTGCCAGATTTTTAAACAAGCTGATATAAGTATTCCTGTACATATTTCCTTGTAAATATGCTGTAGAGTATCTTTAAAGCAAGAGTTTTCATGTTTGAGTGCACATAGGAGTCATCTGTGGATATTGTACAAAATATTAATTTCTGTGTTCACCTTAGATAAAATAAATACAAGTCTCCTCTTAGGCACAGGCACTGGCATTTTAAAAAAGCATTCAAATGATTATAATGCACAACTAGGATTGGAACTATTGTTTTTTAGGATATAGGTGAAATTAGAAATCAGGGATGATATTTATTTACTGTTTTAAATAATAGAGCTTTTACCATATGTTATAAATGTTTTTGGATATTTACCCCCTACACTGCTGCTGTTTGATTTCCAATTTTTCCCATTAATTGACTATTTTTGTCATACAAAATTATTTTCAATTCTCTAGTCCTTCTTCACTCAAATAAGGGAGCTATATTTATTAAAATGGTATTTAACTTGTGCATAAAACTTAAGGAGAATTCACATGAAACATTGCCAGTAAATCTGAGACTTCATTTGCAGTTTAACTCAATTCTACACATAACTCAATTCAGCAGTGTGGATAGCTGGTATAAACCACTTTGGTTGTTTCCAGGTCTTCCTCCATATCCTGATTTCCTGGAACTATTATGACTCTCCTGAGCTTTGTATTTGTAGTCCTCCAATAGTTTTATTAGCTTCTAATTTCCTATTTCAATCCCTTCCTGTTTGAAACACTTGGAGTAGTTTTCATTTTCCTGATAAAATCATAATGACTACAAACTACAATATATTTATTTACAAAACCTCCAGATGTTATTTCAATAAAGGCATTCATTTTTGTTCATCTTTTAAGTACTTCTAAAGATGAACTTTCTGATGTTAAATGTATAAATTACACTACATGATCATATTCCATATGTTTAGAAAATATTTCAAGAATTATTACAATTTATATTTGCCATAACATAACAGAGTTGTTCATAGTGCAATTCTAGAAAGCACAAACCTGTCTAGAATTTAGACTGTCCATTAGTTTGAATTTTTTACACATAATGGAGCAATTGGTTTTGAGTTTCAGATATAAATGATTCATAAATAAAGTGTTAAATTTATAAAATAATAGTATTACACGAGTGAACATACATATATTTGAGCACTTAAAAAAACTGTGGTTTACTGGATGCTTAAATCCTGGAAACTAGTAATGTGGTTACTAACTTCATGAAGACGAAATTTGTATTTTTATTTTCCTGAATGTTTACTGGCTAAGAAGAAGATAGAGAAATAATATCTTTCGTTTGTTTGTAATCCATTCCTTATTCCTCAAATCCTCATCTCTTATTTCCAGGTAACCAGTCATCATTGAATAAGATTAGGTCAATCTGGATGATAATGTGTGGTGTGTTTTTTTTCTCCAGCTAAATTTCAAGAGCTATAGTTCCTTTACTATTAAATAGAAAATAACTGAAAGAATAATTTGTAAGGTATTTATCATTTTAAAAACTCTATTTAAAGCTATTCATGTTCTTAATTTATAATAAATTTGTGTAAGAAGAAAACTGTAGAAGAGCAAGATAACTTGAAAACTCCATCTTAAGAGAATTTAGTAGGAAATGTTGCTTCACTAAAGAAACTGTTAGCCAGCTTACACAGGGAATTTTTCCTCTATAGTTTTTTTTTTTTTTTTTTTTACAAAAAGTAGAGATACTTATCAAGTGGTTCCGATAAGTGAATATTATTTGAGGCACTGTATTGTATTTTATCAGTTTAGGAAAAGGGAATAAATTGTGGGAGACACAGTTTGCAATAATATGCTGTTTGTTGTAAAAAGAATGAATCATTAATCTCTTCAGTAGGCATTATTCAATGACCATTTCTTTTTGAATAGTAGTGGTGTGGTATTCTCAATATTTCCAACTTTTTTCCTTTACATATATGTCTAAATAATTTTGTCTCCTATACTTAAATTTCTATTGGAAAAACCAACAATCTTCACATTTCTCCCCCTTTTCATTTAACTTGCATTTGAAGAGTTAGTAAGGCAATTCTACTTCTGTGAAAAATCACACACTTATCAATTTTTTTAAATTATGAATAGAGAGCTGGTAAGGCTTCTCCTATAGGCCAGTTTGTTGGATAGTACACCCAGGGTTGGAAAAACAACCTTAATGAAAATGGAAATAATGGGAAAAGATTATGTAAAATAAACAGGGTCTTAACGCCACTCCACACAGCTTTAACATAGCTGAGGATGTTCCCAATGACTCTAGCACTGGAGTTGGGTTGTTGTAACATTGGACAAAAGGTGGGTACAAGGAACAATCACCACAGGTTTCTTCCTCTTTTAATCTGAGATTAGGCACTGATCTACAATGTGGTGAAATAACACTGAGATGAAGAATAAGGATCAAATGTATTATGGGTTAGGAGAATTGGAGAGCCAGGACACCACTGGCTTTTGCTGTAAATGAAATGAGGAAATGGAAGAGGGGAAAAAATCCCAACTGGAAAAGGAAAATCCCACAGGGGGGAAAAATGTTCCTATGGCCATATGGAAAGGGGCAAATATCAAATACAATTTAGAATAGGCTCTTGTACTTTCTGTTCTTGTAAAATTGAAATATACTGCAGTCATTAGGTTGTCAGTAAGCTATAATGGGGTTAGGGAATTTTAATGCAATACATGAGCTCAATTGAAAACAGAAGTGTCAATTTGACTTTAATTTATGAATATTAAGGAAAGATTCATCTGTAATGGAAGATTAGTGTAAACTTAGTTTTTAAGTTGATATACATATTCAACCTCTGTCAAATTGGACTAGTGTACCCAATTCTCTTCTTCTGAAGAATTAAATATCACAGTTTCTGAAGTGATTGAAAGAAACGGCAGCAATCGTATTTTTCACTCCTAAACCTGAGAGTTATTTTGATCCTACATTTTATTAACTGAAATATTATTCTCTTTAATATTATTTTCTTTGGAAATTCATTTCCAGAGTTTCTATTCAGCTACAAAGTCTTTAATGTTTCCATTCAGCTCCAAATTCCCTTAATGTAAGAGCCAAATAGCAAGGCGGTGTTTTTCTGTTATACATTCACTTGTTCAATAAACATTTATTGGGCATTATTTACCAGGAACTTATTAAGGTTCTAGAGATTCAAAGAAAAATAATAATATACGGTCACATATGTAGGGGGATTGGATGGTGGTGGGGAAAGTGGATTGATTAGAGATGAACACATACTTTGAATATAATATGGTAAATCCAATGATAAAAATAGTGGTTGGTCTCTAAAAGCATAGGTGAAGAGTACCCAACCTAGTTTTGAGTAGTGTGAGGTGAGTCAGTTTTTGTAAGTATAATTTGATTCTTAACAGGTGAATGAATAGTATTGTTTAAACTCTTCAATAGGCAAAATGATAAGGGCTATTCTAGGCAAAAAAGAACTTGAGTAAAGTAAAGGCTTTGAAAAATGCCACAGTGTTTGTGAGGGAACTGTACCAGCTGTTCAGCACTGCTAGCGGACAAATATGAAGAGAGAAAATGATGATAAAGTAGATCATCGAGTTAGGTGGGGGCTTTATCTTGCAGAGCTTCACACGCAAGGTTAAAGCTATTGGTTTTTATTCTGTAACCAGAAAAAACGTTTTAAACAAGGTCATGACAGGCTTAAACTGGTATGTTAGGTAGGTCATTCTCAGAACTGTGTGGAAGACAGAACTTACAAGAAATATTACAGCAGAAGAGATCAGTAAGGAGGCGTAAGAGCAATCCATGAAAGAGGTAATAAAATCCTGAACGAAAGTAGAAATGATGGAGATAGAGAATCATGTGTGTGAGTCAGGAATCCCTCAGTTCCAAGTCAAAGGGAACCCAACCCAAAATGCCACAAGCAAAATGGAATGAAAAGCTCAAGTGTAAGCACAAATTGATAAGGGGCACTAATGATGTCACCATTATGCACTGTCTTGGTTCTATATCCCAGCCATGCCTCCCCCATCTTAGCTCTATTTTCAGGAATTTTTTCTCACATGGTGACAAAGTGGCAATAACCACTCCAGTCTCACAGCCTCATAATTTCAAACCTAGATGAAACAAGAGCTTCTTTTGCACATCTAAATTTCACAAAAATCTTGAGATTTTCTTTGATTACATGAGCAAAAATCACATGTGCAACCCCAAGCAAATCACAGCAGCCCCACTGTGTACAATGGATAAAGGAAAGAGACTCAAGGAGGACCCAAATTTTCTATCACAAAAGATTTACAAAGAATACCAAAAAAGAAGTATGTGGGAATGAAGAGTTCAAAGTAAGATATCTCAATGAACCTCCTAGGAAAGTTTGGATACATTAAGATGGACTGAGATCTTTCTTCTAAACAAATTAAAATGTTGTCATTACTACTGATTCTTTTCCTAGCAAAAAAAGACATGTTAATAAATGGAAATTGAAAATTGGAAATAAAAGTCTGAATCTTAGAGATCTAGATTGGAACTATAAATCTGAGTATTATCAAAATTATATGATAATTAAACTCGCATGTAATCACCCAGGAAGGTGTGGAGAATGAAAAGCATGGTATACTGAAGACTAAATGCTGGTTTATAATAATAATAATTGTACATCACTGTATTCCTGGTTCTCCTCCTACCCTATTTATTTCCTATAATTACCCTGTGGTTCCATATTCAGTGTAAAGAAACCTAGGTGCAAAAGATTAAAAATATTGCATAATTTTAGACAATTTGTAAATACAACTTCCAAAATTCAAACACAAGTCATCTGAAGCTACAAGTTTCTGTTATACCCACTCTAAATACCATCTGTCCAAATACCTTTGTCACATGGCCAAAACTATTGATTCAACACTTTGTTTGCATACCAGTGAAACCACTAACACTAAGACATTGATCTTCCTGTGTTAATAATCTTTTCTGGCTACAGGATCATTCACATCAGTAATTCAATATATTTTGCTGGTTTCCAAATCCATTTTTTTTGTTCTCTTTTTGCACAGGTAAATATTTATAGAAATACTAGACTTAAATTGTTAAATTATCGGAGGAGGGGAAACAGTCTCAGTTCATCTTATTTGTCAGAAGTCATTAAGACACTGAATCACCAATTCAAATCATTAAGTAGAAAGTTGGGCATATATTAACACAGTAGTCAAACTGTGAAGAATTTTTGATTACTTGATTCAATATCTTTTTCAATAAAATGAAAGTGAATCAATGGTATCACCTCCCTTAACATTAGTAGAAGCTTCCAGTGGTACTTAAGCAGACATAACTATTCATTCAACAATGTCACTGCCAATTCTATCTATGAATGATGAATTAATAAAATATGAGGGTAGCCATCCACAGGTGTAGAACCCCAAAACTGTTAAAAGTAACTTTATGAACGCATTTACCTTTTTCTAATTTTCTAACAAAAGTGTTGTCATCTAAATAAAGTTTTGAAACTCTCACCATTTCTCAATTCTTTGGCTTTTAGGAAACAGAGTTACAAATGCATCGTATTTTTCAGCATTTGTTTCCTCAGCGTTCGTGACAAAACAAAAAAAAATAAACTATGACCATATACATACAGTGGTAATTTAACTTTTTTTTTCTCTTAAGGTGCACAAAAGTTGCATACGACATATTCACTGATTTACAATCACCGAATGCAAACTGACTGTAGTCGATTTTAACCAAAGCAAATGTCTTTTCATTTCGGCAATTGAAAACGTGTCGTTTTTTCTTTGCTGCTTTACGTTTCCATCAAAGGCACACTTTCACTCTCCTTGAGACTACTCTATCATTTGTACTTGGTTATGTTAGGAGACAAATCATGTACTTTATCTTCACATGAATTTCCTCACAAAAACTAGTATTGCTTCAAGTGTGGCTGGAACATTCTCTCCATCTATTTGTATGCTTTTGTTTTCCTACATGAAATTTATGGCTTGAGAGTAAATTTCTTCTTACTTGGCTTGTTTCATACCATACATCACTCATTTCTCATGATTAATAAAATTTACCCTTTGGGATTTTTTCTGTTGTCACTTCAGCATATTTTCATAAGCCACAAGCAATTATACTAAAGGCCGTAAGAAAATATTAGCTACCTAAATGGGGAAGAACAAACAAACAGAAATCTCTTTCCCTCTATAACTTCAGAAAAACTTCACTGTATTTAACCTTGTCCAGAGAAATGAAATCCGGAACTATGTTCGTCGTAATAAGCCAAGACAATGCAAAAGACAGGAAGCTCCTTGAATGCATGTTTCCTTTCTAAGATTTTTTACCAAATAATACAGTATTCTTGCAAACTTCTCATAGTAGAGCAAAGAATTTCTGTTTCACTTCCTTTATAGGTGACAAAAATAATTTTCAGACTCCCGGTGACTGATTACTTTATAAACTCTCTTATGAATTACATGTTTAAGCAATTTTTCCTATATGACATGAGTCCTTCAATGTTTTGTTGAATCAAATTTCTTTAGTCAAATGTATCCGGGAGATGTGGTACACAGTTGAAAATTCACAGTGCAAATTAGTACTCTAAGAACTCTGAGCTTTTGATTCATATTCAGAATATTATCACTTAAATGCTTTTTAGACAGGAATTCTCAGTTTTAATAATGTCAGTTTTCTTAACATCTCCCTAAATTTCACTGTAGTTGATAGAATTCTCTAACAACTCAGATGAATGAGGCCCTTTTATAATCTCCTTCAGAAGGTGGAAGGGACCCATGTATATGATGAGATATTATTCCTGTGATTATGTTATGTTATTTGGCATGGTAGATTTTAAGAAAGGGAGATTATACTCCCTGGGCCAGACCTAATCAGTATAGTACTTAAAAAGGATAGGCTTTTCCTGCTGAAAGGGATTTGAAGGAGTAAACTAGTGTAGAAGCATTCCACAGGTGGGAGATTCTGTACACTTGGCTTCAAAGATAAAGGAGGTCAAATGGCAAAGAATGAAAATGCCCTCTAGTCGAGAACAATCCGTAGCTAGCAGCGAGCCAAAAATGGGGCCTTAATTTTACAACCCCAAGAAAAGTTGTTCTGCCAACAACACATATGAAATTGGAAGTAGGTTGTCCCCAGTGACTCCAGCGAAGATCTCATTAGAAATCCCTGGTTTCAGGGGTGCCTGGATGGCTCAGTTGGTTAAGCACCTAACCTTGGCTCAAGTCATGCTCTCACAGCTCATGGGTTTGAG
This sequence comes from Felis catus, assembly GCF_018350175.1. NCBI lineage: Eukaryota > Metazoa > Chordata > Mammalia > Carnivora > Felidae > Felis > Felis catus. The sequence goes on along the minus strand of NC_058375.1, from coordinate 174,380,502 downwards.
CCCCGCGTCAGGCGCTGTGCTGACAGCTCAGAGCCTGGAGCCTGCTTTGGATTCTGTGTCTCCCTCTCTCTCTGTTCCCTCCCTCTCCCTCCACCTTTCTCTCTCTCAAAAACAAACATTAAAAAAAATATTTTAAATCCCTGATTTCAGCCTCATGATACCTAGTTTCCAGCCACACTGTGCTAGACTTCTGACCCACAGAAATGTGAGCAAACAAATTGGTGTTAAGTTGCTAAATTTGTGCTAATTTTTTAGACAGCAATAGGTAACTAGAGTACTCACATCCCAAGTCACCAATTCCTGTTAATTCTGTTTGTTATTTATTAAATTTGTCTATTTCTTTCTAGCTCATCCATCACCATTCCACTTTGAATCACCACCTTCTCTCACCTACACTCCTCACTGCCCTGCAGATATATCCTCTGAACTATCCATTCTTTACACAGAAACTAGAATATTCTTTGTAAGGCACAATTCTATTATTATCATCCCTTGCCTGTTATAAAACCTACAATGACTTTTCATTTCTCTAGGAATAAAATTTTTTTAATTGTATCCTTAAGTAAGATATCCCAATGAACATTCTAGGAAACTTGGGATGTTGTTGATAAGATGGACTTAACAACTTTATTAACTTGAATACGTCCTTAACCGAAACTCTGCCCACCTATCCATTCTAATTTCATGACATTTTTTCCTTTCTATTTGCCAGTCACATTGGTAATTTTTCAGTCCTAGAACCATGTTCCCTTCCTCCTGTTCCCTTTCATGGAGCATTCTGTTCTCTCCTTTGACCCCCATTTCTCCCAGCTAATGCTGAGATGTTAATCAGGTGGAACACTCTAAAATTAGGTCCTCTGGAAAACTTTTCTTACTCCACAGGTCTAGTCCATCTTTTATATAAGGCACACATAGCATAACATAAAGCATATGTTATGCTTCCCCCATAGCATTTAATAAAGTCCCCCATAGCATTTAATAAAGTCATTTACATGGCATTTTTAAAAAGTAACATCTATAAGCATTCTTCAGTATTACTGCTGCTCAAAACATACTGTCTTAGTTGATCCACATGTGAAACAGTAAATTCAGAATCTCCAGAGTATTTCACCTGTCTCTTTTCTTCAATCTCTCTTTCATATATTGCCAAAATAATCTTGTTAAGAAGCAAATATTAAAGCTTTTCCCACATTCTATAAGCTGTTCAATATCTTCCTGAGGCACAGAACTTTAATTAAGAAAATATGGCAACAGGTATAAAATGAGATTGTTCTGGGCTAAGCCTATCTATAAGCAAACTGCAGCCAAGGTTATAATTTTATTCCGTGTAAGATTTACTACCTTTTGCAGGAATTAAACACATTCACATTTATTGTGAATACCAATTTATTTACATTAGTTCTATCCATCCTACTTGATATAGTCTATAGGATGCCTTTTTGTGTGTTTTATCCCCCTCTAGTCAGTTGGAAGTATTCTGCTTTTCGGCTTTAATAGTCCAGAAAAATTTCCATTTCAACTTTCAGTGGTGGTTATGCTCATTTAATCTTAATCACACCCACTTAATCTTATATTTTCTATCAATATCTATCATTAATTAGTCTCCAACTTCCCATTAAATAAAACAAGTGTTGGGGCACCTGGGTGGCTTAGTTGGTTAAGTGTCCAACTTTGGCTCAGGTCATGATCTCACAGTTCATAAGTTCTCTGTCAGCACAGAGCCTGCTTCAGCTCTTCTGTACCCCCCCCCCCCACCGTCTCTCTCTGCTCCTTCCCCACTGGCGCTCTCTCTCTCTCTCTCTCTCTCTTTCTCTCTCTGTCTATCAAAATAAATAAACTTAAAAAAAATAATACAAGCGTCTTCTTGGGTCTTTATATCCCCCACTCCACTCATACCTACACATACTCACTTGTATATGTCACTCTCATGTGGAAACTTCTAGGATCTTAGTTATTTTTATCTATTTTTGCTTTGATATTATGCATCAATAGTAACATGATGCATTAATGACAGATTGTACAGCTTATTTTGTTGTTGCTATTGCGTTCACCACAATTCCAAGAATATTCAGTCTTTAATTCGTCATTTTATTGGGGTGCACACTGATGTAATTATATCAAATAAGGCCTGAAAGTCAATAAACTTTGGATTTATATCTATTTTCCCACTTTTCATCTGAATGCTGTTTTCCTGAGTATAAGAAAGTAGGTTCAACATAGTCTCCCTTAGTATTTTAATGATACTGCTTTGTTGTCTTCTAACAATCGATCCTACTGATGAGACATCATACACAAGCCTGATTTTTCATTTTTTGCAGGTAATCTGATTTTCCTTTCTGAAAACTATACGAATTTCTCTTTTTGTTTAGTGTGGCGTTTTGGTTCACTCACTGTCTCAGGACACTGCTCAGTCCCCTTTCCCTAGAGCTGATGCATTTTAATCTGCCTTCGGTTCTGGGAATTTTTTTTTATGTTTGTTTCCTCTCTATTATTTTTCTCTGTTTCTTCCTTCTGAAACTCCTAATACACGTAGGTTGAAACTTTCAATGATTTCTTCCACTTCTCTTGCCTTTTATGCCACACTGCCAACTTTGTATTTTTTTCTTTTCAACTTATTCTAGGAGATGTCTACAAGTTCAGTTTTTCAATTAACAATTCACTTAACAGGTGTAAATATTATTTTAGCCCTTATTTGAACCATAATTTTAATGATTTTTTTTATTTCTAAGACCTCTAATTGATTTTTCTAACTACTCTTATTTTACAGATGTGTTATTTAGTTTAATATCTTTTATGTTCATGCTATTAAATGAGTTGTCTTGGGAATTGGTCCCTGTTGTCTCTCACTACTTTCTTCAAATATTTGGTGATATTGATTTGTTCAATATTATTTTTAAAATGCGTTCCACTCTTTGTGAATACTGGTTTTGTTCACAGGAACATGCCTCTGGTGAGAATGTTGATGACAAGTTGAATATTCTGTTAGAAAATTGAGACAATATTACATCTTCTGGTTTGAGGAATCTCTCTTCCCTCTGGGACACTTGTCTGGAGCACTCCAACCCAGATCTCAAACTCCCAGCTTTAGTCTGTGAGTCGTCTTTCAACATAAGGGTTGGGAGCTGGGAATGGGGGAGGGGGATCCAACTTGGGCTCTCCATATGAATGTATTTGGTTCAATATCCTTGTCCTAGGACCATTACTTTCTTCCATTATTATTGTTCTTGAGACATGCCTGAACTGCTCATAAAGCCACAGAAATCCTCCCAAGTCGACGTCAATTAATGAATTTAGGGCTCTGATTTCCTTCGTCAATCCATATCTATCTTCAAATGGTGTCAACATTTCTGGTCCAGGGACTTTCTTCCAATGTCATTAGGGATTTATTCTTCAAGGGACACATATTTTTTTTCTTTTTAAATCAAAGTATTTGGGGTAAGCAAAAGGTTCATATTCTCAGTCAGTTTTGTACTATTATTAGCTATGTCTTCAAAATAGAGAAAAATTGGTTCACATAATAAAGTTTTTATTCAAGGTCACATAGTAAAACAGTTGCTAAGTGGACTAGAACATGAACACCCTGGCTCCTGGTCCACCTTGTATCCATTAATATATGGCTGCTTTTGAATAGATATTTCGCTGTACTCTTTTTTGAAGGATTAATAGGCATGTCTTTTGTTAAATGTCAAGTGAGTAGATACAGAAATAACCAATTTTGTGCTTTATAAGAATTTCCTTTTTAATAGAAAGTCATCAATGGAAAAACAGTTACTGTCAAACGTTCTTAGAGTGCTAGGCCACTGTGACAAAACCTCAGTGCTACATTGGAAAATCACTAAGATTCCAGGGTAAATCTGCTTTTGTCACTAAATAACTTCAGCAATATTCGTTTAGCTGTTAAGTTTAACAGAAGAGTGGAAGCTTATTATGTAATTAGCTGGACATTTTAATTATTATCTGCAAGATGTTTTATAAGGAGCTTAACATGTTAATCATTCTTTTCAACAAACTGACAGTCTTCATCTTCAGAATTCTTTAGCAACAATAACCATAGTTAAATAATGCCAAATAAATAAATAAATTATCCTAAATCACGTACCCTCATTTAACTTCACAATTATGATTCTCCCTTCAGAAGCAGAATGAACAGAATTAAATCACTAATGGCAAGACTAAGCCATAAAAGAATCTACAAACAAGAAATATAATTTTGTTAAACTACCAAGTGCATACTAACAATGATATTTCCATCAAGAGTTGGTTAGAAAACATTTAAAGTATTGTAACATATTAGAAATTTATTCTAAAATATCTTTCTTAGTGCTGAATTCAATAATTTGTCTTCTTCTGGTGCATGTTCCTTGAGGGCTTAGACCATAAACTTTATTCAAATGTAGAATGCTTGTTAAATGCAACATATTTCATACATACTAAATACAATTAGAATAGTTATTTATTCTAGAGAAAAAATTTTTAGAAATAATGATATCAACAGTAGCTAGCATTTACTGAAATTATATTAAGTGCCATACTATGTGATAGGGGATTATTATGTATTATTTCAATTAATACTCACAAAAAGGGGAAGGTCGTATTTATTTTCCGTATTTTTAGAGGTAAAAACTGCAATTTCAGAGGTTAAGTAACTTTCCAAAGTCAAAGAGCTTGGAAGTAAGAGAACTGAGATTTGAGTAGCTACTAGCTTATGAAAAATAGTTTCTGGTGTTTAAGCTTACTGTTCAACTAAGATGGCTGTATTTATTCTTCTTCATAAAAAGAAGCAACTAAGTAAAAATAATCCCAGTATTCATATAGTAAATTAATGCATAGCACCACCTGTTGGGCACCTGAAGAAAATGAATAGAATTCCCAAAGCTGATCTATTAAAGTTAGGAAATTAGACCAGGTATGGTTTGTCAGGATTTTTATAGCTTTGGTTCATTCAAGACAAGTGTGTCTACAAAACATACGTATTTCTAAATAAATCGTTTCTAATATATTAAGTCAAGTTTTCAAAGCCTGTACTGATTAATTTTATATGTCAAGTTAGCTGGGCCAAGTAGTGCTCAGATATTTGGTTAAACATAATTCTGGGTGCACCTGTGTGTTTTCAAATGAAATGAACATCTCAATCAGTAGACTGAGGAAAGCCAATTGCCCTCCCCAATATGGGTAGTCCTTATCCAATTGGTTGAAGTCCTGAATAGAATGAAAAGTCTGATGCTCCTCTAGATAAGAGGAAATTTCTACCTCCCTACTTGGAGGTGAGACATGGGTTTCCCTGGTCTTTGATTTCATACGGAAACATCATTTCTTTTTGAGCCTCAAGCCTATTGGCTTTTAAACTAGAACTACACTGTGATAATCCTGGAACTCCAGTTTGCCAACTACATGCCTGAGCCATTTCTTTTTAAGTCTCTTTATATATGTGTGTATATGCATGTGTGAGTGCATGTGTATGTATATGTGTGTGTTTGTATCCTATGGGTTCTGTTTCTCTTCAGAACCCTGACTAATAGAAAGCCCTTACTTTCATTTATAACTCCACATTTCTTCAAACCAGGAGTATATTTTAACTAAGATTAAAAGACAAGGCTCTGGAATCCCTTTTTAAAAGAATAGGCATGATAAATTTTCTGTAATGACTAAGCTAGGCAAGGAGAGTGGGTATACCCTTCAGAACTGCTGGGCAGAATAAACAGAGCAAACGTCCAGGAACAAGAGCCACAGATTGTCATCACTGACTTGCTGAATAATCAAGCCACAAGTCCCTTTGAGTGTGACCTCATTCTTAAAGTAAATTAATTCAGTGTGATGACCTCCAAGACTACCTCATCCCTAAAGGTCTATGGATTATCAATCATGTGTGTTAACTCAACCTTGGTGCTTGAACCCTCCCTTACCAATCTCCGTGTCATTTCACAAAACCCTGACCACGCCCACACCACCATGCTCCTCTCAGGAGCCCACAGCAGCATTCTAAACCCTTGCTACTTAGTTTTGGTCTGTAGATACAGCATCAACATCAGCATCACATAGGAACTGCTGAAATAACCTTTAGGTTCAAGATGGAGCTGTTCCTGCCCTGGGTGCCATGTCAGCAAACTGAAATTTAAAAACTATTGTGCAATGTAAATGCTCCACTTGAAATACAGAAATACAGTATATACAGTCAGCCAATCTCCAAATTCTAAGTCAACTCTGGGTTCTAGACTTCCTTATTCTTTCTCACCTCAAACAAGGTTGACTATGTGGCCCCAGCCCATCAAATATTTTCTGTTTGTCTCTTCCTTGTTCTTTATTCTTTATCTTATAAAAGCTTCCTGCCTTTCACCTCGTATCACACTTCTCCCAAAGAAGACAGTCTCCATCATAAAATATCAAATAAAGGTTGTTTGTATCAACTAAACAACCTTTAAAATATTGCCTTATTTAATAATTTTTTAACAGAACTGATTAGATATGCAGAATCTTAGGACCCACCCCAGATCTACTCAAGGCAATCTGGATTATAACAAGGTCTGTAAATGACTTGCATAAACACGAATATTTGAAAAAATTGTTCTAGGGGCGCCTGGGTGGCTCAGTCGGTTGAGTGGCCGACTTTGGCTCAGGTCATGATCTCGCGGTCCGTGAGTTCGAGCCCTGTGTCAGGCTCTGTGCTGACAGCTCGGAGCCTGGAGCCTGTTTCAGATTCTGTGTCTCCCCCTCTCTGACCCTCCCCTGTTCATGCTCCGTCTCTCCCTGTCTCAAAAATAAATAACGTTAAAAAAAAAAAAGAATTGTTCTAGCTCTACTCAAAGCTACTATGCTTGAGTGGAGGAAGCAAAAAGATTTACTGCCCTTAACTAATCTTTGTATTTTTATATTTCATGAAGAACTTTTAGACCATGGACTCTGACAACAACCCAGTCTTCATATCCTGGCTTTGCCACTTACAGCTGTGGGACTCTGACAGCCCTCAATTACCTTCCTGAGACCTAATTTCCTCATCTGTTAAGTAGGAATAATAATAGGACCTAATTTATAAAATCAATTTACTTTAAACTGGTTAATATGTGGAAAGGTTAGAAGAGTGTCTAATTCATGGGAGTGTTAGGTTTTCATTAGCTATTATTTTATAGACATTCTTCATCTTGCATAGCTGTAGTCTTTTGGTATCAAATTTCAGTTATGTAACCCCTTTTTGTAAGAAAATATCTCTAAGTAATTAGTATTCCAATAATTTTCAATATTTCTTTTTTGGACTTTTGTTTCTCTGTCTTGGTTTTCTTCTTTCTCTTTTTGTCCTTTTCTTCCACTCTTTTTTCCTTTCTTCCTCTGTTCATTGTGCAAAGTTGAGTGCTTCTTTGTCCTGCCTTCCCTTTTGCCCACAAACATCCATTGTGGTGTAAACCTCAGAGATACTTTGTAAGAGGTATGGAACATTTGGCTCTGATTTGTAAACCAAAGCAAGAAGCATGAAGGCTATGTGGCATCTCAAAAGAAAAAAAAAAATACCTTGTGAGTTAAAATTATTGTTCCTTTTAGAATGTACCCTCTCCTTTGACTAGTCTTTGGGGAGACAGCAGAGCAAAAACAGCAATGACCCAAGCTTTAGAGTTGGAAAATCAGTTGTGCAAAGTCTGTTACGAACCATTAGTAGCCAGGTGGCCTGGTTAGTAGCCAGGCGGCCAAGAACAAGTTTTCTAATCTCTTTGAATATTGGTTTATTCATCTGTACCTCTTATAAAGTTATTGTAACTGTTCAAAGAGACAGTACCTGTAAAATGCTTAGCACAATTTCTGAAATATAGTAAATTCTTTGAAATGTTAGCTCTCATGGTCACCACCTTTATTATAACAGTACTGCTCAACGAAGCAACCAGATATAAATTACTCTCCAAAGTGCAAAGCCCAAATAAACAATACGAACTTGTATTAAAACTCAGATTTCCTGTATTCTCCTGCTAAATTCTGGTCCTCTCCTGAATCTTTCCCTTAGAACTCTCCATCTTGCACACATGAGAATTTTTCACATTTTCTTTCTTCTTCTGTTTCTCTTTCTTGTTATAGGTGATTTTCTCTTTTAGTGCAATTCTTTCTTTTACTTTAATTTGCTCTTCCCTCTTTCCACTGCATCCAATGCTTTTAGGGTTTGTTCTTGTTTTTGTATTTCTAGAAAACTTGAGTGGACTTTTACACACATTTTTTTTAGAAAAAAACTAAAGTAATTTTAAATGGTATCTGGATTATTGAATAATTTCTTGTGTTCCCCTTTGTATGTGGTATCTTTGCAAACTAGCCATTTTGATATCTTAGTAATCTTTTAAATATTCACCAGGTAACTCATTTCCAGTCAAATGTGTCATTCATCTCACCAAAGGCTGAGAAGTCTGTTTTAATGCTTCTGTGATTTAAAGTTTTTTTACACTTTGTGTCTGATGACACAAAATAGGAAAGGTGAAAAATAAATTTTGGAGCACATTTGGTAGTCTCCCCAATAAGTAATGTTATTCTGTATTCATACATTTTCTATCCATTTGGGTTTCTTTGAGTTGTGTTCAAGAAAATCTGGTTTTAATCCTATGTAGGTCTAATTCCATTTTTTCAATGCCTAGGATGAACTTTTGGTTGAGTTTAAATTTAGTTTACATTTAGTTTGAATTTAGCATTTCTGTTTGTATTTTGATAATTATGATGAAAATGAAACAGTGTTATTTTATGTTACTAAAAAAAATAAATTAGGGGCACCTGGGGAGCTCAGTCGGTTGAGTGTCAAGACTTCGGCTCAGGTTGTGACCTCAGAATTTGTGAGTTTGAGCCCCACCTCAGGCTTGCTGCTGTTAGCTTGGAGCCTGCTTTGGCTCTTCTGTTCCCCTCTCTCTCTGTCCCTACCGCATTCGCTCACTTTCTCTCTCTCTCAAAAATAAATAAAATGTTAAAAAAATAAAATATGAGTTGAATTTTTATTTAAAATATCATCTCCAATTTCATTAATCCTTTAGGAGAAGAAAAGAGAGTGCCATGTTCTCAATTTATTTTTTGTTCCTAATAAACTTTTTGGAAACCCCAAAATTAAAATCAAATGGTTTGTGGGTAAGAAAATGTGAGCTGAGCAGTATTGACAAGTGCTGGCAAAATAACTGCACACACACACATAAGAAAAATAGCCCTGAGTTTTTCAAATTGGGTATAGAAGTTCTTCCTCAAGCAATGAAATGCTTCTATGTATTTTTAGGACAATTAGAGAAAAATTCATGTGGGGAGAAATTTAACTTCTCTGTCAATTTTGCTCTCTTGAGTGACTTCTCCTGGCATTTCTCAGAAAGCTGAAATTAAGTGGTTGGTTGACTGAATGAGCCAGTGTCTTGTTCATAAGAAAGTCAGAATTTAATATTTAGTATCATGTTTTAAAATCAAAAATTTCTGTTTAAAAATTTGTCAGTCATGATTACCTTTTACCTATTCTGTTTCCACTGCCGCTATTCCCCTCGGACACACCCCACTTCGCAGGTAACCCTGTTTCATAATCATGCAGACACCATCTGCCAAAAGTCTTGGTTGTTTTTCTTTCTCCTATCTTTCTGAAGCAAAATGTCATGGTAAGTATAGAGGCCCCAACTTAGCAACACTTCCCGTAAATAAAGGAAATGGTGTCTCATCCCAAGTGCTTCAGAGCTCCTGTGAAGGCAGTGGAAAATCTGCAGAGGAAATCTTTTGAAACATAATCAGCAGCAGCCTTGGGTGGGGCCCTGAAATAAGGTCTTACAACTTTCTATATTGATTTCTCAGTTGAGGAATTTAAGATCAAATATCAAGTGGAATATTATAAAATGCTGCCCATAGAAACACACTTAGATCTTGCATGTTATCATTATTTGAAAAAGTGTACATTTTATTTCCAGCCTCATGTCCTCATGCACTACTTACACAAAGTAGCAGCAATAGATAATACTTACACTAAAAGTAAAGCATATCTTAGCATCATTTGAGATTACGAATATTATTCTTGTGTAAAATATTCAAGGGACTCATTTCTCCACCTATAGGCAAATCTTGCAAAAAAGAGTTATTTATGTATTTATTCTATTTATTACTAATAATGTGATTGAATCAATATAGTCTTGACAAATTAAAGATCTGAGTGAGATAAAAGGCCTTTTGTGGTCTATTGGTTCGTTATGATTTCAAATCTACTTGTTTATGGCTTAAGCAAAGTCGCTTTGATCCAAAGGTGAATTTGCTTATAATGCAGAGGTCATGTCAGAATAATGTCATCAAAATTATTGTGCTACTGAGTGCTCATTGACGTGAATATATAGAGAAGTGACTAACCATAAAGTCATGTATATTTAAACTTTAAATACCAAGAATTTGTGAGGACTTACTGAGGGTGTTCTGCCTGAGCAAGGCTGCTCTACTGATCTAAATAGCTCTCCAAAGACCTTTGGACATTCGCTCCTGCCCTGGGCTGGTAGTGGTGAAAGCCATGCAACAACCCCACGAAGGAGATCATCTCGCCTGCCAACACCAGTGCCTTTGTTCCACTAGCATCGTGCTCTAGCAACAAGGGACTTTCACTTTGTACTGGCAGCTGGATGTCAGCTCCTGGCTGGCTAAACTAACTTTCCTGAGAACCAGCTTGTAGAACGCTAAACCTCAACTAAATCTGGGCTTTATTTGTTTCATCTCTCCTTTCCCTGGAAAAATAGTGTAATTAATCTGTCATTGGTTTGGAGAGAATGTTATTTCTTTATTGGCTTCTTAAGAGACATTATCTGTATGCTTTTGGCTTGTGACTGTAAATTATAATTAAAAATTATATAATTTAAATTTAAATTATAATAATTTAAATTGTACAATGAAAATTATAATTCCCATGGTGAACCTGTGTTAAATAAATTATTGGCAAAGACAATCTCAGCCTCTGAGCATAATGTGTGTGAACAAAACAAAACACCTTTAAAATTAGATTTAAAATCATGTGATATTCCCCCTAAATTTCAAATTGTATAATTTTGTTTGACACAATATTTCAACTGTTTCATGGTGAACATACTTATAGTGCCTTTATTTTTAAATACATCATTTACGTTGTACCCTAGGATTTCTTTAAAGTCGCATTTATAAATGAGATTTATGTAACTACAGATTAGTAGTTTGGAAAAAAAAAGTATAAATCATTCTATTTACGATGGTTGCTAAGGGAACACTAAGCATAAATGTCGATGATCAGGAACCTGAAGTTCACAGGGCAATTACCTAAAAAAGAAAAATTTCTTACATCAAATTGAAAAAAGAGAGTTGTCTAGACTTCAAGAAAATCTGTGTGTGTTTTTCTTTAATCTGAAAATGGAAAAATACGTTTCTTCTTTGTCTCGCTGCAATCTGTAACCTAACCAATAAAAACAAACCACATTAATGCAGTTTTCTGCAAAACTCAGAGCTTGTTTGTGTAATAGCTCAAGTCAACACAGTCTACATATTGATTGTAACAACATCTGAAGAGGTTCTTTTACTCAGAATATGTAAAAAACAACAGGATTTGTTGATATCATAGTCCATTCAATGGAAAAAGAACTGTCTACAAATACGTGTAGCTTAAAACTTATAATAATGTTCTAAAGTATACAATAACTCATAATTTAGTGTTCAATTCTTTCTCTTCATTCTACCTGACCTAGAAGCAGCATTCGGCACAGCTGATCATGCCTTCCTGTTTGTATGTCCTTTACTCAGCTTCTACAGCACCACACTCCCTTGGTTTTCTTCCTAGTGCACTGGTTGCTCCTTCTCAATCTCTTTCATGGATTTTTCTTCATATCTTTATCCTGTAAGTAGTAAAGGGCTCTAGTTCTTACGTATCTTCTAACCTTTTCTATCTACACTAACTTCCCAGGTGACATTTTTTGTTCATAGGGATTTAAATACCATCTGTGCTCTGGCAGTTCTCATATGCAGGATTCTGGCTGAGATCATGCCTCTGAACTTGACTCCTATATTCAAATGCCTACTTGACATCTTTATTTGGCTACTTAATAAGCATGACAAACTCAACTAGTCCAAAATTGAAATCCTGAGCTGTACTTACAAATTTCTCATTTTACAATCTTTTTCATTTAAAATATGGAATCTCCATCTTCCAGCTGCTCAAGCCAAAAGTTTTGGGGGGAGGGGTGGTAATTCCTGACTTTTCACTTTCCTTTGTACTTACATCCAATCCATTAGAAAATCTTATTTACTTTACCTTCAAAATATACCTAGAATTCAAATACTTGTCACATCTCTGACTCAGATAATTTTAATAGTTTTATAATAGTCTTAATAAATTTCTTTTACCCTTACAGTTAACCCAAATAAAGCATGGCTGATAATGCCACTTCCTGCTCAATACCCTCCAGTGGTTTCTAACTTTTTAGACTGAGTTGTCCTAAATTTTATTTCCCAGGTTCATTATCATAGGGCCACATCTTCCAAATAATGTCTCCATGATTCAAAGGTACTATTGATATCCAGCAGCTTTTTTTTTACACCAAATGGATCATTGTGCTTTGCCTAAGACTATAGGTTGGTACATAGGTCTCCTTTTATAAACTAAGTTTCTTCTACTATTTTGTATAGATGTTATTTATGGTACAGGGGTGGGATTTGGGGTGGAACATGTTTTTGAATCCTTGCATGGCCAAAGTACAAGTGAATTCCTACATTTATTGTGAAAGCGTGTTAGCCTGTTAAGTGTGGAAAAGTATGGGTAAGAGGAGACAAATGAAGAGTCTATAGATAAACATATACTGAAAACTAAATATTTAATAGGCCAGAGAATTTATGTATAAGAGATTTTTTTTGTCTAGTAAAATAGCTATTTTGACTAGACAAGATGGAGAGGGATATTATCTCTGTGCTTTGAAGGTATACTTCTCACTGTTGGACCAGAAGTCAAATTGCTATTGGCTCTTATCAACCACCAAAGTCAGTGGTTGTGAGGCAAAATTGAGGAGAAATGTCAAAATATGATCGATCTAGATTTACTGGCAATTCTCAGTCCAGAATTTGAAACTTTGCCGTATAACCAAGGCATAATACAATCTGAAGGACTTTACACAGTATTCATATTACTTCAAAAATATCTGGGGCGCCTGGGTGGCGCAGTCGGTTAAGCGTCCGACTTCAGCCAGGTCACGATCTCGCGGTCCGGGAGTTCGAGCCCCGCGTCAGGCTCTGGGCTGATGGCTCAGAGCCTGGAGCCTGTTTCCGATTCTGTGTCTCCCTCTCTCTCTGCCCCTCCCCCGTTCATGCTCTGTCTCTCTGTCCCAAAAATAAATAAAAACGTTGAAAAAAAATTTAAAAAAATAAAAAAAAAGAATATCTGAAAGGCTATCTCCATTAATAGCACTTAACTGAGGTTGTAGGCACCTAGAGTTCTAAGGGGCATCATAATTTGCACCACCATATTAGAAGGAGCAAGATGAAGAAATGTCATGTTCACTCTGCATTAAGTTCATAGTGGGAAAAGACAAAATTCAGCAGAAGGTAAGAAGTTAATAAGGAAATGTTGAATACAGGGGCATCTGGGTGGCCCAGTCAGTTAAACAAGTAGCTCTTGATCTCAGCTGAGGTCATGATCTCACAATTTGTGGGACTGAGCTGTATTGGGCTCTGTGCTGACAGCACAGGTTCGTTCTCTCCCTCTTTCTGTCCCTCCCCCACTCATGCTCACTCTCCCTCTCTCTCAAAGTAAATAAATAAACATTTTTTTTAAAAATAAATGCTCCATACAATTTGATATCAATAAGTTCTCTAGCTTCTGGCTCTGAGGGCAAGTAGATATATATAGTGAGAATACATGGCATAATTGAAGACTACTGTGTAGAACTATGTAGACAATTGTTTTAGTTTCTGATACTACAAAGCTTTCTATAGCCAGTGTAGACCTTTAGACCTTTTAGGCTGTTTGTGGATTTGAGTAGCTTCCTCCAGTTAGTTGTAAGACAAAACTGGTCACAGAAAGTAGAGGTGGAGTTTAGTGTACCAGTATCTCAGGATATATGGGTTTCACTGTTTTTTTCCCCCTGAAACCAGAACCAATGGGACATACAAATAGTGTGTAACGGACCAAAACAACTACATGAAGTGTATGCATATTTATTTATTTAACATATGTATATTTATTTTGGGGACCTATTGTGTAAGTTGCAGGAGACTTCAAGTTTAAGTGTTCATAATCAGGCTCAACTGGTCTTCCCTATTGTAGATACTCAAAAATATATTTTGAACATGAGAATAAATAGATGAATGTTTGAATGGTTGGATTAGTGAACATATGTATCAGTGAATGACAAAAAAGACATATCTGTCCTCAATGATCTCCCAGTCCATGAGGAAGACAGAGGCAATATATAAAACAACTGTGTTGTTTTATATTCAGAAGTATATAGTAATTCAAAAGTACATAGTATATAGTAATATATAGTATATAGTAATTCAAAAGTATATAGTGTTACAAAGAATACAGCCTTATTCTTAATGAGAAAGTCTTCATGAGGGTGGATCAGAAGGGGTGATGCTTGAATCATTAGTCAACCCTGTTCACAACTGCCTTAGCATTATTTGCCATTCCCCTTAAACAGCATTATTTCATTTTGCTTCACTAATAGTTTATGTGAACATATCTCAGGCCGAAGTTTTTTCACTTATTGCTTCATATTTTAAAGCACCAAACATTCCTAATTATAATTGCTCTCTACCAATTCACTGAAAGTTGTCCTTCTTGAAAACCATTAAATTAAGTTGCCTTTACAGAATGGATTTATTTCTCCATTTACATTTCCAATAATGCTTCTAATTTCTATGATTGACTTCTGAGTTTAAGATGTAAGTTAGTGGAGGATAGAGGCTGGAAGATAGCTGTGGAATAGGAGGACCCTAGGCTCACCTCATCCCATGAATACAGCTTGATAACTATCAAAATCATCCTAAGTACCCCAGAAACTGACCTGAAGACTGGCAGAACAAACTCTACAACTAAAAGTAGAGAAGAGGTCACACTGAAGAAGGTAGGAAGTATAGAGACTTGACTTGGGAGAGAAATGGATCATAACTGCTTGGGTGGGGAGGAAGATGCGGTTGTGAAAAAGGGTAAGAGACAGACTAGGATACAGGGGAACACATTGGGAAAACAAATCCCCACAGCAATTGGCTTGGGGGATTGTGAGGAAGGTTGAATTTAGTGAGTTCTTGCAACCGGGGGTGGGAGGGGCTTAAAGTCTGGCATTTTAAAAGTCGGCAGGCTTGGCTCTGAGAGAACTTAGAGGACATGGGGCTGCCCTTAGAGAGAAGGTAGGGAAGTAACTTACGTACGTACATCATGGAAACAGAGATCTGAAGAGCACCTGGAGGCCCACAGTGTGGAGGTTATTCACTCATCTCAGAATATATCCCAGAGAGACAGTGTTCACAGAGAGACCCCTCTGGGAACAGAAGAGCTGGTTGGTGCCAAGCTCCCCTCTCCCCATCCTTCAGCATAAGAACAGGCGCATATAAGAACAGCATAAGAACCTGCAGAAATGAGTGCAGGGCTAACACTCACTAACTAACTTGCTTACACTAAGTCTCACCCCCCTACATTCCAGGGGAACTGCCCCTCCCAGTCATGTTTGCCTCAGTCCCAGCCCGGGGGGCCCCCTCCCCAGAAGACAGGCTTAACACCTACTCACACTGTGTCTCTACACATGGGAGTTGTGCAGAGCCTCAGTTCCTGCAGAGATGGTGCCAGGTCTCATTTCACAAACAGACCTAGTTAAAACAGGCCACATTCAGGCCAGGGACCAGACACTGCCCACAACAGGCAAAGAGAGCCCCTGTGGATTACTGACCTGAAGGATAAAGTAGCCAAGACAAAACAGCAGAGCACACGCAGCACACATTGGAGATACTCCCAGAAGTGCAAGGCCCTAGAGAACAGGGGTACACTAGACAGCAAGGCATACAGAACCTCTTTTTCATAAGGCCGTTACCTTCAAGAACAGGAGACATAGTTGACTTTCCTAACACAAAAAAACAGGCACGGAGATGTAGACAAAATGACAAGACACAGAAATTTCTCCCAAATGAAAAACAAGACAAGGCTAAAGGCAATTATCTAAGCAAAACAGATATAAGCAATATGTTTGGTAGAGAATTTGAAGTAATGATCATAAGAATACTCAATGGACTTGAGAAAAGAGTGGAAGACAGGAGTGAGATCCTCAACACAGAGATAAGGAATAACATAGTAGAGATAAAGGGCTCAATAAATGAAATGAAAAACATGCTTCATAGATTGAACAACAGGGTGGAAGAAGCAGAAGAATGAATTAGTGACCTAAAGACAGAAAAGGAAAGTAAACAAGCTGAACAAAAGAGAGAAAAAAGAACTATGCAAAACAAGAATATACTTAGGGAACTCCATCAAACATAATACCATTCATATTATAGGAGTCCCAGAAGAAGAGAGAGAAAAGGGGCAGAAAAGCTATTTGAAGAAATAATAGGTAAAAACTTCCCTAATGTGAGGAAGGAAATAAACAGATCCAGAAGGCATAAAGAACTCCCATCAAAATCAACAAAAGTAGATCCATACCAAGACGTATTATAATTAAATTGGAAAAAGATAATGATAATGAAAAAAGTTTAAAAGCAGCAAGACAAAAGAAGACAGTAATTTACAAGAAAAAACCCATAAGACTGGCAGGAGAGTTTTCAGCAGAAACTTGGCAGGCCAGAAGGAAGTAGTATGATATATTCAAAGTGTTAAGTGGGAAAAATCTGCAGCCAAGAATACTCTACCCAGCAAGGCTATCATTCAGAATAGAAGGAGAGATAAAGAGTTTCTCAGACAAACAAGGAATTCATGACCATTAAATCAACCCTACAAGAAATATTAAAGAGGGACTCTTGACGGGGAAAGGAGAGACTAAAAGCAACAGTATAAAGGTATGAAACACAAAACCAGTAAAAATGAATATGTCTGTAAAAAACCAAAGAACTCACAAAATAAAAGGATATAAAACATAACATATACCTAAAATTTGGGGAGGAGAGGAGTAAAGAATGGGTTCAAACTTATGACCACCAACTTAATATAGACAGCTATATGCAGAAGAGGTTATATACAAACCTAATGGTAATTATATATCAAAATAACACTAATAAATATGCAAAGAAAAAAGAGAAAGAGATCCAAACACACCACTGAAGAAAATAAGCAAAATATGAGAGAAACACAAGAACAGATTGGAGAAAATCTTCAGAAACAACAAATAATAAAATGATGATAAACACATATCAATAATTGCTTTGAAAGTAAATGAAATGAATGTTCTATTCAAAAGACATAGGGTGACAGAATGGATAAAAAAGCAAGACCCAATAATACACTGTCTTCAGGATGCTCATTTTAGAACTAAAGACACCTACAGACTGAAAGTGAGGTAGGTGACGGGGAAACATCTGTCATGAAAATGGATGTCAAAAGAAGACCACAGTCGCAATACTTATATCAGACAAAATAGGCTTAGAAACACAAACTGTAATAAGAGACAAAGACGGACACTATATACTAATGAAAGGGACAATCCACAAAAAAAGATATGATAATTGTAAATATTTACGTATCCAACCAGCATAGGAGCACCCAAATACATAAAATATTTAATAACACACATAAAGGAGCTAACTGAAAATAATACAAGTATAGTAAGAGACTTTAACACCCTACTTACATCAATGGACAGATCATCTAAACAAAAAATCAACAAGGAAACAATGGCTCTGAACGACACACCGGATCAGATGAATTTAGCTGACATACTCAGAAAATTCCATCCTAAAAGAGCAGAATAAATCATTCACCACACCAAGCGGGATTTATTCCTGGGTTGCAAGTGTGGTTCAATATTAGCAAATCAATCAATGTGATACATCATGTCAGTAAGAGAAAGGATAAGAACCATATGATCATTTCAATAGATGCAGAAAAGGCATTTGACAAAGTGCAACATCCATTCATGATAAAAATCCTCAACAAAGTAGGTTTAGAGGGAACACACCTCAATATAATAAAAGCCATATATAAAAAACCCACAGTTAACATCATCCTTAATGGGGAAAACTGAGTGCTTTTCCCCTACAGTCAGGAGCAAGACAAGGAAGTCTACTCTCACCACTTTTATTCAACATAGTACTGGAAATCCTAGCCACAGCAATCAAACAGCAAAAAGAAATAAAAGCCATCCAAATATGTAAGGAAGAATTAGAACTTCCACTATTTCCAGGTTACATGATACTATATATATATATATATATATATATATATATATAGTATACTATATATATATATTTAAAAAAAAAACACAAAGACTCCACCCAAAAACTGCTAGAATTGATAAACAAATTCAGTAAAGTCGCTGGATACAAAATCAATGTACAGAAATCTGTTGCATAATAATGAATAAGAATAATGAAGCAACAGAAAGAGAAGTTAAGAAAACAATCCCATTTACAATTGTACCCAAAATAATAAGATCCCTAGGAATAAACCTAAACAAAGAAGAATTGTACTCTGAAAACTATAAAACACTGATGAAAGAAATTAATGATGACACAAAGAAAAGGAAAGACATTAGATGCTCATGAATTGGAAGAACAAATTTCATAAAATTGTCTATACTACTCAAAGCTGTCTACACATTTAATGCAATCCCTACCAAAATACCAACAGCATTTTTCACAAAACTAGAACACACTATTCTAAAATGTGTATGTAAACACAAAGGACCCTGAAGAGCCAAAGCAATCTTTAAAAAGAAAAGCAAATGTGGCGCCCAGGTGGCTCAGTCAGTTGAGTGTCTGGCTTTGGCTCAGGTCATGATCTCACAGTCTGTGAGCTTGAGCCCAACGTTGGACTCTGTGCTGACAGCTCAGAGCCTGGAGCCTGCTTCAGATTCTGTGTCTCCCTCTCTCTCTGCCCCTCCCCAGCTCATGCTCTGTCTCTCTCACTCTCTCTAAGAAAAATAAACATTATTTTTTTTTAAATGAAAAGGAAAGCTAGCAGCATCACAATTCTGGATTTCAAATGATATTACAAATCTGTAGTAATCAAAACAGTAAAGTACTGTCACAAAAACAGACACATAAATCAATGGAACAAAACAGAAAACCCAGAAATAAACCTACAACTATATGGTCAATTAATCTTCAATAAAGCAGGAGAGACTATCCAATCGGAAAAGGATGATCTCTTCAATGAATGGTGTTGGGAAAACTGGAGAGCAACATGCAAAAGAAAGAGTCTGGACCACATTCTTAACACCACATGAAAAACTAAATTCAAAATGAATTCAAGACCTAAATGTTAAGATCTGAAACCATCAAAATCCTAGAAGAGAATATAGGCAGTAACCTCTTTAACACTGGCTGCAGCAACTTTTTTCTAGATAGGTCTCCTGAGGCAAAGGAGACAAAAGCAAAAATAAACTATTGGGAGTAAATCAAAATAAAAAGCTTCTGCACACCGAAAGAAACAACAAAACTAAAAGACAATCTACAGAATAAGAGAAGGTATTTGCAAATGACATATCCTTTTAAGATCTTAATAGCAAATCCTAGTAAGTATCTTCTGTTTTATTTATATATATATATATATATATATATATATATATATATATATATGTTTATTTATTTTGAGAGAGAGCGAGCGAGCACACAAGTTGAGGAGGAACAGAGAAAAAGGGAGGGAGAGAGAATCCCAAGCAGGCTCCACACTGTCAGCACAGAGCCCAATGTGGGGCTTGCACTCACAAACTGTGAGATATGACCTGAGCTGAAATCAAAGAGTCAGCTGCTTAATTGACTGAGTGATCCAGGTGCCCCACGGGTACTGTCTTGATATGCTGTCTTGATATATCCAAAAGGATATATTACATATACTGGTCTCCATGATTGGATTTATGTGAATTCTGATCGTCCTAATTTGATTTAGGGAATACTCAAATATAAGACCACTTCTTAGACTAAGATACCTCTGTAAAGAGATATTGATTTATATTATTGATTACTGATTTATATTATTGATTTAAGTTAGTTTAAATCTCAAGGGGTAACTTCTTCTTGACATTATACCCAAATTCAAAGACCCTGCCTTAGTATATTACATGATACAGTAGCCACAACATTAAAATGGAGTTGAGATGGGATTCAGCTGCCTATATAGAAGATAATACACTCAGGGTGCTTGGGTGGCTCAGTTGGTTAAATGTACAACTTCAGCTCAGGTCATGATCTCATGGTTTGTGAGTTCGAGCCGCGCATTGGGCTCTGTGCTGTCAGCTCAGAGCCTGGAGCCTGCTTCACATTCTGTGACTCCCTCTCTCTGCCTCTCGCCTGCTCACACTCTCTCTGTCTCTCTCTCTCAAAAGTAAATAAACATTAATTAAAAAAAAAATACAGCTAAATACTAGCTTTCATGCAATTATTTTGTTGGGAAGCATATTTTAAACAAATAAATTTATACACACAAATTTTCTATCAATAATATTGTATACTATATAATATCAGATAATTATACGGAGTGATATGTTATCATGATAAACAGAGTACAAAACTCTATCACATGAAAATGGCACTTCACTTTTATGGTCATACTCCCAAAGATTCATAGCCATAATGTATAAGAAAAACATCAGACAAACCCAAAATGAGAGACATTCTAAAAATTCCTGACCAGTATTCTTCAAAACTGCCAACATCATCAAAAGCAAAGAAATTTACAGTCTAGAGGATCCTAACTCTGTCACAATAACTGCCTCAATTTTATAAGGCTAAATATACTGCTTAAAGAGGACTTTGGCTGATACATTAATCCTGTTTCCATAGATGCTGCAATGCAGGACCAAAAAAAAAAAAAAAAAAGGGAGAGAGAGAGAATTGAATCCATTTTTTTTACATATTTTAAAGGCAGTGTTTAATAATCAAACGCTTTTAACATTTAAGACCCTTGAATCAGCACATTTCAGGCAATAAACTCAACATCTGCAAATATTGCTTAATCCCCAAAGAACACTCTCTTTTAATCAATTAAACTCATTACATTTGAATGTTCATTTCCATCTTTAGTACACTATTTAACTCATTATGTCAAAATAATGTGTTTATGATTACCAGAGCCATTAAATAACTTTCTGAAAATAAATCTCCTAGAGAAATTTTAAAAACATATTTCTCAAGGGGTAAACTAGACCTTTTGAAAGGATTTCCCACTATTTCCCTAGGATAGGTGGTCAGAAAGGACAACACATAAGAAGTGACATTCAATCTGCAATAAGAGTGATGAGGCACCTGCCATGTGAGGAACTGGGAAAAGGAATTCTAAACAGAGACAAGGACAAGTCTGAAGATGTAGAGACTTAGTAATATTAATTCCCTTTCAAAGTACCCTTTATGTATTTATTAATTTATTTATTCTATTAACTATTAGTAGTTTACAGTGTCCTAGACATGGGACTCTACTTTTGAAATGTTTTTGTCTTATATGTATTGGAATCACGCTCATGAAGCAGAAAGAGGCAAATCATGGAATCAGAGTTGTAGGGCCCATGTCTAATTTTCACACTCTGTTAATGAGACAAGCAAGGACTAGAGTGGCTAAGGGACAAAGGTTACATAGTCGCTGGCACACAGAACCGGATTATTTCACCCTCCCATAAACAACATTGAAAATGGATCTACATGATTTAGTCTTAAAATTCTCACTTTGAATTATTTAAAAGGCATTAGGCTAAAACAAATTTGTAGCATGTTTTCCCAAAGAGGTTCATTTCCCACATGGGTTTGTTACCAGTGTGTGACCCTCACTGAAATTTGCCATTTAGAAAAGGATTAAACAATACTAGGTTTGTATTCACTGGTCCATTCTAAAAAAAAGTAAGAGGAGATCCGGGAAGATGGCGGCATAGGAGGACGCTGGGCTCACCGCGCGTCCTGCTGATCACTTAGATTCCACCTACACCTGCCTAAATAACCCAGAAAACCACCAGAAGACTAGCAGAACAGAGTCTCCAGAGCCCGGCACAGAGGAGAGGCCCACGGAAGAGGGTAGGAAGGGCAGCGAGGCGGTGCACGCTCCACGGACTGGCGGGAGGGAGCCGGGGCGGAGGGGCAGCCTGCCGGCCAAGCAGAGCCCCCAAGTCTGGCTGGCAAAAGCGGAGGGGCTGGATGGACTGTGTTCCGACAGCAAGCGCAAATTAGCGTCTGGGAGGACATAAGTCAGCAGCTCTGCTCGGAAAGCGGGAAGGCTGGAGGACAAAGGGAGGGAGAGCTGCTGAGCCCCCTGATGACAGAGCTCAGTTTGGTGGGGAACAAAGGCGCTCGCCAGCACCATCTCCCCCGCCCATCCCCCAGCCAAAATCCCAAAGGGAACCAGTTCCTGCCAGGGAACTTAGTCGCTCCGCACAAACACCCAACTCCATGCTTCTGTGAAGCCAAACCTCCGGCAGTGGATCTGACTCCCTCCCGCTGCCACAGGGCCCCTCCTGAAGAGGATCACCTAAGGAGAAGCGAGCTAAGCCTTCCCCTCCTGCCCCCGTGCACCTTGCCTACCCACCCCAGCTAATACACCAGATCCCCAGCACCACAAGCCTGGCAGTGTGCAAGTAGCCCAGACGGGCCACGCCACCCCACAGTGAATCCCGCCCCTAGGAGAGGGGAAAAGAAGGCACATACCAGTTTGACTGTGGCCCCAGTGGTGGGCTGGGGGCATACATTAGGTTTGACTGCGGCCCCACCCACCAACTCCAGTTATACACCACAGCACAGGGGAAGTGTGCTATTCAAATGACCAAACGGAAGAATTCGCCTCAGAAGAATCTCCAGGAAATAACAACAGCTAATGAACTGATCAAAAAGGATTTAAATAATATAACAGAAAGTAATTTAGAATAATAGTCATAAAATTAATCACTGGGCTTGAAAACAGTATACAGGACAGCAGAGAATCTCTTGCTACAGAGATCAAGGGACTAAGGAACAGTCAGGAGGAGCTGAAAAACGCTTTAAACGAAATGCAAAACAAAATGGAAACCACGACGGCTCGGATTGAAGAGGCAGAGGAGAGAATAGGTGAACTAGAAGATAAAGTTATGGAAAAAGAGGAAGCTGAGAAAAAGAGAGATAAAAAAATCCAGGAGTATGAGGGGAAAATTAGAGAACTAAGTGATACACTAAAAAGAAATAATATACGCATAATTGGTATCCCAGAGGAGGAAGAGAGAGGGAAAGGTGCTGAAGGGGTACTTGAAGAAATAATAGCTGAGAACTTCCCTGAACTGGGGAAGGAAAAAGGCATTGAAATCCAAGAGGCACAGAGAACTCCCTTCAGACGTAACTTGAATCGATCTTCTGCACGACATATCATAGTGAAACTGGCAAAATACAAGGATAAAGAGAAAATTCTGAAAGCAAAAGGGGTAAACGTGCCCTGACATATAAAGGGAGACCTATAAGACTCGTGACTGATCTCTCTTTTGAAACTTGGCAGGCCAGAAAGAATTGGCACGAGATTTTCAGGGTGCTAGACAGAAAAAATATGCAGCCGAGAATCCTTTATCCAGCAAGTCTGTCATTTAGAATAGAAGGAGAGATAAAGGTCTTCCCAAACAAACAAAAACTGAAGGAATTTGTCACCACTAAACCAGCCCTACAAGAGATCCTAAGGGGGACCCTGTGAGACAAAGTCCCAGAGGCATCACTACAAGCATAAAACATACAGACATCACAATGACTCTAAACCCGTATCTTTCTATAATAACACTGAATGTAAATGGATTAAATGCGCCAACCAAAAGACATAGGGTATCAGAATGGATAAAAAAACAAGACCCATCTATTTGCTGTCTACAAGAGACTCATTTCAGACCTGAGGACACCTTTAGATTGAGAGTGAGGGGATGGAGAACTATTTATCATGCGACTGGAAGCCAAAAGAAAGCTGGAGTAGCCATACTTATATCAGACAAACTAGACTTAAAATTAAAGGCTGTAACAAGAGATGAAGAAAGACATTATATAATAGTTACAGGGTCTATCCATCAGGAAGAGCTAACAATTATAAATGTCTATGCGCCGAATACTGGAGCCCCCAAATATATAAAACAATTACTCATAAACATAAGCAACCTTATTGATAAGAATGTGGTAATTACAGGGGACTTTAACACTCCACTTACAGAAATGGATAGATCATCTAGACACACGGTCAATAAAGAAACAAGGGCCCTGAATGAGACATTGGATCAGATGGACTTGACAGATATATTTAGAACTCTCCATCCCAAAGCAACAGAATATACTTTCTTCTCGAGTGCACGTGGAACATTCTCCAAGATAGATCATATACTGGGTCACAAAACAGCCCTTCATAAGTTTACAAGAATTGAAATTATACCATGCATACTTTCAGACCACAATGCTATGAAGCTTGAAATCAACCACAGGAAAAAGTCTGGAAAACCTCCAAAAGCATGGAGGTTAAAGAACACCCTACTAACGAATGAGTGGGTCAACCAGGCAATTAGAGAAGAAATTAAAAAATATATGGAAACAAACAAAAATGAAAATACAACATTCCAGACGCTTTGGGATGCAACGAAGGCAGGCCTGAGAGGAAAATACATTGCAATCCAGGCCTATCTCAAGAAACAAGAAAAATCCCAAATACAAAATCTAACAGCACACCTAAAGGAACTAGAAGCAGAACAGCAAAGGCAGCCTAAACCCAGCAGAAGAAGAGAAATAATAAAGATCAGAGCAGAAATAAACAATATAGAATCTAAAAAAACTACAGAGCAGATCAACGAAACCAAGAGTTGGTTTTTTGAAAAAATAAACAAAATTGACAAACCTCTAGCCAGGCTTCTCAAAAAGAAAAGGGAGATGACCCAAATAGATAAAATCATGAATGAAAATGGAATGATTACAACCAATCCCTCAGAGATACAAACAATTATCAGGGAATACTATGAAAAATTATATGCCAACAAATTAGACAACCTGGAAGAAATGGACAAATTCCTAAACACCCACACTCTTCCAAAACTCAATCAGGAGGAAAGAGAAAGCTTGAACAGACCCATAACCAGCGAAGAAATTGAATCGGTTATCAAAAATCTCCCAACAAATAAGAGTCCAGGACCAGATGGCTTCCCAGGGGAGTTCTACCAGATGTTTAAAGCAGAGATAATACCTATCCTTCTCAAGCTATTCCAAGAAATAGAAAGGGAAGAAAAACTTCCAGACTCATTCTATGAAGCCAGTATTACTTTGATTCCTAAACCAGACAGAGACCCAGTAAAAAAAGAGAACTACAGGCCAATATCCCTGATGAATATGGATGCAAAAATTCTCAATAAGATACTAGCAAATCGAATTCAACAGCATATAAAAAGAATGATTCACCATGGTCAAGTGGGATTCATTCCTGGGATGCAGGGCTGGTTCAACACTTGCAAATCAATCAATGTGATACATCACATTAATAAAAAAAAGAGAAGAACCATATGATCCTGTCAATCGATGCAGAAAAGGCCTTTGACAAAATCCAGCACCCTTTCTTAATAAAAACCCTTGAGAAAGTCAGGATAGAAGGAACATACTTACACATCATAAAAGCCATTTATGAAAAGCCCACAGCTAACATCATCCTCAATGGGGAAAAACTGAGAGCTTTTTCCCTGAGATCAGGAACACGACAGGGATGCCCACTCTCACACTCACCGCTGTTGTTTAACATAGTGTTGGAAGTTCTAGCATCAGCAATCAGACAACAAAAGGAAATCAAAGGCATCAAAATTGGCAAAGATGAAGTCAAGCTTTCGCTTTTTGCAGATGACATGATATTATACATGGAAAATCCGATAGACTCCACCAAAAGTCTGCTAGAACTGATACAGGAATTCAGCAAAGTTGCAGGATACAAAATCAATGTACAGAAATCAGTTGCATTCTTATACACTAACAATGAAGCAACAGAAAGACAAATAAAGAAACTGATCCCATTCACCATTGCACCAAGAAGCATAAAATACCTAGGAATAAATCTAACCAAAGATGGAAAAGATCTGCACGCTGAAAACTCTAGAAAGCTTATGAAGGTAATTGAAGAAGATATAAAGAAATGGAAAGACATTCCCTGCTCATGGATTGGAAGAATAAATATTGTCAAAATGTCAATACTACCCAAAGCTATCTACACATTCAATGCAATCCCAATCAAAATTGCACCAGCATTCTTCTCAAAACTAGAACAAGCAATCCTAAAATTCATATGGAACCACAAAAGGCCCTGAATAGCCAAAGTAATTTTGAAGAAGAAGACCAAAGCAGGAGGCATCACAATCCCAGACTTTAGCCTCTACTACAAAGCTGTCATCATCAAGACAGCATGGTATTGGCACAAAAACAGACACATAGACCAATGGAATAGAATAGAAACCCCAGAGCTAGATCCACAAACGTATGGCCAACTCATCTTTGACAAAGCAGGAAAGAACATCCAATGGAAAAAAGACAGCCTCTTTAACAAATGGTGCTGGGAGAACTGGACAGCAACATGCAGAAGGTTGAAACTAGGCCACTTTCTCACACCATTCACAAAAATAAATTCAAAATGGATAAAGGACCAGAATGTGAGACAGGAAACCATCAAAACCCTAGAGAGGAAAGCAGGAAAAGACCTCTCTGACCTCAGCCATAGCAATGTCTTACTCGACACATCCCCAAAGGCAAGGGAATTAAAAGCGAAAGTGAATTACTGGGACCTTATGAAGATAAAAAGCTTCTGCACAGCAAAGGAAACAACCAACAAAACTAAAAGGCAACCAACGGAATGGGAAAAGATATTTGCAAATGACATATCAGACAAAGGGCTAGTATCCAAAATCTATAAAGAGCTCACCAAACTCCACACCCCAAAAAGAAATAACCCAGTGAAGAAATGGGCAGAAAACATGAATAGACACTTCTCTAAAGAAGACATCCGGATGGCCAACAGGCACATGAAAAGATGTTCAACGTCGCTCCTTATCAGGGAAATACAAATCAAAACCACACTCAGATAGCACCTCACGCCAGTCAGAGTGGCCAAAA
The DNA here is from genome assembly GCF_018350175.1 of Felis catus. Taxonomy (NCBI): domain Eukaryota; kingdom Metazoa; phylum Chordata; class Mammalia; order Carnivora; family Felidae; genus Felis; species Felis catus. The sequence continues at coordinate 174,353,346 of NC_058375.1, read as the reverse complement.
TGAACAAATCAGGAGACTATAGATGCTGGTGACGATGTGGAGAAACGGGAACCCTCTTGCACTGTTGGTGGGAATGCAAATTGGTGCAGCCGCTCTGGAAAGCAGTGTGGAGGTTCCTCAGAAAATTAAAAATAGACCTACCCTCTGACCCAGCAGTAGCACTGCTAGGAATTTACCCAAGAGATACGGGAGTACTGATGCATAGGGGCATTTGTACCCCAATGTTCATAGCAGCACTCTCAACAATAGCCAAATTGTGGAAAGAGCCTAAATGTCCATCAACTGATGAATGGATAAAGAAATTGTGGTTTTTATACAAAATGGAATACTACGTGGCAATGAGAAAGAATGAAATCTGGCCTTTTGTAGCAACGTGGATAGACTGGAGAGTGTGATGCTAAGTGAAATAAGCCATACAGAGAAAGACAGATACCATATGGTTTCACTCTTATGTGGATCTTGATAAACTTAACAGAAACCCATGGGAGAGTGGAAGGGAAAAAGAAAAAAGAGGTTAGAGTGGGAGAGAGCCAAAGCATAAGAGACTGTTAAAAACTGAGAACAAACGGAGGGTTGATGGGGGGTGGAGGGAGGGGACGGTGGGTGATGGGTATTGAGGAGGGCACCTTTTGGGATGAGCACTGGGTGTTGTATGGAAACCAATTTGACAATAAATTTCATATGTTGAAAAAAATAAATAAATAAAAAATAAAAAAAAGTAAGAGTAACCTAAAGTTAGCATCTGGTCAAGAGTGAAAGCAGAAATAAATAGATCATTACAACATGAAACCCAAATAAAGGCTAAAGTAACAAGCAGAAGCAAAAGTATTCAGGAGTAAATAAGACTTTCTCACATGAAATAGCACCTATTAAACAAAGATTATTATTGAAAATTTTCTAAGGAATTGGAAAAGAAAAGGAGAATTTGAGTCATCACTATGCCTGGAGTGAGGAATAGTCTTAAACTATGTATCACAAACAAGTAGTATCAAAGAGGAAATACTTTGTAGAAATTACAGTAACACTGGAGTAGTCTCTGATCCCAGGGCACTTCCTACCATTGTCATGATTTATAGTCAGCTCCTCAATAGATCAAGGCTGGTCAAAATGTTATGATGAGACACACGTCTTTTTGAACACAGTTACTGTGTAATTGTTTTTTCAGGCACATTTTTCATATAGTTACATTCTCAATTAATTTTTTTTCCCTAAGAGAGACTTACTTGAAAAGTTGAAAACGAAAGACCTTTCTTTAGTGCATATTTTAAATTGTGTTTATTAGGGTCATGTGCACAGTGTATTTAAGTTTAATTTTTTTATAGCACTGGGTCATGGAGGGACAATAATTTGGTTCAAAATAATGTGACTTGGTAATTAAGACTAATGGATACATTATAAGCATCTGACTGATAAAATTCTATAAAAATATTAATCATTGTGTGCAAATGAGTTTTAAAGGAATGTATTTTTGAATCCTGTTGTCTCTACTTCCTCTCAACTCTTCCCTTGACTCCTATTTGATTTACATCCTCATTAATCTATCACATTTTAAAATAAATTAAAAATTTTGTCTCTTCTGTCCCCAGACTCATAGAATTTATTATTACTTTTCTTTAACCTTACCATGAACCATGAAATCTTTTTTTTTTTTAAGAATGTCAGTTTCCAGGGCGCCTGGGTGGCTCAGTTGGTTAAGCATCTGACTTTTGATTTGGCTTAGGTCATGACCTCCCAGTTTGCGAGTTCAAGCCCCGTTTTGGGCTCTGTATTGAGTGTGGAGCTTGCTCTCTTCCTCTCTCTCTCTCTCTCTCTCTCTCTCTCTCTCTCTGCCCCTCCCTTACTTGTGTTGTCTCTCTCTCAAATAAATAAGCTTAAAAAAAAAAAAAGAATGTCAGTGTCCTGCCAAACATCCTTGACATTGCTCCTCAGCTAATCTTATTCATTGACCTTTCTTAGTTTGGTGTCAGCTCCACTCCAATACATTCCACATGTTTTCTATGTTTGAGGACTCCATGGTAGACTTTCTACTCTGCTTGTCTTCATATTTGTATTGTGGAAAATTTAGGGAAAGCAGATATAAATTTTCAAACAATTCAGCCAAGATGTATCAGTTTGTGGAAAAATTTTGAAGATCTGTGTTGATCAAATATACCAGATAAATCCTGTATACTTCACTCACACTGTTTTGGAAAAGGCAAAAGTAAATCTTGTAAACAAAGCATTCATCATGTCTCGTAGAGGTTACCAAAGATTTAGATCAGAAGGCGACTTTAGAGTCTTCTCAATAATAAGTAGCACCTTGTGGAAAAAGCTCCCAGAGATATTGATAGAGTATTAGATCTTCAAAAAATTGAAAACTTAGATGGATGTACATGGGCTGTTTCCTATGTTTAAAAGTTGCAATATTATTTGAATAACTTGTCCAATGGATCTGACTAAAATGGCAGTGGGAGTAATTTGAGTGATTTTAGATTTTCTTTCTTTAACATATTGCTAGTTAGCTGACTTGACATAATCAGAATCACTTCAGAATCTGAAGGTGCTTTGGTTTGTTTGTTATTTTAAAATGTATTATTTAATGAAGCTAGTAGTTTTGCTCCACAAAAATGCTTTAGGCAATTTCTATCCAAAGCATTTGTAACCTCTGAACTTTGTTTATATTTAATTTCTACTTACAGCAATTCAGCAGTTCTAAATACTCAATAAGGCAGCAATAAAATAAATTTGGCTTCACTACATACATTCTGAATTATGAGATTTCATAATTCAGTCTCATAAATCAGGAAACCTGAACAAGAATCCATTAATCATTGGGAGTTTATGAATTAGAAACCAGAACCTCAAAATAATACCATAAATAAAATCCAAACTACAAAACCGATAGTCCTGGTTACTGATAAAGAAACCAGGGGTGCCTGGATGGCTCAGTCAGTTAAGCATCCAACTTCAGCTCAGGTCACAATCTCATGGTTTGTGAGTTTGAGCCCCACATTAGAGCTTACTTTAGAGGTTAGCTTTTTAACTTTTTACTTTAAAGTAATCTTAAATTTACAGAAAGATTGCAATAGTCCAAAGCATTCCTATACGGTTTGCCAATCATTAACATTTAAAATAATGTAAAATATTTGATTTCTCTCCCTCTCTCTCTCTCTATACATATATATTCATACATATACATGTATATTATATATATATGTATGTATATACAATTTTTATGTAGTATATAATTTTTTTTCTAAACCACTAGAATGTAAGCTGTAAACTTGAAACTTTTTTTACTGCTAAAGATTTCAATAAAAAGTTTCCTAAAGACAAAGATACTTTCTTATATAATCAGAGTACATCAACATCAGGAAACTAAATCCGATACAACACCACCATCAGTCTACAAGCTACAGTCAAATTTTGGCAACAGTCCCAATAATGTCCTCTACAGAAAAAGAAAAACAAATAATATCTGTAGTCAGAGACCTAGTGCAGGATAACATGTTGCACTTAAGTTGTCATGTCTCCTTACTATCCTTCAATCTGGTACAATTTTTCTGTATTCCTTATGTTTTTTAACCTTGATGTCTTTTAAGTGTATGGGTCAATTATTTTGTAGAATTTTGGGTTTGTTGGATGTTGACTCATAATTAGATTCAGGTTATCCATTTTAACTAGACTATCCCCAGAAGCAGTGCTATGTTCTTCACAAGAGTGTATCAGAAAGTCACGTTACTGGTAACATTAACTTTGATCACTTCAAAGTGATAAGTAGTATCTGCTAGGTGTCTCCTCTATAACAATATCAAAGTCATCTGCTAGGTTTCTCCTCTATAACATTATTATATGTTTCTTTACAATTAATAAGTATCTTGTGGACAAATACTTTGAGATAATATAAATGAACACTCTTATATTTTCAGGCATATTTTAAATATAGATTATATTCTCAGTGTTCATCCATTAGTTCTGGAATACATTTATAAGTCTTGCTTGAATCAGTTACTATGTTTGCCTAATGATGATTTTTTTTTTGTTATTTCTTCTCCATTTGTTTTCCCAACACCCTTTATTGAAGAGACTTTCCTTTCCCCGTTGTATATATTTGACACCCAAGAATGGGTGTTTATTTCTGGTCTCTCTATTCTGTTCCATTGGTCTCTGTGTTTGTTTTCATGCTAGTACCATATAATTTCGATACCTATAGCTTTGTAATATAGTTTGAAATCAAGAAGTGTAATGCCTCCCACTTTGATTTTCTTTCTTAAGATTGCTTTAGATGTTGAGGTCTTTCGTGGTTATGTATGAATTTTAGGATTGTTTTTTCTATATCTATGAAAAATGCCATTGGAATTTTGATAAAGATTGCATTGAATCTGCAAACCACTTTGGGCAGTATACACATTTTCACAATATTAATTCTTCCGATCTAAGAACACAACCTATCTTTCCATTTATTTGTGTCCTTGTCAATTTCTCTCATCAATGTCTTAGAGTTTTCAGTCATAAATACATTCTTTCTCTCATACATGTTTTTCCCCAACCTCTTCCCACATCAGTAGCCCTCTGATTCCTCACTCCTTGTAATTTCTACTTTCCCTGAACCTTTCCAATACTAAGATACAGCATTTGCAGTACATTACTTACACTGTTACTCTTATTTTCTGTTCACAACCAGTAAAACTTAGCAATCTTACCACTTCATTATGCCTGGTGTTATCCATGTTCATATAAATGAACATTCATACAAGTTCCATCTGCTGTCCATACAGTCCTCATTGCCAGCTAACCAACTGGGGATCCACCTACAAAATTCCCATTTATCATCTATTTCAAACACTACTCTTGATACCATCTGCCATAGTTCAGGCTCCTAGAAAACTGACTCAGAAAAATATGTGTGGAAGTGGTTTATTGGGCAGTATTAGCAGGAACTACTCCTCTAAGAAATGAGGAAAGGGGACTTGGGTAAGGGAGACACTGAATATACTGCAATACACTTGCAACAGGGAACATGGCTAAACCCAGGAAAGCTCTAAAGCTAAGGTGTCTCTTTGGAGAAGTCTCAGATTGAAAAAAGGCAGCCAAGCCTTCAAAGCCTCTTAAATGTAGACTGCCCCTGTAAAGACGGTCTTTGTCTCTTTGACCAAGAATGATGAACCAGGAGCAAACAATACTTCTTGCAGCTGGAAGACCCGAGTGCCTCAGTGCTGAAGGGGAGAATCTGGTCACATACTGTATCCATAATACTACGGTTCACTTTGTGGAGCGCCCCATTTTGTGAAAACACAAAATGTGAAACACAGTCTTAGAATTAATTTTGTCGGGGCACACTTGGTTTGCTTCCAGTGTTTGTCATTTGCAAACTGTGCTGCTACAATAGTCTTGTACATGTCTTACTTATAAAAAGGTTTTTCTAGGAATCAGTCCAAAAGATACTTTTACAAAGTGCTCAATTGTTTTGAAAATAGTTGGACAAATTTTGACTCGCAACAGAAATTTTGATCCATATACTCTCCAACATTTGATATTATCAGACTTCTTGAATTTTCCACATCCAGAGGGCATAAAATGATATTTCCTTGTGTCTTTATTTGCTTTTTCTTTGTAAATCAGTTTTAGTTATAAATGAATTAAATTAGAATTGAGGCACTCCTACTAAAGATAGCTTCTAAAAAAGGTAATATATTTTAAAGCAACTAATTTAAATGAGCGCTCGTTACAACTACCTGATCTACAACCAGCTGGATAGCTCTGGGAACCTGAGTGGAAGGGTATTTGTTTTCAAAGTCTTCGAAGTATTATGAGCTCCTCAAGAACATATTACCCTAAATGACATATTTTCTTTATAATTACCTCAGCATGGGTTCCCACATGCCTGCTTCATCATGGGTAATGCTCTGGCTACACTGAAAATGTGTTTGGTTTATATAACTCCATCTCTATTAATGAATATTGATATTGAATCATGAAAATGATATTAAAAAGGCAGAGGCTTTCTCTTTTCTTTTTAAAAAAAACTAATTTCCCTCACTGAAGCAGTAGTTTAACCTCTACTCTTAAATATAGGAGGAAACTGCAATTATTTAGGAAATGGAGTTGCTTTGGTACAATATTTGTGAACACCTCTGGGTTTCTTTTCATTCATTCATTCATTCACTCATTCATTCATTCAACTATGACTTTGGGTCACAAGATAGGGTTCCTCTTCTACAAATAATAAGTGTATAAATGAGTGAAACTTCTTCACACCTTCCTGCACCCAAACAAGGTGCAAGAGATTGAGCCAAGCATGCAGTTTAGACAAGTTTCGTATCCTATTATCCCATAAACAATCTTATTTGGTATACACACATAGCAACCACTAATTGACCATAATAATCACATACTCTCCATAAACTATTTCTAACAAATAACACTGTGCATATGATACATTCAGCTCATCACATTACTCACTCAAACCTACCTCCCAACAACTATATCCTCAACTGTAAGATTTGCAAATACTCATTGTGTTGCTATCTTACACAAGTCATCTGGAATTTGCAAGAATAGTGCCTCCTCCCCTCCCCCACCCCACTGCCTGCCTTTCTCAACTGGCTTTTTAGCCTTGGGAAACTCTATTAATTATATTACTTTTTCCTTCCAAATAGAATATTTTCAACCCAGCTTGGTAATTTAACTCTTTGCTGCTCTTTTTTTTTAATTTTATTAAATGTTTATTTATTTTTGAGAGAGAGAGAGAGAGAGAATGGGAGTTTGTGAGCAGAGGAGGGCAGAGAGAGGAAGACAACATCCAAAGCAGGCTCTGTGCTGTCAATGCAAAGCCCATGTGAGGCTCACAAACCATGAGAGCATGACCTGAGCTAAAGTTGGATGCTCAGCTGAGACACCCAGGTGCTCCCTCTTTGCTACTCTTTAAGTCTAATTTTCACTTTCCCTTATTCTTTCACTGCCAAGATTATCTTTTGCTCCTTTATTTCTCCCTCCCTCAGTTTTCAAGTACCTTTCAACATTCTCCTCTTCCAACGTGTTTTCCTCCCTTTCTTTACATACATGAAGATACTTCTATGACTACTAATTTAAACATAAACACAGTAAATCCATATTTAGTAATGTTGAGGTATTCCAACACTATCTATTGTTTCTTACATTCTATCTACTACAAACATTTCTGGAAACATCAGTTCCAATACTGGAAATGTATTTCATTTTGAGAGGGCATCTTTTTACCTTATAAAAGATATAGAGTCCTATGAAATGTAATATTTGATTTCTTCCTTTACCAAACATAATAATACATTTATTTAAAATTTAAATTTGTTGTGACTTCTGATTTATTGTGTATATTTATTAGCAGTTATGGACATACAGAAAGCATTTCCTTTTTTTGTTTTTGATATGGGAATATTGATTCTCAAGGGAATTTTTTCCTTATAGTGTTCAAGTTATAATGCAATAAAATGATATTCTATTGCCTCTGAAATAATTTTTAGCATTTAATATGTATGCAGGGTTATTAGATTTAGCAAATAAAAATATAGTATAATAGGTATATTTCAATTTCAGATAAACAGCAAATAATTTTTTAGTATAAGTATGTCCTATACAATATTTGGAATACAGTTATATTACAAATTATTCATCATTTATTTGAAATTCACATTTAACTGGGCATCCTATAGCATATCTAGCAGCCATAATATCTCTCAACTTTTAAAAAACCAGTTTTATTCACATATTTCAATAATTTAACAAATAAAGGCCAATCTCTACCCGATTAATCACCACGACCAATTTCAAACTGAAAATATGTTCCTGATGATACTGGTTGTTTAACAAATTAGCATGACATTAATTAAACTAAGAGGAAAACACTAATTCCAATAGAAATAGAGATGGTATGAAATATTGTGAAAATTTCTGAGAGACAGAGGGAGATAGAGCGTGAGTAGGGGAAGGGGCAGAGAGAGAGGGAGACATAGAATCTGAAGCAGGCTCCAGACTCCCAGCTGTCAGCACAGAGCTCAACGCGGGGCTCGAACTCACAAACCGCGAGATCATGACCTGAGCTGAAGTCGGATGCCCAACTGACTGAGCCACCCAGGTGTCCCAAAATATGTTCACTCTTAATGAGGCTCTTCCCACTAGAGAGCATGCTTTAAATGAATTTCATCATCTTCAACTTACAGTCATATTTCTTTTCTTTGAGTTATTAGGTTCATGGAAAATTTTCTTTTCACATTACCCTGGACTAATATTTGTTTTCTATGTTGAACATTTCATTAATTCCATTCCAGCAAAAAATACTAAGTCTTATTTCATGCTCTCTGGAAATAAATAATCACATCAATGTTTTCGATTTATTTATTTTTCAAATTTACATCGAATAATCAGGACAATGTAGTAACCAACCCTTTACCTTTTCTGGGTCCTGGATACTTTTTTACAAGCTGATGAAAACTAAAGACTTTTTTTTCTCCTGAAAACTACATGATACACAGACACACCACAGTTTTTATTAAAACTTCAAGAAGTTTACAGATCCCCTGAAGACTGACCAAACACATCAGTGAAGGACCTAGAAAGCACTAGGTTGAGTAGCTGATGCACTTAACATTAAATAATGACTTACACTTAGTGTTTTATAATATATTGAAATTCTATTTTCATCTGATTTTTAACCAATAAACAATTCCAAATATAATGTAGCTCACATATTACCACACACACATACATCATGTCACATTTCTTTTATTTTGTATTTTCCCAGTTTAACACACCTTACCTCATAGATGTATCTCAAAAGAAAGAAGAGAAAGTAGTGGATTTCCTCTTTTGTACTTTACTAATTACTAATATATGCATATTTTACCTAAATATAAAAAGAGTAAGTTTTCTGAAAGCTGGATTCATACTTCATTCATTGGTACATTTTATGCCTTTAGTTAGCACTGGAAAAATCACCTTAGCTAATTTAGGGAAGTAGTTATCAGCTGAAGTTTTGATCTTCATAACCTACAGGGTGATATAGACATTTAAATTGAGACATCTGGTTCCTTAAAATAATGCTAGAAACAATAATGCTTGAAAATAGCATCAGGAACTAATCTTATTAACATAACTTCATATCATTTCAAAATATACTTACATTGCTTTTAAATTTTTTAATTGCAATTTTGGATGGAGTTTTAGAAATGAGCTCAAAAATAGTCAAATTCATAGTATCAATGAATGGAATGGTGGTTGCAAGGGGCTGGGGGAAGAGAAAATGGAGGAGTTACTAATCAACAGCATATTTTCATGTTAGATGAATGACCTCCAAAGATTTTTTTACAACATGGTACCTCTAGTCTACAATGCTGTATTGTACAATTAAAATTTTTGTTAAGAGAGTAGATCTCACGTTAGGTGTTCTTTTACTAAAATAAGATAGAATTTTACAAGAATACTAAAAATTATTTTTTATTTTCTCATTTCAATGTGTTTTTTAATTTAAATACAAATTATTTTGTTATTTGATGGCACTATGCTTACTTTTCCTTTTTTGTCTTTCTAAGATAAAAACATAGCTCAATTGGTCTTAGTAGGGTGATATATCTAAAAGTACACTATCATAAAATAACCTAGAAAGCCTATCATGCATTCTACAAACAGGCAATCTTTTTCTATGTTTCCATAAGATTGGCATAAGGAAGTAAAAGATGAAGCTGAATATGGCCAATCTTATGCAGAAGAAAGTGCCTTCAGTTTGCTTCTATTTTTCAGGAGACTTTTCCGCCTTTTGTAGCTGAAACTACTGTGTTATGATAATAGTGTTGCTGTTCCTAAATGTAATTCATAGGTACAAAAGCCGTAAGTACCCCCAAGATGATGTCTGTTCCCCTGGTCAGGCATACAAATATTCATCATTATGATCTGCAGGCTTCAGGTGGTCTGGAAATCTTTGCCATTGTACATAAGATGATAAAACGTATGTATGGGAATGGCACTGTGAGAAACTTAAAGGCGCCTGTGACCTGGAAAATATGCAAACCAAATGCTTTCTATTTTTCAAGGTAAATCTTGGGAGGACTGAGTTCATTTACTACAGAAGGATGCTAATGAAGTGTTATGTTCTACAAACCACACAGACATTCTGCTACTGGGACAGTCTCTCAATCAAAAGTCATTCACTGATCATTTCATTTTGAATATTTCATATCATGTGTACTCTCCAGATAGTCTGTTTTTAAGAGAATGTTTTAGAAACACCGCCCGAAATGACATTTCACATTTAACGTACAGAATGAAAAATGGAAACCATTAAGCCACTGTATTAACTGTAATGTATATTTTCTGCCATGTAAAATTGCCTGTAGTTTTATGCAAAGTCTTCATCATCTCACATTAAATTTCTGTTACAATATACAATACCCAATGAGACTGAAATACTTGGAAAGCAAAACATCAATGACCTCCCAATGAACTTGTTAAGGAAATCATGTTGTGAGTCAGTATGAAAGTTGATGACTGGATATGTATTTGTCTGGTGAATGAAGAGGAAAATTTATTTAAATTGGAAAAGTTAAAATTTTTTAGTACAAAGGGTCAAAAATTTATTTTAAATAGGATAAAATTGGTCTTCCCTAAAATTGAAAAGGCTCTAACATTTAAAAACAATATTTGTATATCTACATTTTATGCCATATTAAAATATAAGCTAAAAAATCTAGTCTATATACATGCTTTAATACAGTGAAAGTAAAAATTGTTTGCTTACTTGTGTTTAATCAGTGTTTAAAGACTATTTGTAGAACTATGTAGTCTGTGCTCTACTTGTTGGTAATTCAAGAAAATACAATTCCAGTTCACATTTCTATTATAGTCAAAAGAAATCCTGTTAAAATCTATTTTTTCAAAGTGAATTATAAAAGCAGTCAAAGGTAAATATCCAGATGTCTCTTATTTACAACTATAAAAACCAGATCTCTACATTTAAAATTTTTGATATTTACAGCCACATAACTTTACATATGTGTAATGTGCCTTGTCTTTTTTCAAATAAGTAACTGTAAACTAGATAATTGTCTTGTATAATGCCAACCATGAGTGGGAAAACAGCAGTCCATTACACAGCGATATAGAAGCAGGTAAGATAATTACAAAGGAAAAAAAAAGGAATTCTTAACACAGATGAAAGCTACTCTACGTAATACAGGATAGCTACTTTTTAATCCTTTCATTGCACAGTTGTCTGTGGAAGATGGCTACCATTCATAAAGGGTAGAGTCATAAATCACAAGAAATAGGAAATGTACCTTAATACTAAAACAATACAGTTATAATAATAATCTTTTAAGAATGAATGATCCAGCAATTTTTTTTAGGTCATAAACAACTGGAAGCATTAACAGGTATTCCTGCAGAATTTCCAGTTAAGATTCCAGCTGGCAGCTATGAAAAATGATTAAGTTTGTTCCTTTACAGTGATTAACTCTGATATTCAAAGGATATATGTATATATATATATATATATACCCTTATATATAAGGGTATATATATATATATATATACATATATATATAAGGATATATATATATATTTTTTTAAGCCACCATAGGATTTCTGTGTTTACATAGAAAATACGGTGAAAAGGTACTGTCCCCTGTGCACCTGGTTGTTGTTTATTTGCAGAGTTTCCTTGCCACTGGATTAAAAAAGGTAAACTAGGGGGGCACCTGGGTGGGTCAGTCGGTTAAGCATTTGACTTCAGCTCAGGGCATGATCTCACAGTTTGTGAGTTTGACCCCCACATTAGGCTTTGCACTAATAGTCTGGAGCCTGCTTGGGATTCTCACTCTCTCCTCTCTGCCCCTCCCCTGCTTGCACTTTCTCTCTTTCTCAAAATAACTAAAAACTTAAAAAAAAAAAGGTATATTGGATATCCTACAAGTACTATAAATTCAATATATTCAAACATATTTAAACTGGATAAGCTATTGTTTTCTCAAACATGTTTCTCAAACCTGTCAGTCACAGAAACCAAAAACTGGGTAGTAATATTATGAGTTGATAATTATAAAAGAAACGACTGTCCCATAATGAATTACCAAAAATGAATGCCATATATGGAGCATGAAATAAGGCCATTTCCACCTGTCCCACCCCATAGTGATTCTTTCATTCTGTTAATTGCTTCTGTAAACAGTAAGTTGTAGTAAAAATACCCTAGATTTGGGGATGAGATTTGTATTTCAATCCCAGGATTTTCATTCCATAGCTATATATTTTTGGTAAACTACTGAACCATCTCAGGTTTTAATTTTCTCGCCTACACACTAGAAAAACAATACTAAATGTCGAAGGCAAATTAGAAATGATTATAAACCACCTAGCAGAGAGCCTAACAGCATAGTAGGTACTCATTAAATAGCAGTCATCTCAAGTATTAGTCCAGGTGTAATAATGTGGTCTGTGGTGGTCATGGCAGCTTAGAAATCTGTGCTGTAAGTGAGAAACATAAGTATAATGGGAGAGTTACCTGCCAGCCTTGGATGTGAGTAAGATGTGATCTGACTATAGACGGGATGCTCATTTCATAAGATAATTACATTGTGGCTTTATTAGTTTTTTGGGGTGGAAAATATGGTGTGTGATGAAATTATGGATTCATCCCATTGATTTTTAAAGATCCTAATGTGACTCTAATAATAGCTTTTGGATTTTTATTATTTTTATACTGATTTTTTTTATGTGGGCCACTATCCTACTGTAAAAAAGGAACCATTACCTTGGTGTTTTCCTGACTTCTTTTTGTCAACTTTGGTTTGAAATAACTAAAGTTTTCTTTTTTTTTTTTTTTAATTTTTCAACGTTTATTTATTTTTGGGACAGAGAGAGACAGAGCATGAACGGGGGAGGGGCAGAGAGAGAGGGAGACACAGAATCGGAAACAGGCTCCAGGCTCTGAGCCATCAGCCCAGAGCCTGACGCGGGGCTCGAACTCGCGGACCGCTAGATCGTGACCTGGCTGAAGTCGGACGCTTAACTGACTGCGCCACCCAGGCGCCCCTGAAATAACTAAAGTTTTCTAATAGCATACAAGGGTCAAAGAAATAGCTCCCCATGAAAAAAATATTGCTGTAATTTGAGCAGATATTACAGAAGCTTTTTCTGATGACTCCAGATGCCCTGGCCACATACCCAGCCCCAATAAACATGCTCTCCAAACTAAATCTAACAGGAACTTCTGACTATTGGTTTCATCCAGAACTGGTACTTCATTTAACAGATTTCATTGGTATATTTTTCTTTCTTTTTCTCTTTTTTTTAAAGCATAACGGAGATTTCTTGAGTTACAGTAGATATTTTAGTAAGTATGAAAAACAAATCACTTGCAAACATATTGAGATCATGATTTGAAAAATCACATAAAGTTTTTTTTTTTTTTTATCTGGCTTGGAGTTTCCTGGAAGAAACTTCTGAGAGATGTTTGACCAAAATGAGCAGTTTTGTTTACTTTGAACATGTGAAATGACTTCATACTGACAGTGTATATGGTTTCACAGAAAGAAAAAACAAGGAAGATAAAGAGAGGTGTAATGAAGAGATACTCAAGATCAAAGGTTCATTGCTTTTCTGGGTCAGTATTACACACAGAGCTCCGAGACAGGCAACAGCTGGCATATAAATGTCAGAATGTAAGTGAGAAACATTTTTGCTTTTTTTCCTAGTTACATAAGCATCTGAAAAGACAATCTTCATTTTTTTCTTCAACATTTATCTAAATTTCTTAATTTTTTGAAAATAAAAAGTTTTCCTATGTTTGCTTTGTTGCCTAGGGAGATGGCTGGAAGAAGAGGAAATGTGAACAAAATGAGGTTTGTGGAGAAGAGAAAATGGTGCTAATTTTTTTCCTGTTAATTCAGAAACCTAAAAATACATGACAAAAAAAAAATCGAAGTTCAAGGGGAAGGTCAAATTATTTACCCAGAGGATGTAGCAGCAAAAAGAGACCTGGATGAAATTAGATAGTATCAAGTACTAAATATACATTCCTTTTCTGTCCACTGAAAAATTAAGTTATAGAGACTTAATGCTTGGAATTATTTTAGACTTTTATTTCTAATATCTAAAACATGCATTATTGTTAAGTATATTTGACTGTTAAAATTCTCTAGCAATATACTGATAATCGGAAGTCTAGGGTACAACTTAAAAGCAGTGAGTTTATGATGATTATGAGCCAGTCAGATTGCATACAATCATTTTACTGTGTGAAGACGGTTGTTTACATTTAAACACAAGGAAATTATTTAAAAAAAACAAAAACAGCATTGGTGCAGACTACATTTGAGAGGCATTATAAACCTAATAGTAAATAGATTCTTTTGAATTAAGATAGACCTATGACATAATCCTGATTCTGTTCATTACTACCTGTGTGAGGCTGGATAACAGACTTACCCTCTCTAAACCTCAGTTTCCTCCTCAGCAAAGAAAAGTGTAATGAAATGTACCTTGAGTTGTAAGGATTGCATGAGGAATATTAGTACAGTTTCACAGTCATTGCTCTATTAATCACTGTTGTTATTAATACTGTTATTGTTGCTGTCCCTAGGTCTATCTGATTCCAGCATTCTTTCTTCTATCACTCTGGCATTTATTCAAATGCAGTTCCTGAATTTATATTTTGATATTATGTTTCTGTACTATACCATTTTACCATAAAATAAATTTGCTTCTTGAAAAAAAAGTAGGTAGAAATCTCCTTGATCACTGTTCAGAGATAAATCTCACTGTGCTGGTCTACAGATATGAAAAGAAAACAAAAGATATAGATATATATATATATATACACACACACACACGTATATATATGTGTGTGTGTATACATATACATATATATGTGTGTGTGTATATATATACACACACACATATATATGTGTATATATATACATATACACACACATACATACACACACACACACACACACACACACACACACCACCCTTATTTCAACTTAGGGGCCATGGTAGCTAGCAAAGCTGGTTCCAGATAAAATTTTGTAAAACAGTGTTTGTACAGTTATCCCTTATCGTCTGGTAAGAACTGAATAGGCACCAAGAATTTGTTTACATTGTACCATGACAAATACAGTAACAAATACAAAAGGAAAAAAGAAAATCCTGCCTTCAAAAACTTTAAGTCTAGAACATGAAATAAATGCATACACATGCACTCCCCAAACACACACACATGAAATAAAGCATTGCAACAGCTCATAAATCATTTCATCAAGTGCAAGGTAAAATTTCATTTGAACATCATTATTTTATACATTGAATTGTCTTTTCCAGATAATGCTCCATACTACCACTATTATTTTGATAGGAATAAAATAAAGTCTAATTAACTAAAAATGCATGCATAACATACAAAGTGCACAGAGTTTTAGAGTCAGGCAAACCTGAGCTCAGACCTCAGAGTCACTGGTGAGTTGAGCAAGTTACTTGTCTCTCTCAAAGATTTATTTTCACCTGTAACTATTTTAACTTCATAGGACTGTTGAGGAAATCATAGATTCACAAAACACTTTGGGCATTTAGGAAACAAAGCAAGGACCCAGTAAATGACTGACATGATCATTGTGACTATAGCTATACTATTTATTTCAGAATACCACACGCTAAGCACTCTACTTAATTGAAGATTTACTCCTAATCTTGCCTCTTCCAATCATCCAAACTTCAGTAAGGACTTTTACATGCACTGTCTTCAAGTGGGAGTAGGAAAAACAAAGAATCAAATAATTCACATTTGAATTGACATTTTTATTGTTGAAAAGTTCATTTATAAGCTTTTACTAACATCTATTTAATTTTCTTTTCCTTAACAATTATGTCTAGATTACTCATGAAAATTTCTTGAGACATTAAACAGCTAACCGTCTTAAATTATCTTGCTTGCTGACAAATTCTGTAACAGAGGTAACATGAGCTTATTTGACTTTTAGTAAACATAGGTAGAATAAAAGCATTATATGTACTGCTGATAATGCAGAATAATGCCTGTTTTAGTTAAACCAACAACCTTAAACTAGTTATTGAATATTATCTTAAATCATGAGAACTTGAAAAATATTTAGGTTAATTTCTGTATTTCTGAGCATATACTTGATTTATATAAATTCTTGATTTTCTTTTTTTGTTGTTGTTTTTGTTTTATTTATTTTGAGAGAGAACATATGTAATTGGGGGAGAAGCAGAGAGAGGGAGAGAGAGAATCCCAAGCAGGCTCCATGCTCAGCCTGGAGCCAGATGCAGGGCTCCAGGATCTCTTGACAGAGAGATCATAATCGAGAGATCACCCCTGAGCCCATATCAAGAATCTGGATGCATAACCGACTGAGCCACCCAGCCACCCCTAAATGTTTAAGCCAACTAAATAGAGCTCTTCACAAATTGATTCGGACAATACCATCTCAAGGTATAAAAAAAAAATAACACATTTACAACATGCATACATAGATATACATCATCATACAGACAGAGGTAAACAGAGATCTTTACCTTTTGTTTTAAAATTTTAGTTATGAGACAGGTATGATAAAGCAAAACTCAGTAGTTTATAAAAGAACAATTGCTGAATTTAAATTGTGTTTCTAACAGATGAAATAAGAATACCTGTCAGATGGCTTGAACTAATATTTGTGGAGAAGATTAAGGTTTACACCTAATTTCCAAACTTCCTTTTCCCCCTTGTTTCCTTCTGATAAGGATTACCTCCTAAGTCTGCATTTCAAAGAGATGGCCTTGATGAAAGTTCCTAGAGAAGGCCAGGTAGAACATTTACATCTCAAAGGCACAGGGACCCAAGTTCTTCCAAGAAGGACTTTTGTTTCCTAAGGCCAGAATTTTTATAATAACTACAAGCTTTTTGACATGAATAGGGGAGGTTTTATGATTGGCAAAAAGGATAGTGGGTTTTGAGTTGCATTTGAGTTGCAAATCCAGAGCTGTATTTTATCTTTAAAAGAAAAGACTCAATATAAGACAAGGAGAGTTGTTTTTAATTCCTCCAAGACTTGGGTAGCAACCCAATTGACATGAAGGGATTAATCTACCCATCCAACTACATTTTCTTCAATTTGCTACTTTAGATGAGAAAGAAAATCTTCAACTAAGATGAAATCAAAAGGTCCTTATGTCCTAGATTTAGAGCTTTGTCTTTGGAATGTCTCCCCACCCCACCCCCCTCTGGATACATTTAGCTTAGGGATGAAGGCATTTTAAAAGTTCCTATCAGGCTCTGAATATTGGCTTCCAATAAGGTCAACTTCTGACCATAGAGCTACTCTAAAAACATATTTCAATATCTTGTCAGGTTTCAGCAGGGACAAACTATAAATATTTCTGGCAGTACTGAACAACCTCATGGTCCGAAAAGGCGTCAAAGGGGTACAAAAGATATTACCCTCCCAAGATCCAAAGCCACTCCCAAAGATAGTTAAAAGAAACATTGAGACAATTTTGTAAGACCTAGTAATAGTTGGTAGGACCCCCACTGCAACTGCAGTGCCACCCACACTTCTGCCCAGCCATGTCTAGCAGCAAATGGGGTACAACCCACATTTCTGTCTGATGAGATTTTGGGGCCCCTGACCTGATGGCTGTCAAGCCAAGTTCTTAGGACACAAAATTAGGCAATAAAGAGGGTAACAGCTATTTATGGGAAGGAATGAATTGGCAACCAATGGGTATAGATTTGGAAAGGGAGAGACAAGGTGAAATGTCACTTTCCTCCCTGAATTGGACACTATAGACAGAGATCTGGGATAGATGACTCTGGTAAGAATTCTCATTCTTTTCTGGATTCTGACAGTTTTCCCAGGGTCCCATCTTCAGACTCTGGAGCAAGTAGAGTTTAACATACAAAGTGTAGCTCCAGTATCTACTAGAATTTGGCTAAGTTTTCTATTAATTTTAATTTCTCCTTGGCTATTTAAAGAATTAACTGGCAGTTACTGGAGAATTTCTGAGTGGCATCAACCCTGCAAGGGGTTCATATAAGAGTCCTTTTGAAGGTGGATATGAGGGTATCTGTAAGGCCACTAACTTGGCAGACTTTTTGTTTACAGTCTTCAACCTCTTCCAAGTGGAAAGACAATTCAGATGAGTAGACTGTAAATATTCAGGCAAACAAGGATGGAGGGGTGTAATGGGAGACATGTCAGTCTTACAGTCTTTTCTTTTGGATACCTGTTGTGTCCTCTTCACTAACCTTTTGCAGTGAAGCTTTCAATGAAGCTATTTTGGAATCTTGAAGCTTTTTTGGAGCCTCTGCCTGCCGATTAAAATAGGTATTCCATTGTGTTTGTTTGATTTGGGATGCTTTACTATAAAGAGCTCTTCTTAAATGAATGATCTGATCTAATTGGAATATTCTCTATAATTACCATTCTAGGTTGTCTTAGTAAGATTTTTCCATTTTTTGTAGATATCTACAGCTTCCAGGATTACAGCTCTTAGGCACAAAATTAGCAGGTGTGCCAGAAGGAAGAACACTTAATTCTTTCAAATTTAAGGAGCCCCTTTCTTTAGGTGAGCCTTGTGCCTCTTGGAGCCAAATTAATACCTAAGAGCAATGTGCTTCTGGGTTGGTGACTTTGTAGTGGTTTACAGTGTGCTTTGTTGCATAGACATTTTCTTGAGTCTGGTGGGTGACTTAGTGTCAATCTAATCTATATTGTAATCAATGTATCCTAGCACGGCAGTCATAGAGTTAGATGACAAGCCCTCTATCAGTAGTCAAGTGCTCAACCAGTGCCCACCAATTTTTCAGCTTTGGCTTCCAAGATTCCCATTAGCAGTAGATCTGTTATTCCTTTTGGATTTCTTTGTAGTGACAGACACCATAATGGCTTTTAATAGTCTGACTTGTGCCTGCCTAGGTTTTGATGAGATATTGGTCTAAAAAGTATGAATTTCTTAACTTATTTCCTCAAGTCCCCAAGTAGTTTATGCTGTGGACTTACCTGAAGTCCCCTTGTGAGTCCCCTAACAGCTGCCATCTTGCTTTATTTTAACTGACGCACACCCATTATTTTCCCTTGAAAGAATACTGCCAAATTCAACCAGATTTACTGTTTCTGGCTGTCTGTGCACAGTTCCAAAGACCTGGAAGGACCTCCCAAAGGCATTTACCTCGTAGACGAGATTGGCCACACACCCAAAAACGTGGCCCACTAAATCTCACCATGAAAAATCTGGACTCTCTCATACCACAATTTCCTATCTAGAAGTATTAGAACAAACAAAATCAAGGAGCTCAATTTGCAAAATAAGCAGAGTTCAATCCAATAGAAGCTTACCAGAGATCCTGGAGAGTGCTGAAGAGGCCACAAAGAAATAAGGCTCTGCAGGCATCTTTACTTGCTCCTAGGAGTCATCTTCAGAATCTTTAGCAGCTGACTTCAGGTACCATTTTATTGCCAAAACTGCCAAATGACAAAACAAAAACAATTTAGTAACAAGTTTGATATCCTTCATTCAAGGGAAAATAATCCATGGATTGGGAAAGTACAGTGTCTCACAAACAGTGGACCACTATTCCCCCTAAGCTGACTTTTATAAAACTATAGCATACGCAATTTTGAAAGTTCTGGGTTCCAGTTAAAATAACAGATGTTAGAGAGAGGAAGGCATTGTTTGCATATTGTTAGTAACTTCAAAAACCTGACTTTAAATATCAAGAATGAAAGTATATGTAAACATAGAACATACATAGAACCCATTATATACAAAATAGGAAGAATAAGTGAGGACATAAGAACTTTTTCCTTGTCTTAACATGGTAAGATTTGAACAAGTGAGCAAGGAAGGGGAAATCAGAAAGGAATCAACTGGAATTTAAGTATTGATGAGCCTCTAAGAATGAGCCTAATAACCTAAACTCTAGGTTAAGCTCTGGCAGTGAATTGGGATAATAGAAACCCTTATGCATAGATTGCTCCCTCATATGGTTATAAGAATCCAGAGCAGAAGGAACTGTAACCTAGCATCCCAAATTTCTCAAGAGATCGTATTTTTAGAGCAAACCACCATTTACACCATAATTCCTGAGTAGTAAAATTAAAGCTTAGATAAGTATAAAACTAGAAGAACCTCAAAAGGTTTTACCCTCTCCAGGATAGCAAGGAATCCAGATCTTTAATTTCCTTCTTCTTCTCCACCCAAAAGCACATAATGGCTGAGAGGATTAATGGGCAACAAAAGATTTGATGAATATCTCCTGGAGGCATTTGTTAGTTCTATAACAGTATCTGAGAAGGGAGAGAAAAACAGAAAGTACAGCTGAGAGGCTAAGAAGCTGAGAAAAATTCTTTGGCCATTTCATAATGCTAAAGACAAAAATTAGATCCCAGGATCAACCAAGACAGAAGGATCCTATTGTAGACCCTGAGTATTTAGTTTATATTCCCAGAGGGATACATTCCACTATAGGAGTAAATGTGAGAAATAAACTGGCTCTTAACAGAGATTCAAGACCAACTTTGAATCAGCTAAAAGTCTACTTGGATAAAGCTGCACCAGCTACAATTTACCTAAGAGAAGCAAAAGAAAATGCTCTCTGGAAAAAGATAATGTAAACTAAAAACAATATCACATAGGGGTGCCTGGGCAGCTCAGTCGGTTGAGAGTCTAACTCGGTTTCAGCTCAGGTGATGACCAAGCCCTGAGTTAGGCTCCATGCTGAGTATGGAGCCTGTTTAAGACTTTCTCTATATCCCTTTGCCCCTCTCCCCTTCTCATTTGCTCTGTGTCTCTCTAAAATAATAATAATAATAATAATAATAATAATAAATTTTAAAAATTAAAAAGAAATAAAAATAAAAGCATAATATCACACCTAAGAGTTTTCATATATAATATATGGTACTCAATAGAAAAAAAAAAAAAAAGAATGGGCAAAAAAGAAAGAAAAGAATTACCTGAAAATGAAATGAAAAAAACAGCCAATAGAAACAGACCTACCAGAGATCCAGATAATAGAATTTTGATAAAATAATTTCAAAATAGCAGAGAATAATATGCACAGATATTAAATGACAAAATAAAGGATTTTAGCCAAGAATCAAAACTAAACTAATCAAATAATAATTTTAGAACCGAAAAGTGAAAATATTCAAAATATGTAAGTTTTCTAAGAATCAGAAAGTTCTAAAGAGAGAGGCAGTAAACTGGAATGTAGCTCAAAAAAATATCTGATCTGAAGCCTGAAGCACAATGAGATAAAAAATGGAAAATAAGAGAAATATAGAAATATATAGGAGTCATAGTGAAAGGGTCCATAATAGGTATTTGGAGTCCATAAGGGAGAGGAGAGGAATAATGAAATAGAGGCAATATTTGAATAGAAAATGGTCACAAAACTTTAAAAACTGATAAACACTCTAGAAAGCACTATAAACCACAGCAAGCTACATTTAAATAAAACCAGTTCTTGGACCATTATGGTTAAAATGGCTGAAAGTCAAATATAAAAATAAATGTGAGCAAACAGGAGGTACAAGAAGAGAAAGAATAAAAAACAAAGAAATGCCTGGTTAACAGAAAACAGACAAGTTGGAAAATAAAAATTAGTAATTTCAACATATATCTTGAATATATCACCCATTAAAACAAACTCTGTCTGAAAGAATTAGAAAAAATCCTTTACGCACTCTATCAAACACATACTTAAAAGAAATGTTACATAGAAAGTGAGAAGGGGAAGATCTACCAGGAAAATAATAATAAAAGTGAAACTGGGACAGGGCAAGCAATATTTTATGAGAGAAATTTAAGCAAAAAAAGTTTAAACTGGATGTTTTTGAGTTACAAAATAAGAGTTTTGACCTATCACACCAAAATGTGTGTTCTTTTTCAATCACAGGGAAATTAAGTGGTGTAATTTTAATAGGATTCTCAGTGAGTGTTAAAGGTAAAAAGAGAAGTAATAAACATACATGGGAGAAGAATTAGCATTCTGCATTAAATGTAGGCTGAATTTGAACAGAAAGACCATTGGCAGCGTTTGCATTAAACATTCAACAAATATTCCTGTTTTATCATTGAATATCTCATAGGTTTCTTGAGGATCAAAGAATTAATACCTATAAAGCACTTAAAACAGTGATTTTCTTCTAATATGTGTTCAATAACTATTATGTATTACTATTGTTTCTAGAGTACTGTCCCCAGAATAATATTTTCTAGAAAAAATACTCCACTCCCATTGTCTTATTCTACTTCAATTAAGGATTTTTAAAAATTTATGGTGAGACTTTCTCATCACAACTTAAGTTATTCTCCATGTATTGTAAAATTTGATGAGAGCTCAGTTTCATCCAGTTTAGAACAGAATACTGAATAAGATGTTTCTTCAAAATGAAATAATTCTTAAAAGTAAGCCCTTCAAATCATTAAGGCAGGTATTAGAATCCCCATTTTTCAGATAGAGAAATTCAGACTTAGAGAAGTCAGGTGGGTGACTTGTCTAAAATCACATACAAAAAAGTAAACCAGGACCTGAACTGATATTTTCTTTTTTTAAATTTTTTTTAATGTTTATTTATTTTGGGGAGAGGGAGAGAGACAGAGCACAAGCAGGCGAGGGGTAGAGAGAGAGGGAGACACAGATCTGAAGCAGGCTCCAGGCTCTGAGCTGGCAGCACAGAGCCCAACACGGGGCTTGAACCCACAAACCGAGATCATGACCTAAGCTGAAGTTGGACACTTAACCAACTGAGCCACCCAGGCACCCTGAACTGATATTTTCTAAGTCCAGTGGTCTTTAAGTATACTCATAACTAAATAGACAAGTTGGGGCTCCTGGGTGGCTTAGTTGGTTAAATGTCCAGTTCTTGATTTCAGCTCAGGTCATGATCTCATGGTTGGTGAGTTCCAGCCCCACATCAGGCTCCATGCTGGTAGTGCAGAGCCTGCTTGGGATAAGTGGTTATTTATAGAAAATTGGTTAATTTTCTATAAATTCTATCTGAAACCAACAATGTAATCCAATTAGAGTTCCTGCTTATGGAAACCATTTTTTACATTCACTAGTTCATTTCACTTGATAGCCTTTTATCTCACTCCAGTCTGTCTCCCACCTTGTGCATCTAGCATTTCCTAAGCCTGCACTGAAATCCATATTAGGTTCTCATCAATGATTCAGATAACAAAGTTGGAGGCTCAGAGTACATTTATCTGGAACATCACAATTAAAATGCAAATAAGAACTCACTCAGCATTGTCTCATCAGATTTTTCTCATAATTATTCTATCCTTTTTATCCTCACTATTTGCCTTACCCTTATACTGGATCAGGCCCTTTTCAGTCTCCATTTCGTCAAATCTGTTCCATATCCCATTTCCAGATTAATATTCCCAAATTAACTGACTCCCCATTGTCTAGCTAATAAAAGTCTCCTCAGTCTAGTGACCATGTCTTCTCCAAATTGCACTTCTAGCCAAAACTCCACAGTGCCCCTAACATTTTAGCTACAGCTGCTTGGTTCTAAGAGGAATCCTTCACAAATATTACACTTTTTGCCTCTGCTTGAGCTACTCATTCTGTCTGGAATGTTCTACTCAATCATATTTTCCCATAAAAACAGAGACATAAGAGTTTATAGTATTACCATGTTGGTCAGTTGCAGAGACAAGTTTGTCTAACTAGTTTAAAACCAAAGGGATTTATTACAGTGTACTAAATGGCTTATAGCATTCTTAGGACAGCTGAAGGAATGGGCTCCAGGTTGATACTCAAACCAGCACCATTAAAAAAGACCATAAATCATCTTTTTGATGTGGAAGCCACTGGTTCCAGATACACAGTGCCACAATGAACTACCAAAATCAGGAGATAGCAACTATCAAGATGCCAGCACCATCTCAGCAGGCTTTGGCACCACTCTGAGACAGCTAAAATGACAAATTTGATTCCTCATACTCTATCTCTCAAACATACCCACCACTGAGGCGGGTGGCAAGATCCTGGGATCTCGGCCAACCCTCCCAAGGAGGAAGGAAAATTGTTTCATGACTGAGCTTGGCAGCAGAAACAGCATAATCAGGCCCTCCATTTCAGTGTTGTCTTCCAAATCTTGCATGCAAGCGTAACATTGGTCAAAGTTAAATTGTATAAATTCTGCGGTGTTTGGGTAGCTCAGTCAGTTAAGCATCTGACTCTTGATTTCTGCTCAGGTCATGATCTCACAGTTCCGTGAGTTCTAGTCCTTCACTGGGCTATGCACTGACAGAGCAGGAGCCTGTTGGGATTCTCTCTCTCTCTCCCTCTCCCTGCCCCTCCCCCACTATCGCTTTCACACTCTCTCTCAAAATAAATCAATAAATTTTTTAAAATTGAATGAGATACGGGGGCGCCTGGGTGGTGCAGTCGGTTAAGCGTCTGACTTCAGCCAGGTCACGATCTCGCGGTCCGTGAGTTCGAGCCCCGCGTCAGGCTCTGGGCTGATGGCTCAGAGCCTGGAGCCTGTTTCCCATTCTGTGTCTCCCTCTCTCTCTGCCCCTCCCCCGTTCATGCTCTGTCTCTCCCTGTCCCAAAAATAAATAAACGTTGAAAAAAAAATTAAAAAAAAAAATTGAATGAGATACTAGTTGGCTTATGAGAAATGTAGTTTTTACCTTTCCAGTCTCTTTGTTACAGGAAACACATTAGTAAAATGAGTGATATAGATGTTGAGGGTTAAGCAACTTCCACTGCAATTCTCTCTTCATGGTGCCCATAATAAATATACTAAGAATGTTCTCCAAATGACCCCTCCCTTCTTTATGCTCCTATACTCTCTAGTTTCTATTTCTGCATATGTGCTCTTCTTTTCTAAGTATGTATGTATTTATCTCCTCGATTATAAATTCCTTGAGAACAGGACATTGTAGCTTTCTACACATTTTTGGACTCCATAGTGTCTTCCAGAATGTAAAGGTTGTTTCTCTACGAGACTTTGTATACTTACATATTTAATAAATGTATGCTGAAATGAATTAACAAATATGAACATACTTAGGACCTAAGCAAAGAATAGGTCCCTGAAGCAAGATAAATAATGATTTTTAATTTTTTTTAATGTTCATTTTTGAGTGAGAGAATGAGAGAGAGACTGAGTATGAGCCAAGAAGGGGCAGAGAGAGAGGGAGACACAGAATCTGAAGCAGGCTGCAGGCTCTGAGCTGTCAGCACAGAGTCCAACATGGGGCTCAAACCCACAAACTGTGAGATCATGACCTGAGCCGAAGTCCGGTGCTTAACTGACTGAGCCACCCAGGTGCCCCTAAATGATAATGATTTTTAGAAGGAAAAATGGTACCCAAGACTTTGATGGCTCAAGATGGAAAAATAATAGATTTAGGGTGTAAAACAACGAAGAAAACAGAAAATTCACACACAGAAAACAGATTTCTCTATATAAAAATTATTCTAGAATAAATCCTTTATATTAAAAAGACTTCTGTTTTTGGCTTCATCCAACAACAAGAAAGAAAAATATGTTAAAAAGTCTCCTTTTCTGGGATTTTCTAAAAATAATAAAGAATTAAAAGAGAACTACAAGATGAATAAGTTCTGGAAAATCTAATATACAACATGGCGGGCGACCATAGTTAATAGTACTGTATTGTACTGACATTTGCTAAGAGAGTAGATCTTAAGTGTTCTCACCATACCAAAATAAAATAATAATAACTATGGGAGGTAATGGATATTTTAATTAACTTGATTGTGGTAATAATTTCACAATATATATGTATATACCAAACCATCACATTGTACATCTTAAGAATATATACTTTTGTCAATAATACTTCACTAAAGCTGGGGGAAAATTGAAAGGTATAAATTAACTAATACCTGATGTGACTGGGAATCATGTAGCAATTTTCTAAGGGAAGAAGATCAATGCAACCACCCCTTCACTTTATAGTTAACCATCTGAAAAAAATACAAAGACAATTTTGGTGGTGTTATACAGGAAGTGGGTGATGTACCATACTGTAGACAGTATTGCTGATTAGCAAAGAGAGGCATTTTGATTTGTGGGTTTGAACAGCATAATTTAAAGATGCTCTTTTAGTATGAACTCTAGGATCTTATGTGGAACGCACTGGTTGTCATGGACATCTTTATTTATTTTTCTTTATAAACAAACCCAGCCCAGTTGTTCAACCATGATTTATAGACAACCTCTCCGATTACTCATTCGTTAATCTGAACTCTTAGGAATATAAAATTCTCAAATGCCATCGTTGTTTTACTTTCAGCAACAGACAGCTGGGAAGTAGGAAAGATTTCTCCGAGTTCAACTTTTTTCTTAATCCATTCTATTAATATGTGATTTTGACTAACTTTTTAAAAACTCCATGAGGGCACTTTGTGAAAAATGTGTAATGAATAATGGATTAGTACAAAAATCACATTTAACTTCTGAAAACATCTTAATGATTCTTGTCACTGTTTTAATGTAGCATTGCATTGTTCTTTGACTAATATTAATGAGATGCTTTGGTTATTACTCATTCCATTGTTAGTTGAAGTGGAAAAACCTTCAAATTAACAGCTGTCATACATTAACTTAATCATCAGTATATGTCACTAATTTTTAACGCATGTCTGTAGCAAAATCTACTATTATTCATCAAATGTCTTTCTTCCCTTGTTTCATAAGAACCAACACATAATCACCTACACAGAATAAAGATATTCCCTATCCTGTTAGGTGTATCCATGTGATTAACTTCCAGCTAGTGGGATGGAAAAGGAAATGATGTGGGCAACATCAAATCACATTCCTAAGAGAAGGGCCCTTTTCCTCTGACTGGAATATGGTACTGCTAGTGAGCCATCATGACCACAAGGATGAAGGCAACAGCTAGAGCTGGGCTGGAGCCAAAACTCATTAGAGCTGATTGTTAAATTTTCGGGAATTTTGCAAGCCAGTGGTGAAGCCATTGATAGTTTAAAATCGGCTAATACGGAGATTTGCACTACAAGAACCAGCAAATACACAAATCAGGGATGTTTTCCCCCCCAGAGAACCAGTTTGCCTGCACACTTCTGTCAATAGCAAGGGATAGGGAGAGCAGTGACACATACAGCGTCTGGGCCATTATATAATCATGGTACCATATCTGGATTCTTATGCCTAAACTATTACATGAGTGAGAAATAAATTCTAAGTTGTTTAAGCTATTGTTACTTGAGTATTTGTTACAGATGCTGAACATTCTATGTAATCAAAATGACTATAATGCCTTCAATTATATATTTAAAAAGTGTTCTATGAGCCTATCTAGTCTGAGAAAACTATGTATGTTTCACACTTAAAAATCAGTCATATGTAAATTATTGATCCACAAATACATAATTTCAAATATGCAATTTCTAAAAAACTAAAAGACTATATTAAATATATATAGGTCTTTTACAAAAGCCAAAAACTGTGTGGGAAGAAGGAGTTGCAAATACATTTACCATTGAGGTTGATTTCATTGATGTGATTTAGCAAGAAACTTAGCCTGAACTTTCCAGAAGTCCCTGCAAACAGGGAAACACAAGAGGAAAGTTAATCCTTATCAACTTAAAAAAGATGAGTTGGTTTCTGCTTAACTAAAAGAAAATTTACACCAGCATTACATTTACAAAAAGAGTACTTTCATGAGCTCTTTTATAAGAATAACTGATCATTTGTTTTAAAGAAATTTTAAGGAAATTGTATGCAAATTAAAGCATTCTTAAGAAACTCAATTTTACCAAACCGTGTTAAAATCTGGCACTGTCAATAAGATTTGCTTCAATGAAGATATTTCTGAATAGACCTATCTAAAACTTGCTTTCTGCAAGTCTAATTTGATGGAAAGATAGAGCTCAAAATACATGATGAAACATAAGTTTAATTATTTTATAATGCCACCATTTTAACAAAAACTGAATTTTCCAATTTGATGACCTAGGTTTTCACCAAATGACTTAAATGAACATGAGGTATTTTTCTAAGCGAAATCTTTAATCAAAATAAGATGTTTCTGAGACTAAATTACTGTTAACCTTGTGCCTCAGACTCAGATAATTTCAAAAGTGGAGTAGTAGTAAATTTGACACACTCATTATTCAGAGTATGCATTTAAAATTGCATTGGGCTGGGGCACCTGGATGGCGCAGTCGGTTGAGCGTCCGACTTCAGCCAGGTCACGATCTCGCAGTCTGTGAGTTCGAGCCCCGCGTCAGGCTCTGGGCTGATGGCTCAGAGCCTGGAGCCTGTTTCCCATTCTGTGTCTCCCTCTCTCTCTGCCCCTCCCCCGTTCATGCTCTGTATCTCTGTCCCAAAAATAAATAAACGTTGAAAAAAAAAATTTTTTTTATAAAATAAAATAAAATAAAATAAAATAAAATAAAATAAAATAAAATAAAATAAAATTGGGGCACCTGGGTGGCTCAGTCAGTTAAGCATCTAACTCTGGCTCAGGTCATGATCTCATGGCCTGTGACTTCGAGCCCCGCGTCAGGCTCTGTGCTGACAGCTCAGAGCCTGAAGCCTGCTTTGGATTCTGTCTCCCTCCTTTCCCCCACTCATTCTCTCTCTCTCTCTCTCTCTCTCTCTCTCTCTCTCTCTCTCTCTCTCTCAAAAATTAAACATTTAAAAAAATAAATAAAATTGTATAAACATTATGTATCAACATAAAAGTGTTCCATCATTTTATTTATCTAGAAAATACTGAAATTTATTTAAAATGTAAACTTTACAAACTTTATTAATGTAGATTTTATGAGTAAATAAGTTTATTGGACGAAATAATTTTACTCATAATATTCCTTTTTATTTGCTTAAGGTAACTAACAGTGAGATAGGTACAAAGGTTGAAGTTTGGTTCTGGTTTGACCTAGAGAAATTTACTTTATAATTCATTGTGGACTTCCTAGGTAGCCTCAGCAAGATCACAATGCAGTTAATTCTTTTAAAACCTAAAATAAAAATAATCTGTAAAAACAACTGTCATTTACCTTAAGAGCTAGACTTTCCTGAATGTAGAATTCACTTTTGAATAGGAAAGCAATTTTGACACTCTAATACAGTCAAAGGGCCAATTGTTGTGATGGAATTACACTGTGACTCTGTCAAAAGTTTCTCATCAACAATATGAAAAGATTGCCAAATATTATATAATTATCCTATATTATCACTGAAAGGTCCATGGCATTTAGGGCTATAACTATAGAGCACTTTCAGCCCATAGGAACATGTCAGAGCCTGAGGAGTGTGAAGAGGTTGGTTGTATGAAGGTGTGTGTAGAAGTGGTATTAGAGCGTGATTTAAGTGAAAAAGGTGTTAGTGGATGGGTAGCAGTAACAAGGATGAGAAGGTGGTTACATTCAGGGGTCACTGGCCTAAGAAGTTACTATAGTGAGGATAACAGAAGACAGGTTTCTCAATGCCAGAAAAGAGTTTCAAATAAAAAGGAAAAACAAAAAAATCTAGCATGAATCCTGCGATGTTGAATTAGTATTGATGTGAACTTACAGTGTTGGGTAGATGTTAAGAGATAGATAAGGAGACAGTTCACTAAATTGTGTGGGTATATAATATTCTTGTACATAACATATATTTGAATATACATATTTGTATACATATTTATATGTGCATATATATAATTTATGAAACATATATAAATTAGTCCTTTATGTCCACTCAGATGGCTAAGAAGCAGTAATATCTGAAGAATAAAACACCCTCTTGACATCTAATCTTGATTTTCAAATATGATTTCTTTCAAAACAAACAAACACCAAACAATCAACAACCAGAAAAACAGGGCTCTTTAAAGAAATGGTGAATTCCAGGGTTGGGACAGAGAAAGCACAAATGAGCCTTTCCTTTAGGTGAAAGTAGCACATGCTCCAAGAAAATAGGGTCATGTCAGGAGGATGTAGAAACCACTGTGAAGGCATTCTAACTGGTCAGATCTGAGAAAATTTGAGGATCAAAATAAGCAATAACATTAATGGATCATAATTCGTTAAATAAAATATAAACCCATGACTCCCAACTTTAGTTAATTTAGTTAACGTGAAAAGAGAAAGCTTTTGTCTTATAGAACAATGCCAACCAATAAATGTGGAAGGAATGATGGAATTAAAAATTATCATGTGGCAAGCATCAGAATTAATTCAGCTGAGAACCATCAATGGATGCTAAACCAGGTTTGTGAAAGCTTCATCAGGAATGGGGTATTTACATGCTCTCAAAATACCTCCCCTATAAAACAATTATAAATTAGAAAGGGAAAAAAGAAAAAACTTAGAGGAGAAATCTGACAAACACCAACTTAATCAAGTAATAAAATCAGTAAGAAAACAAATCAAAACTGTGTACCACCTGAGTGAAAGAAGTATAAACTCTCACATTTGTGATATTCCTGACAAAAATGCATTCCCTGAATCTAAAAGGAAGAACTATTAGTTAAATCAAAGTGTGGAACATTCTACAAAATAAATGGCTCGTAAAAAGTTGCATGCTCATGAAGTCAAGGAAACACTAAGAAACTGTTCCAGACTTAAGGTGGCTAAAGAGACACAACCACTATTGACACACGCAGTCCTTGACTGGATGGTTTCAGTATATGGGATATTATTTGGACATCTGGTGAAAGTTTAGTTGAGTCTGGGTATTTCACAGTACTAACGTATCAGTGTACACTTGTTTCCTGATTTTGATGGTTGGATTGTGGTTATGTAGGAAAATGTATCTTTTTTTTTGTAGGAATTACACAAATATTCTTGGGTAATAGATCATCATGTTAGCATATTACTTTCAGGTCAGGAAAAAATCTTTTATACTTATTCATGTAACTTTTCTGTAGGTTTGAGATCATTTTAAAGTAAATATAAAATAGGTTTGAATTATTAAATTCTTGAGCTCTAATAGGTGAATAAAAATCTGGAAATCCTGTGGCTAAACTATTGCCAAAATAATCTACAAAGAAAATGTGTTTATAGTACTTTATAATATTTTATTTTTAAGAAAATGAAGAATATTTTTTGACAAGATTATGGCTAACACAAGCAGAACCAAAATCTCACATTAGAAGTCAGAATAGTAATTACCCTTGGTGAGAAGGCAAAACTGACAGGTGGCAAAAGAAGACTTCTCAGATTCACTACAGTCTCTGTCAAAATTCAAGTCTTTTACACAGAACTGGAAAAGACCAACCTTCAAATTCTTGTGGAATTTCAAAGGGCCCTGAGTAGCCAAAACAATCTTGAATAAGAAGAACAAAGTTGGAGGATTGCACTTCCTAGACTTCACAACTCACTCCAATTAATTAAAGTAGTATTGCACTTGCATAAGGAAGACATACAGACAGATGTAATAGGATAGAGAGACCAGAAATAAACTCATCACATATATATACATATATATATGTATATATATAATCATTATTTATATATATATGTCAATTGAATTTGACAAGGGTTCAGAGAGCATTTAATGGGGAAAAGACAGTCTTTTCAATAAATGATGCTGGGAACACCGGATATCCACATGCAAAAGAAGGAAGCTGGACCTTTATCTTACACTACGTGCAAAAATTAACTGAAAACATACCAAAAACCTAAACTTAAGAGCTAAAATTATAAATATCTTACAAGATTTTTTTCTCTGTCACTGGGTTTATATGTAAGTGATGAATCACTGAGCTCTACTCCTGAAACCAATACTATACTTACGTTAAATAACTTGAATTTAAATAAATAAATTATGTACTCTTAAAAAACTAAATAAAGACTGAATAATATATATTATGCATATATACACCATAAAAAATAAAATAAAAATCTTACAGAAAACTTTGTGGAAAATCTCCATGACACTAGATTTGGCAATGACTTCACGGATATAACACCCAAAAGCACAGATAACAAAAGAAAAAAATAGAAAGACTTCATCAAAATTAAGAACTTTTGTGTATCAAGTGATATTATCAAAAAAGTGAAAAAAAACAACATACAGGAAAAATATTTGGAAATTATATGTCCAGAAGTGATTAAGATCCAGAACATATAAAGAACTCCCAAAATTCAGTAACAACAACAAAAAACCAAACAGCCCAATTTAAAAAGTGGGCAAAGGACTGAAATAGACACTTCTCCAAAGAAAATGTACAAATGGCCAATAAACACGTTAAAAGATACTCAACATCATTACTCAGTAGGCAAATGCAAATCAAAATCACAATGAAATACCACTTCACACCTACTAGGATGAATAAAAAAGAATGGAAAATAACATGTTAGCAAGGATGTGGAGAAATTGGAACCCTCAAGCATTTCTGGTAGGAATGTAAAATGGTGCAGCTGCTGTGGAAAACTGTTTGCTGGTTTCTCAAAAGGTTACACATAGAACTTCCAGATGAGTCGTCAATTCCATTCTTAGGTATATACCCAAAAGAATTGACAACAGGGATTATAAAAGATATTTGTATGCCAATGTTCATGCATTATTCACAAGAGCCGAAAGATAAGAACAATCCAAATGTCTATAATCAGATGAATGAATAAACAAAATGCAGTACAATGGAATATTTGGCTATAAAAAGGAAATACATTTTTATATATACTATAACATGAATGAATCACATGAACATTATGCTTAATGAAATAAGCCAGACTCAGAAGAATATATATAAAATATTTTATGATTCCTCATTTATGACTATCTGGAACCGACAAATTCATAATTCAGAAAGTCAAAGTTTCCATGCAGTAGGGGGAATGGAAGAAGGTGAATAGTTGTTTAACATGGCATTCCCCTGTATGTGTGGGGTAGGGGGTCCAAATTTCCCCTTTCACTAAGGGCACCAGTCATACTGGATGATGGGCCCACCCTACTCCAATATGACCTAATCTCAGCTAATCATGTTTGCAATGACCTTATTTCCAAATAAGGTCACATTCTTAGGTACTAGAGGTTAGGACTTCAACATACAAAATATGAGAAGGCAAAATTCAATTCATAAAAATTACCGTTCTCTTGAATTATGTTTATTTATTTATAAAAGTCAAACAGTAGACATGGTAGAACTTCTTAACTTATCAACATATTTTTCTCGGTAACATTGATATTGCTGAAGTCAGTAAAAACCGCAGTGATGTCAATGTATTTGGGGCATATTTTTACATGACATCTTACATTTTTCTAGAAGTTTCGTTCTGAGCTTTATCTTGTTTTCAATGGATTATAAAGTTTGTATTTCCTCACACTAAAGTAAATTGCCCAGATTTACTGCATTGCCCAGATTTAATGTATTAGTTAATAAAATAAGTATTTGAAACTTAATAAATTTCAGGAATTGTCTCTGCTGTAGGCTCTGTTTTCATATACTGGCATTTTCTCTATGAGAAGTCATGAAAGGCATCTTTCTTTTGCAGGCATGTCAGGAATTACATGAAATGTTTTAATATATCCTCTGATAGTTACCTACCCATTCACCACCCTTCAAGTAGAGCCAACATTCCAAGTGATGGGGGCTACCTCATCTGTTTTATTGCAACAGCAGTTGAAAGCCTTTTTTCTACAATCAGTGTTAAAAAGAGAGAACTTCCAATAACCACTGGAAATCATTCTAGCACACATGCTAAATACATTACTCAGTAATAAAACTATTTAAATTTTTCATCCCTGAAAATTAATCTAACAATTTTGGAGGCCATGTGGTACTCTCAGGATAAGTGCAAAATTCTCTTTGATGCTAAGGCATACTGATAAAAATAATTAATCACCCTACAAATATTGTGGTTTGATACTTTGAATCCTCTCCATAGAACACTTACTTTTTGATAAGAGAAATCATATTTTTGTTAAAGAGAATGATAATAACCATCTGTTGAGTTAAGTAACTGCTTGGACTTCACACTAAAATAGAATAATGTCATATCTCAAATGCATCAAAGGTATGATTTAGAGAGAGCTAGCCCATGGTTATAAAATCAGCAAT
This sequence comes from Felis catus, assembly GCF_018350175.1. NCBI lineage: Eukaryota > Metazoa > Chordata > Mammalia > Carnivora > Felidae > Felis > Felis catus. Next base: position 174,319,329 of record NC_058375.1, on the reverse strand, counting down.
GAAATAATGACACATTCTTTCTTCTATACTTTATCAGAAAGTGCCATTCCAAAGTACAGAGTGTCCTTTCCACCCCTCCCAGAATGAGACAGCTAGGGTTTATACTTCCCAAAGTCTGGCAGAACATTAATGAGCAAAATTTCCCACTCTGACTTTATAAAAGAGATAGTCTGTAACCAGGACCAACAGGGTAGAAAACCACCAACTTTGTTTGGGAAATTTGAGGGGGAGAAAAGTGCTCTTCTGGCCCCAGATAACTTTTGCACTTCTAGTCCAGAGAACCTTAATATTTTGAGGTCAGGAGTTATTTCCAGGAAGCCACAGTAAAAAAGGATTTGCCATAAAGCGCTAAAAAAGTAATAAAGCATTATCAAGGATTTGTTAGCCAAATTTTTAATGCAGCTGTGGGAACTGAGGAAATGAGACAGGGCAAGTATATCCTGATGGGTAATTAAGGAGGAAAGGCCCAAAGCACTCAGCTCAAAAGGATAGGCTGTGGGTGGTGCTTCAGAGGCAGAGTCTGGACTCTGAAAACCTGGGGACATAAGTGTGGGTGCTTGCAGAATAAGGAGAGAGAGAAGGACACAGGGATTTCCTCTGTGTATTCCATGAAGCTCACTGTGTGTGTAGGCCAGGAAATTAAAAGAATAAAACTTGGAACTAATACAGATAATCTCCATAAAGCTTATTATTTGTCATGTGAAACATATTCACTTTTCACATACTGAAACAGAAGTTTATAATAAGTATTATGTTCCCAACCAAGGTAAAATGAAGGGACAGGAACTAAAAAGAAAAGGCAGCACCTGACATCCAGAAGCTGGCATAGTACTGACAGCAAGGTCTTGGTGTTTTGTTAAACATAATCTCACAGAGCATCAGTATCAGACAAGGGCACTCTGTAATCATGATGGATCAAGGCAAAAACAAGACCACTCCATAAACATAGCAGAACACAGACAAAACACGAACACTGTCCAACCAGAAAATTCTAAACATTCCCTACTCCCAGCCAAAATGAGTGCTTCAGCAATCCCTCCTTTACCCTTGCTCTACTCTATCCTCCCTAAAGATAAGATTTATTTTGAGCTCAATCATAGAAGTGTCCCCTCTTTCTGATAATAGCCAATCTATAGCAAACTCCCAATCTATAGCACTCTTCACCAAATCACCCAAAGCCCAAAACCTCCAATAAGTCCATTTCAGCATCTTCTTACCAATGTACCCTACAGTCCCTCATGGTGTATATTCTCTCACTGTGATGAGTAATAAACTGAAGTTGCTCAACTGCAGATGTATTCCTGGTAATTGCTGGCTAGGACATTAACAAGAAGTGCTGAAATTTCCCCCAAATAAAATTAGATAAAATAATTGAGGATAATTTCTGCTACTGAAATATAAAGCCTCACTTACTGCATCTGTATAATACAGTAATGGCAAAAACAGAGCTTTAATTTGGCCTTAAATAATCTATTAACTACCTCAATTCTCCCCTCTCTCTATAAATTGCTTGACAAACCAATTTTGACTTCTGAGTACAAAATCAATATGTACCTTGAGGGGCACCTGGGTGGCTCAGTCAGTTAAGTGTCCAACTTCAGATCAGGTCATCATCTTACAGCCCGTGGGTTCGAGCCCTGCATCGGGTTCTGTGCTGATAGCTCAGAGCCTACAGCCTGCTTCAGATTCTGTGTCTCCTTCTCTCTCTGCTCCTCCCTCGCTTGTACTCTCTCTCTCTCAAAAATATCTTTTTTTAAATTAAAAAAAAAGACTACTAGGTACCTTGAAACGTAGTTAAAAAATAATTTGTACCATACTGACTTCTGTTATAGAAAAAAAAAGACCATGAGAGCAATTATGTAAAAAATAAATTTCAAAAATGATCATCAGAGAGTATCTGTTTCTCTGAGATATAAATACATCTTTCCCCAACTTGTAGACTATTGATGGACCTCTATCGAATTATCCCTCCAGTTCCTGCTCCAGTGTAGTATTTCCCCAAGCTGACTCTGGTTTTGGCCATGTATTTTGTTTTGCCCAATGGGACATAAGCAAATGTTAGTGATTAGATTGGGTCCTTCCAAAATTCACAGGTTGAAGCCCCAAATCCTAGTGTAATTGTAATGGAGATAGAGCTTCTGAAGAGATAATTGAAATTAAATGAGGTCATAAGGGTATGGTCTGAATCCAGTGGGACCTGTATTCTTATAAGAGGAAGAGACACCAGGGATACATGTACACAAAGAAAATGCCACATAAAGGCATAGTAAGAAGATGGCTATGTAAGCCAAGGAGAAAGTCCTCATGAGAAACCAACCCTGTAGGAGCCTTTTGAATTTCCAGCCTCCAGAGAAATGTGAAAATTACATCTCTGTTGTTTATGCTGCCCAGTCTGTGAAGCCCTAGCAGGTCAATACTGTAAATACGATGAAAACTGAGTTTTGATAAGTGCTTGTATATTAAAACCTTCCTGGGACCCTAAAACCGCTATGCTGTGAAGAAGTTAGAGAGAGTTAGAGATCATGTAGATGAGAACCAAGAAACTCAGCCAACATTCAGAATGGAGGCCAGAGACATATGGGCCCAATCAAGCCATCTCTACCATCTGCCAGCCATTTGAGCCATCCTAGCTGAGGTTCCAGACAACATGGAGCAGATATTATGCCTGTCAAATTGTATGACAAATAACTATATCAAATTCTTTGACACACAGAATCATAAGCAAAAAAAAAAAAAAAAAAAAGGTATTGTTCTCACCTCCTAAATTTTAAGATGGTTTGTTAACGTACCAATAGATAAATAAAAGAAATTGGTACTAGAAATGAGATGCAACCATAGCAAACAACTAAAACATGTAACATTGCCTTGGTGACTGGATGGTGGGTGTGAGGTCTTGCATTATTGTTCTCTAGAGAAAAAGGCCTGTTTTCACTGGAGGAAAAAAGAGATATATGTACATGTACATGCATGCACACACGCCTCCTCTCCCCAACTGCCACACACCCCACATACATCAGAGACAGAGAGATTTCAAGGAATTCTCTCATGTAATTGTAGGAACCAGCAAGTTCTAAATCTGCACAGCAGGCTAGCAGGTTGGAAATGCAGGAAAGAGTTGATCTTGCAGCTCAAGTTTCAAAGCAGTCTAGAAGCAGCAGTCCTTCTTCACTGAAGGATTTTATTCTTTTTTTCTCTTAAAACTTTCAATTGATTGTAAGGAACCCACCCATATTATGGACAGCAATATGCTTTATTCAAAATTTACTATTCAAATGTTAATAGTATATAATAGAGCACAAAGAACACAAATAGGAAAAAAAGCAAGGAAAAGATAATAGAACAGAGCATCCAAGAACTGTGTGACAACATCGTATGATGAAAAGAGAGAACAGAACAGAAGAAAAAAAATAGGAAAAATAGAATCTGAGAATTCTCAAAATTTAATGAAAACAACAAACCACAGATAAAGAAGCCTAGAGAACTCCAACCAAGATAAACATTCTTTAAAAACTGTAAGTAAAAGAGCAAACTATACCCTAAGCAAGCAGAAGTGATGAATAATTAAGATAAGAGTGACAGTAGAAAAAGTAAAGAAAATAAAAGCTAATATCTGGTTAATTTGACAAGACTAAAACATTTGATAAATATTTAGTCAAGAACAAAGGAGAGAAGATAAAAATTATAACTATCAAGAATAAAAACGGAGAATTGCTTCAGATCCTCATACATTAAAAAGGATAATTCAGGAATATGTTGAAGAACTTTATATAAATAAATTTGAGAACTTAGATTAAAAGCACAAATCCTTTGAAAGACACAAATTACCAAAGCTCACTCAAGAATAGAGAGCCTGCATAGCCCTATATCAGTAGTCACCAAATTTTTCATCAAAGGATGACATAATAATTTTAGACTTAATAGACCACAGAAGGTCTGCTCCAATAACTCATCTCTGATGTTGTAGTGAAAAAAACCATAGACAATATACAAACTAATGGACATGGCTATTGTCTAATTAGAATTTACCAAAATAGATGACTGGCCTACAACCCATAGTTTGTCAACCTCTATCCTGTTTCAAACAATTCCAGTAAATGATTATTGAATACCTAGAATATAATTGCATCATGTGAGATAAAAATACAATGCTGAACAAAACAGATTCTCAGCTCTCAGAGTTAATGGTCTATGGTCTAGTCACTGATATAAATAAATAATCAGACAAATAAAATGTGATAACTGTAACAATGGAGGTAGTCCAATATTCTGTACAATGTAGGAAAGATACTTAACCCAGATTGTAAGGCTCAAAAAAATTACCGGAAATAAGTTATACCTCACCAGAAGATGAAGGGGAGATGGTATATCGAAACAACAACAACAAAAGTGTAGGTACAAAAATATTAAAAAGAAACTATGGGAAATCTTGGAAACTGAGAAAAACTTCAGTGTAAATGAAGCTTGGAAGGCAAGTGGTAGAATAGCACAAAAGGAACAGAATCCACCTGTGCTGAGCCATTGCTATACTTTAGGAAAGAAATATTCTGAATTATAGTAGTGGTGGACTAGGGATGGCAGGAAGTAAGTAAATTCAATAGATAATTGGAAAGATGTGGAGTATAAAAGAGAACCAAGAAATCCAGCGTTCTGGTGTAAGTTGGGTATTGATGTCATTTTTCTGATAAAGGAACACAGAAAGAATAATGAAACTACATATCCTCAAAAATGTTAGGTAATTCCAGTTATAAAACAAATAAACCCTGGGAATGGGAATGTAGGGCATGGTGAGTATAGTTAATATTGTATTGTAAATTTGAAAGTTTCTAATTGAGTAGATCATAAAAGTTCTCATCACAAGAAAAAAAAAACGTATAACTATGTGTGGGATAGACGTTAACTAGACATTACAGTGATCATTTCTCAACATATATATTCAGTCATTATGTTGTACACCTGGAACTAATATCATTTTGCATATCAATTATATATCAATAAAAAAATTTTCAAAATAAGACAAAAAGTTAGGTAATTCAACCAACATATATTGTCTATTATAGAAACTATGTTTTATACATTATATATAGCCCAGTTGTCTGCCATCTCCTAAGTCAAGTGTACAGTGTTTGTATTTGTCTTTTCTCCTCCAGTAAAAAGTGAAATTCTTAAAGCAATGTGTTTTCTATGTTTATTACATTACAATCATTGACTAGCTGGTGTTTGGCATCTAGGAGTAGACTACTGCCAGCTTCGATGATGAGACCCACTGAAACAATATCAGTCTATACTTCTTACTCAAATACATGCCCTTTGAAGAAAAATTTTATAGTTTATTAAGTCTCTTCAATCTCATTATTTATACGGACATATCACTGGATGAAGACATTTAGTACTGAAATTTAAAGATGTAAGGAATCATATATCAACTTGTTCAGTAATTCAAAACATGCAAGGAAACTGGTGACAGTGGCATTTGTTGAAGTTTTATATAGAGGAGGCTTAGGAAGAAGTTAAGATTAGGAGACTAATTTTGATGCTGCATGAGCATAATATTTTACACAGGGGGAGGAAAAGTCAGTTGTCTCAATTGATGGAGTCATGTCTGGGTGCATATGTGTGTGTGCATGTGTGTGGGGGGAACAGCGGTGTGTTGCCCCTGGAAATTAGGAGGACACTGAAACTCCTCTAAGGCTCATCTCAAACTTCTACTGAGTGGCCTTATTTCATCTTGGTTTGATTTTAGAAACAACTTTACATAGTTTTATTTTTGTTGTGACAGGCTTTTGGGTATCAGAAAATTACAGAATTAGTATCTTTACTAAAAGATCATCAGACCAAAATTTAAACATTTAAAAAGAATTTTGAACTGTAAGCAATAGCTGAGGACAAGCTACAAACACTGTAAAAGCATGAAGACTGTGGGTTAGCTGAGTGATAAAAAGCTGACTTAGTTGGACAAACCTCTTAGAATATCTTTCAGGTACAGAGAAACCAAGGAATTATAATCTATTTTGTTAAGGCCAAAAAGGAAATAGTTCCCCCTCCCCTTTGTTATGTTTTTCGTGAATGGATAATAGTTTTAAGAATATAGCACTGAGTAATGATGGAATAGTTCACAGAAGAACCAAAATACCACTGGCACTGATTGAATGGCTTTTTTACTGGTTCTGTGTGACCTCTGAAAGGTGATTCCTGTCACCACAGTAAGCATGGCACACAACAGCTAAAACAAAGGTAGAACAGCTGACTCTTTTAAATGGAGCAAATAGAATTTCATGGAAAATTTGAGTACTGTAAAGACAGGCTCTTTAAAACAATGTCAGGCTGTTCCTAAACCAAACAGAGGGAACGAGTTACAGTGATTTCTAGAATAACATAGCCCCTCAAATAATTATTGAGGAAAACAATATGAGTTTGATCTGAGTATCAACCTTGATCATATTCACTCTAACACTAATTAGAATCTCTTACTTCACTAAAGCACAACTTTAATGTCACAAATAAAAATGAGGAAAACAAAAGAGCCTAACTAGCTACTCTTTCTGAAAGGAAGTAAATATGCCCCAATAACAAGTGTCTCAAGTGTGCTGTTGAACCTTGTTTCAAAAACAATTTTTTTAAGGAATGCATAAATAAATAAATCTTCAAAACTAAGCTCTTAGCTGTAGAATATAGTAATAGGAGATGAACTCATTAGCTGAAAATCTGCAGAAGCTGGCCTTGCCCAAAGAAAATCCAATTATGAATATAGATCTCTATCAATTAGAAGTTAATCTGCTAATTGAAGGAGTAAGATGATAGCATATTCTTGAGTTGAGGCTAGATGAATCAAATGACCTGAAATGGGTTCTAGAATTTTATTTAATTTTCAAATAGTACAATCTTTAGGAATTAGAAAAAATATTTTTATAACTAAATTTTCCCATGGTCCAAAAAAATCATTTGTTCTGTTCTCCAATTCGCTAATTCAACATGTTTTAAATTACTCTTTATCCAGTATTTCACCTTCACCTCACATACTCAATATGGCCTGTTTAGATTACATTTCTGAAGAACCTAGAAAGCAGACAATGTGCTAGAATAGGAGAAACTATTGCTAAATAAGTGCTCTATAAACACAGCCTGAATTTAACTCTTCTAGACATGTAAAATATCATAGTAGTAAGAGATTCCTTGAGAGTTGAGGGCTAATAATAAAACCACATCAAGAGATTCTAATCAAGTTTTTATATCATATAAACAGAACTGTAAAATGTCTACCATAAATACAATTTCAAATTTTATAATTTGCTGCAGATTCAAAAATTGCAGCTATTCTTGGAAAATTAAAATTTCTTCTGATTATTTGACCAGGATTAGTCAACCACAGGGGAAAAAATTCATCATTTATTTCTCAAAGTGTCTTCTCCCAAGGTAATAGTGTTAGCCCTAGGAGGAGAAGATGGAGATAGCTAGCTATCTATGAAGAAGGCACCTAACTCAAGATGTCTCCCATTTCTCAATATTAAAAGCCTCCCCTTCTTTTGATCACATCTAGTGAAAGGCCTTATAATATTTGGGGGAAAATCACTCCTACAATAGCCACAATTACTTAATCCTTTACTACATAATAGAACTATGTATATGTAACTTTTTTCTTTCTAACAACTGCCTCACTAGGTAGTATTATGTTCACCAATAAACATACGAGAAAATGGAGGCTTGAGAAATAAATTAATTGGGCTAAATACCCATGATTTTTAGCTGCAGAGTAGTATTACAACTTACATTAGTATTTCTGAGTCTGACTCCAAACCCCACGATCTTTATTCTGTGCTTCCTCCTATATAGGTAATACCAAAGCAAAGATTAGTGCATCTGGCTATCTTATTATGCATCTTGCCTTGGCAGAGACTTCAAGGGGTTTGAATAAAAATAAGGAAGGTATTAAAAGATAATGTGACACCACTAGTAAAGAACTCAACATGGGCTGTTGCTGCCAAGATCTAAGAATGGCCAGCACAAGAATTCTGAACTGGGCCAGAGCCTGCCTCAGAAAGACAGGAGCATAAAGATAAACTGTTCACTCAAGAAGTTCATTTAGGAAACTCCTTAGTATAGAAGTAAACCCTATAGTCTCCTTTCTGTAATAATTATGTCTTGATCACTTATTTGTCAATAGGATAGATAGTATGAAGACAAATTTCAGGTTTTTGGTTTTTTTCTGCAGCAAATATTTTTTGAGATACATGTATTAGAGGTGATTCTGATGTTGCACACTGGTGAAAAGACATACAACCACCCATTTCTGCTGAATTCTATTGGTTACAAAAGTCACAAGACCAACGCAAGTTTAAAAGAAGGAAGTAAGACTCAATCGAAAAAGCAGAAAAGAATTTGTGGTCATATTTTATCCAATGCAATTTATTTCGGTATACTATTACTTTTCATGTTTTCCTTATGAAATCTCTAGAAAGAAGTTAATTCTCTGGCAATAATAGTTGTTCAAAATTAAATGGCTCTAGATTTGCTGTCTATAAAGAAGTTTATATGTTTAATTAATGCCTTTAACTAACCTACATTAATTCATCACACCAAAACACAAGAAAACTAGCCTTTTTGTGTGTGACACAGAATATTCTTTGGAGATTATTTATAATCACAAGGGGAAACTCAACAAAATTATTCAAAACAGCTATTAAATCAATAGAAAAGGTGCATATACTTTTACTGTCATACTGGAGAATTGTCTAACAGGATCACCCAAAAATAATGTAATTTCCTAGAGTATGTGCCTTTTTGCTTTGCTTTTTACCATTTTTTTAAATTTTATTTTAGAGAGCATGAGCGGGGGAGAGGGACAGAGGGAGAGAGGGAGAGAAAGAGAGAGGGAGAGAAACAGAGAGAGAAAGAGAGAGAGAAAGACAGGGAGAGAAAGGGAGAGGGGAGAGAGAGAGAGAGAGAGAGAGAGAGAGAGAGAATCTTAAGGAGGCTCCACACTCAACCTGACATGGGGCTTGATCCCACCACCCCAGGATCATGACCAGAGACCAAATCAAGATTTGGACACTCAACAGACAGAGCCATGCAGGCACGCCACTTGCTTTTTACTATTGATTAAAACCAAGAATTTGTGAAGTTCCATGTTCACTTGCAGCTATGAAATATTGGAGATGTAAATAATTTCTTTCTAGAAAAAAAGGCAATCCCAAAGGTTGTAATTTTATTGCCCTGTAGAATATTAACCTGTTTTGTCCCTAACTTGGCAAATCTACTTCAGCATGTCTTTCTTAACAGACTATAACAATCTCTGTTCTTTAAGTGCTCCTTGAACTAGCTTTACCTTCTTGCTGATTCCCTCATTAATGATTTTAAAAATGTCTGGTATATGCTCACTTGATATTTGTAAAGAAGTTTTGTTTCTAACTTTAAAAATTATGCTTTGGGGGCGCCTGGGTGGCGCAGTCGGTTAAGCGTCCGACTTCAGCCAGGTCACGATCTCGCGGTCCGTGAGTTCGAGCCCCGCGTCAGGCTCTGGGCTGATGGCTCAGAGACTGGAGCCTGTTTCCGATTCTGTGTCTCCCTCTCTCTCTGCCCCTCCCCCGTTCATGTTCTGTCTCTCTCTGTCCCAAAAATAAATAAAAAACGTTGAAAAAAAATTTTTTTAAATAAAAAATAAAAATTATCCTTTGAATGGATCTAGAAAGTATAATACTAAGTGAAATAAGAGAAAGACAAATACCATATAATTTCACCCATATGTGAAATTTAAGAAACAAAACAAACAAAGAAAAAAAACCAGACTTTTAACTGTAGAGAACAAACTGACAGTTATCAGAGGGAAGGGGCGTGGGGAGGGTGGGTTAAATAGGTGAAGGGGATTAAGGGTACACTTATCATGATGAGCACTGAGTAATTATACAGTTGTTGAATCACTGTATTGTACCCCAGAACTTACAGAACACTGTATATTAACTACACTGGAATTAAAAAAAAAAGTCCTTTGATTTTTATCAGTGGAGGTGCAAAGAAGTAGTGTCTGAACTTCCTGATGGATTAGAGGTAAGGACTGAAGAAAAGAAAAACATGAAATATAACTTGCAAGCTCTCAAACTTTGAAACAATCACTTGTGAAAATAACACTATAAAACCTGAACGTCTCTAAGGGTAAGTTTTAATTTTTTTTTAATGTTTATTTATTTTTGAGAGAGAGAGAGAGACAGCGTGAGTGAGGGAGGGGCAGAGAGAGAGGGAGACACAGAATCCGAAACAGGCTCCAGACTCTGAGCTGTCAACACAGAACCCAATGCAGGGTTCAAACTCACAAACCATGATCATGACCTGAGCCTAAGTAGGATGCTCAATAGACTGAGCCACTCAGGCGCCGCTACGGGTAAGTTTTAAAGCTATGGATGAATTAATCTTGCCTGCTTGAGATCAAAAGGAAAGAGTATCTGCCCTGTCTCAAATATCATTCAGCAAGTACCATAGGAGCATTTAAAACATTATTTTAACATTTTCTAAGAGAATAACTCTGGGAAAACTATCATTTAGCCATGAAACAGTTGGATCAAGTTTTTAAAGGCAAATAATGTACTACTCACATTTTGGCTAGAAAACAGAAAGAGTAAAATCTGTTTTTTTTTTAATTTTATATAGCTTTATCTTTAGATTTGGAGCATATAAAAATCTTGCCAGGGATTAGTTGATTTGATTTATATAATTTTATTCCTTTATAATGCCGTATTCCTGTTCCTATTACTTTATTTTTGTCCCATACTTTAACAACTGTTAAAACATGTTATCATATATAAGTACTCAAATTTAAGATCCCACCTCTTCTAACTTTTTCTCTCCAGAGAATATCTGGTGCTTTTACTTTTATAAATCTATATTTTCTTGGTTTCGAAGGAATACCTAAACCCATTTATTTAACAATAAGATCACAGTTTAGATGTTTAAATATCTCCTCCAGCAAGACATTCGTTTTTTTCTCTATGCTTAAGACATTTGAACTGTAAGTAGTATAAAGTTTTTAAACCAGTAAGTCTTGAAATGAAATATGTCAAAATAGTATGATTTTTACATAAGGATTTTACATAAGTATGATTTTACATAAGGATATATAACCTTGTGTAAATTGAAAGAGGGCCTAGATGCAATATTTTGTGAATTGAATCTATTCAACTTTGCCTGAAGATACTGTTTAGTAATTCTCAAGAAATAAAATGCTTTGAGCACAGGCTAAAGTTCATTTGTATGTTTTTGAAGTTGATGTTTCCAAGATCATTTGATTTTGCTGATCAAATCTATTTACTTGAAAAATAAAATTAAATTTGCCACAGTGAATGCTTTTGGATGACATGCGCAATAAAATTGAAAGCATGTTGTATTCTTTATGTCCATGATTGTGGCTAAATTTGGATCCTAACTCATGCTTTAGAACATGAGTTTAGTGTTCAAAATAACCATGAAGCATTGAATAAAAAGATCTACATCAATGAAATTTAGTAAGGAAGAGTACATAGTGTTTACTTGGGCTTCCTATGCAGAACAAAGTCAAATTTAATCTAAGTTTATCAAGAAGTAAACCTTTATAGAACCATTGACTCCATTCCTCTGATCTTTTTTGCATAGGCCTGGTTATAACCATTATCTCAGCTGTGTTGATTATCTCCTAGGAGGTCTCTAAGCTTCTGTGAGATACTAAGAATTCCAATAAGAAAGGAGTTATCTTTAGAACTTGTCAATCCTTTCCTGTAATCATCTGGCTAATAGCCTTTTCTGCAGCTGACAAATAACTTTTTAGAGAATGTAATCCATGTTAGGCTCTGTGTTATAAACTTTAAGTATGTATTATTATTCAACCCTCACAGTTCTGTGAATAATATTAACCTTGTATTAGAGGTAAGGATAAATAACTTGCTCAAGGTCACCTGGCTAGCAAGTTGCTGAGCTATATTATTTCTTTTCAAAACCTATAGTCTTTACACTTGAACTGAAGATGAACCTCGTAAGAAGGGAGGTTTTACAACATTAGTCACATTCATAGTAGAGAAATCTATTGTCAACTACTGGGCAATTACAAATGTTCACAACAGCAGGGGCAATAAAGATATATGTTATTTGGTCTAGAGAAAGTTCTTGTATTAGACATTCTATAACATCATCTTTCTAAGAATTATTAATATTTAAAAGTTAAAAAAACATCAAAAATTTGAAAATTATTACCTCCGAGAAAAAGAATACTTCACAATCAATGTCATATATATGTATGTGTGTGTATATATATATATATATATATATATATATGTATATGTATATGTATATGTATATATGTATGGGTATAAATGTATATGTGTGTGTGTGTGTGTGTGTGTGTGTGTGTGTAGACTCCCTATTTTCTCCAGGCCATTAAATTCTTAAATAATTATAAATGAGCCAAGTGTCTTTTCTTCTCTCCTGTTATCCCATCCAAATCTTGTTTCCATGAATAGCACACTCATAATAGAAATTTCAAATTCCAAGTGTAAAGCTGTTCTCTGCAAATCAAGAATTTTGGAAAGATTCAAAATACGACAATAACAACAAAAATTATTTTAATAAGACATACAACCTTTCAGGAAACTTGAACTATGTTTTCTAACAGAACCACTGAAAGAACTTACAGAGCAGTTTTCCTGGACCTGCCTTCAGAGACACTGAAATAGTGGTCACACACAAATCTGTTTTAATAAATTTCCCTAGTGATCCTGATCCAAATCCTGAATTGTCTTAAAAAGGTTAAATCTGGAAAGTGATGGTCACTTAAAGAATAGTCTTTACATTAGAGAGTAAGCTGTATTTAAGAAAATGTATGAATGGCCTAAAAACACTTAGTGGTGCCTTCCCTCTATCTCCATAATTTTCCTAGATCTATTTTAAAGATCTTCCTTCTTCATAGCAATTGTTATTTCTATTTGAATTTCTATTTGCATTCTATCTTCAGTGGCTTGACTCTTTATAGAAGGGTAAGTAATGGTCACCCAAAGATGTTAGGTCCTAATCCCTGGAATTTGGAAATGTTACCTTATTTGGAAACAGAATCTCCACAGACTGATTAATTTATAATTTTGGCATGAGCAGATTATCCTGGATTATCCAGGTAGGCCCTAAATGCAATCACATGTGTAGACACAAACCAAGAAATGTTGGCAGCTACCAGAAACTGGAAGAGACAAGAAATGGATTCTCCCTTAGAGCCTCTGGAGAGAGCATGGCCTTGCTGTAACCCTGATTTTGGACTCCTGGCCTCTAACATTGTGAGAAAACAAATTTCTGTTGTTATAAGACACCAAGTTTATGGTAATTTGTTATACCAACCATAGGAAACTAATATATTCCCGTATGAGGGAAAGAACTTTATCATTTTCATGTTGTATCTCACCACCTAGAACATTGTTGGTTCAGAACAGTGGTTCTAAATCTTGACTGTAATTCAGAATAATCCACAAAACTTTTAAAAATTACTAATGCCCAGACCAAATCTCCCACTACAGAAATTCTGATTGAATTTGTCTGATGTGTTAGTTACTTTTGTTCTGGATTTTTTGTTTTTGTTTTTAATTCTGCAGTTATTTAGTATGTAACCACAGTCAAAAAGCACAGGAATCAAGAAAGACTGAATGAAAGCAGAGTTATTTAGAAGGATGTAGTAGCTAAGAGCAATGGCTCTGGAATTAGACTGCTAGGGGTCCAGTCCCAGCTCTAGCACGTGCTAACCATGTGAATGAGGCCACATTGCCTAATCCTCAGTTTCTTCATTTTCAAAAAATTAGATAATAAAATTTTCTTCATCATAGGGCTATTGTGAGCTTTAAATGAGATAATGCAGATTTTAATATAGTGCCTAGTCCATCGTAAATTCTCAATATGTTATACTTCAATGTTAGAAAAAAAATCTTTACTTCACAATCTTTAGCCAGTCATTATTTTGAGTTAGGTTAATTAGGAAGACTAAGGATTTTAATTAAAATATTTAATATTACATGAAACAAATCATAAAAATTTTGGTTCAATTGCTTAAATTCACTGAGCTCCTTAAGTTCTTAAATAAAATTCATTACCAATAAACCCAGAGATCTGCCAAGCAACTTCTTTAAAATCCTACAATTAAATTCCTTCTATCAATTCATGCAATATGTTCTTTTTTAATGTAATTACATTAGAAGTCCCCTTGTTTAAGTTAAAATTTGTATTGCTCTGGGTGGTAAAGAATGGAGCAACATTTTGTATATGTATATAGTAGAACAGTGCCAATCTTTCCAAAAAAGTCCCCCGCTTTTTTTTTTCTTTCCCAAATTCCCATCTGTTTTGCTGATGTGCCAATATCCAGGGTCTGTTTTTCATAATGTCATTTTGTTTGTGAGGATGTCTGTTCCTGAGAGTTCACGAGCTGGCTGACAATGAAAAAGTGATCACAACGAGGCCAGGAAATATCCTGAAAAATAAAGCAAAAGCCAAGAAAGCCACTGCGCCCTGCTGGCCAGTTCCACGGAGGGCTTAGGAGAGCAGAGTCAACAAGTTTCAGACATTACTCTGGAGGATCTCCTTGGTGGCTAAAGAAACTTCCAAAAAGGGTCCACTGAATATCAGAATCACATCACAGCTGCTGAATTTCCCTCCAGAATGGTTTAAACAAAATAATTCTGTGTGGAAAAACAGTTTCATTTTACAAAGAAATAAAGCAAACAAGAAAAATGGCAAATGACATATTTTTAAAAAATCCTCTCTCTGAAACATCAAGAAAATGAAGAGGGGGGAAGATTTTAAAACCTAAATACTTGTATAAAGTATACTTTCATTTTGTTTCCATATTAACTAAAAGAAGACAGTTTGAGTAATGACTGGAATATAATTCCATGTTTCCCTCACTAATATTTTTGCTTAACTGATAATCCCAATTTACAGTGAATAGATAAATACATCAAAAGGAGGTTTTTTTTCCCCTCTTTTAAAAAAAGGAGCATCAAACCCTAGGCAATTTATCTTTGCTAGGATTTTACATACAATTTCCAGTATGATGTGTGGGTCAGTTTTGTTTAACAGACTATGTTGCAGATACTAGGAACATAATCATACAATCTTTAAAGTTCTACCTACATGTGAAAATTGCTAATGAAAAAAAATTATGTTAATAAGACTAAATCCCACCTTCTTGATAATAAAAAGTATCTTTAATTTTATGTCATTTTCCATTTTTTATGTTGGGTAAAAGACATAGATACTATTTTTTTATATTGGCATTAGATCAAAGGTCACCCTGGATTTAAAGGCTATTTTCATACTGATGGAAAATGAGATAAGTCCTTTTCTGTTGAGTAGTATGATAGTGTGATTTTCTTATAGGAGATGGTGGATAGAGGTTTGAAAAATATCTATATGGTAGCCTGTGGAAAATCCTATGGTAAAAGATTACTAGGAAGAATTTCTAGACTACTGTTAATTATTTTTTAACCTCCCTTTTATCAATAAATACTAAAGAAAGGACAAATTTGACAGAGTGCCTGAGAAATGTACAAACGCTTTCTTAAACAACCCAACCCAGACTATACAGTCAGCCATCAGCTGGACAGCCATTGAGCTAGGCTTTCATTTGTAATAGGAAACTAAAGGAAAAACAAAGAATAAGATTCCTCCTCAGCTCTATTTCATCATTTTCAAGTAAAGTAACTTAGAATATTGTAATGTATTAAAACAAATAAAGAAGTAGGGTAGAGGAAGAAAAATATAAACCTAACTTTGAAAATAGTACATTTCCTAGTTAGTTCTAGGTCTATTCATATTAAAGCATCCATTCAGGAATTAGCTGAAAGTTTCTAAAACTTTTTTGTAAAATTCCATTTTCAGTGGAGATGTCATAATGTACTACATCCCTTTCCCCTCCCTCTGGCTTTAATTCAGGTGATAGACAGGAAAAGGAGAGTTCCAGAATCCCGCCTTTTCCCAGCGAGGCACAGCTTTTTCAGCTTGAGGTATAACAATTGTAGGAAATGGTGAATGATGGAAACATTTTCCTAGAAGGGGAGTTTGAAACCTAGGAGAGCCACTCCTATCTGAGCCATAACTACTTACAGAGGCATGAATCGGAGGAAGCTTGCTACATTGAGAAGGCCTGTACAGATCAACTTGACAGAGGACTAGATTGTCACTTCCTGAGAGTGATGGAGTAACACACTCCCAGGATGCACCTTCCTCTGACATTTCCTGAGCGTGGCCTCATTATTTATCTACTCCCAGGATTCACTGAAGGGATTACGACCTACCTTTGTTAAAGAATACATATAAAAAGCAGCCACTAATACTCTGAAGCAACAAACCATATAGGTATACATCTTTCCCTGTGTTAGCATTTCTCACATAAGGCCAAGTTACAAAGAAAACAACTTAAAGATACCCTTGCATTATAAAGTGCCAAGAGAAAACTGAGCTGATGGGAGACTGAGAAAAAAAAATCACCCAAAAAAACCCCTGATTGCTTGTAGTTTGAAAACAAAGCATTCCCATTCCTCATATGTGGATTTTTCAGTCAGTGTTCAAATAAGCAAATCATTCAGTAATTGTCACTGTTTTCATTTCCCCCCAAAGTAAAAGTAAATTGCTTTGGTTGGCCTCTTTTGGATTCAAGATGACTTGAAAATTAATATTGTCATTCTACTAGGCAAGGATGTCATTTATAGAGTGGAGGTAGAGAGATTTTATATTGCATTTTGCTTTAAATACCATTGTAACAAATTACCGTTGTCATATTTTACAATTAAGGAATAAATTAATATATACATTTTATAAAGAATTTTAAGATTTGATTTCTTTCTCCCAGAACGGGGGTTTGGGAGTGGGAGGAGGGAATGGATATTAGGTCAGAGAAAGGCTATTTATTACTGAGGCCTCAATAGTAATAATTAGCACAAGCTTAAGGAGTTAGTAAATTTAAGTAAGGAACTTTCAATTAAACAATGATGATGAGAATACAAGGAATTTCCTGAGAATTTATCTTTGATTGAGAGAAGTTGTTGAAAGCATTTGGCCTTTAATTCTAGGTAATCCTTAATCCCCAGGAAGTATCCTCAACTTTATTGCTATTTAAATACACTAAAAGCTTTCAGAGAGAAAATGGCAGATGACAGTTTTTGTTTTTGCTTTTGTTTTTATAAGCATGATGTAACTCAAAGACACTGAGATCTCTTTAACCATTTCTCAGCATCCCATATACTTCCATGTAGCTTGTAGTATTACTACATATGATCTAAGATTTATAGTGTAATGGTTAAAAGTAAGCTTTCTTCAAAACAAACAAACAGAAAAAAAGAGAGATACACCAAAAAAGACTCTTAAATAAAGAGAACAAACTTATGCCTACCAGAGAGGAGGTGAGGGCGGAGATGGGTGACATAGGTGAAGGGGATTAAGAATACACTTAATATGATAAGCACTGAGTAATGTATAGAATTGTTGAACCACTATATTGTATACTTGCAACTAATATAACACTGTAGGTTAACTAGCCTGGAATTTAAAAAAAAAGTAGGCTTTCTTAGCCATACAAAATACCTTTGAATCTTGGCTCCAAAAGTACTAACTATTTGACTTTGAACAGATTACTTTATGTTTCAAGTAACCATTTCATAAACTGGAGCATGGGGATAATACCTTCCTAACTAATGATGACTAAATTAAATAATAAAATAATGTGTGCTTAGTACAATGCCTGGTGCATAATTTAGTTCCCTCATTGGTATTGCTAAGTTTTCCAGAAATTTAAAAACTACAAAAGAAGTTGTATTAATGTTTCCATTATTTAATAATTGCTTTTTTGCATGTTTTTTTCTCAAAAACTTGTTGAAATAAGCATTTACCTATTCCTGCATTAAAACTCTCTCAAATTGGCATGTTAAAAACTCAGATTATTTCACTAGTACAAGTATGTCTAGACAGTCACAGAATGCACATGAAAATAATGTGTGGTTGCCTCTGAATTTTGCTGTGTCCATCTCACAATGAAGTGTCTCTAAGGTCCCAAACCTCCAGAATCTCCTTGACTTACACCTTCAATCTGGACTAAGAATAAAAACAAATTGTGGTGTTGAGCTCTTATGCATAGTATGCAATTTGCCAACGCAAAATAAAAAGTCTGGCAAAATCATATTAGCTCACAGCTAATATCATCCTCAATGAGGAAAAACTGAGAGATTTCCCTCTGAGATCAGGAACACGACAGGGATGTCCACTTTCACCACTGTTGTTTAACATAGTGTTAGAAGCCCTAGCCTCAGCAATCAGACAACAGAATGGAAAAAAGGCACCAAAATTGGCAAAGAACAATTCAAACTTTCACTTTTCACAAATGACGTGATACTCTACATAGAAAACATGAAAAACTCCACCAAAAAGCTGCTAGAACTGACCCATGAATTCAGCAAAGTCACAGGATACAAAATCAGTCAATGTGCATAAACTGGTTGCATTTCTATATATCAATAATGAAGCAACAGAAAAAGAAATCAAGAAATCAATCCCATTTACAGTGTGCTGAAAATCTAAGAATATCTAATAAACCCAACCAAAGATGTAAAAAATCTGTATGCTGAAAATTATAGAAAACTTATGAAAGAAATTGAAGACACAAAAATGGAAAAACATTCCGCGCTCATGGATTATCAGAACAAATACTGTTAAAATGTCCATACTACCCAAAGCAATCTACACATTCAATGTAATCCCAATCAAAATTGCACCGGCATTCTTCTCAAAGCTAAAAAAAAAATCCTAAAATTTGTATGGAACCACAAAAGACCCCAAATAGCCAAAGTAATGTTGAAAAAGAAAATCAAAGTGGGAGGCATCACAATCCCAGACTTTAGCCTCTACAACAAAGCTATAATCATCAAGACAGTATAGTACTGGCACAAAAACAGACAGACCAATGGAATAGAACAGAGAACCCAGAATTGGACCCACAAATCTATGGCCAACTAATCCCTGACAAAGCAGGAAAGAGTATCCAATGGAAAAAAGACAGTCTCTTTAGCAAATGGTGCTGGGAGAATTGGACAGCAACACGCAAAAGAATGAAACTGGACCACTTTCTTACACCATAGATAAAAATAAACTTAAAATGGATGAAAGATCTAAATGTGAGACAGGAAATCATCAAAACCCTAGAGGAAAAAACAGGCAACAACCTCTTTGACCTCAGCCGCAACAATTTCTTGCTCGACACATCTCCAAAGGCAAGGGAAATAAAAGCAAAAATGAACTATTGGGACCTCATGAAGATAAAAAGCTTCTGCACTGTAAAGGAAACAATCAACAAAACTAAAAGGCAATGGACAGAATGGAAGAAGATATTTGCAAATGACATATCAGATAAAGGGTTAGTATCCAAAATCTATAAAGAAATTACCAAACTCAACACCCGAAAAACAATCCAGTGAAGAAATGGGCAAAAGACATGAATAGATGCTTTTCCAAAGAAGACATCCAGATAGCAAACTGACACATGAAAAAATGCTCAACATCACTCAACATCAGGGAAATACAAATCAAAACCACACTGAGATAATACCTCACACCAGTCAGAGTGGCTAAAATTAACAACTCAGGCAACAACAGATGTTGGCGAGGATGTGGAGAAACAGGAACCCTCTTGCACTGTTGGTGGGGATGCAAACTGGTGCAGCCACTCTGAAAAACAGTGTGGAGGCTCCTCAAAAACATTAAAAATAGAACTACCCTATGACCCAGCAATAGCACCACTAGGATACACCAAAGGATACAGGAGTGCTAATTCATAGTGGCACATGTACCCCAATGTTTATAGCAGTGCTTTCAACAATAGCCAAATCATGGAAAAAGCCCAAATGTCCATCAACTGATGAATGGATAAAGAAGATGTGGTTTATATATACAATGGAATACTACTTGGCAATGAGGAAGAATGAAATCCTGCCATTTGCAACAACATGGATGGAACTGGAGGGTATTATGTAAAGTGAAATAAGTCAGTCAGAGAAGGACAGATATATGTTTTCACTCATATATGGAATTTGAGAAACTGAACAGAAGACCATAGGGAAAGGGAAAGGGAAAAAATAGTTTCAAACAGAAGGAGGCAAACCGTAAGAGACTCTGAAATAGAAAGAACAAACTGAGGTTTGATGGGGGTGGGGGAGAGGAGGGAAAATGGGTGATGGGAATTGAGGAGGGCACTTGTTGAGATGAGCACTGGATGTTGTATGTAAGTGATGAATCACGGGAATCTACCCCGAAACCCAGACCACACTGTATATACACTTATACACTGTATGTTAGCTAACTTGACAATAAGTTATATTTTTAAAAAAGTCTGGCAAAATCACATATTTTCTCTTTTATCAAAAAAATACAAATTCACATATTATTTACATAGAAATAATTTCTTATAATTATCAACTCTGACAAATGGATATGGAGAAATTTATAATTATTTCTAAATTTGGAAAACAGAAGCAATGTACAAGGGTATATTTCATTCTCCACTAATAAAGTGAAGGGCCAGATTGATAGATTGAAATTAAAGAAATAGAAAAGATGAACAACAACAGAAGCAGCCTCAACAGGGAGGATAAGGCAAAAGGTGATATACCATTCTTCCTTCCCTAGTTTTTATTCTTCCCTGAAAACATGCAGTGAGCTTCTACTATAGGATGCAGGTTGAGGGGGAGATAGAGTAAAAACTTAGACAAATGAGACCTCTGTCCTTGAATAATTCAGATTATGGCAAAGAAGACAGATGCTCAGTGAAATAAGCACAATGTAATAGAAGAAGCATTATAATTAAAGAAAGCTATAGAGTGGGCAAGTATGCAGAAGAATGAGAAATATGCTATAGGGAACCAGAAAATCTTCATAAAAAGATCTGCATTCAACCTGAATCTGGAGGAATAAATGAGCATATTCTTAAAGGCAGTAAATTGGGAAAGGTCTTCCAGGACGTGGAAAGATCTGCAGTTTTTACACAGAGATGTGAAAGAGCACAGTGTGTATGGAAATTATGATACACAGAAGAGTTGAAAAGTGCAATGTCAAGATTGCAATGCAGAATGAGGCCCAAAGAAGAGCCTGAGACACAACATAAAGCCCTTATATGTCTTGTCAAGGTTAGACTTTCCTGTTACCAGTGAGAAGACTCCAGAAAGTGTTAAACTAGAGAGAGAAGAGTGCTGCAAGAGACTAGCTAGAGGAAGGCTAAGAGGTAATGACTGCATTTGTCCAAAGAGACCTGCCACTAACATTTGTGGCATACGACAAGCATGTGAATGGAGGCCTAGGCTGATCCCCTCTTCTGTTCCCTCCTCCAGCTCTCCTATTTACCACAAGGGACCTCAGACCAAAACCATCCACTGTCACTACCACCCACCTGCATGACATCCAGAAAACAAAGAATGGTTGACTGAAACTCAATCCTGCGAGTCCCCACTCAACCCCTTGGAAGACGGAACCAGCAAAGAGGCTCTTGAAAAGTCCTGGGTTCCTGGAGTATGGTCTAGAAGGGTGGGAGACAAAGTTAGAAAGGTACATTCCCCTTAGCTCCATAGATGACTCACCCATGGTGGCATGGCTCGGAGAGGACCAGAGGGTGTTCCTCTAAAGAGTACAGTTCAAAACAGAGGTCCTCTCACTTGGCTGGTAGTTGTACAAAGATGAGATGATTCAGGTGCAAACTAACTCAATGACAGTGGAATAGAGAAGAAAGGCCAGTTTCACAACAATGAGATTCAAACACAGCAATATGATGTCAGACAATGTAAGGCAGAAATGTGAAATGGCTATGAACTGAGAGGTGTGAGTGAAGAAGAACATTAAAATTCCTGGGTCAGTAGATACAGCAAATACAGCCAATAACAATTATTGTAATGACTAATACTATTACCACTGTATTACTGTATAGTTACTACATACTAGGCACAGATCTAAATGATCTAGTCACTTAAGGAATGTAGGAAGAGAGTGGAAAGGAGTCAGAGGGAATGAAGAAACAGTAGGGAGGCTTATAGGGAGTGTGGCTTTCACAATTTTGAGTTTGTGTCATTTAAAAACATACATACCACTGGGATGTTTGGGTGGCTCAGTTGTTAAGCATCTGATTTTGGCTCAGGTCAGGATCTCATGGTTCAGTTTGTGAGTTTGAGTCCCACATTGGGTAAGCTCGTGCCCCAAATGCATCTGGTGAACACAAGCCCCACTTTGGTGAGCCTCACCTCTCTCCCCCTCCCCCTCCTGGTATTCTCTCTCTCTCTCTCTCTCTCTCTCTCTCTCTCTCTCTCTGCCTCTTGCTCACTTTTCACACACTCTCTCTCTTAAAAAAAGAAAAAAAAATATATATATATATATATGTACACACCTACCACTAATGAGGTTCGATAGGCTTAAAAAGGGTCAGTAGACCAAGCACTTCTATGAAGTACATCTAATTTAGTAACCAGTTACAAAAAATAATTTCATTTAAGGCACATAACTACACAGATTAGAAACTAGATTTTATTTACTTACTCATTCATGTGTCACTTTGCTTTCAAAAGAATGTGATATGACTCAGAATTACGTATAATCTAAAATCAAAGTATGTAAAACTTAAATGTGAAATTATCTTATTTTCCAATAACCTTTGCCAGCAAAGTTGCTTCAAACCACCTTTTCTGCTGAACTTCCTTAGAGACATGACAGCTCAATTTTACAAATTAAAAAAAAGTTTATCTCTTTATTTTGAGAGACAGAGAGCTGAGGGGGGTGGGGGACAGAAAGACAGAGAGAGAGAATCCCAAGTAGGCCCTGTGCTGTCAGCATAGAGCCCAATGCTCAAACTCACTAACTGTGAGATCATGACATGAGCCAAAATCAAGAGATGTACGTTTAACGGAGCTGAGCTACTGAGCCACTCACGTGCCCCTGTAACTTTTGTTTTTAAAAAAGGCTTACTCTACTTGTTTGGACTCAGTCCTCTTCACTTAAAAACTTTAATCTCACAGTCAATTCAAAAGAAAAAAAAAGTATCTGACATGGTTGCTTGTTGGTAAAGCAGTAACCCCCACTGTTCATCATTACTACTGATCTACTGCCTGACTGCCAACCTGCAGATATCAGTTGGTACCTCTTACCATCTTCCCACACATACAACTAAGTTTTTATTGAATACCCTTATTGCTCAACTAGATTCTCAATTATTTTTCAATTATTAGAGGGAAACTTGTATAGAACCATTTCAATTTAATTCATCAAATCAAATTTTATTCAATCATTCAACTTATTTGATTTTCATCATATATAGATACGTAGACACATATTAATGTCCATACTCATGCATTCATATACATAAGCATATACATGTAATTTGGCCACAACACATAGTACAAAATGGCTCTCTCTACACAATCACCATAGTATTCTTTTTGCTAGATAAATTAACTCACACCAGACACCTTATTTAAACTGTAAAATGGCTTTCCATAGTATTTAAAATAAAATCCAAACTCTCACCAAAATCTAACATTACCTGGCCCAAAATACTACTTCTACCTTTTTACTGCCACCTCCCTTTTGTTCACCATGTTCAAGCAATACTGGATTTATCCTTGTTCCTTTTTACCAGTTCATTTGCATTACTTTTGGCACTTAATCTTGCCTCTGCAGGGAAAATGCTTATCAAGGTCTTTACCTGGCTGGATCCTTTTCATCTGGCTCCGATAAAATGTCAATCAAATACCAACCCATTCCAGTGATTTGCTATTTCCTTCTTTGGCTCTTCTTACACTTACTGCTATCTAAAATCATACACTTACCTGGTTATTGGTTTATTGTCAACCCCAGCAGAATATAAACTCCACAGCTAGGAGAATCTAATGGTCTTTATCACAATATTCATACTACCCAGGGATGTGCCTCACACATAGAAGGCACCCAGCCCATAATAAATATTCAGTAAATCTGTTGACTGAAAAATGTTTAAGAAGGAAATGAACATTACATATTATGTAATCTACTTTATTTTACAGCATTAAAACTGAGACTGATATTAAACTTTATTTCTAAAGATTTACTATCTAGTTAGTGCCAAAATCAGCACATAAGCCCTGATTTCCTTATTAAAGTTGTTTGCACTGTCAATACTTTATGCTTTCAACTGGAGAATATTGGATTAAAAGAGTCAATACTATTTTATAAATTGTTAATTTAATACTACAGAACTTTGGAAATTGCTCTAAGCCCATAAATAAGTATTCTGACACCTTAGCAGCCCATTTTAATGAACCCCTACTTTGAGTCTGAGACAACAGCAATCACAAAATTATTTCTCAGGTATTGCCCATCAGGGTTAATAGTCAAGAATTTCTATCACATGTCCTTTATTCCTCAGTAAATGGTCCATGTGTCTACAATTATTTACCAAATCTTCTCTCTGCCACATCACTTGTAAAGACCCTATAAAATCAGTCTACATGATTGGTATTTACATTTTCTAATGACCACCAAAATAAATCTGAAGAACTAAGAGGAATGCTTTTAATGACTAGGAGCTGACTTATTAAGCTTTTAAATATTCCTCATTCTAATTAAAGTTAATTATGATTCTGTGACACATTCCCAAAATCTTTATGGTATTTTTATTCATCATTACTATTAATAAAAACTCAAAATAATATAGTTTTACAGCCAATTCAGTGGATATTCTTTTTTACCTTAACTTCCAGGGCAAACTTATTAACAATATAATTGATGATATTATAAGTCCTTTGGCACTTCTTCCTGGGTGGCTTTTTAAAATGTAATACTTCTGTTTATAATTCTCCTGGGATCACTGTGAGTTCAGTGGAAAGTCCTAAATATTGCCATTCAATATAAAATTTCCTATAACTTAACCCAATGCCATTAAAGTAGCATTTGCTTTTAGATATGCTTTGTTACCCTTATGCTACTAGAATATTTTGATCAAAACTGTATTTAAATTTCATGTGGAGACAATGCAGGTTTGTGGAAGGAAGGCAGTTCACTGCCTAACTTCATCTTAGCAATTTTGACTATGAATATTATGCCACAAAATATTTAATAATTGTATTAAAATGGTAAAATAAGAAAGACATCATTTTACCACTGATATGAGGACTTATTTTATGGAAGCCAAGAATGAATGCTATGCACAAATGAGGCAGATTATTATAATAATATTTGCTGTTTGATGTTCAGACTTAAAAAGAATATGTATCTCAACCTGACACTACAAAACATTTACAAAATTATCTAAGTTTGTAATTAACATATGCAAATATCATACTCATAACATACCTACACAATAAAAATTGTACTTACGAATAAAACAAACAGATTTAGAGGGATGTTTCTAGCTGATACATTGCCAATTGCTAAATACATTTTAAACACCCAAATTCACCGTGAGAATTTTTAAGAAGAAACACAGTGCTCCTACATGCTTCATGCTATTTTCAGAATATAAAGTTTAAGCTATTACATCTGTTAAATACTAAAATAGCCAAAAGGAATCCCCAAAGACATAGTCTGCTTTTTCAGGCAGCAACTTTTCCTTTTAGCCAAAGGTTTATAATCAGAGAAGTTTTACCCGGTCCAGGTGTGGCCTTGAATACTGAAGCACAGCTGCAAAGAAGTTAATCTGATTTTTTTCTCTCTCTCTTTCCTTTCACTTCCTAAGTAATGCAGCAAGTATTGCCTTTTCCTCTCTTGAGGGGAATTCATGGATTTATGTTTTGAAAGATCTTCCTCTTTCTGTTGCCTAGCAAACAAGCTGCTGTGGTCAAATGAAAAATATATGCAAGTGAAAGCTAGGAGAGCTCAGGATATGTGTTCATGATATGGCCAAATCTCAGGATAAAATAGATAATTCACTATATATAGCATGGATTTTTATGACTTATTATCATTTTACTATGTTTTTTAAAGGAAGATCTTATGACAGTTTAATGTAAAGTTATGAATTATGCATAAAAAAGATGTTTACTATTTTTTTAAAAAACCATGCTAAAAGCTACACAGTTTGAAAAACACATGAATTTTGGACTCTTCATAAGCTAATGGTGAGCTCATTTAATGGAATAATGATGTCTTCATTGTGTTCTTTTTGAATATCCCCAAATGCTGGCTTTATAAGTAAAAAAGGAAGCACAAATCCCATGTGTGTCTTTATCAACAAACATTTATTCAATAAACATGTATTGACTAGCTACCAGGTTCCAAGTTCTGTGTTATATGTTTGAAATTCTGAGACAAATACCCACATTGAGTTCATAACCCACTGGGGAAGACAGGCATGTGAATAAATAAAACCCAGTAATGAGATATAAACAGAGTTCTTTAAGAATCTAAAGACAGTAGCCAATTTGCATTTGAAGAATCTTCTGTGGTACTTGTTGAAGTAATCAATTCTTGGCCTAGACTTCAAACCTACTGAATCACAATCTTAAGGGTCACATAGGAATTTATAGGGAATTTTGTAAGCACCCCAAAGTGATTTTTTAATGTACAATTAAGGTCTACTGAAGAGAAATTCACATTTCTGAAGGTGTTGAAAGCTTCTTCAAGTAGCTAATTGTAGGAACTCAAGAGGGGTACACCAAAATACTACTTTTCTTTGTCAGAGTTCTGCTTGTTGATAGAGAACCAATTTTACTTTTATTATTCATTCAATATCTGTTTAACAATCATTTGATCACCTATGCCAGGTGACTTATATAACAACAAACTTAGAAATACTGAGCCTCAGAATTAAGAAAATGAGAGTAGTAGGCCCTTTCACCACATGGCAGAAAGAAGAAACATACCCTTGTTATAGGCCAGCTCCCACAAAGAGGAGATGAAGGAGTGGAACCATGCCTGTCTGGTTGTTCCTCCCAAACTCACCAATCTGAGAGTCTTTCCACTTATGAGAAGAAAAATAGGGAGAGCACATAAAAGTCATCCTTGTAGAGATCCTTCCATATGGAAGGAGTCAACATGTGTAGGAAATATTTCCCTTCCTCCTCGATGGTGACATTTGAACTGGATCTTGAACAAAGGGTAAGAGTTTTCCAAGTCATGGGCTGTTGTAGTAGCAGATAAGAAAAATAAAGAAATGGTAAGCATATTCTAATTGAAGCCCATGTTTGGAATCACCACATGAGACAATGAAGGGCTTTCAGAGGATTTTAAGTCAGTGTATAAAAAAAGCAGCTTTGTCTATTTAAGAAAATGGTTCTGAGATCAGTGTACAGTCTGGGATAAAAAAAACGACTGGTATTAGGGAAGCTAGCTGCAAGGATGTTGTAATAATTCAAGATGGAAATTGGAAAGGTCTGGAAGAAGAACATAGCAAGAGAAACAGGAAGCAGCAGACATATTCTGTAGATAGCTCTATAAGATGATGGATAGGAATTAATGGCTAATTGTGTACAGAAGGGAGGTGAGAGAAAACAAGATTGAAGTTGAGTGTGAGACTCTAGTTTAACAGATTTGGTATAATACAATATTACATCAAAACATAAGATTGTCTAGGGGTAAAAGATGAGCTCTGTTTTACATATTATTGGGTCTTTGTATAGCTAACACCTGAAACCCATGACTTCATCCTAGGTTCAGGCTGAAGTTGGCTGACTCCCTTCTTGTCAGCATCACTGAGAACTCAAATACTTTTGTTTTCTCCTGGACAGTACCACAATCTTTCCAATCTTGTGTGGTTCCAATCTATGGAATACCAACTGCAAAAGAAGACATATTCTTCTTAACATCATCTTTCCTCACTGTTTCCTTAAACATCCTTTTTATTTGTATAAAGCAAATAAAAATAACAAAAAAACACACTTGTATCCTTTCTCATTTTAGGGATATTGAAACCTGTACGTGTGAGCAAACTCCTTTGAGACTACTCAGAGGTAATAAGCTAAGGGGGTGGGGGGTTAGGTCATGTCTCCATTCAAATATCATCTTTTAAAGAAAACATCCCTTACAATATTATGTAAAATGCCAATGCATCACATAACCCTAGCCACATAGCATAGATCTCCATCCCTTTAACCTGCTTTATTCTTTTTCATAGCATTTGCTACTACCTTCATTGCTGCACTTACTATCTTTATTCTTTTTATCATTGCCTTTCTCCACAAGGATGCAAGATCCGTAAGAGCAATTTATTTTTATTTTTGATCCATACTATAACATCAGAGGCTAGAATAGTGTTTGGCACATGGTAATACAATAATATATATTACTTAAATGAGTTACCATCAGAATTATAAATTATGACTTGCCAGTGGTGATATGCTGACAATCTTACAAATTAAAGATATCTCCTCTGCTTCAGAGTTCATAGCCTTTGCAACATTACTCTTAATACTGTTACGGTCTCCTCTAAATGTGATTGCATCCATGATGCATGACTCCATCATCTACAGTTGACTGAAACTAAGGACATCTGGTGTAATGCCAAAAGAGGAACTGGACCATTCAAATCTCTTCTCAGAATTTAACATGGGAAAGAGAACAAAGCAATGAGCAGCAGGATCTAAAGCCAACAAAAGATCTGAAGAAGAGTTAAGGCCATAAAAATTGACATAGAGTTAGGAGCCATGGAGAATTATGAAAAAAATAATGTTATTAAGTGGCAGAAACCATGAATAGCCAGAAGCAATGAGAAGAAAAATTAGATTGATTAGAAGGAAAAAATCAGGAACCAACAAACCAGTGGTAATGGGAAATTAGAGCAGAAAGATTGTACAGAAAGAATGGTGTAGACACACAAGAAAAAGGAGAGAGATTTAGTATTGCCCATGAGATGGAGACAGAGTTGCTTGTCTCATCTTTAGACCTAGCACAGCTTCTAATGACTTTTAGGCTCCAATAAGCCCATATGTACCTTGTAATAAATCTTTATTTAATATAATTTGAACATATAGTTTTACGTGTTCATAATTCATCTGTACTAACTATAAATAAATGCCAATATCCAATGTCAATATACTTTATAAAGTACCATGAAATATTTAATTTCCTACAAAACACAACATTGACATCACTATTCTGATGCTATTAAATGAACCTACATTGAGTATTTACAGTAACCTACAGTGGAAGGAAAAGGAGGAAACCAAAAGCAACAAGCTAAGAGAGATTCTTTCTATGAGGTTACACAGTTGGTATTACTTGTCCTCTATGATTTCTTCCTAGTTGTGACTATCAACTATTTCTTCTCCTTTGCCTCTGTCTTAATCCAACCAGGCTGCTATAACAAAATACTTCAAACTGGGTAGTTTAAAACAACAGAACTTTATTTCTCACAGCTCTGGACCAGAAGTCTGAGATCAGAGTGGTAGAATCATTGGGGAAAGTCTCTCTCCCAGGTCACATGCTTCTCATAATATCCTTCCATGGAAAGAGAAAGGGATCTCTCTGGAATCTCTTTTAACAAGTGCACTAATCCCATTTATGAGGGCTTCACCCTCAGTACCTAATAGTTTCCCAAAGTCCTGACCTTCTAATGCTTTTACATTGAGTATTAGGGTTCCAGCATATGAATTTGGGGGGCACAAACATTCAGACCATAGTACCCTCCTCACAAAAAATGAAAATAGGGTAAGTGTTATTTTCTATTGTTTAAGCATAATGCAAAAGGGAAGGGGGAAGCAAAATTAAAGGATCTAATTCAATCTATTCTTTCCCCAAGTTTATATTAGAATCCCTCTTTTCTGAAAATTATGATCTAAGATTTAGAACTTAGTGCCTTCTTCGTGTGACTATACATTGCCAAGTGGAAATTGCTAGAATCAAAATCACAGAATCAGAATTTAATTCAAAAAAGAGGCTTTTAAAGTGCGCCCATTATTCATGCTTTATTAGCTGTGGAACTTAATGTTTAGAATTAAATTAACCTCACACTTGTTTTTAAAAAGCACATTTCTCTCAGAACTAAAACATAAAAATTGCTTCATACAAGTCTTCTTTGCAATGAGTTTTAACTTCATGGAAATATAACAATCTATGTGATAAATTGTACAATAAACTGCTCTCAGAAACTTCTGGACAGAACTCTTTAAGATGGGGATGACAACATCAAAGCAAAGAGGTTTGGAGCCTTGATTTTAATTTCACTGGGTCAAACTAAGAAATATAAATCAAGCTTAATATCGAGCAGCACATCTCTTCCTAAAAAGGCAAGATTCATCAATTAAAAAGAAAATATAGCTAGGGACAAAATATAAAAATGATCTTTATTATATCTTTATGAAGTAGTGATTTCCAGTTCTGGAAGTCTCCTTGCTTTGAATTCTTTCCTCCCTTTTGAAATATGAGCATCTCTTCTAATCACATGATTCTGAAAATCTCCATGGAGGGCAAACTGAAATACGTAGGCTAGAAAGCATTGGAAGCTGTGTGAAAAAAATTAAAATCAAAATTTGCTGGGAGTCTAAAATGCCTCATTTGTGAGTTTTTTTAATTAAAACTTTCTGATGTACAAGTGTTAAAAATACAAATGAAAGAAATCCATCTCTGGAAGAGAAGCTTTTTCCAATAAAAATAGATCATGTATTTTTCAGCTAAAGCTTAATATGAAAAAAAAATTGCTAGCTTTTTTTTTTTTTTTTGGTAAATAGAATGATTAACTAGAAAGAAAAATCCCATGATAGATATAGCCATTGTGTGTGTGTCACATCATTTCTATGAAAATTACAATTTAAAAGTTTGATGGTTCTTATAATTAACGGTGAGGAGTTAGTCCATTGAAAACATCTGTCTGGATTTTCAGTCTCCTTCACGGTTTAATTGTAAGCAAATTCCAATTTTACGGAGGCCAGTTGAAACTGATTAGTAGGAACACTGATTATGTTAAGTGAGGTGAAGCCCTGTGATCCTGTACCATCTGTGTTTAGCTAAAATGTCTGTACTGCTCAGGAGTCTTTAATACCATAAGTGGACCTATCCGTGCAGAAATGAACTATAGTAAACTCACTGATGTCAGAGGTGAGCCTGGCTGATATCACCAGGTGTGACAAAGACATCTCAATTTGTGAAACTCTAAATGCCATTCTTTTAGGAATAATGTGTGCATACAAGAACATTTCATAGTACCCATTTTTTCTAGAAAGAAATCTCAAAGAAAAAGTACAAGATATGCTCATAAAAGGTAGGCAAGGTTGTATCTGCTAAAGGAAATAACTCTTAATTGGGCACTTGTTTCCATTCATTTGAATGTCTTCGTTCTAACATCAGTCACTCACTCACTTTATGTGTGTGTGTAGGTATGTATGTATTCATTGAAGAAATATTTTACAAGCAAAAACTAGCACCAGATGTATCACAGATCAAGTGATAAAAAGCTTGTTTGCCTAACATAGGCAAGACAAACAGGTTAAAAAAATCATTTGAAAATTATCAAATGGAGGATTACACAGAATGCTAGTGGTGCTCACCTGAGATAAGTCTTCACAAGGAGCTGGGGGAAGACAGAAAGACTAGCATTTGCAAAAAAAAAAAAAAAAAAAAAAAATACAGAGGAAAGAAAGTTTAGGAAACTGCACCTATCCTGGAGTAACAAAAGCCCAAGGGATATGTGGAAGGATGGCAGAAACAAACCTAAAGAGATGGGGCAATGGCAAATCACAAAGTCTCCCATTACTAAGTTAAGGAATTTTTATTTTATCCTGAAGTTGATGAACTTTTAAAAACTTGCAATTCTTGAGGACTGAGGTCACAAATACCTCTCAGAAAATGAACTTTCTTCTTTTTTAAAATGCTATTTTCCAAATTTTTGATAACAGTATTATAAAGATGTTCATTGGCTATACTATTCATAGGCTATTTTAAATGTTAACTACGTATCTGTGTATTCTCACCACAAAAACAGGAAAGACTACATCCTAGTTTCTTTGAAACTTAAAGACTTAAATCTTTCAGCAGCTTAACAGCCTTAAAACACCCTAGAATAATATTCTTTCTAATTCTTCCTCTTTCGTCTCTGAAAGGAGTTGGTTGAGAGGGGAAAAAAAAATGCTGGTTTCAAAGGGATGTCAGGAAGAAGAACTGAAGAAATTAAGAAATATTAAGTAACAATCTTTTATCACCTTATACCATTTTCTCATTTTCCAAGAATTTTAACATCTTTTACATGTGACAGAAGTGATACACACTTCTAATCCAATCACATCATAGTCTTTATTCATTAAAAAAAAAAAAAAGATATTTACTTAGAAGTCAGACATCATGGGAGTAGGGCAAATACAACACTAAACTGAGAATTTTGGATTCCTTGCTGTAAACTCAGGTTCTGACACTAAAGAATGACATAACTCTCAACTCATTTAAAAAGGAGAATTAGATTAGGAGATCTTAACATTGTATCTGTAGCCAATACATAAGAATTCTATTAGCGCTGAAAAATGTGTAAACTCATAATTTGATATTGTGTCCTACAATTTCACCTTGAACTTGAAACAAATAAGAAATAATATATGATGCATGTATAAGCCATACACATAAATTATCCACCCTATTAGGTAAGTAAATATATCACTCATGAGAATAAGGTGTCTCTCAAACCCAGTAAGCTTAGTACTGAAATAATATAAGGGCTGTATTTTGACTGTTTATAATATTCTCAAGTCAGTATTGGCTTAAATTATTCATTAGAGCTAGGTTCCTTCATAGAAAGGCAAAACTTATCTGCATTTATTTTTAATTCTGGTACAATTTATATTTAAATTCTATTATGTGTGTTGACATGTTGTTAGAATTTATTTGGGAAGAAAAAATTCAGTGATGCATGTAGCATATTTTAAAATAAATCAGTGATTCTAATAGTTATATAAAAATGATCAGTTCTTTTAACTAGTATATTGCTTCAAATAAATCAATCTGATGCATGTTTTCCATCTTGAATTTCTGAAATCTAAATCTAAATCTAGTTCACTAAAAAAAATAAATGACCCCCCCAATTTTTTTTCACAAAACAAAATTCACTCTAAATTTTTAGATCCATTTTTTGGTTTCCTTAAAAAGTGTCCTTTTATTCTCCCATTTGAAAGAAAAACAAGTAATAAAAAGAAACTGCATAGGAAAATATATGTCATTAGAGAATTGAGGATCATCAAAATGTACATGTAAATAATAGTATTATTTTATAGGGCATTTAAGGAAGACTATGTTCTTATATATATATATATATATATACATATATATATACACATATATATATGCGTGTGTGTGTGTGTGTATTCTTGCATATATACGTCTTTGTTCTATCTATAAATATCTATAGACAGAAGATAGAAGAGAGATACATATTTTCTATAGATATCTATAGACAGATTCTATAGATTCTATATAGAATATAGAATCAAGATAGATTCTATAGATTCTATAGGTTATAGATAGATATATATCTATATATAGATAGAAGAAAGATATAAAGATAATGCCTTCCAGAGTTAAAATGACCAGATTTAAGAAACTGAAGTGAGTAGAGATTGAGTGTGCTGCAAGGCTCTTAAAACGCTTATTGGAAAATATTGAAAAAATATGAGACTTAGCAACATGGACATGCAAAGTGTGGAAATGGTTTACAATATCTGCAAAACTGCTAATTTGAAAAGAAAAGATAGAAGTGGAAGAACAGAGAAGATATGTTTAATAGCTGGGCAATTTACAGATTAGTTTAAATAATTATTTTGGCTTATGTTTCCATTTCTTTGTTGTTGTTTTAAATTCGAGCCTTCATAGTTTAACGTGTAACCAGTTTACTGAATAGTTTCAGTTTATCAGGATATATGCATAATATGATTTTAATTTTCCCAGTAATTGCCTTCTAGCTATGCTATGTTCCACTTAGTGATATTTTGGCTAAATTCCATCATTTTCTTGTTACATTTGGCTATTATCATGGCCTCATTTTATTTTTAAGGCTCAGTTCTACTTTTTAAAAAGTTCATTCTCAAACTTGAATCCATGTTTAATGTCTTCTCATTAAAGGAGATGTGACTCCTGCTTACTAAGAATGAGAAGGTGCATAATTAGCTTGACTCAGAGATAGCTCCTTTTTTGTTTTCCAGGCACTAGTTTCACTACTGTTGAAGGCACAAAGGAAGATAGAGAAGACAAAGATGTTAACTGCTCACACACCAATAAGATGTGTTCCGTGCATCACTATGATTCAGTCTGTTCTGATACCAATGTTCTCTACTGATGGAATGATCTTCACATAGTTGGTGCATGTGGTTTTCTTGGGGCAATGTTCAGCATCACCCCTACCTTCCTTGATGCTGGGCACAAAAACTCCCAGCTGAAAGAACAATTGGGTAATTAAATCCAGTACCCACTCAGTTTCTCAAGGCTGTGTCAAAAGCACCCAGAATGGTGATTTAGTCTATTTTGCACAAAAGCCTTAAGCGGAGGACTCCTTCTGGGTCCGCCTTTGACATACCCTTAATGCTTTTGCTAAACTGGATGTGCCATCAAGTTGCCCCTTAGTTTCTGCTCCTCATGTTAACATCTTGATCCTTCACGTGAAGCTATGGGAAGAGATGGGGTCCTCTTTTATAATGCAAGGTTTCCTAAACTTTTCCAAATGTATTTGTTACTCTACGGTCCTTCAAGTCCTGCTCACCTTGATCACTACAAATCCTGTTCAAGAACCCTCTCCCTACCCAACTTCAGAAAACATACAACACAATCCCCTTTTATTTCCAATAGTAAAGGGAGGGAACTGGAAAGGAAAACACCTTATATTCCTGGAATCCCCAAATTATCTCCCAAGGACTCTCTCACTACATACTCTGATCCTGGAATGACATCATTGTGGACCTATTTGTATGCAGCTTATCATGCTTCCAACTAGAGAATTAGATGCTACTCTCTTTGTTCAGATACCTCTAATCCCTATTTTCTGGTATTTTCCTTATGTGACTACACACTATTAAAAGCACCTTCACCCTTAGAAAATAAGGAATGGGCTTCCACGGAAATAATACTCAACCCACAAGGCCAATGTTTAATCACCTCTGTCATGCTATTTCCTATGTGACTGGGAAGAAAGATGGTAAAATACTGTTGGGATTTGGCCAATTCAACGAGTCACCGCAGGGGGTGGCTATTTCCAATTGAATGTTGATTGCTGTATTTTTATGAACGAGTGTTCTCTTTTGTTCCTAAATTTGGGCCTTAGCCAATTCAGTAATAACAGTAAATATTCTATTTGGCACACAATGGCTGCCTCAATTGTTATAAATTGTGATAATGAGTCACATTATCAGTTTTAGCTTTCCCAGTTCACCAAAGCACAAATTTATTCTTCCTTAAACAAAGTTCTTCATATATTCTTGATACAAAACTTTCCATTTCTCTACAATACACCTGGAATAAAATCCAAACTCTTTAGCATACAATGTTTACCCTTCTACAAAGTCTCAGCTATCTTTTTGTCTTTCCTTAGTATATCCTCCCAGGCCCTGATGGCTCTACCTTCCCATGCTACCCAATATCCTAGTACTTCCCACATCTGTTTTTCTCAATCCATGTGCTTTAGACAGACTTCCTTTCTCTTTCTTTCCCCAAAACCAACTTACTGAAAATGTCCACTGTTTTCAAAGACAAGCCCTAATTCTACCTTCACCTTGAATGCCCATCATCCCTGCAAGAATCAACTCTATGAATTACCTTAAAAACTAGTTTAGGTCCCTTACATCACTATTTCCATGAATCCTTGCTGAATAAGTCAATTAAAATTATGGTAGGAATTATGTTATATTTTTCTTTAATTCCTCACAAAGAATAAAACAATGTGAACTATATAGTAAATATTCAATGTAATGTCCCATGAATTAAATTGAAAACTAGAAGTGGTACACAGAGAAGAGAGCATGAGACAATAAGAAAGTAACCAAGATATCAATGATTCCTCATTATGTTTCCATTTGCATTGGTAGGCATAAAACGGTGCACTGGGTTTTTGGGAACATTAGGAGTAAAACTAGAAGTCTGTTAAGACCTTTCAGATGGTGTAGTGTAAATAGGGATGCACTTTCCACTTTCCTAGACACCATGGGGCAGCTCTGGCATCACGAAGATGCAGCAAAGCACAAGCAGCTTGGGAAGCACCCATTAGGAGATTTCAGTGTACTAGCATCGTGGCAATAGTGCACAAGGGAATGAAGAAGAACCTAGTGAATTCTGGAGAAAGACATTGCCATGCATTGTAGCCTTTAGAAACGATGTACTCTAGGGGATAATCACATTGTCCAGAAAAAAATTAATGCCAGGAGTGCAAAATACCCAAAATGATTGGACTCATTCCTCCATATGTTTGATTCAACCCATTGAGATTTCCCGAAGTCCTTGAGAGGCACTTAGTGTGAAATTCTGTGTGAACAAATGAGACCTCCCATATGAGTTGATGTAAACCCATCTGTACCCCCAATCAAATGAAGAAGAAATTTTAATTATCTACCACCACCCATCCAATAGCCAGATGGCTAGAGATGAATTCCTGTGCTCTCTTTCTGTTGCTTGATAAACATAAATGTTGGAAATTTCAATAGATCAAATAGAAACCATTATAACCATGCTTAGAGTATTGTCCACCCAATCTAAAATTTATATTAATTTTATTTTTAACAATGCAACTTGATGCTGTAAGGTATCATCTTTATTTTTCTAATAGTCAAGTTTAATATTTTTAGAAGAAATAAGCTGCTTTCCTGGGAATTAAATGTTCTTTACATTCTTTTTTCAAAAGGAACAGACTTTGTGGCCAGGTAACATCATGCTTTAAAAAACATGTTTAACATATTATACTTGGAATAAATTATAATTCTAATAGTATTCTTGTCATGTAAATGAACATTAATCAGAGTTCTGAAAACAACTTAAAGAAAATATGCTAGGGTTTCCATATTCGTGCAGTACTCCTAAATTATCACTTATATAAATTTGATTTACTGATAATTTAAAGAACTATAAATCCAATTTAATGATCAATTAAACCTTGAGTACTATCTATGCAACCAAATGACTAGATTAATGCACAGTAAATAAAGATATTTTAAAGATTTTAAAGCCCAGTTCCAAAATGATTTGGATGTTAATATTATTACAGATCATGAGAAGTTCAGTTTAATGTACATGTTTAGAAATGGAGACACAGAATTCGAAGCAGTTTCCATTCTCTGAGCTGTCAGCACGGAGCCCAATGTGGGGTTCAAACCCAGGAACCGGGAGACCATGACCTGAGCCAAAGTCACACGCTCAACCAACTGAGCCACCCACATGCCCCTGATTCCACTTCTGTGTCTATGTTCATGTTTGTGGGAAAATCATCTAATAGGATTCTGTGAGATTGGAGAAGTGATTATCCTCAACTTTTGCCTAAGGTAAAATAAGCATGCCCAATTTGTTATAAAAAAGAAGAGCCATTGTCAAAGACAGGAAAATAGAGCAAGAAGAGAAACTAAAGGAAGAGGGTTGGTGGTAAATCGTCCAATAAAATATGAAGGCAAAAATTAGGGCTGAGTATATGGTCAGAGTGAAAAAGATAAGATCAGAAACAGCTGGGAAGTGATAGGGGAAAAAAAGGTTCTGTTTTAAAAATGCAGGGATGCTAGTGACCGTTGAATGTGACACCCTGGTAATTTAAAGGAAAAAACTATGTAGAACTGCAAAGCTTATAAGCTGCTCAATGAAAACCAGAATTATAGAACGTAACTCAGAAGATTATCAAGCAACAATGGTATAAAAAAAATCCAACAACTTCATATCATCCTCCTCCCAAAATATGAAATTTTGATGATTAGAAGTTGGACTAATAAGTTGGATTAATAAATTGGAATCTAAGAAGACACGAAGGTCTTCTAAACCATCATTCAACTCCATTCCCTAAGAATAGGATGTTAATTGAGATGAATCAAGTTCAGGGATAGTTTAGGCATTGTGAAGCCAAGGGCTAGACTTTCTTAAGTAAGATGCACCCTATTTAGAAGAATCCTGGTATACAACATAGATAATCTGTGCTCTGATCATTGGGCAATGTTCCGTTGTCTTTCTTTCCTTGGATTTATTATTCCTTACCTTCTTAGTAATAATTTTTAGTTGGTCAGTTTCATGGTATGAGTATGAAAGGAGAAATGCCCTGAAATGCTATTCAGTATGCTAGTAGGATAGATTCTGGGCCAGAAGTGCAGGCAGCAGTTGGATTCTTTCCAGGTCCACACCCCAGCCCCCTTCTCTAAGAAACTATTGAGTATATTATTGCTGCTAAGAATCACAGCACTGTCTTGTTTTTTGCTCTTCCTAAGGAGTAGTTGTTCAAATTTTTCTTGGATCCCATGAAATAACCTAATAACCTGTTAATAAATTCCACCAGGTTTTAAATAAGATACTTTGAGTTTTTATTCCTTGTAACCAAATTAAGAAAATCTCCAAAATGATTCCATCAATCACATTAAGGTCAGGCCTTCTACTTAGAAGTTTAAAGCTAAATTCAGTTTTAATTAATTATAAATATGCATTTGGTTCTTTCCTCTCTGGATTCTGTGGTAAAGAAAAGAAGTTCATGAATGAACTGAGGATGGTCCCATAGCTATCTCAATAATAGGTCATGACAACAAACATAATAAATTTAGTGCTGTTAAGAGGAGTTCTTTTGAAAGCTTGTCTAAAGAAGAAAGCAAATAAACATGAGCTAGGGAGATTGTCCTCTTAATACACTGGATTTCCTGAACTTCTTTGTTTAAAAATATTCCTACTTCATCAGCAGATCTCTCAGAGAAAATTTATAAGCGAGGGATTTCATGAAGAACACATTAAAAAAAAAGTGAGAAGAACTTACTTGCTTAGAACTATAAGCATGGGTTTTTTTTTTTATTTTTTAAAAAATTTATTTTTGAAGGGTGGGGAGAGAAAGAGAGAGAGAGCAAGTGCAAGTGAGGGAGGGAGGGAGAGAGAGAGAGAGAGACAGAGACACGGAATCCAAAGCAGGCTCCAGGCTCCCAGCTGTAAGCAAAGAGCCCAACCCAGGGCTTGAACTCAAAAGCGTTGAGATCATAACCTGACCAGTCTCACACTTAAATGACTGAGCTACCCTGGCGCCCCTGTAAGCATGGTTTAAAACGTTTTTGGCTTTTCTTCCTTCAGCTATCTACTCATTACAAAGTGGTTCTGTGCCAAATTGGTATATAAACTTCCCAAACAGAAGAGAACTGCTTATTTTGAGTGTAGGTGGAAAAGTTCATATGACAGCATTGACAGAACAGCCGTTGATTTCATTGTTGTTGTTGTTCTTCAAATATAGGTTGATCTATTTTTTTAGTCCTTGCTTTTATTTTTTCCAAATGACGATAGAAATAGACACAAGAGGATCTTTTGTAGCAATCCTCTAAAGCTCTCTCACTTCAGCTATAGAACATCAGCCCAACACCATTAACAGATGCGATCTGCCATGTATTGTGCATTTAACTTTCTACCAATATATCTCTTAAATATTTATATTTAAAAATGTACAAATTGTGGTGTCTGGGTGGCTCAGTAGGTTAAGCAACCAGCTCTTGATCTTGGCTCAGATCATGATCCCACAATTTGTGAGATCAAGCCCCATGTCAGGCTCTGTGCTGACAGCTCCAGAGTCTGCTTGGGAGTCTCTCTCTCCCTCTATCTCTGCCCCTCCCCTGCTCACACTCACTCACTCTCTCTCTCAAAATAAATGCATAAACATTTTAAAAAATGTATAAATTGCCTAGGGCAGACAGTAATAAATAACATTATGAAAAGAATCTCATGATTTTGATAATTTCCATGTTTCTTTGGTTCATTCTGTACTTGGTAAATTACCTAGCACATAGGAAGGACTTGGTATACGTCTGTTAACTAATTGGAAAATCAACTGAGAAAGGCCTATTCTGCCATTATACCTCACACATAAAAAATAGTATTACGAAGTAAATCAAAATAGAAACAAAAATAATTTGTAATTTGTTTTCCCTTCCAGGGTCAGGTTTTACTCCACGTTTTACTGTCTTTAATCCCCTCAAATAAAGTGACTATATTAAGAATAATCATTATTGGGGCGCCTGGGTGGCGCAGTCGGTTAAGCGTCCGACTTCAGCCAGGTCACGATCTCGCGGTCCGGGAGTTCGAGCCCCGCGTCAGGCTCTGGGCTGATGGCTCGGAGCCTGGAGCCTGTTTCCGATTCTGTATCTCCCTCTCTCTCTGCCCCTCCCCCGTTCATGCTCTGTCTCTCTCTGTCCCAAAAATAAATAAACGTTGGGAAAAAAAATTAAAAAAAAAAAAAGAATAATCATTATTAAAACTGAACAGTTTGCTGTAATAATTAAATATTAACATAACTTTCTAATAATTAAATCCTAAAAAGTAAAGAATAATAAATGTGTTTCTATAGTGGAAGAAAACTGTTCAGTTGAGGTTATAAAAATATTTTAGAACATATTTTAATATTCAAAATTACTGCTCTGGATGCTATCTGTGCTTTGGAGCTTCAATGAATAGTCTATATACATTATTTTACAAGAGACACTTCCACTAACCAAAGAAGAACATCATTTTGCTTTGCCTTCTAAAACACATCTATTTTCTCTTTGTTCACTGCCAGATGGAAATTGTATCAGGAAATGAAAATATAGACTCTCAGTAGCCATGTTAAAATTAGACGCAAATTTGTTAACACAATTCCTATTCTGACTATTGAATAATATGCAGAACAGTTTCTCAAATGCCTATATTCCAAAGTCCACTAGGGATCAAAGGAATGAATTATGAGGAGCATGACTAAGGTAGGATTTGTACGTTTGGTAATGAAAGCTGAGATAAAGGTCATGGGACGAAATTCTAGGGAAGGAAAATACCATCCATTAATTAGTTTAAAACTTTGAAGCATTATTTTAGAAAATATATTTTGTAAAACCCATGGAAGTAATTTTACAAAACAGAATGGCTGAAAAGAAATTTAAGATGTAAAATATCAAGAAACAAATAGAATTTACAAAAGTAAACAAAAAACCATCATTCAAATCAACTCCAAATCCTTGTGTTCCTAATCACATTATTTTATAAAATATTTATCTAGTTGGGGGAAGGAGGGCAAGAAAAAGGATAAATTTAAATTAAAAATTGAGGGTTTTGTTACCACCTGATAGAAATATTAGCCTGTAGCATTACAAATGTTTATCTTAATGACCACTTGTTTTTATGTAAAAAACATAATGTAACAAAGACTTTATAGCAGAGATATAAACATAGAAATAACATTTTTACATACAAGGACTAAGGATTAAATCACAAGTTTGCCATAAATTCTTACAAACATCTCTTTTTACACACCAGTGGTTAGTTGTTTATATCTTCAAATGTTGACTTTAAAGTCAATTAGTGGACATCACTCCATTCAAAAATCTTTCTAATATGTTCCAAGGTTGTCACCAAGTAAAATATCTCCTTTTCTTATAATAATCCATCTGGATTTGTTTATGCTTTCAGTTATATAAAGTGTAATAGCATCAACCATCTTTAATTGGAAAAATTGGAAACAAAGAGAACTAAGAAATCAAATGCATTTAGATAGAATAACAATTGTACATTATGCCTGGCTTCCACTCCTATTTGAGATTTACTAGCCACTTGGAAACAGAAAGTTACTGTCTTAGCTCTATGCTGGGAAAATAGAAACCTAGTTACATTATGTGCTGTTACATTTTTTTAAAAGGTCATAAAGCATACAGTACCCGGCACCGAAGCACTAGCTGTACCTCTCTGGCTGTTCTAGTTCTGTGACATAGCAAAAGAAAAGAAACAAGAAAGATAAACAATCATATCTTTTTATGAATATGTCAGGACTCTATTACACTGAGCTGATGGAGTATTCAAAATGTGTTTTGGCTTCCATAACTACTGTAATAATCTTGTTAAAGACTCCCAACAATTTTTTAAATGATAAATCCGTGGATTCCTTCAACCTTTATCTTCCTAAATCTGAATACAGTATCTCATAATATTGACCACTCCCACTTCTTGGATGTCTCTCTTGCTCATGGCTTCCATGACACTACTTTTTCTTTTTCCTACTGTCATGACTACTCCTTTTCAGTAACATTTTCCTCTAATTTTTAGTGTTACTCATGATGTGAACCTTGCAGGTTTACTCTTCTCCATACAGTGATGATTTCAACTGTTACATGTTCTTTAATGACTTCTATCCTAGTCAGTGGCTTGTCCTGTGGTCTAGAACCTTATGTATAACTGTCTTCTGGATGTGTCCACCTGATTATCCCTCAAATACCTCAAGCACAGGATGTGAAAAACTGAATTCGTTACCTTTCTCCCAAAATCTGCTTTCTCATTCTTCACTGTTTATTATTAGCTTGTTAGTCCATCCATTAGCCCAAGCCAAGAATCTAGACCACTTCTTTACCTTCATCACCTTCATTTCACGTTCTCAGCTGTCTGTCATCTATCCCCTAAAACATCTTCCAAGTATGCACCCTCCCCCATTCCCTTTATAGTACAGTAATATAGTACAGATATTTATCAACTTGTACTATGGCTATAAACTTGTCTTCTAACCTTCAATTCCATGCAGCTTCAATTAAGGCATACTGAAACCAGTACAATGTTTCTAAAAGAGAAAATGTGAACATATTTCTTCACCACTTAAAATGTGGTAAGCCTGGGGCACCTGGGTGGCTCAGTCAGTTAGGCAACCAACCTTGGCTCAGGTCATGATCTCGCAGTTTGTGAGTTTGAGCCCCACGTCAGGCTCTGTGCTGACAGCTCAGAGCCTGGAGCCTGCTTCAGATTCTGTGCCTCCCTCTCTCTCTCTGCCCCTCCCCTCTTGCACTCTGTCTCTCAAAGATGAATAAACATTACAAATTTTTTAAAAAATCTGGCGGGGCACCTGGGGGGCTCAGTCGGTTAAGCGTCTGACTTTGGCTCAGGTCATGATCTCACAGTTCATGAGTTTGAGCCCCGTGTCGGGCTCTGTGCTGACAGCTCAGAGCCTGGAGCCTGCTTTGGATTCTGTGTCTCCCTCCCTACCTGCTCTTCCCTCACTTGTGCTCTGTCTCTCAAAAATAAATAAATGTAAAAAAAAAAATCTGGCAAATCTGTTCCTCAACATAAAACAATCCTTAAAATCCTTAAGTAATGCAAACAGTTTTCTCTCCTTCTATTTCACACACACACACATACACACACACACACACACACACACACACACACACACACAGCCTGTTCTTTGGCCAGTTGGAACTATTTATAGTTCCCAGAAAGCCTTGTGTTCTTTCTAGTTCCCAGTCTTTTGTACATGCCTAGATCCCTCTTTACATTTTTCTATCCATCAAACACACAAGCATTTTTAAACTATTAAGTATGTCACTCTCCAGGCAATTTAATGCATCTTCTCTTTAGTGCCCTTTAGAACTTGTAATACAGTAGTTTTTACCTCATTGAAATTATGTGTTCAACTCCCTCCTTCTTCAATTTATATTACCAAACATGGGCTGTACATGTTAATCTGTATATCCCAGTAGTTATAACACTTCTTAGCATTATTAGGTGTTCTCTAAAAATACGATTGCTGAATTAGTGAATAAAAAAATTTTAAAGAGTATGAGTGGTTTTAGTTTCACATTTCCTTGAAAAGATTTGACATATTAAAGGATTTTGCATCTGAAGAGATAATCAGCTGTTGTTAAATAAAAGAAATGATTTGATAAATGTAACAAAGTGAGAACAAGAAAAAAAAATTTATTTTCTTCCTTAGAGAATCTAGAAATTACCAAATAGCCAGACATATTCAGTGTGCCATTATCTAAACTGCCAAAACATCACCCTTAAAACCTTTTTTTTAATCTCCTGCCTTTGTCCATAGATTTAGGGAATTATCAAGAACATGAGTACAAGTCACTACAGGCTTTATTTGGGTGCCCAAGACTCAGAGTAGTGACCCCTTTCTTACAGCCTAGAATAGCAATACACCACAAGTACCACCATGTTAGTTACCAGATCCTCTGACATTTCTTACTTGCTTACTTTATTTCTCTCCACAATCAGCAGATGTTTTACAATACCAGGTTTCCGATTCAAATTTGAATACTGCCTATAATCCTTATCAAAATTAGATATATAAATTCCATCCCCATTCAAATAAGCAACTGCTTCTAAAAGATTAATCCATACAGTGCAACCCACCAAAAAACACTCATTAAATGTTTCTCAATTTGCTGGTAACGACAGTGCCCAGTGATTTATGGTCTCACTCCCACACCATCCATGAACCTAAATGGATAATGTTTGGGTTTTTTTTATTAACAAAGTTGAGTTCTGTAATAAAATACATTTAAAGCATAGTTCTCACTGATTTTGTATATTTTAAGAATATATCTCTACTTTCCAAAAACAACTAGAATTGTTCAGTGAA
Organism: Felis catus; assembly: GCF_018350175.1. Taxonomy (NCBI): domain Eukaryota; kingdom Metazoa; phylum Chordata; class Mammalia; order Carnivora; family Felidae; genus Felis; species Felis catus. The sequence continues at coordinate 174,274,871 of NC_058375.1, read as the reverse complement.
GTTTAAGGAAAGAATGACTTAGTTTCTTATTTATGTTTCCTTTTCTACGTTTATTTATTTATTTTGAAAGAGAGAGAGAGAGAGCAGCAGGGGAGGGGCAGAGAGAGAGGGAGAGAGAACCCAAGCAGGCTCCTCACTGAGAGTGCAAAGCCCAATGCTGGACTTGATCTCACGAACCATGATATCATGACCTGATCTGATATCAAGACTCAGATGCTTAACTGACTGAGACAACCAGGAGCCCTCTTATTTATTGTCTGAACGGAGACCATATAGCATATTGATCTTATCCATTGCTAGCCTTTTAGTGGAAATCAGTGAAAAAGAAGTATTTGGTATCTTTTACATGAAGTACATCTTCATACATTTTCCTACTTCAACAACAGAAAAATGTACAAAACAATCATAAAAGGCAAAGCAACAAAAGGGCAATTTTAAACAATAAATGCATACCCTGTGATAACACTGTCTTCAAGTGATTTTATCAAATCAGCATCAACCTAGTAATGCCTAGTAATGGATCTTCTTCAAAGTACAAGAACTCATGTGAGACATCAATGTAAAGTGAGTTTCTCACCCAGCTAATTTGGCTGCCCCGTGTTCTCTCTTAGGCACAGCTGCGGATTTGCTGGTATGCGACAGTATCGTCAGGATTCATTCTTTTTCTTCATCCTAACCTCACTGGCCTCTTTTTCCTCCATTTAAAATGGCTACTTCTGGGGCACCTGGGTGGTTCAGTCAGTTAAGCATCCAACTCTTGGTTTCAGCTCAGGTCATGAACTCACAGTTTGTGAGTATGAGCCCCACGCCAGGCTCCACACTGATAGTGTGAAGCTTGCTTGGGATTCTGTCTCCCTCTTTCTCTGCTCCTTCCCTACTCTCTCTCTCTCTCTCTCTCTCTCTCTCTCTCTCTCTCTCTCTTTCTCTCTCTCCCTCTCTCTCTGCTCCTTCCCTACTAGCTATCTATTTCTCTCCCTCTCTCTCCCAAAATAAATAATAAATAAACATAAAAAAAAAATAAAATGGCTTCTTGTAATTGTGCAGGGAAGAGGAAAGTAGCTCTGGATTATGCCATTCTAAAAGTTAATATCCCAGGTGCCTGGGTGGCTCAGTCAGTTAAGCGTCTGACTTTGGCTCAGGTCATGATCCCCTGGTTCATGAGTTCAAGCCCCATGTTGGGCTCTATGCTAAGAGCTCAGAACCTGGGGTCTGCTTCAGGTTCTGTGTCTCCCACTCTCTCTGACCCCACCCTGCTCACACTCTGTCTCTCTCTTTCTCAAAAATAAAAAAAAAAAATTTAAACTTATTATCCCAAGGAAGAGAAACACGTAGTGTCTACACACTACCCCCCACCTAAAAATTGTTTACCTCAGTGTGGATAATGTGTCCAAATTTAAAACAATCACTGTTATGAAACCAGATCACATGATTATCACTATGGAAGGAGAAACTGGATCATAACCAATAATATCAGATGAACTGGATTCAGAACAATAAAGAGAATTTCAGAGGAAGAAAGAAGAGGAATAACTGTGGGAGGTCAAACACAGGGTATAGCAACTCACCTCTCCTTAAGTGGCCAATATCCACACATTTTTTTTCTCATATAATAATTTTTAATGTTCTTACCTAATATAAAGCCAGCATCCAATATATCTTACAATTCAAAGTTTCATGTAGTTGCTGAGCCAGGTCCAAGTCCAGGGTCTCCAGGTAATACACATGCTTCTTAAGGAGATGCAAAAGTGGTCTGGCAACATATGGTTCACTGATCAATTTGACCATGTAGGTAGGATGGCTCAACCTAACTAATATACCTAGTGGAGAAGTAGAACAAGAATACAGTACCTGCTAGACAGAGTTTGTGTAATCCAATGCACATAAAAGAGCAACATATTTTCTGAAATGGAGTTAGAATATCAATTGTATGGGAATGCAAGCTGGTGCAGCCACTCTGGAAAACACTATGGAGGTTCCTCAAAAAACTAAAAAAAGAATTACCCTATGACCCAGCAATTGCACTACTAGGCATTTATCCAAGGGATACAGGCGTGCTGTTTTGAAGGGACACATGCGCCCCCATGTTTATAGCAGCACTATCAACAATAGCCAAAGTATGGAAAGAGCTCAAATGGCCATCGATGGATGAATGGATAAAGAAGATGTGGTATATATATATATATATATATATATATATATATATATATATATAATGGAGTATTACTCGGCAATCAAAAAGAATGAAATCTTGCCATTTGCAACTATGTGGATGGAACTGGAGGGTATTATGCTAAGTGACATTAGTCAGTCAGAGAAAGACAAAAATCATATGACTTCACTCATACGAGGACTTTAAAAGACAAAACAGATGAACGTAAGGGAAGGGAAACAAAAATAATATAAAAACAGGGAGGGGGACAAAACAGAAGAGACTCATAAATACAGAGAACAAACTGAGGGTTACAGGAGGGGTTGTGGGAGGGGGGATGGGCTAAATGGGTAAGGGGCACTAAGGAATCTACTCCTGAAATCATTCTTGCACTATATTCTAACTAATTTGGATGTAAATCTAAAAAAATAAAAAATAAAACAAGTTAAAAAATATCAATTTTATAACTTAAATAATGCTTAGAATAGATTTATGTGAGAAAAGTATCCTATAATACACAAAATGCTTTAAATGTTTTGTTACTTATAAAAATAAATTGACTTTTGCCAGGGGTAGGGGTATATTTTGAAAGATAAAGTGATTAATATTTTGCTTAGCATAATACTCTCTAGCTCTATCCACGTCATGGTAAGTGGCAAGATTACATTCTTTTTTTATGGCTGAGTAATAGTCCAGTGTGTGTGTGTGTGTGTGTGTGTATACACATACATATACCACATCTTCTTTATCCAGTCATCAGTAGAGGGACATTTGGACTCTTTCCATAATTTGGCTATTGTTGATAATGCTACTATGATTTCATTTACATGAGGAATTTTGGAAATAAAACAGATAAACATGGGGGGGGGGGGAATAGAGGCAAACCATAAAACAGACTCTTGGCTACAGAGAACTGAGGGTTGCTGAGGGAGAGGTGGAAAGGGGGGTGGGTTACATGGGTCATGGTATAAAGGAGGGCATTTGGTGTGATGAGCACTGGGTACTACATATAAGTGATGAATAACTAAATTCTACACCTAAAACTAAATTATACTGTAAGTTACTCAACTGGAATTTAAATTAAAATTTGAAAAAAAAAAGAAAATAATTAATATTATCTGTTCCAACATTAGAAGAAAAAAGTCATCAAATTGACACATTCTGAGTACTTGTAAAAACAAGAGCAGACTTCTGGTTTCTAGTCCAGTATACAAGAAGCTGGGAAGTCACCACTCAATCCGAACAAGTAAAAAGCTGAAACAAATTGAAAAATCAACAATTCTTCTTAGATCTGTAAAAGAAGTAAGGTCACAGGGCAAACTGCTGTCTCTAAAACTGGAGAGACCAACAGGCAAATACACAGAATCACAACATAATAGAGCAGAAATGCACAAGCAGAAACCACCACAGAGTAACAGAACCAGGGCCAGGGTAGGAAAACCTAAACAGTAATTGATAAATTTCTGGAGGCCCAATGCAGACAACTCAGAATCAAAAGCTCCAGGGGAACACAGTCAAGGCAGGCAGAGGCATATTTTTGTGAGTTTCACCTCCAGAAGCTTGACCAGGTTCTCACAGCGAATATTGGAGAAATTCCAGTCAGGGAACGGGAAAAGTAACCATTTTGAAACACAAGAGGGCATTCTGTTCTTAACATGTCTTGCCCGCAGGAGAAATTAACCAGACCCTATCCTGCTGGGACTTTATCAGAGCCTAAATGACCTGGAGGAAGGGAATACTCAATTCCAGCCCACCCTCAGTCATCCTATCCTGCCCAAGGAGAGAGGGGATACTAACAAGCATTTAGGAAGTCCAAAGGTACAAGCTCACTAAAGGACTGAGACCAACTCATGAGACTATACCATTCTTCCTCTCCCCATACTCACCTTACTGCTACATTACTAATAGCCTAAAAACAGCAGTTATTTTACCTGGGATATCATGCCAGCTATCACGGGAAAATTACAAGGCATACCAACAGGGAAAAGAGACAGACACAGAATAAGCATCAAAACCAGAGGCACAGGAATGTTGGAATTATCAGACTCCGAATTTAAAACAACTATGATTAATATCCACTTATCCAATGGATAGAGTAAACAGCATGCAAGAACAGATGGCTAGTGTAAGCAGAGAGATGGAAATTCTAAGAAAGAACCAAAAAACAATATTATATATCAAAAACACTATCAGAAATGAAGAATGCCTTTGAGGTACTTACTTGTCAACTGGTCATGGCAGAGGAAAGAATTTCTTAGCTTGAGGATATCTCAGTAGAAACCTCCAAAACTGAAAACCAAAGGGAAAGATAAAATAGAATATTCCAAGAACTGTGGGGCAACAGTTATGTGTATGATATGTGTAATGGTAATGCCAGAAGAAGAATGAGAAAGGAACAGAGGAAATATTTAATGAAATAATAACTAAGAATTTCTCCACATTAGTGTCAGACACCAAACCACAGATCCAGGAAGCTCAGAGAACAGCAAGCAGGATAAATGCACAATATACACTGAGGCATACCTCATTCAAACTACAGAAAATCAAAGATACGGTAAATGTCCTGAAAGAATCTGGAAGAAAAAAAAAGTCATACCTATGGGGGAGAGCAAAGATAAGAATTATATCTGATTTCTCCTCAGAAACCATGCAAATAAAAGGACAGTGGAATGAAATATTTAAAGTGTTGAAAAAATAAAACCCCACCAACCTAGAATTCTGTACCCTGTGAAATTATTCTTCAAAGATGACAGAGAAATAAGACTTTCTCAGACAAGCAAACCTGAGATATTTGTTGCCAATAGACTAGCCTTGTAGGAAATGTTAAATCCTTCAGAAAGGAAGAAAATGATATCGGCCAGAAACTTGGATCTACTTAAAGGAAGAACCCTGGAGAGAAATAAGTGATGGTAAAATAAAAATTCTTATTTTTCTTATTCTTAATTGATTAAACACATAAGTTTGTTCAAAATAATAGCAACAATGTATTTGAAAATGTATACATATAATGCTTAAAATGAAAGGCAGCAAGTATACACGATATAGGAGGGAATAATTAAGATTATTTTGTTATTTTAAGGTACTAACATTACCCACGAAGTGGTATAGTGTTATTTGATTAGCTGACAATGTGTATTGCAAACTCTGGGGCAACCATGAAAAAAATTTTTTTTTAAATTATAACATATACTAAGAAAGAAGTAAAGTGGAACTATATAAATGCTCAATTAAAACTACAAATGAGGGGTGCCTGGGTGGCTCAGTAGGTTGAGCATCTAACTTCAGCCCAGGTCCTGATCTTGTGGTCCGTAAGTTCAAGCCCCGTGTCAGGCTCTGTGCTGACAGCTCGGAGTCTGGAGCCTGCTTGGATTCTGTCTGCCTCTCTCTCTGCCTCTCTCTCTCTCTCCCTCTCTCAAAAATAAATAAACATTTAAAAAAATCTAAATAAAAAAACCACAAATGAAAGAAAAGTTTGAAAGAAAAAATGAGAAGAACAAAGGCATCAAATAAAACCAGTAACAAATGTGGTAACTATATCAATAAACACTTTGAATATCAGTGGTCTAAATACACCAATTAATAGAAATTGTCAATGTAAGTAAAAAAACAGAACCCATTTATATGTTGTCTATGAGAAATTCACTTTAAATATAAAGACACATATAGATTTAAAGTAAATGGAGACAGATATACCATGCTAACACTAATTAAAAAAAAACAGAAATAGCTATGTTAATTTCAGAAAGAACAGACTTCAAAGCATGAAAGTTTTCAAGAATGAAGACATTACATAATGATAAAGGGGTCAGTTCTCCAAGAAGATATAACAATCCTTAACACGTATGCACTTAACAGAACATAAAGATATTTGAGGCAAAAACTGTTAGAATGGCAAGGAGAAATAGATGAAATCACTATTACAGTTTGACACCTCATCACTACTCTAACAGAAATGGACATACCCAACAGGAAGAATATTAACAAAAACATAGCTGAAGTAAAAAGCACCATCAATCAACTAGATATAATTGACATCTACAGACTACTTTATCCAACAACTGCAGAAAACACATTCTTCTCAAGCTGACATGGAACATTTACAAAGGTAGACCACGTTGTTGGCCATAAAATACACTTCAACAAATTTAAAAGAATATATATCATATCAAGTCTGCACCCAGACCACAATAGAATTTAACTAGAAATCAATAACAGAACGATAGCTAGAAAATCCCCAAGCACTTGGAGATTAAACAACACACTTCTAATTAACACATAAATCAAAGGAGAAATCCCAAGAAAAATTTTAAACTATTTTTAACTAAATGAAAATGAAAATACAACTTATCAAAACTGGTGGGATGCAACAAAGGCAGTGCTTAGAGGGAAATTCACAACATTAAATGCATGTATTAAAAAATAAGAAAACTCTGGCACAAAAACAGACACATAGACCAATGGAATAGAATAGAAACCCCAGAACTAGACCCACAAACGTATGGCCAACTCATCTTTGACAAAGCAGGAAAGAACATCCAATGGAAAAAAGACAGCCTCTTTAACAAATGGTGCTGGGAGAACTGGACAGCAACATGCAGAAGGTTGAAACTAGACCACTTTCTCACACCATTCACAAAAATAAACTCAAAATGGATAAAGGACCTAAATGTGAGACAGGAAACCATCAAAACCTTAGAGGAGAAAGCAGGAAAAGACCTCTCTGACCTCAGCTGTAGCAATCTCTTACTCGACACATCCCCAAAGGCAAGGGAATTAAAAGCAAAAGTGAATTACTGGGACCTTATGAAGATAAAAAGCTTCTGCACAGCAAAGGAAACAACCAACAAAACTAAAAGGTAGCCAACGGAATGGGAAAAGATATTCGCAAATGACATATCGGACAAAGGGCTAGTATCCAAAATCTATAAAGAGCTCACCAAACTCCACACCCGAAAAACAAATAACCCAGTGAAGAAATGGGCAGAAAACATGAATAGACGCTTCTCTAAAGAAGACATCCGGATGGCCAACAGGCACATGAAAAGATGTTCAGCGTCGCTCCTTATCAGGGAAATACAAATCAAAACCACACTCAGGTATCACCTCACGCCAGTCAGAGTGGCCAAAATGAACAAATCAGGAGACTATAGATGCTGGAGAGGATGTGGAGAAATGGGAACCCTCTTGCACTGTTGGTGGGAATGCAAATTGGTGCAGCCGCTCTGGAAAGCAGTGTGGAGGTTCCTCAGAAAATTAAAAATAGACCTACCCTATGACCCAGCAATAGCACTGCTAGGAATTTATCCAAGGGATACAGGAGTACTGATGCATAGGGCCACTTGTACCCCAATGTTCATAGCAGCACTCTCAACAATAGCCAAATTATGGAAAGAGCCTAAATGTCCATCAACTGATGAATGGATAAAGAAATTGTGGTTTATATACACAATGGAGTACTACGTGGCAATGAGAAAAAATGAAATATGGCCTTTTGTAGCAACGTGGATAGACTGGAGAGTGTGATGCTAAGTGAAATAAGTCATACAGAGAAAGACAGATACCATATGGTTTCACTCTTATGTGGACCCTGAGAAATTAACAGGAACCCATGGGGGAGGGGAAGGAAAAAAAAAAAAACAGGTTAGAGTGGGAGAGAGCCAAAGCATAAGAGACTCTCAAAAACTGAGAACAAACTGAGGGTTGATGGGGGGTGGGAGGGAGGAGAGGGTGGGTGATGGGTATTGAGGAGGGCACCTTTTGGGATGAGCACTGGGTGTTGTATGGAAACCAATTTGTCAATAAATTTCATATTAAAAAAAAATAAGAAAACTCTTGGGCACATGGGTGGCTAAGTCAGTTAAGCGCTGGCTCTTGGTTTCCTCTTGGTTCAAGGCCCATATCAGGCTCTGCACTGATAGCATGGAGCCTGCTTGGGATCCTCTCTCTTCCTCTCTCTCCGCCCTTCCCCTGCTCTCTCTCTCTCTCTCAAAAATAAAAAAACTTTAAAAAATAATAATAAAAATAAGAAAGTTCTAAAATAAATAACCTAAGTTTCTACCTTAGGAAACTAGAAAAAGAAGAGCAAATTCAAAGTAAACACAAGGAACAAAACTTGGAGAAGAAACCAATGAGATTGAAAAATGGGAATCAACAGAGACTGTCAACAAAACTTTGAAAAGATCAATAAAATTTATAAGCCTCTAGTCAAGCTAAGAAAAAAAAAGAGGACACAAACTACTACCATTAGAAATGAAAGAAGGGACATAAATACTAATACCATGGATATCAAAATGATACTAAAAGAATATTATGAACAACTCTACGCCCATAAATTTAACGACCAAGATGAAATGGATCAATTCTTGAAAGACAGCCTGCCAAAACTCATACAAGGAGAAAAAGACAATCTGAATAGGCTTATTTCTTTATTTTTTAAAGTTTATTTATTTAGTGTAAGAGAGAGAGAGAAAGAGAGTGTGGGGGAGTGGCAAAGACAGAGAATCCCAAGCAGGCTCTGCACTGTCATAGCAGAGCCCAACACAGGGCTGACCTCATGAACCTTGAGATCATGACCTGAAGTCAAGAGTCAGCCACTTAACTGACTGAGCCACCGAGGCACTCCTGAATAGGCTTATTTCTATTAAATAAGTTGAATCAATAATTAATAACCTTCCAAAACAGAAAGGACCAACACCCACTAGATGGGTTCATTGGTGAATTATATTAAACATTTAAGGAAGAGATTATACCAATTCTTTACAATTGTTTTTTAAAGATAGATGCAACACTTCCAAACTCAATCTAGAGTCCAGAATTACTCCAACATCAAAACCAGACAATGACATTACAATAAAACTATAGGCCAATATTTATCAGAAACATAAATGCAAAATCCTCAACATAAATCAAATCTGACAATGTATAAAAAGAATTATTCAAAGCTGCTGAAATAGTCCAAAATCAATTAATAAATATATCACATCAACAAGCTAAGAAGAAAAATAAGAACATATGAATACCCGCAGAAAAAGTATATGACAAAACCCAACAGCCATTCATGATAAAAATTATTGGCACTAGGGAGATAAGAGAACCCTTCTGAACCTCATAAAGAATACCTATTTTAAAAAGCCTGCAGCTAACATCATACTTAATGGTGAAAAACTATAAAATTTCTCACTAAGATCACGAACAAAGCAAAGTCTCTTCTCAGCGCTCTGTTTCAACATCTTACTGGAAGTCCTAACTAATGTAATAAGAAAAGGAAATAAAAGGTACACTGTTGTAGAAGGAAGAAACAACTGTGTTTGTTTGCAGATGAGATGACTGTCTATGTAGAAAATCTTGAAGGAAAAAAAAACAAAAACAAAAACAAAAAAAAAAAAACTTCCTGAAACTAATAAACAGCAAGATTGCAAAATACAAGGTTAATACACAAGAGTCAACACTGTCCTATAAACCAACAATGAACAACTGGAATTGGCAATTAAAAACGATTCTATTTACATCAACACTCCCCAAAATGAAATACATACTAAGTTATAAATCTAACAAAACATGCACAAATCTGTATGAGAAAAACTGCAAAATTCTGATGAAATAAATGAAAGATATAAATAAATAGAAACACATTCCATGTTCATGGGTAGGAAATCTTAAAATTATCAAGATGCCAGTCTTTCCATTTTGATCTTAATCAAAATCCCAGAAAGTTATTTTGTGAATGTCAACAAGCTGATTCTAAAGTTTGTATGAAGTTAGCAAAAGAATAGCCAACACAATATTGAAGGATTGACACTATGTGATTTCAAGTTTACTATAAAAGCTACAGTAATGAAGAGAATATGGTATTGTTGAAAGAATAGAAAAAAACAGATCGATGGAACAGAAATAGAAAGCCCATAAAAAGGCCTATATAAATACAGTCAACTGATCTTCAACAAAGGAGCAAAGGAAATACAACGGAGAAAGTCTTTTCAGAAAACGGTGCTGGAACAAGTGGACATCCACACACACAAAAATCTAGCCACGGACTTTACACCCTTCACAAAAATTAACTCAAAATGAAGCATAAATCTAACTGTAAAATGCAAAACCATAAAATTCTTAGTAGATAACATAGGAGAAAATCTAAATGATCTTGGGTTTGGCAATGACTTTTTAAGTTAAATTTTTGAACACAACACCAAAGACATGATCCGTGAGAGAAGTGATAAGAAGACCATTAAAATTGAGTTGGGGCGCCTGGGTGGCGCAGTCGGTTAAGCGTCCGACTTCAGCCAGGTCACGATCTCGCGCTCCGGGAGTTCGAGCCCCGCGTCAGGCTCTGGGCTGATGGCTCAGAGCCTGGAGCCTGTTTCCGATTCTGTGTCTCCCTCTCTCTCTCTGCCCCTCCCCCGTTCATGCTCTGTCTCTCTCTGTCCCAAAAATAAATAAACGTTGAAAAAAAATTAAAAAAAAAATTGAGTTTCTCTGCTGCCAAAGGCATTGTAAAGAGAAGACAAAACACCTAATGAGAGAAAATATTTGCAAATGACACACTGATAAAAGACTGTTATCTAAAACATACAAAGAATACTTCAAATTCAATGATAAGTAAACAACCAATCTGATTTAAAAATAGTCTAAAGACTGTAACAGATGCCTTACCAAAAAAGACATACCAATGGCAAACAGGCATATGTAGAGGTGTTCCACATCATCTGTCCCAGGAAAATGCAGATTGAAACAGTAAGATACTGCTACACACTTAATAGAATAGCTGAAATCCAGAACTAATACCACCAAATGCTGGAAAGGATATGGAGCAACAGGAACTTTATTTCATTCCTGGTGGAAGTGCAAAATGATAGAGCCACACATTGGAAGGATTTTGAGACTTTTTTTATAAAGTTGAACATACTCTAACCATGCAATCATTCTCTTTAGTATTTTCCAATGGAGGTGAAACTTACGTTCATGCAAAAATCTGCACATATATGTCTATAGCAGCTTTATTCATAATTTTGCCAAACATGAAAGCAAACAAGATATCCTTCAGTAGGTGAATGGATAAACTGTAGTAGACTCAGACAACAGAATATTTTTCAGCACTGCAAAGAAATGCATATCAAACCATGAAAAGACATAGAGGAAACTTAAATGTGTATTACTACATGAAAGCAGCCTATCTGAAAAGGCTACATTCTGGATGATTCCAACTATATGGCATACTGGAACAGACACAAGTATGGAGACAGTAATGGTATCAGAGGTTACCAGGGGGTTGTAAAGAGGAAGAATTAAATATGTGGAGCACAGAGGATGTTTAGGGCAATGAAACTATTCTGTAAGATACCATAACAGTAGATACAGGTCATTATAAATTTGTCCAAACTCATGGGATGTACAACACTAAGAGTGAACCCTAATGTAAACTATGCAATCTGCATGATAATGATGTGCAGGTGGGGGATGTTGATAATAGATGAGGCTACACATGTATAAGGGCAGGAAGTAGGAGGGAAATATTGCACCTCCCGCTCAATTTTGCTGTAAACCTAAAACTGCTCTAAAAAATAAAGTCTATTTTTTAAAAAGAAAAAAAGAAAAACTACAGACATCTTGCATGGAGAAATTGAGCTTCCCACACGGGCAAATAAGGAATGAACAAAAGCTAGCATATTCCAAGTCAGATGACTTGGAAATATCCAAATACTGTCTTGGAGAACACATTACAGAGATATTTGTTAACATGGTGTTTATATGTCCAGGAATGTGTGGTCTCAGTAGTATTATAAAAGATTTTCTGAAGGTAACAAAAGGATGAGAGCAAGACACTGAGAATAAGGCACAGGAAAGGTAGTATTGGAGGACCCTGCCTCACCCCATACTGTATTGCCCCCTTCCTCATGTCCCTTTAGGTCTTATCACCAATTATTCTTGTATTGCAAAAACCACAGAGTGCTTGTATTTAGTGAATAATGAAGGATTGCCAAAGCCAGGAAGGGAAGCATGAACTATAAATCAGGTCAAGGTAAGAAGCAAGGTTGACTGCTACTGCTGCACCATATGGCATCAGACTAGGTCTTGACATCACTAACCAAAGGTGGAACCAGATCAGAAACTAGAAATGGAGTTGAAATCCAAAATTCTCATCAGATTTAAGGACATTTCCTACTTAGAAACGTGTTACATTGAGGCTTAGCAAGAAAACAACTTAGAATTCTATGGTCTGGAACTGGTGATTTTGACGTTGTGACCCTTTTGAATAAGCCAGGCTATGAATTCCTAAGATACTCAGTCTAAATTAAACTTTCAAATCTACAAAGTCAGGGGAAAACCTTTCACATTAAAAGGAAAATTTGATCTTGTAAAAGTTATTTTTAACATAGAGACACCAATATAAGCCTCTTTAATATGGATAAGAATTTATGGAACTCCAAATACATAAATATGAAAAGCAACTAAGAAGTGGAACATATCAAACATCACCCCCAATGTAGGAATTCTTTCTGCAACATTTTCAACCAAAATTTATACAGTCTCTGTCTATACATGCAGTGGCGATGAGAGCACTCCTTTTGTAGAAAGTTTAATGTATTCATCTTGGTCATCTACGACAATAAACATTTTCTGTGAAAGCTCTAGGCAAGAATTATACAGCATGTATAATAAATATATTCCTTCAGATAAATTTAATTCCATCTCTTTCTAACTTCCATCGACTGGTCTTTATTTATTCCTATAGTACTGCACAGAAGCCCTTAGTGTTTCTTTTCCCAGATAACCGTTCCAAGCTATTTCAACTACTCTTCATAGAAATGCCCTGCAGAATACGCTTAATCTGGATAGCCTCCATTTGCTGCTCTTACAGAGTGATATCTTGAACTAATGACAATATTTCAGATATTGCACAGGCTCTTTGGAGCAAGGTAGAACCAATACTTTCTTCACATGGAATATAGTTATTTCTGACATAGCTATACAGCCTTTTTAAAAAAATATTACAGAATTTGGTTTGCGATCTGTTTAACGCATTCTAGTGACAGAAAATTAAAATGATTCAAATATCATAAGGCATTATCCTAATATTAAAATAAATTGAAGGTGAAAAAATTTTTTAAGGTCAAAAGCCCTGTGGGGCATGTGGGTGGCTCAGTCAGTTAAGCATCAGACTTCAGTTCAGGTCACGATCTCCTGGTCCGTGAGTTTGAGCCCTGTGTCAGGCTCCGTACTGACAGCTCAGAGCCTGGAGCCTGCTTCAGATTCTGTGTCCCCCTCTCTCTGTGCCCTTCTCCCTCTTGCGTGCACATTCTCTCTCTCTCTCTCTCTCTCTCTCTCTCTCCCTCAAAGATAAACATTTAAAAATGCACTGTATAAATAAATATAAGGCACTAGTTATTATTAGATTCCATTATAAGGCTTTATAATATAAGGACTGAACTTATAGAACATGGCCACATGCAAGGACTACAGATGTACATGCAAGAATATTTTTCATGTGGGTGACACCTGGGCCCATTTGAGTGTTAATAGTCTCATAGGAGTGAATGTTGAGAGAAAAGAGTCTTACATTTGTAAGGTTAATTTGCCAGGCTGGCTAAGGTAAATAAATCACTGCACTTTAAAAGCCAAATAGGTATGGGCACCTGGGTGGCTCAGTTGGTTGAACATCCAACTTTGGCTCGGGTCATGATCTTGCAGTTTGTGAATTCGAGCCCCGCCCCGCATTGGGCTCTGTGCTGACAGCTCGGAGCCTGGAGCCTGCTTCAGATTCTGTGTCTTCCTCTCTCTCTCTGTCCATCCCTCGCTAGTACTCTGTCTCCCTCTCTTTCTCAAAAATAAATAAAAACATTAAATTTTTTTTAAATAAAAGCCAAATAGGTATATAAAGTTTTGACAATAATTTCTTTCAGTTTTTGTGGACTTTGTTGTTCCAAATAACAAAAATGTGTACTTTGGCATGTTATTCTTTACCCAAACACTCTGCGAGGTCCTGGACTTCAGGAAGACTATGTAACAGAGTTCTCAGTTTTAATTGACCAGGAATTCTCCTGGGACCCTTGAAAAATTATTGGATGGGAAACATTTTCACAAGTGAGAATTCTACTCCACAAGAGACAAGAAACATGATATTCTAATAAGATAGTAGAGAATCTCAACAAATGCTCATATTTCTTCCACTTGCAATTTTCCCCCAAAGTATCTTGGAACTTGTTAAAAATCGGAGTTCAGAGGCAGCAATAGGGCCAGTTGGCTGATCACATAGAAGTAGATTTTGCTAACTGCTAAGAAAGAGAGTGGTTCATCCATGAGAATACAAAATAATGTATATTGAGAATTTGTCAACATTTTCAAAAGCCAAGGAGAAAACATGGGTCGAACAGGATTTCAAATATAAACAAGTAAGAATTTATATTCAAACCAATGAGAATTAGTTCTTAAACACAGAATGCTATATTAGAACAAATAATTATCTATAATATTGCTCTTCAGAGATCACATGTATCAAGAAGTTTTATTTTGCTCTTTGGACACATACCATAAAGTAAATAAAACAATAAGAGAACATTTTGATTAGTAAGCAGGTAGTTTGTGATGATCAAATGTAAATGGAGAGGAGTAGTGGCAAATAATACCAAATAATTAATCAATTAAAAAGTCATTTATGGGGCGCCTGGGTGGCGCAGTCGGTTAAGCGTCCGACTTCAGCCAGGTCACGATCTCGCGGTCCGGGAGTTCGAGCCCCGCGTCAGGCTCTGGGCTGATGGCTCAGAGCCTGGAGCCTGTTTCCGATTCTGTGTCTCCCTCTCTCTCTGCCCCTCCCCCGTTCATGCTCTGTCTCTCTCTGTCCCAAAAATAAATAAACGTTGAAAAACATTAAAAAAAAAAGTCATTTATGCTTGGCCTTTGGTGTGCTTTTGCTTTAGAAAATAAATAATGGCATGTCCAGGTTTCTAGATATCCTCAATACTTCAAACAATATAATGCAGACACACTTTGATGATATTTCACAACCAAACAACATTCTCTTCTCATCCTCTGCCTGGCACTGCTGATCTTCCTTACCTCCCGTACACTTTCTAGGGTTAGCTTTTACAAAGCATGCGCTTTCTGGAATTCTTTAATATTACTCTAATTATAATTCAATAGTGAAAATAATTTATGGCATTTTAGTGTTACAAAAAGAAATTAAGAGATAGTTCTTTTGCCGATTTCTCTCCCTACTTATTAAATACTTATTCAACCACAGATGGCTTCCTACTCAGAGGATGCTGTACTCAACAAGCAACTCCCAAGCAACATCAAATTCCTGCCCCCATCTACATTTCACTGTCTTCTATACTTTGTCATGAACTTTTGTTTGATCTGGGGACCAGTGCAAAGAATAGTAAACAGATATATCCAGAATGGTCTGAAATGGGTCTGATGAACACATGGTTTAAGTCAACTGCAAGGGAAATGCATACATTTAAAATATGTTCCTTTTCAACTTTATTAAACAATTAGCATATATATACTGACAGGTATTTTTATTTGCCTTTCTTCTCCCATATTTTCTAGACTAATTCTCCCTTCTGCATGCAAATCTAAAAATAATATTTAGATTCTGCTCTCTTGAATGCTGATAATGTCTCACTGAATCTAACCCAACTCTCTTATGGGATTTAAACTTTCTATCAAGTGACAAAACATATATTTTCATCATATCCTGTTAAAATTCTAGTACATGCTCTGCCCCCCATAAGCCAGATTTAGACAATTTAAGATCTACGACAATTTCATTGGCTAGTAGGAAAGATAAGCATACACTGCAACAGATACAAAAATAAAAATGCATCCCTCTATGGAAAAAAAAAGCTTAAAACATCCAAAAGAGACAAATCTTATTTAATTCATTCACTCTACATATAATTCATGTTTAGCCTGCTCTGTGCCAGGTACTCATCTAGATGCTGCAGATACACAAAGAAAAAGAGGCACTCTATATTTGAAAAGACTTTTTGCCACTTTACAATTATGTTTACACATTCCTGCTGAAGCTAGAGCTTCTGAAATATCTCACCAAAAAAATTAGCCTCAAAGAAGGGACTGACTGCCATTGAAGTTGTACACACAATTCTACAAGTTGCTATCTTGAAGGTTTTAACCCAGGGTTTAATTTTCATTTGACAATTCGCTTAAACAAATAAGAATTCTACTTCCAAAATATTTCCCTCAGTTTTTAATGTCTATTTCTGTTTTTAACATATTTGCTTCACAAGTTGAATTTGTATACATTAAAAACTACATAAAAATACATAATCTTCTATGTAGAATCTAAAAAGGTTGAACTCAGAATCAGAGAGTAGAGCGATGGTTGCCAAGGGGTTGAGTGGGGGAGGGAGAAAAGGGAGAGATGTTAGCCAAAGTGTAAAAACTTTCAATTATAAGATGAACAGGTTCTGAGGATCTAATGTACAGCATGGTGAATATAATTAACACTGCATAATATACTTGAAATTTGCTAACAGAGATCTTAAGTGTTACCACACAGAGACACACAGGTAACCATGTGAGGTGATGGATGTGTTTGATTGTAGTAATCAATCACTACAGAGTAAATATACACAGTTTTTATTTGTCAGTTATACCTCAATAAAGCTGGGTGGAGAGGAATCTACGTGCATCCCAAGCAAATGAAAGAATCAGTAAGTAAGATAGAACATATTCTGATTACATCTTGTTTTCTCTGGGAAAGTGAACTAGCTATGGCACAATTCCCTTTGATAGAGATTGTTCCAAAGTTTTTTTTGAAAAATTGGCTTTCAATGTTATGTATCAGTAATGTCTATTCAACAGTGAAAAATCACCCAAATTATGTCAGCCATCTGGATTTTTTCCACTTTAATCCCCAAATAATACACTGTGAAACACAATAAAGGCATGACTGCTGTCTATCTCAGTATTACACAATAGGTATTGCTTGATTCACAGTTTATAAAAGTATACCTCTTGAGAAACATTAGGAACATAAAAGATAAAGCACAGCATCTTTGAGGATACTTTTTTCTGCTCTGAGTAAAATCTTTATAACCTTGAAAATGGGCTAAGATGGGCTATACTTGTGCAGAATTATTGCTTCCTAATTTTATAAATTTCCAATTTTCTGTGTACACAGGTGAGTAATTCTACTATTTTTATTTTTTTATGTTTATTAATTTATTTTGAAGAGAGAGCTTCAGTAGGAGAGGGGCAGAGAGAGAGAGAGAGGGAGAGAGAGAATCTCAAGCAGGCTTCATGCTGTTAGCACAGAGCGAGACATGGGGCTTAATCTCATAAACCACCAGGTGAGACCATGACCTGAGCCAAAAGCCAGAGTCATCTACTTACCTGACTGAGCCACCCCAGGCACCCCGATTCTACTATTTTTAATTTCATCCAAATAAAGGAGACAAAATATATATTTTCTTGTTGCCATGTAACTTTTGGTTAGTACAAATAAGGAGAGTGCTCTGCATTGTTTAAACACAAGGACATAGCAAACAAATATTAGGCTGTCTTTGTGTGCAAGGCTGTAGGCTAGGAGCTTGGAATCATCTCAGACATATTGCTGCCGTTTGCCATAACTTCAATAAATAACCACAGTGTAATGGTTAATATAAAAATCTCCGAAGATGCAAGGTACAAATATTAGTGCTTCCAGTTATTAACTAAATAATAAAAGATGAATTATTTTCTTGTTCTTCTGGTTATTTTTCTCTAAAATTAAGATAATAATCGCACCTACATCACAGCTATAAGCACAAGCTGAGTTTTACATGTAGAGCATCAGAACAATATCTGAGAAGTAATAAGTTCTCAGTAAAAGTTAGAGAAAAAAAAACAATTAGATACAAGAGTGTACAAGAGTGTAGCTGCTTCGAGAACTGTTAGAATACACAGTAATTTCCTGCCAAGAGTTAACTAATATTTTCCTACATAGACAAAGCTTAATAAAATTGAATCTGGGTTCCAATGGTCATATCTGGTTTTCAAGATACCATATCAACTTCTAGAGAAATTGTTTTCCACCTTTGAGAACCACACTTTTGATTTCTCTTATTCTTTTTGTAGTTATTGAAAAGCTACAATGTTTTATTTTTATAGTAGGAAAAAGCACATAAAATTATTCCTAATGACCTGTTTATTATTTCATCATACAAGAATGTCTGGATGTGGCAATGCATCTGAATGTTTGTGCCCCTCCCCCAACCAAATTCAAATGTTGGAACCCTAATCCTAATGTGGCAGTTTCTGGAAATGGGGCCTTTGGAAGGTAATTAGGTCATAAGGGTGGACTTTCATAAATGGGATTAGTGTCCTTATAAAAAGAGGCCCAAAGAACTAGCTCACTCTCTTGTCAAGTGAAGATATAAAAAGTATCAGTTTGCAACCCAGAAGAGGGTCCTGACCATATAATTCAACCATGCTGGCCCCCTGATGTTGAATTTCCAGCCTCCAGAATGGTAAGAAATAAATTCCTGTTATTTATAAGGCACCTAGTCTCTCGTATTTTGTTATAGCAGCCAGAATAAAGATGGATCATAACTAAATTTTGAAGATGTTTGGAATTGACAGACAACATTTACTGGGAGATGGAGACTTGGGGTCATCTCAAAGAGATTGCCATTCATCATTGAGTAGCCACAACAGAGATTTATAAAGGGTTTCCGTGACTATATAGCATTTCTCCCACAGCAAAGTAAAACACCTCAGACATAGAAGTCAATGTTTTCAAGCATAAACTATAAATAAAAGGTAAAAAGAATATTCAAACCTGTAAGTGCTGATTTTTCTAGAGCTGCCTCTCAGTTTCCTCCCTGAAAATTTATTTACCCTTTTGAGCAACTTCAGAGGTCACCATGTTATAAAAATAATGAGGGACTCCTGGGTGGCTCAGTCGGTTAAGCATCCAACTTGCACTCTGTACTCGGGTCATGTTCTCAAGGTGTGTGGGTTTGAGCCCCACTTTGGGCTCTGTGCTGACAGTGCGGAGCCTGCTTGGGATTCTCTCTCTCTCTGCCCCTCCCTGACTTCTGCTCCCCACCCCTCTCTCTCAAAATAAATAAATAAATTTTAAAAATTATAAATGAAATAGACACTATTACCCATATTTTTAACCTCCTTATCTGTATAATTTTTTGTTACAAGCCACATCTAGCATTAAAAGGGCGTATAAATACAATCTTCTTCAGTTCCAGAGAAGCAGTTAATATTGATGAACAATATTAATAACTCTCACAACCAATCCTCTCAAGATAAATGCCACCAAGCCTTTCCACATTACACAAAGAGGCATCCATACAGGTGTTATTCTGGATTCCTATAACTTCACAGAAAACTTTCACAGCGTCCAGAGCCCTTGATGTCCTGCAAATAAAGGAGCAGGATGCCCTCAAACTCCTTTCATCAGGAACCCATTTGGGTGGCACAAACCTTGACTTCCAAACGAAACCATCATCTACAAAAGGAAAAGTAACAGCATTACCTCATAAATCTCAAGAGGACCTGGGAGAAGCTTCTGCTGGCGGCTCGCGTTGAAAACCTGGCTGCCCTCAGTATCATACCCTCCAGGAGCACTGGCCAGCCAGCTCTGGTGAAGTCTGCGGCTGTCCCCGGAGCCACTCCTGTCAGTGGCCACCTCGCCTCGGAACCTTCTCTAACCAGACAGAGGCAGCCTCCTGGGCGCGGGAAGCCAGACTTCCGCCGTTATTGATCCCAGGGCTGACCCCCAGCCTCTGGAGAGGTGTCTTATCCTAACCCACCTCTGCCAGGTCTGCGCCGCGTGGCCACTGCCACCCCAGAGCAGCCACGAGGGAGCTGGCTCCGCGGGTGTGACGCGGGGGGCGCCGGGGAGGAAGTTCTGTGCGCCCACGGCCCCATCTCCCTGAGCCGCCCCGCCACGGAGGGTCACGCCTGGTCTCCACCGGCACTGAGATCCCACAGAGACTGAAAGGGAAGAGCAGGACGCTGCTGTGAAGCAGGAGGAACCTCAGGTGGACCGGCCGCTCCAGCTCCCAACCGGCCGCCTCTCGGCACGTGCTGGCGGACCCGCGCGAGGTGCGGGCGCCCTCCGAGCCTGCTGGGGGCTCCCTCCTGAAGCCGGAGCGGGAGCCCGCCCCCAGGACCCGCTGCAGCCCCGGGGACCCCGCGCCGGGTGGGCAGGGACCACCACGGGGTCGCAGGCGCTTCTACACACTCGTGGACAGAACGTGGCAACAAGGTCAGCAGAAAATGAAGTCTCATAACAGACACGGCTTTAGATATCTATGCAAACGTATTTGAAAACCTAAATTAAAAGTCTAATTTCGTAACTGACTAGTCAGAGAAAGGCAAATATATGACTTCACCCGTATGAGGACTTTAAAATACAAAACAGATGAACATAAGGGAAGGGAAGCAAAAATAATGTAAAAACAGGGATGCGGGCAAAAAACGTGAGAGAGACTTAAATATGCAGAACAGAGGGTTGCTGGAGGGGTTGTGGGAGGGGGGATGGGCTAAATGGATAAGGGGCATTAAGGAATCTACTCCTGAAATCATCATGTGCTAACTAAGTTGGATGTAAATTACAAAAAATAAATAATTTAAAAAATAGGTATATATAAAAGTCTGATTTCCTAGATAAATACAGAATTTTACCAAAAAATCTATAATTATATTAGCCATTCCTTTATTCCTTTAAGGAATTACAGTTTTCTTGATGAAATTCTATGGAATTATTTAAAAAGATGACAAATTATATGGAATATGCTTGTAATATGCTACTTTAGAATTTTGGAATTTTTTTATTCCTTTCCTCTGAAAATAAAAAAATATATATATAAATGAAAAGCGCCTCCCCTAAAGTGCCATAATTTCAATGTAACTTTTCTGTGTAATATAATCTCTCTCCTGGTAATTAAAAATATAAAATATAAATATAAAATATAGTATTTATAATCAAATGAGATCCTTTATGCTGAATAAACTATTTATCCTCTACTTTTTTTTGCTTAAAATAATCTCCCTTGGGCTTTATTCTCTCACTACCAAAGCAAGTTTTCAGGTATAAATTTTTAAATCCTTTTTATTTTTACATTCTGGGGTGATCTTTTTAAAATGTTTTTCGGGGCGCCTGGGTGGCTCAGTCAGTTGAGCATCCGACTTCCGCTCAGGTCATGATCTCACGGTCTGTGAGTTCAAGCCCCGCGTGGGGCTCTGGGCTGACAGCTCAGAGCCTGGAGCTTGCTTCAGATTCTGTGTCTCCCTCTCTCTCTGCCCCTCCCCCGCTCATGCTCTGTCTCTCTCTGTCTCTCTGTCTCTCTGTCTCTCTCTCTCTGTCAAAAATAAATAAACATTAAAAAAATTTTTTTAATGTTTTTCAACTAGTATAGCACATGATATTGTCAAATAACTAATCAATTTAGCAGATAATGGCTGTTAATAAACAGTATGGTTATACTGACCTATACGGGCTCATCCTCAGCGCAGCCTCCATATAGGGTAACCATACCTTTCTGTTTACCCCCAGACAGTTCTAATTTATACCTGTTCTGGCATACTTTATAGTGTACACTTTCATTCTCAAAAGTGTCCTAGTTTACATGACAAATTCTATTGTCACCCTGACTTATATATACTGACATAAATGATTTCCTGGAATATCAAGTACCATAGCTATACTTTCATTGAGGACTAGATGGCAAATATTTCCACTTCAGCGCCCTAGTACATGCCAGTGATCAAAATTTCTATTTTCATTAACACAAAAAAATCCTGATGTGTATTCTTGCCCCGGCCATAAATTACTCCATCTCTATAATAGGAAAACTTGCATGCAGGGCCTGCAAGAATCTTGGAATACCGCATTTGAATAAGGAAGGATGTAATTAAAGCCTTCTCCTCCTGACCCAAAGTGTGAAGACATAACTTGCTCAGGGGATTCTAAGGACAGACATCAACCAGTCATACATTCTTCCTAGAAGAAGAAATCTGAAGTGACTCCCGAGGAACTTTTGCTTGTGAGCAGGCAAACGTCTCCATGAGCCCCGCTGACTGTGTAATCTCTGAAATGCACTCCTCCCAGACAGCTGAAAGTAGATGGAGAGCCCAGAGAAGGCATCACAGAAGAGGCAAAGTTTGAGCCAGGTTTCCAAGTGTAGATGATGTACACAGTGATTGCAGGGGAGTTTGCCAGAAGCAAGGCTGGCTTCCTCTCAAGAGGCCACACAGGGTAATATTCATTACCTGGGTAGATTCACTGTGGCCCGTGAATTGGCCTGCAGCTTTATATGTCTCATAACTTGATTTTGTCAGCATACCAAAAGCAAATCCACTTCGCAAGAACAAGCTCACATTATCCAAGCTCCTGAGGTAAATAAAACCAGAATGTGACTTAATTTACATTGTGAAATAATTGTTATAGGAACTAAAATTTTTGAAGCTCATATGAACAACACATTTTGTCCTTGTAGGCAAAAACATGGAAAGACAATAATCAGAAGGTTGTTTAATAAATGTGGAATCAAAACAAAGAAGTTAGATGAATCCAATTTTTAATGGCATTAGGCTCAGACAGCTGATTAATTCATCTTAAAATAGGGATAGGCTTGCCAAACGAGTCAGGAGTCTGTATACTCAAAGTCTGTTGGCTAAGTGTCTTTTTCTCCTGGGTAATGCTTGGATGGAAATTGCCAAATTTGCCTTCATGGCTTCTTTTTCAAAGACTCCCATGACTAACCAACTTGCATCAAATTGACATTCTTTCTTTATATATCTTAATGCTCTGCATCAAATTGCACTCATTGCATAGCCAGTAAGGCCTTGTTTCTTTTTTGATTAAAATTATATTTTAGGGACACCTGGGCAGCTCAGTCGGTTAAGCGTCTGACTTTGGCTCAGGTCATGATCTCGTGGTTCGTGAGTTCAAGCTCTGCGTCGGGTTCTGTGCTGACAGCTCAGAGCCTGGAGCCTGCTTGAGATTCTGTATCTCCCTCTCTCTCTCTCTCTGCCTCTCTCCCGCTCATGCTCTATCTTCTCTCTCTCTCTCTCAAATATAAATAAACATTAAAAAATTATATTTTAAATTGTGTAAATTGTAAAATACATAATCTTTTAAAAGGGGAAACATTCAACTCTCTCCAAGTTCCACTGCCCTTCTCAGAAATGCACACACATGCATATATGCACATATATATACAGGTGTATAAGAAATTCTACACTGGATTCTTTCCTTAAGATTAAATTAAATCCTAATCCCAATTTTCATCCATTTAGGCTGGCAGGATATTTAATTCTGGTCATGAACGCTTGTCTATCCCATTCCTATCCCAGGACTCTTGACACATTTGGTCTCTGCTGCCACAGTCATTTCCCATGGCAGCCACTCTCCAAAGACTGTCACATCTTCAGGATTTTGCAAGAAACTTAATTGTGTACTGTCACACCATTGCAAGTCTCATTCCACCAGGATTTTCAGTTCACTGCCCTCCCTGCTTTCATTCTCCAATACCATCTTGATTTCCCCCACTTCTTTCCCACCTAGCTTGGATGCCATGATTCATCATTTTAGCTACTCTTTGCATATCCTTGGGATTTTCATATCTGTTATCTGGACTTCATTCCATCTCACCTGGAAAAACTCCATCTGTGAAAAGTCACCCATTATGTTAGACAGTTAGTTAGGCATGAGTGAGGAAGGATAAAGCAGTTGCTGGCCACCCTTGGTGCCACCCTTGAGGGTTAACAGCCACACCTTTAGAGCCACCTCTAAGGACTAACAGAACAGGAAAGGGCGAGCCACAGAGCTGGCTCAAAAGCCCAGGGGGTCTTCCAAGAGCTGAGCATGTGCACAAAGAATACAACTTGCCCTTAAGTTATTTTAAGGTCACAGCAAAAGCATTAGAAACTCGTAATTATACAATACATAAATACAATCATAACAGAATGCATCATGGGTAGGTGCATGTGCAGTAGCCAAAATATTATATAACCACCAGCTGTCAATCAAAAATGTCAATCAAAGCCAATAACATGTAGAAAGCAGGCTTAAAAGGATGTGGCTAGAGCTTCTTGGGGCCATTGCCACTCTTGCTCTGGCAGTGGCCCTCTTTCTCTCTTGAAAGTGTCCTATACTTATCTACTCAATGAAATCTATCTCCCCATTTTGGTCTCTGGGCTCCAATTCTTTGGTGCATCTGGGACAAGAACCAAGCATCCCAGTAACAATTCTACCCCTGAAGCTAGCTAGGTAACTGAGCGTAGCTGAAGAAAAGCAAACTTATACTAGCCTACATAATTTACAACCACAAACCCCAAGTGGTCTGTTAGGGCTGTCTGGTGACTGTACGACATTTCTTTAGTTAATTCACATTTCCTTCTGCCAAAATTATTATTTCACCCCTTTTTTCTCTCAGTTTCAAAACCCTATTATTACTACCTTACTCTTAACTTATTGCCTTGCTTTCATTTCCACTTAGAAAATATAAAATTTTAAGGAGAAATTTCACATCTTCCACAATTAAATCTACCAATTTGCAGGTCCTTAAGCCCAAACTATACTTTTCATTTTATTAAAGTGATAAAAAGCCTCTATTTTATTAAAGTGATAAAAAGTCCCAGTGGGCCACCTGAGTATTTGTTCTCATTTCTCTTACAACTATAAACACCACTTTTTACCATTCTCCTCTCTCTTGCATCATCATGTTTTCCTCCCTGTGGATCATTTCCATCAACAACAACAACAACAACAAAATGCCCCATTTCTTTGTTTCCATTTTCAGGAAAAATAAACAAGCAAAAGATGGTAAGTATTCTTTATATACACCGTTTTCACTTCCTCTCTTAGCTGCCCCCTCTACTGAAACAGCTGTTTGAATTTCAAAGTTCTATACATATTCAACAGTCAGATCTCAGTCTTCATCCAACTTGACTTCTCAGTATCATGTCACCACTGATAACTCCCTTCTTGCAATTCCCTCCTTCACGTGTTTTCAAGACACTGTGTCCCTAGCCAACAGTCCACACCAATTATTTCTCCTGTCAGCTTTCTTTGCTGGATTTTTCTGCTCTTCCTAACCCCTACGTGTTGGAATGTTCCAGAACTTACTCCCCACGCCTCTTTTTTTCTCCTTTTACAGTCACTTTCTGGGTGATCTCATCAAATCCCATATTGTTTAAATCACACATGCAGAGTCCTAATTTTTTTTTTCAACGTTTTTTATTTATTTTTGGGACAGAGCATGGGACAGAGAGAGACAGAGCATGAACGGGGGAGGGGCAGAGAGAGAGGGAGACACAGAATCGGAAACAGGCTCCAGGCTCCGAGCCATCAGCCCAGAGCCCGACGCGGGGCTCGAACTCACGGACCGCGAGATCGTGACCTGGCTGAAGTGGGACGCTTAACCGACTGTGCCACCCAGGCGCCCCGTCCTAATTTTTTTTAATCTTTCTTTCTTTCTTCTTTCTTTCTTTCTTTCTTTCTTTCTTTCTTTCTTTCTAAGAGAGAGATTTAGTGCAAGTTGGGGAGAGGGAAAGAATCTTAAGCAGGCTCCACGCTCGCACAGAGCCTGACACAGGGCGTCATCTCATGACCATGAGACGATAACCTGAGTTGAAATCAAAAGTCTGACTCTTAACCCACTGAGCCACTCAGGTGAACAGGAGTCCTAAATTTTTGTACATAGGTCCATTCCTGCTGCTGGATTCCAGACTCAGATATCCAGTTTCTAACTCAGCATGCCTACTTGGATATCCACAGGAATCACAAGTAAATATCCAAAACTAAAGTTTTATTTTTCATACACAATCTGTTCCACTTCAAGGGACTCCATCTCATCTTGTTAAATGGTAATATCATTTGCCCAGATTTTAGCCCAAAATGTTACAATCATCTTTGATTCCTCATTTTCATACCAACATACTATCTGAAAGCAAGTGCTATCAGTTCTATTTCAAAACATATACAAAATGAAATAACCTACCACCCTCACAAGTATCCCCATGGTTTAAAGAGACAACCATTTCTTGCCTGAATTATCATAAGAAGCTGTAGGATTTCTTCCAACACAACCAGGTTTGTTCCACCTTCAAGGCCTTTTGCAATTGATATTCCCTTCGCAAGAATGTTCTTTCTTCCCTTATGTTGGCAAAGTTCATTCCCTCATTTCACTCAACTTCCTAATCTTATTTCACCTGCTCGGACAGACCTTCCCCCTCACCTTTAATAGCAGGTGCTGCCATGTTCATAACCTTGGTGTTCTAGATTCCCAAAGATAGATACAATAATTCCTCACATGTAATATGCCCTTTTGTATATAATTTGGCCACTTTTCCCATCAAGAGGTAAAAGCTATGTCGCTTTCCTATAAATCTGGACTGGCCTTGGGACTTCCTTGATGGAAGTTATGCTGTGTGACTTCAGGTCTAGGTCTTAGGAGTTGTTCTGTTGGTTCTCTTGGAAGCCAGTCACCATGTAAGAAGCTCAGAATATAATTCTGAAGGATGAAAAACCACATGGACAGGCCACATGGAGAACTGAGTTACCCTAGCCAGCAGTCAATGCCACACTCCAAGACTGTGTGTGTATGTGTCCAGTCCCAGAGTTTTCTTGCTGAGTACAGGCACATAAATGATCCCAGACATCCTAAAAGATTTTTCCCTGATTCTAGGTTGTGCTTAATCTATAAACAATTAACCACTCTGTTTATGAGTAACTAAAATAATTTCAAAAGAGCTTTTGTGGGGGAGTTTAGATCCTTTTACTTCCAGAGAGTATATTGTGGGGTTGGAGTAATAAGAAAATCTCTTCCTTCAGTTGAGAAAACCCAGTGCAATCAAAACTGTCAATCATTTCATTATCTTGGCATCAAGAGAAAGATAGAAAAGATTTTGGCAAATGTAATAGAGAAAAAAGTATTCAAAATATAAATGATAGATCATTGATGATAGATCAAGAGAAGAAGACCACGTAGATTTTAACTTTATTTCACATTATGTGAAATGAAATTTACATTTATCAACTAAAAACCCCACAATTATATTTTTCCAAAAAATGTTATGTCTATGTAGGTTTATGACACCCTATGAATTTTGACAGTTCTGTTGAACAATTCCTGTTCAAACATAAGCCACAATTATTGTCATTTTTAGAATTTAAAATATCTGTACAGCTGGCAATTTTTACTGAGAAAAACCATGTCAAATTAGTGAAATAGTTTGCCTGTTTATTCCATTAAAATCTCACTTCAACTATTCAACTTATTTTAGAACTTTAATTATAAGTTAACACTATAATTTCATGAATCCATTCATTATATGAATGTTTTTATGATTTTTTTAATTTAAATATGTCCTTGAACTTTTTTATATCAGCACATGACTTTGTCCCTTGCTATTTATTATGAAGTATTTCCTAGCATTTTGACTGTGCAGATTGGATTACCCAGAAAGCAGACTCTGAGATAAACTTTAGCATGCATAATTCATAATAAGAAGTGTGCTTGGAACCAACACTTGTGCAGAAGTGGGAGAGACACAGCAAGATTAGGCAGAGGAAGAAGTTGAGCTGCAATGCAGTCCTGACAGCGTCAGCTGACTCTGATGGCAGTTCTCAAATGATGAAGAACTTTCAAAGGTGTCTGGTGTTGTGCCAGAATGAAAGATATTTATATTTGTGCACCTGTTTATCATTATATGTGAATCACAATATTCATAGGCCCACTTTTACACCTCCTTTGGTATAAAATAGGTCCTCTGGATGGATACAAAGTTATCAGGATCCCATGCTGGTAGATCAAACATGATGTAAACTGAACTTAGACAGTAGTGCTGGCTGGGATCCTACAAGTAGGAAATGCAAACCCACCCCTGAAATGTCTTATCAGAGCTCATCACTGGCATTTTCATGGAAAAGGAAATGATCCAATGTTGCTTACTTGTCACTAACTGGCCAGTTCATCCCTTAAAGAGGTGGTGCCGTATCCAGAGACTTAGTCTTGGCCTTTGTCATCAACAGGGTGGACATTTTGTGGCAGTAGTAAGTAGACCAGTCTCAGTAAGCTGGAGCCTATGCATTTGGATTCACACGTAGCCTCCATCATTTACTTTATTCATATGTGCATTTTGCCAGCATGGGAATGGCTGGTAACAAAATCTGGCTCCTGTCCAGGTCTTTAAATGTACTTTGTTCTTTAGTGCCTCTTACCTTATAGGTGTTCTCTGATTGGCATTAACATTTGATATGAAGATTTTGGACTTCATATCTACTTCTATGTACAACCAAATGCCTCTTCCTCAGACCTCTTGATCTTCAATTTTCTAATTATTCTCTTTCTGGGCTCCTGAACAGCTAGCCAAGCCATTTTCCACTGGCTACACACACATACACATACAAACTCCTTTAAACTATGTACATATAGTATGTATAGGAGTATGTATAGGAATCTGTACATATCTAACCTAAAGCCACTTCTCTTTCCACACAAATTGGATGAACAGGTGCATTATCCAAACCTCTGCCCACTAAAAGGCTTCTCCTTATGTACTGTTGAGACTACCCCTCAGTAGGGCTGTAATATAGGGCTATCCAGTTGCAGTTTAACACCCATATCCTGTTCCAATATCTTAGACACAGGATACCTCTAAAATGGCTCCAGTGATCATTGTCTCATGATATTCAACCTCTGGTATAATTTCCTTCCTTGGGTGTGCCCTTGGATGTTGGCATGAACTATTACTTGTGATCAATAGATATGACAAAGGTGATGAGATGACATGACACTTCTACGATTAGGATACATAAAAGAGTAACTTCTCTCTTGCTGGATCACTCTCTTTTTCTGGTTTTAATTGAAAGAAATTGGCATGTTAAAGAATCCCCCATGAAAAGGAATTAATGGTAGCCTGAGCCAGCAAAGAACTGAAGCTCTGATCCCAACAACCATCAAAATATGAAATCCCACCAAAAACCACACAGTTTAGAAATGGATCCTTCCACAGTTGAGCCTTCAGAGAAGACATCAGCCCTGGGCAATATTTGTAGTCTCATAAAGATTATGAGGAAGACTCAGATAAATCATGCCCAGATTCCCAAACCACACAAATTATGAGGTATTAAATGTGTATTATTTTATACTGCTAAATTTTGGGGTGATTTGTTTTGCAGCAATAGATTATTAATATACCATCCATAAATTAAATAAGACTATTTTAAAAATAACTTAAAATCAGAAATTATCTTTATATAAGGAAGTATAAAATATAGTGGAGAACTTTCAGTTATATTCTGGGTTTTTGTCTCTAAATTTGGTAGGAAATAGGGGCCATTAAAGACTTCATTACCCAGGAATTGGGGGGATTTTTTCCCCAGTGGTTTAAACTTTGGGGAGGGGGGACCCACAGTATATTGAAAGGATAAAGGTGAAAACAGAATGGCATCATGCTTGTATAGACAAGGAAAAATGAGGGTTTTAGTCAACATATAGCAATAAGAATGTAAAAAGAAAAGCTAAATGAAAGATTGTCTCAACATTCAAGTGGCAGTATTAAATGTGTGAGATTAAGGAGGGGGAATAGTTTGCCACATAAGGCATGGATTACTGAGAAATTGCTGGCCTAACGTAATGAAGAAGGTAGTAAGAGTTGTTGGCTTAAAATCTTAAATATTGCTTAATTTTAAGGAACTAACAGGATATAGAATTTTTTTCAAAAATCCAGGTTAGAAATTTGGATATGGACCCTAAAAGATATTCATTTAGTTGATATCAATGTAGCAAAAATAGTTTAAAGGAGAATCTAGAGAAAAAAGAGATTTGTTTAAGGAAATGATTTTGGAGAATTAATCCATGTGGAAAGACAAAAAAAAAAAAAAAAAGGTAAGATGTGAAAAGGGAGTAGTCAAAGACTATAAGCATGAAGGCTAAGGTGTAAAGGAGAATTAAGAAAGTAGAGCTAAAAATTAGATGGACTGAAAAAAGTTCATTTGCCCTGGAATTTAAGACATAACAAAAGGATTAATTTCCAAAGAGCAGTATAGGAGGTAACTGGATCGTAAGAGGTCGGTGGTGAGTGGGAGGCAAAAAGTTGTGACAGTAAATTTAATTACTCTCAAAGAGCGGTTTGATGGAGTAACAGAGATTAAGAACAAGAATGTGGGATAGGAGTCAGATAGGCAGAGGGAAAAGGAACTTTGAAACCAGCAGACAGGAAGTTGCATCATCACTTATCAGATGGCTCCCACTTCAAAGCCATAAATTACAAGAAACTGGGTGAGGCAAGGTTGGAGTTTAAGAAGGGTGGAAACATTTAAAATAGTCACTTCAAGGAATTTAAAAAAAAGGAACATTTAGAACATCCTTAACAGTGATGAGAATCCAGCTACATTTAAACAGCACATGTAACTTGTTCAGTTATGGCTGCAATCTCACCATTAGAGGACCGCATGATCAAATAGAGTCCAAAAAGGACAAGATTTATGTGTTTTATCTGAGCCCCCTTTTGTTCATCCAAAATCCACAATCAATGGACACATGAGAATCCTTACTGAGATTTCTTTAGCTCAAGCATATTACATTATTTGCCATTCTTGGCTCATACCATGCCTCCACGCATTCACTTATGTAGCTCCCTCTGCCTGAAGTGAGTCTGCCTGTATATTTTAGGTCCTAGCTCAAACATGATATACTTTATGAAGACTCCCTGAAACATATTCTCAAACACTGTAAAGTTGACCATATTCTTCATTTCGTTGTACCCTACACTTCTATTATATAAGATCAGCTAGAGAAATCCCTGTTTTCAAATGTAAAGTATTTTATACAACATATAGTAAAGTCAAATGTGGAAAAGTCAAACGGACTGATAAAGTATAAAGATGCAGACAACCCCAGATAAACAATATATTCTAAATTACTTCTTTTTAGGTAACTGGTTCTGAATTCCCAACAGGTGTCATAGTGCTTATGCACAGATTAAAAGTCAATTAATTAATCAATTAAAGCTTCAACAATTTTTTTCTGGAATGTCACAATAACCTCCTAATCATTCTCATCAGTCTTTTCTAATTTCAATGTTTTGTTTTGTTTTGTTTTGTTTTGTTTTTGTTTTTACTCACACATCACCTTTCTATAAAATGAGATGAATCAGGTCCTTTCCCTATTAAAAACCCCATGGTCCAGTATAGGAGGTCTTTCAGTGCAATTTGGCTTTTGGACTCCTCTTCCACCAGCACTCCAATCAGGATATGCCCCTACCCTACACCCAAAGCCAAATATCCCTTCACACCCAGGTCTAACCTTCTGAACCTGGAAAAAAATTATAACTCATCATTAAGACCTGGTTCCCATGTCACCATGTCAATGAATTTATTCCTAAGCAATGTTCGTTGTTCCTTCTTCTGTGTTCCTTATAGTAGGTGATCTTTAACTCTGAAAGAGTCCACTTGCATTGTAATGGTGTACTATAACTAATCTTTTGTCAGTTTTCCTCCAATAGACTGGACATATTGTAAATAGTCAACAAACACATTTAGTAATTGATTCAAATTTCCATGTTATTAATAAGAATCACAGAATAAAACAAAGTTGATCATGGTAATTTTATTTATTTTGTTCAACTGAACCCCAACTTTGTGCCTAGCTTAGAAGTAAAGACAGGATATACTGTGGTGAAACCAAAATATGTAGTCTTTATAGAACTTAGAGTTAAGTAGGGTAGAGTTGGCACACAAACAAAAACAAACAAACAAAAAACCCTGTATGGGATGACAAATTGTTTTTAAATGTTAAGAAAAAGCATAACGGAGCTTATATTAGTTTTGATAATCAAAGAAACCTCTCTGAGTAGTTGATATTGAAGCTAATAACCAATAGCGGGTGCTGGGGGTGGGGGAGAATTAGTTGTGGAGGAACTAGTTGTGGGTTAGAAACTTCCAGGCAGAAAATAACATATACAAACTCCTAAGGTAGAACAAAGCTTGGCATGCAGAAAAGAGAAAAGGTGTGTCTAAAGAATGGAATATGTTGGGGAGAGTGGTATGAAATGAAGGCATGGAGAGGTAACCAAAAACCATCTTACTTACTAAGGAGTTTGTCTACCAAAATAAGAAATTTTTGCTTTATTCCAAACAGATTGGAAAGAATAGTAAAGAGTATTATTCACTAGATTGACATGTCCAAA
Organism: Felis catus; assembly: GCF_018350175.1. Classification (NCBI taxonomy): domain Eukaryota; kingdom Metazoa; phylum Chordata; class Mammalia; order Carnivora; family Felidae; genus Felis; species Felis catus. Next base: position 174,242,563 of record NC_058375.1, on the reverse strand, counting down.
TTACAATTTAAAAATTTGCCCTACTAGCATGTGAAGAATGCAATAGGGGGTGGCAAGAACAGAAGCAGGGAGAAGGAGGAAAATATTGTGGACGTCCAGGCAAAAATGAGGTCATAGAAATGAGGGTCATAGAAATAACAGCAGTCTGAGGTTATATTGAGGTGTGCTTTCTAGAGAATAGAGAAATTTTAGTAATGGATTGGTTGGGGGGTTAAGGGAATCAAGTTAGATCTCTAACCATCATTTATCATTTCTTCCATTATGCCTTATGTAGGACTTGTAGCTTGCCTACAAGCTCTGCCAATAAATAGAGGGGAAAAAAATAATCAGTGTATGTAGTCAATGCTTTTCTCAAAAGAAAGGAAAAAAATAGCCCCACATTCACCTCCCTCCATGCAACTCTCAATTTTGTAGTCAGGCAAACTTGATGTATAATTCTGACTCCACCTTTCCATGACCTAACTAGCTAAGCAAGTTACTTCTCAGTTTCTGAAATTTCTCATCTGAAAACAAATGCAATTATTTTGTATGTGCAGGGGTGTTGCCAAATTCAAAGGAGACAATATATGTGAAAAACATAATGCAGTACATTGCCTGTAATAAGTACCTATTACAGTTCTTTTCAGTTGCAGAGATTTCTTTAAAAGGTCCTTTTACATCATTACATATGCGTGTACAAGGAACTTCAACTCCTCCAGGAAGGCCAAACAAATTCAGTACATGTTCAGAAATACCTGGTTTGTCCATTAATAGAAGACTCTGACAACTGCTTCAAATAATGATTTCACATTTGAAAGACAATGGACTATCAAAATACATACTGGCATATTTTACACTGTATTAATTGTTAAACATGTTACAGGGGGTATAAGTTGCCTTGGAGACATAAAGTATTTCAATAGAATATCTTAAGACTGCTTCAGCTCTTTCTCAAATATGTTTTCTCTCTGTCTATGAAATTGCCAGGTTATAAATATTCCCATTGTACCTATATTTTTGGTACTATATTCATCCTTTGGAACTGGCAGAAGTTTGAAAGAAATATCAATCTATGCTAGCACATAATCCTAGCATTTGTCAACAGGTAAAATAGCAAAGATGACAGCATTTACAATAGGGACGGGAGCATTTTAGAATCTCCCATTGCTCTTAAAATCTTGAATAGTATTACACAAAACTGTCACATTCCCATACAACGCCTTCAAGGTTTTTATACGTTAGGAAATCTAGGGTGTCAGTAAAGTCTGAAGATTGATTGCCATTATGATGAAAAGAAGGAATGCAGGCTAGTTCCCTCCTTTCCTCTTTTGCAAAAAGCAATTCATGATTTCGAGAAAATCAAAAAGTAAATGGAAAAGACAGGCTAGTATAAAATGATCAGGCTCAATTTCCATGTGAGTAAATGATGTAAATGTCCAGGTGTCAGTTCCCAGGGCAAGATAAACAAATGCCCTCCCTTGAGTGTCAGCCTCTCTCAATAATCTGTACCCTCATTTGGATCATAAGTGATTGGATTTGCACGGCTACCCAGCTTCCTGGTGAGGTGTTGCAGCCTCTTTCCTGGTGAGGAGCTGGCAGCTACCTCAGCTGAATAAAGAGGAGTCCAAGGCAGTGAACTTCTCCATTTACTCATATAATAAACATATTCTCAAATAGCTGTCATTGTCACATTTATGTATGGGACCCTGCATCCTTGATTCCTATTCCAGTGTGGTTGCCTTCAGAAATGTTCAACTTCAAATATATTACAGTTTTTAATTTGCTTTTTCTTTTCTTCACAAATGTTTTACATTTACTTTATTCTTTTGTTGAAGTCTTATTAACGTACCATGTTATATTAGTTTCAAGTGTACAACATAGTGATTCAACAATTCTATACAATACTCAATGCTCATACATTACTCAGTGTTCATCAGTATAGTCACCCTCCTTCACCATACATTACTATAATATTATTGACTATATTACCTATGCTGTAGTTTTTATCTCCAGGACTTTTTTTTTAATGTTTACTTTTGAGACAGGGAGGGAGAGACAGAGCACAAGTGGGGGAAGGGTAGAAAGAGAGGGAGACACAGAATCCGAAGCAGGCTCCAGGCTCCAGACTGTCAGCCCAGAACCTGATGTGGGGCTCGAACCCACAAACTGAGATCATGACCTCAACCAAAGTTGGACACTTAACCAACTGAGCCACCCAAGCACCCCTCCATTACTTATTTTATAAGTATTTTATAGTATAAGTATTTTAATCCCCATTATTTCACTCATCCCCCCACCATCTCCCCTTTGGCAATCACCAGTTTGTTGTCTGTATTTGAATCTTTTGTTCACTTGTTTTGGGTTTTTTTTGTTTTGTTTTAAGGAACAAATAAATTTATATTACAGTGGAGAAAGAAAACTGACAGTTTTGAGCTAGTTGTCAGTTTCAATCTCACTAATTTCCTGACCAAATAACTTATGCACAAACTATCGTTAACCTGCATATGATTCTTATATGTGATCATAATCACATTTAAACAATGATACCCTTTCACATAAACAATGTACATATGACAATCTGTGGCTTCCAGTATTATAAAAGTGATTCTGAGGATTAATGTGTCAAAATCTATTTGGGCTAATCAAGGTCAAGTCCCCATTATGGGTTACAATTTCCTCATCTATAAAATTAAGCAATCAGATTACATGATCTCTAAAGTCCCACCCAAACTTAAAGATTTAGAAGTTTAAATGCAAGAATGGGAGTGAAGGAATCCCACCTGTATCTCTGACCATGACACTAAATTACACTGTGTTCTTTTGACTTTTTTTGTCCCCCAGAGGACTTATCTCTAAAGAGTATGCATTCATACCCAACATGCTACTCACAGTAACAAAAAAGTGAAAATTAAGGCGCTAGATTGCTCAGTGTAATATTTCAATTCTTAGAGACCCAAAGACAAAAAGCCAGCTTCCTACTGATTGGAGTTAATCCCACTTAATAACAGTCATGAAAAACATCCACAGAATGGTACCTTTAACTGCATTAAATCTCTGTATTCAAAGCATTACACATGTTATTTTAAACTTGGCTGGGGAATGGTGATATGAGATAGCGTTAGAAGGAATCTATTAATATGAACATGTTCTTAATACACCAAAAACTGTGACTGATCTCTTTCAGATTGTAATTGGCCTTCTGTCACAGCCTGGTCTAGAAATAAAGGAAACACTGCAACAGGATAGAATGAAACCCAAGAAGGCTGAGACATTCAGAAGGCAATTTTTTTTCTTTAATGTCTGGGACTTGAGAAAGCAAGTATTGTTTTTCTGATTCAATTATTACAAAATAATTTAGAAAACATTTAATTATTCCTACAAATAGAAGCACTAACAATTTATATTCCCTGATAATTCTATCTCCTTCATTTGTTTCCAGGTTCTCATGCAAATCACATCTAAGCTTTAGTCAAGTGTCAGAATTCACCTTGATTTAATCAGTTTCATCTGCCATTGCTCCCCTTAAACTGGAGTTACTTATAAATATGAGCAGAGCAAGTAGAAGAATTGAAGGGGACAAAGACAAAAATAAACACGGATAAGGTCTCTCTCTTCTTTCCGGCCTCAGAGAGACCTCACATTACAGCACATAGCTCATTCCCCCAGTGGCTAGCATAATTCAGGTGTTCGCCACATAGGTCATTAATACCTGAGAGTAGACCCAGTTCACATAGCACTTGAAGCAACAGAAACACGTTTAATATATCAACAATCGGTGGGTAGTATGTGTCATGAACAGCCTGGATTCCAACCTGCAGATTTTTCCCTCTCAGCTTTGCTGTTTCCTCAGGACTTAGAGCTAGATTTTGCTGTAAATTTCTAACTATACAACCTCTTTTGACACTGGAATTCTACATTGAACATCAGCCTATCTCATGGATATTACAACATTTTGTTTTATTCCTGCCAGCCACACCACTTCCAGGGCGTAGCTCTAGCCAATGGCTGTGCACGTTCCAGGATCTACAAGTCTGACCATAGTAATAGGATATTGAATGGGGCGGTTTCTGACTCAAGTTTCTACTGAGATCCAGGACAGTAAGTGCCAACTACTTCAACATTCCCATGTGAAATACTAGCAGGACTGCAAAAGGGCAGTCTGTGAATCAGTTTTCACTCACTCTAGATTTTCACTCATCTCTGGCTTTTAAAGGGGGTTGGAAAACAAGAAGAGGAGACCATTGCTAGTGAGCTAGAGGGGGCATGTGCAGACACATGGTGAGTTTGCCCCTAGTCCCAAGTCAAGTAAGCAAGGCTTCAGAGAGACCACTCCTTCAGAAGTTTGACATAATCCCCTGGAGTTTGGGGATACTCAGTCTAGTTTCCAACTCAAGCCTGATTATAAAAGGGGCAGGAGGCCAGTCAAAACAGCCTGTGGCAGTAGAGGAGAGAGCTAGTTAGGGAAGCCACTGGCCATCTCACAGTGGTTTTCCAACAGACAAGGTATATACGGTCACATGGGAGACAGAGCCTCCCATGCCTAAAGAGGTTTTGAATCATGTCCAAGAGGGCTTTCTGCGAGGGTCAAGGCAATCTCACCGAGAAAGGCTGGACAGAAACTGGGTGGGAATCACTACTGGACAGATTAAAGAAAATTACTATCCATGTGGAGAGGGCTTCAGGAAAATTGGAGTAAACACCCTGAACACTAAACCCCCAGGAAAGAATCACCTCAAAACAACAGCAGAGGCCAGAGGAAGTCAACATCAGATACAACATAAGCTCTTATAAGAACAATCCTGCCACTTATTCCTCATACTTCCCATAGTCCCACCCTGGCGAAGGCAGCAAAGGTCCAGGAACAGGACAATCATACCAGTGCTAAGAAGATAGCCATGAAGGTAAAGAAGCCATCTACCTTCACCTCTAATGCAAACTGCCAGCTGGAATGTTCATGAGCAATGGGGGAGGGAAGATTTAACTTACAGTGAAGTTTGCCATTTTGCCCACTATGTGAGATTGGATATTTTCTTTTTAAAGTTTTTATTTATTTGAGAGAGAGAGAGAGAGTGAGCACATGAATGGGGGAAGGGCAGAGAGAGTTGGGGAGAGAATTCCAAGCAGGTTCCTTACTGGCAGTGCAAAGCCTGACGCAGGGCTCAATCCCACAAATCATGAGATCAGACCTGAGCTGCAACCAAGAGCTGGTCCCTCAACTGACTGAGCCAGCCAGGTGCCCCTGGGATTGGATATTTTAATTATTGAATTGAGTCTTTGTGGTTAGGAGGGAGCACAGAATTTTTTGCTACCCAAGATAACTATAAGAAGCACGAGGCTGGTCAAAGATCTCATCCAGAGGCAGGGGAATTACCAGGGAATAGAAGAAATTTAAACAAACAAACAAACAAAATGACATCAAAGATAAAATCAGTTTCCAATTCCACCATATTATTTCACATATTGAGTATACCATTAATAAGTATTACCTATCCTTCCAAGTGTTGTAGAAAACATGGACACCATATCTTACTTCCCATATCAAAGCCAATTAAATGTGCATTCGTTGGGGTATTATAACATGTTTAACAACTTTTCTAGAGGAGCAGCAGCTCTATATTCTAGTTAACTCCCCTGTTAAGTTTTGTACTCCATTACTCTCCACTTCCATTGAGGTATCAGCATGTCTTATAACTGAATCCTGTGGTAAATTTAAAAAACAAACTGGTGACAGGTGTTACCTAGAGATTGAGAATTAGAGCTATTTCTCTGGTAATCATTTCAGAAGTAAATACACACGCCCTTTGCTTTTCTTTGCTTACAGCCTTTCTTTATCAGTACTCTTTCCTTTTAATGTATTTTTTTAGTAAAATGGACTTGGGAATTGAATTAAAAAAAATTGTCAATTGATTTGTTTTTCATACCAGTAGCTGAAACCTTAAATATAGCAGGAGGATAAAATGTTTAAAGTGAGGTTCAGAGATTATCTTTGTTACATCTGATGGCATATTTGGCCTACAAGCCAAAGACTGAAAAAAAAATAAAAATTCAACACTTTGTAAACTGATCCATAAGTCTCAGCACATGTAGATATGCATACCAAGATAAATTATAGCATTGTAAGCCATGGCATAGAGGAAAACAACAGCAACGACAAAGAACGAGAAACATAATTATTTCTCAATGAGGAATGGTTGAATAAATTATACTATAGCAACACTATTGAAAATTTCAAAAAAATAAGGATTGGATTAAACCAATTGCCCTGGAATAAGGCCCACATTACAGCCAAGTGCAAAAAGCAAGGTTAATTTCACTTTTTGCCAACATTAATTAATTTAGTTTTAAGAATAGCTGTATATGTGATATGCTTGATTATATTTGTACAAGAGAGCAAAAGTAGAGAATGACATGCAACATGACATTGAGAATGAACAATAACTAAGAAAGAAAAATTACTGAGTTCATATATGTATATAAGCTATATATATCTTTTAATTTATAGACGTGACCATGTACTCTATTTTTATGGTTGAAAAAGTCTAATAACATTACATTTTAAAATACATATGTTTATATACTGCATTAGTTTCTTATTACTGCTGTAATTATGAGATTACAACAAACTAGTGGCTTAAAACAATACAAATTCTTCTCTTACAGTTCTGTAAGTCAGAAGTCTGAGGCAGGTCTTCCCTTCTGAAGGTCCTAAGGGAAAATCTATTTCCTTGCTTTTTCCAAATTCTAGAAGCTGCCATAATGCCTTAGATCATTGCCCCATTTGTCATTTTCAAAGACAGCAATGCCCTAGACAGCCAATTCTTCCTTATATATCGTCCCTCTAACACTGTTTTCTTTTGCCTCCTGCTGGTTCTTTTAAGGATTCTTGATTATATTGGGCCCACCTACAGTTATTCAGGCACTCTCCCAGTTTTGAACTGTTTGGAAAAATTTGCCTGATAATTCTCTTTTGCCCGGTAATAAGCTATTCACAAATTCTGGGAATTAGGTCATCTTTCTGCCCACTCCACCACGGCTACCCCTCCCCCCACTACCCCCAAAACACATGATATTGTTTCTCTGTTTAGTGGGAAAAGCTTGGTAAATGGCTTTTTACATGTCAAATGTCAGATAATGCTTCCTCATGTTAGAAATGTATCCTCTGACTTCCCTTTATTAATCAGCATGGTTACCATTTGTCTAAGTAAACATTCTGTGAATTTTATTTTAACCTTCTCTAATGACAAGTTTCTTTGTATTTATTCCTATGCACTGGATAAAGTAAAAACAACCTTTATTTATTCTAACACTAATCCCTACAAATGAAATGCATAGGCTTCAACAAGGAAATCAAGTTTGTTCTTTCCCTAGTTCCTTCTCCTTTGAATTTCATGGGAAATCTGCTTTGGGCAGTAGAACTGAACTCCATGTATTTGCTCCAAGTAGGTGCTTGTATTGAGTTTTTAGTGAACAATTTTATAGATGGTTGGAAAAAGACTAGGTTCACTAGTGAATTAGAGTGAAAGACAAAATCAGGTGTTACAATTTGCCTGGGGTTAATGGTATAATAAAAGTCTCACAAGGCTGGATAGCATGGTTGGGGTGTGTTTGTTTTTCTTTCTCTATTTCTTTTTCTTCCTTTTCTTAAATAGAATTCCCTGGAAGCAGGGCCTGAGATGGGAATTCAGGCATTTATGATTTATTGGGGAAGTTGTCTTTAGGAAAAACCTATATGAGACAAAGGGAAGGATAGGGAAAGGGAAAGAGCCAGCAAGCATGTGAATTCAGTCCAAGGCTAGTCCTAAGTGTAAATTACACAGAGTTGTCTCACCTGGAAGCAAGAGGGCTGGGATTTTTGTACCATATTTTAGTCAGTTATTGTCTGCCCTAAATATAGGGAGACACATAACCTCCCAAATAGTAGCAGATGAGGTTCAAGTCAGCAAAGGACAACTCTCAAGAGTTAGTCTCAACATTTGCACAGCTAGGGGATGGCTTTCTGATCAAGTAAAAAGGATATAGGAAGGACACCAACAAAATCTCATACATAATTCCTTTGATACTACATCACTTCCTTCATCCTGTCCTTTCTTCCTTTCTGTTTTCCCTTTAATACTTGCTTTCCTCCACAATGCTAAATTTTCAAATATTCAGGTCTTATTGGAAATGTTCACCTATAGTCTTTAAGCAATGGAAAATTTAAAATCTTTGTGATTAAGCTGATTAACATGATTACTGAATCTGAATAGGTCCCCAATTGATACAACTGCAAAAATTTTATTTCATGTTATAAATACAATGTGGAAAAAAAATTAATTAGAATCAGGTCTTAGTGACACAAACATAACACTCTAAAATGTACCCTGTCATCTATGATTTCTGTCTGATCAATCTGCTGGATTCTATCTGTCTACAAAATGCTACCACAATTTTGACACCTTTTCACTTAAACCATGGATGGTACCAGGTTGATATAGCCTTGATGATTTCATTGCCTGAAAATTGTAGTAATGAAGTGTCAGAATATTTCTACTAAAAGGCATATTTATCCAAGGACTATAGGTTATAATCAAATTTTGAGTACTTTCTTCAGATACTGCAAAACTTGAGCCTAAGCATCCTTAAATTTGGTGGACAATAAATTTACAACATAATTTAGTTGTATTTTACAGGGGAAAAAACCCATATTGGAAATCAAGAAAATCTGGTAGATGTACAATAAGTCATGAAAGTTTTTTTTGCATGTTTCATTTCCTCATCTACAAATGGTTAACAAAATGACCTAAAGAATACCTTTCAGAATTAAAATTCTATGATTAGATGACTCTTTCTTTCTTTTTTTTTTTAAGTTTGCTTATTTATTTTGAGAGAGAGAGAAAGAGAGAGAAAATCCCAGGTGGGCTGTGCTAACAGCACGATCCCATGACCCATGAGATCATTACCTGAGCCCAAATCGGGAGTCAGACTTTCAACCGACTGAGACACCCAGGCACCCCTAAATTTCTAATTTGAGACAGTGTACAGAGTAGTACTCAGAGTTATAACATCATTCTTTGGCTGCATGGTGTTTCAGCTGTTTTCATTCTGAAATAAAAGGATAATGTAAAACAAATGGGCCATTTTCCTCTTAAAAGGGGCTGAAAAATCTTATGAAAAAATAGACTTTCTGTAACCAATACATCAAATTGTCACAATACATAATGCACAGAAAAAATTAGAGATTCTCATAACTGCTCACTTCATTTCTTTTACTGACATAAAATGTTTCATAATAATAATTATAATTCATTGTGGCTCACATTTCTTAACCAACTTCACAAACATTTTCTTTTCATAAAAATTCTTGGAATTTTTATCCACATTTTACATACACACTGGGAAATGAGAGACCAACGTCAGATAGTGTATCAGTAGTGCAGTCAAAATTGGAAACTATAATTCCAGATTCATGTGCTTTTTATATGATAGAATGCCCTTTTATCACCAGCCATAGTTTGACTTCTTATAATAAACAGATTTCATTGCCATCACAAAATGAAACCAAGTATTATGCCTACATTCAATCATAAAATTTATAAATTTTATAAATATTTTCATTACTCATGAGCCAACTATAATGTTCACAAGTGAACTATAGATTTATGGCCAACATTATCACCCATATTGCTGAATGGGAAATATTTTCAAGTAACCTAAGTTCTTAGATTCCTTGCATTCATCTTTGGATATGCTCAACTCCACCTCTCATCCCTCTTACTGACCTTTGATAATCACTTTGGACTCCCATCAAACTTTATCTTCCCCATCACCGATTTGATTAAAAGTCAAAATAAGAATCATGTGTATATTCAATTCTTACTGTGACTAAAAGACATGAGCCCAAATGACCTTTCCCAGTAATGCTAAGATTATCAAATTAAATCATTGTCTCTGTATAGTTCATTTTTTCATGTTTCCATTTTTCTTCACAAATTCAATATCCTTGCAAAAAAAATTACCTTTCATTTACTCATCTGATAAGTACTGTTAAATTAATCAAACAAGGAAGCCATTAGACTGAGGTGATTCTAATACCTTAGAAGCCTAGGTAAAGCAAATCAAAAAATATGCCTATAAATGCCTAATGGTTAAGAAATCAAAACCTAAGGACAAGCAATCACAAACAGCCAAGTAGGCTTTTCCAAAAAAGGCACACATTAAGCCAATCAAATAATTTTCTTACTTTGCTTCCACCTTTTCTTTATAAAAGTCTCTCCCCAAGCTCTTACAGTGAAGTGCTCCTAAACATTTCCTGTTTGGTGCTTCCCAGTGTGAATCAACTTTGCTCAAGTAAACTCTTAAATTTTTAATACGTCTCAGTTTATCTTTCAACAGTTCAAATGATAGTGCTACACCATATACGCAGTGGAATAAATTGAGGCAATAAACAGAAGTGAGAGAAAGTGTATTATCTAACAATTTCTGATATCTACAGGGGATCGCTATTCTTAAAATTCATTTCTTCACTGTTTTCTACCCTTCGAAGCTTGTGGAACATTCTCTAGCTTTGCATCTAGGTTCCCCTATCTGCAAAGCATGCAAATTAGCAAAAATCTCATTGTTTCTCGAGAGGTTTGAGTGAGTCCTCCATGTCTATCCTCAATCTATCATTGTAGCCAGGAAAATGCAATGCATTGATCGTGTTAGGACTGGTTCACATGCTTCACTCCTGAGATATCGTGGAGCCCCACTTAAGCATATGGACAGAACAGGCGATGTGGAGTTGATTCTCAAATAAAATTGGCACTGTTGCCAAAGGAACAGGGAGTGGATGCTGGGAATAAACAGCAAATTTTCACTACCATAGAAATTCCTCAGCTTTTATTTACCATCCCTTGATTCTCATATAAATATTCTGAAATGTCAAAAAATGTCAAAACATTTTTCTAATCTAGTCACACTGCAATTCCTATTCAAATGCCAACCCTTAGAATCATTTCCTAAGCATGTAGGAATTCTTTCCTCCCATAATAGTTTGCCCTTTTTTTTAGTAAGTTATTTCATTGAACACTTTATTATATCTGTTTAATCTCTGCTGGCATTCTTGACCTGGTTTTCAGGTAGATGATTCCATAACTACATGGTCTTATTTCAAATATGTATTTCCAATAGTGCTTCACACATCTTGACAGGCACTTGTTGAAATGAAATTGACAATAAAAATACCAAGAAACATACCCAGGGAACAGTTTTTTGACTAACCACGATGAGATACGTTGAAAAAAATCACACACTACCATGTGAAAGGGCATTTCAGTCAGTATTAATAAACAGGTTTTTGCACTGTCATAGAGTAAAATTCGTTGAACTTTAGGATGCTTAGATTCAACAGCATCAAAAGAGCAGAGAGTACAATTCAGACAAATGTCCCAGGGCTGCAACAAGTGTTCCCCAACTGCAGCAGACCTGTTACACTGGAAGTGCTCCGAATGGCAGTGCCAGGATCTGTGCAGTACAGAACATGCGTGACTAGACACAGCAATTCTGCATTTTTACTTTCCATCGTAGTCATTTTAAGCTATAAAGCACACAACTTTTTCATCAGAAGAAAAAGATCATAAAAATCTAGATGAAGAGAAAAGGTATCTAAGGTATGAGATCATTGATTCAATGTTTGTAATAGAAGTAATGCTGCACAACACAAGGAGAACACATGTTTTGAGTTATATTTGCAGATAAGATGACATGAATTTCTCCTTTTTTCAAAATTTTATTTATCTTTTTTTTTTTTTTTTTGAGAGAAAGAGCATGAGCAGGGGAGAGGGGCAGGGGAAGAAGGAAAGGGAGAAAGAGTCTCAAGCAGGCTCCATGCTCAGCACAGAGATCAATGCCGGGGCTCAATCCCAGGACCCTGGGATAATGACCTGAGCCGAAATTAAGAGTCAGACATGCAACCGCCTGAGCCACCAGGTGACCTGAATCTCTCTTTTTCTACTCAGCACACTTTGATAATTGACCTTTAGTAATTATTCACAGCGAAGTGGAATGAGCCAGATTGTATTTATGGACATAGAGGTTAATAAGCTGCTCAAATAGATCTCATAAACATGACTTTAACTTCATTAATGGGAGTTCTCCAACAGTTTTTTCACCTCTTAAGAACACTCCTGAGAGATGAACTCATTTAAACAGCTTGTATGGGTTTATGGGTACACACAACTAAAGATCAATGGTTCTAAACAGTGGGTCTCAACCCAATGTGGTTTTCCCTCCACACCTGGGTAGGAGGTGAGTGGCACTACTGACATCTAGGGATGCTGTTAAACATCACAGAATGCACAAGACAACACCCCCACAATAAACACTTATTCAGCCAAAAAGCAAAAAATATGAATAGTGCCCAGAACGAGACACTCTGCTTTAGAAATAAAATTACCTTGTGGCCTTTATCTTTCACAGATCACTGTTACTGGGAAACACTTCAAACTGATATAATGACTCATGATAATGAATAGGGTCTCACAGAGGCCTTTTGAGCTGAACACCTAATGCATTCTTAAAATTTTACAATACTGACAACACTAATCTAAACTTTAAATAGAGATTTGGTTAAAAATATGATGGCATATTATGCGGTTGTTAAAAATAATATCTTAGGATAGCTTTAAATGGTATTTAAAAATGACCATGACCTGATAATTAAAAAGAATCCATATTTTTTAAACGTAGATTATAACCCCAGTATACATACTTGGTAAATATAGGCATGTCAGACTATGGTCATACTGTCCCTGGTATAACATAAGTTTTATGATTTACCTATTTTAGTTAAGTATTTTGATTGTCAAATTCCTGAGGGGAAGCTGAGAGGGAGTAGGTAGTGTCTATTATACACTTTTTAAAAAAATATTTATTTTATTTTTGAGAGAGAGAGAGAGACAGAATGTAAGTGGTGGAGGTGCAGAGAGAGAGGGAGGCACAAAATCTGAAGCAGGCTCCAGGCTCCGACCTGTCAGCACAAATCCAGGTGCAGGGCTTGAACTCATGAACTGTGAGACCATGACCTGAGCTGAAGTCAGACTCTCAACCAAATGAGCCACCAAGGTGCCTCTATGTCTGTTATACTCTTAAGAGGAATCTTATGAGGGGGTTTGCTTCAGTCAGATGCTCCCAGCATTGTTCCAAAATATGTGTTTTTAGCTCCACCCAGAGACCTCAGGTCCTAACCTTTCCCTCTCTGCCCATTTTATCCTATCCTTCCCTATCACACAGAGAGTCAGCTTTAGAAGTCCCGCATGCTTAACAAATACTTCTAGGTGGTTCAGGACATTAGGAATGCAAGTCACAACCCTGAGCTCTCTGTAGAGTTGTCTTCTTGGCTCTCCTCCTCACTGCCCATCCCAGCTCTGAATTCCCCTTCACTGACTGCCAAGCGCCACCTCTCCCACCTCCCCTCCCCCCGCCTTCAGTAAGGACTCCAGGAAGTGCTTTGTTGCCTGAGCTCACTCTTTTGCCAGATATTGCAGCTGTATAGTGACAGTATGAAAGGAGAGGAAACCTTTATATCCTAAGGATGGAGAAGAGAAGGGGACAAAGCCACTCTGAGTTCTGGCCTTAGATTATCAAATCTTTGTATGGCAAAAATCAATATGCTAGTGAATATTTTAGATCTTAGTATGTTGAAAGAATTGCTGTCTTCTATCTCGGATTTAGAGATTATTAAAAAACTCTGAAACTTTAAACATTGTATGTATCAGGCTTCGGGAAATGATAGAAACCCTCAAAATGCATCTGTCTGAAGATTTCTTTTCATAACAAAATCTACAGAAAACAAAGGTTGGAAAACTTGTGCAGGTTGATCTCGATTTTATATTCTTCCTCTCTCCACCTAACCAAGAAAGATTCTCAACCTGTGAGGCTCTTTCCCTAAAAGAAGTGGGTGGGATAAGGTAGAATGATTTGTAAGATTTTCATAATAATCAAAAGAGGATGTGTGCTATAGACTGAAGAGTTGTGTCCTGATAAAATTCATATGTTGAAACCTAATGTCCTACTAGGGTGTGGACCTTTGAGAGGTGATTAGGTTAGTAGGGTGGAGCCCTCATGAATAGGATTAATACTCTTGTAAAAGAGGCACCAGAGAATTTTCTTGCCCCTTCAGCCATGAGAGGACCCAGCACAGACAACCATCTATGAGCCAGGAAGCAAGACTTACCAAAACTCAACCATTCTGCCCCCCTGATCTCAAACCTCCAGCCTCCAGAACTGTGAGAAATAGATTTCCATTGTTTATAAGCCACAAAGTATATGGTACTTTGCTATAGTTGTCTAAACTAGACATCAAAAGAAGGTGTGGTTCAACAATTTTAAGAAATGCTGCTTGAGAGGACAACAAAATGAAGTGGATAATAGAGATAATTGCCTAAGTGATTGATCAAAGGCACCAAAACTTCCATTCAGAAGATTTCAAGGTTTAAAACAACAACAAAAACAAAAAACCCAGATTTAACTCAAAGTATATTCAATACCCCACTTCATTTTATCATGTAAATGGCTTCATCCATTTTATTGCCTTATGGAAACAAAGTGTAATTGACTTTATAACTGAAAATATTTTTATATTCCTTATAAGACTAAACACAGTGGTAGGGAGGCTTCTTGAGTATGAAATCCGAAAATACAAAAATAAAAACAAGTTTTGAAAAAGCAAAACAAACTTAAGCAATCCCATCTCTCCTATGCTCTTCCCAAAATAGGTCAGAATATTTATGCCAGATCTTGAAAATTCCCTTCTGGAAAAAAAACCCACTCAGATCTATAAACTGTCTAAGACCAGAAGCTAGACTTGATGGCAAAGCAGATACCTTGAGAACTGGGCCCAACATGTCTCCCAAAAGAACATCTTGAGTTGGGGACACTGTGATCTCATATTTCTGCCAACAGAAAAAAAAAATCTAAAATTTTTAATTTGCAATTATATTGGGAAACATTAGGAATAGGAGTGGGGTTGAGAATAGGAATAAAATTATTTTCGGTGCTTCCTAATTGTTTTGCATTTAAACATACTGTATTAGGCTTCTCAGGAGAAATAGACACAATAGGATGTATATATAATATAAACAGATTTATTTTAAGGAATTGGCTCACATGATTGCGGAGGCTGGAAACTAAAACCTGAGTGGGCTGTCAGGCTGGGGACAGAGCAAAATTGATGTCTGAAGGTAGCCTAAAGGCAGAATTCCCTTTTCCTGAAGGCACACGACCTTTCTCTCTAAGGTTTTCAATAGACTGGCTAAAGCCAACCCACATTTTGGAGGATGAGCTTCTTTACCTGAAGTCTACTGATTTAAATGTAAATCACATTTTAAGAATGCCTTCACAGCAACATCTGGACTGGTATGTGATGAAGTAGCTGGTACTGCAGGCTAGACACATTGACACATAAAATTAACCATCACACATACCAGTATTATATTCACTTTTTGTGATCCTAATGACTTGACTAACTTCAGAGGAAAAAGTAATTATTATTTTGAACACTCATTTAAATTGCTTAAGGAACGGCTGTATTTTATTAAACTTAACTGAAAATTTGGAAACGGTTAAAGTTTCATTTCAACACTTAAATATTTCAAAGTGCTGCATGCTTCACAAGGTAGTGATTGTGGCTTCTACATTTGGCTCAGTCAAGTTTCTGGTTATTAACAGGTCCCTGCACTGAGAAAATAATTTAAAATTGTTAAAATATTGGGTGAATGGGGGCACCTGGGTGGCTCAGTCAGTTAAGTGTCTCACCATTCATGAGTTCGAACCCCGTGTCAGGCTCTGTGCTGATGTCTCAGAGCCTGGAGCTTGTTTCAGATTCTATGTCTCCCTCTCTCTCTGCCCTTCCCCTGCTCATGCTCTGTCTCTCTCTGTCTCTCAAAAATAAATAAACATTGAAAAAATTTTTTAAAAATATTAGGTGAATGTTCTGCAAAAAAACGTTTATTTCAAAGCTCATTGGCTGATGTTGGACTGCTACTCACTAAACTTCTGAAATTTAAGACCCACCTAGGGGCACCTGGGTGGCTCAGTTGGTTGAGCCTCCAACTTTAGCTCAGGTCATGATCTCACGGTCTGTGAGTTAGAGCCCTGAGTCAGGGCTCTGTGCTGACAGCTCAGAGCCTGGAGCCTGCTTCAGATTCCATGTGTGTGTGTGTGTCTCTCTCTCTCTCTGCCCCTCCCCTGCTCATGCTCTGTCTCTCTCTGTCTCAAAAATAAATAAAAACATTAAAAAATTTAAAAAAAAAAACCACCTAGTATGTGGTTATATTCACTACTTGAAACCTTGGCTTCACATGGTATTCACCTAGAGAATGTTACAGATACTGAGGGCTGGGCCTCTCCCCAAAGGTTCTTTAATTGGTCTGGGATGCTGACTAGGGATCAGGATTTTTCAAAGTTCTCTAGATGAAGCTAATGTACTCCCAGAATTGAGAACCACTGCATATATGATAGTTCATCAATCCAACCTGAGTGTGTACAGCTCATTATCAGTACAAGTTCATAGCTGTGTCTACATTCATTCAATAGAGAAAAATGTTTATCCTTTTTTACATTTAGTGTGTTGATAACACAGATAAAAGTTTTTTTAGATAATTCACTCTAATTATTCAAATATATATTTTGAATTTACTAGATACTTCATATTCATAAATCAAATTAGTCCTTGGTTTTCTTTTTTTGCTTAATTTCTCAGAGATTGGTATTAAAATGTTAGGAGAATTTCCTTCTTTAAAAAAATTATTATTTTTTTGGAAATAGAAAAATGAAATTGTAAACGTAAAAGGAAAAATAACATCTGGAGGGACAGAAAATTTAAGGACAGTTTGCATAGGTTGGAGGATATGAACATTTAAATTTTCTGCCAGGAAGTAATGATAACTTTTAAGAAAATTTCTGAATTTGCTAAGGAGGAAAAAAAATTATTCTTTCTATGGGACAGAGAAGGTTGGGAAAAGATGTTTGAAAGAGACTTCCAAGATCAGGGAGCAGCTGGAGCAAACACCTGGGGAGAGGAGAGTGTTCCTGGAACAGCAAAAGCCAGGAGGAGGGAGGAGTATGCTGTGTTCAAGGAGTAATGAGGAGGTAGACACAGAGGAAGAGTGGGTGGTGTCCATTCAATGCAGTGGGCAGCGAGCTGATCACGTGGGTGAGTACCTAGCAGGGCTGGAGACTTTAAGACTGGGTCCCTGAAAGAGGAGGGATACACTCAAATTCTCACAGAAAAGCCCTGTCGGGACCTGGATTTGAATTTAAACAATTTCTGCAAACTGGCCTTGATCCAAGAGCCATTTGAGGTGAATCTTAATGGATGCATAGTTTACTACGCAGGAAGTCACTGATTCATTCTGATACCCTCATTACCCAGCCTTATGATGGGTGTTACTGGGCTCCTGAAAGGTCTACAGCTTTGTGGGATAACAGGGAGAACAGGGGATGGAAGACTCCATGGGGAAACAGTTGGAGCAAAGGGCAGAGGTGGAAGACATCCTGTGTGTTTTGGCAAATAATTTTATATGGCGGCAACGTGAGGGTCACTTGAAGGAAATGAAGCCAATTTTGCAAGACAGAATAAGATGGGGAGGTTCCAGGACTCTTTGGAAGGCAACAAGGAGCCACAGAGGGTTATGTGAGCAGGAAAGGGTGTGGCTGGATCTGAGTGTCAGATGGCACCAGAGCCGTGAGTGAGACTGGACTGGATGGTGGGAGCGAGGGAGAATTGCCCTTTATGTCTATGTTTTAGAACAACTTAAAAGCATCAGGATGTTATGTGCTTTGAAGGTTTTATGTAGTGTGTGACTTAATAGATGTGTATATATTTTTTACATTGTTAAATTTTTAGTTTTCAATAACTAACTCAATTTCTTAATGGCATTTAACCTCCTTAGGTTTTTATTTTTCTTCTGGTGTCTTTTTGCAATTCATATTATTCTAAAAAAAATTATGTCTTCCATCTCAATTTTTCAATGTATTGACATAGGTCTGCTGGTTATTAAACTAGTGTCGCTCAGCTTGAAATCCACCATTCCATACCCACCATATGCGATGCTGGGGCCAGGACAGGGCAAACCCATTTCCCCTGCACACAACCTGCAGGGTTGGACCAATAGGGAGAATTTCCTGGAGAGACTCTGGAAAACTGGAGGAGACTAAGGAAATTTGACCTTTCATTGCTTCCTGTTCCTGTCTGCATGTCTAAGGTATTAGATTTGTACCATAGCAACATCATTTGGTTCAAGCAGGCACAGCTGCTTCAGTTCACGATTTTCCCAAATCTCCAGGAACCAGGTCCATTGGGCCTCCTCGGAGATATGTGCAAAAGTCACCTGTTGCCCCAACTCAGATCTCTGGGTCTTATCCTTGATGGGCCCCTTCTCCAAGCCTCTACATTTTACTAATCTCAATTCTTCCTTTTGGTCCCTCCAGCTCCAGGATGGGAATTGTTTCCTATGTTTGATACCTCTGTGATACTTCAGTGACCTTTTTTGATTTTCAGTATTCAAATCTGGTCTACCATTCTTTACATTACATTTTCTCTGTTAAAAGCAAAAACAAAAACAAACAAACCCCACAACTGTGGTTTCTGTTTCCTAACTGGAAAACTATTCAGACTTATTCTCTCATAATTTGTTTCATTTCCTCAATATCTGTGAGTATATTACCATTGTCCTCAACATAGAACATTTTTTCTTTACTTTTTCATTTTTTACTGTTATTTATTTTTAATAAATTTTCTAAAAATTTTACATATATTTAACTTTACATGAATGAATGGGATAATATAATACATGTGAATTTTTGGAGTACAACATTTTTATTTAATTAGTTTTGCTTGCCCTTATTTCCTACCTCTCCTACTCCCCTTCACCCACAATAGCCCCACCACATCCAATATGGGCAAATAACATGAATGAACAATCTAACATGAAAATGTAATTTTCTCCATACACAAAAAAGTTATGAACACCTACCTTCACTTCACACATGACTCTAATTAGAGATTTTTTTTTTTTATCATATTTTAAAATGTGTTGGGACACCTGAGTGGCTCAGTGTGTTAAGTGCGGACTTTGGTGGAGGTCATGATCTCTGGTTTCATGGGTTCAAGCCCTGTGTCAGGCTCTGTGCTGACAGCTAGAGCCTGGAGCCTGCTTCGGATTCTGTGTCTCCCTCTTTCTGCCCCCGCCCCCTGCTCACACTCTGTCTCTTGAAAATAAATAAAAAGTTAAAAAAATAACATAAAAATAATAAATAAATAAACAAGTAAATAAATAAAATGTGGTCATGGGGTGCCTGGTTGGCTCAGTCAGAAGAACACATGACTCTTGATCTTGGGGTCGTAAGTTAGAGCCCCACATTGTGTGTAGAGATTATATAAAATAAATAAAACTTTTTAAAAAATTTAAAAGATAAATAAAATAAAATAAATTAAAATGTGGCCATAATAGGCTTTTTACTTTTCTTACTTAAAAAGACCATGTAAAATTATTTAAAGTTAACTTGTGTAAGTTTAACTCACTTTTAGAATTAAGGTATTTATAGCTTAACTTATTATTCAAACATTTCTTTTTCAGTGGACATTAACTTTGTTTCCAGTTTTTTCACATTGCATGCAAGGTATCAATAAACATCTGTATTATCCTTAAGTAATAATGAGGATAAGTTATCATGTTCTATGGGAAAGATTTTTAAGAGTGGAATTGCTGAGTTAGTGATTTTCTTAATAGATGTGATCAGAATACTTCCCCGCCCCCCCCAAAACATTAATACTTTATACTTCCACAAGTAATATGTGAGAGTAGCTTTTCTCCTGAATCCATGAGAACAGCAGTTCTTTTTAATTATCATCAGATGGGGCACCTGCGTGGCTCAGTTGATTAAGCATCCAACTCTGGATTTCAGCTCAGGTCATGATCTCACAGTTTGTTAATTCAAGACAGCATCAGGCTCTGCTGACAGCTCAGAGCTTGCTTCAGATTCTCTCTCTCCATCTCTCTCTTCCCCTCCCCAGCCCATGCCCTCTATCTCAAAAGAAATAATAAACTAAAAAAAAATCACTGTCAGAGTAATGGATTTAAGTAATATCTAATCTAATTTTATATTCTCCTTGCCTGCTAGTGAATTTGAACATCTCATTTGTTGGGCATTTGGATTTTCTCTTTTATTTTACTCATATCATTTAGTAAGAGTTTCTTTATTATAGATACTAACATTCTGTTCTTTTCATTGCAAATATACTTTTGCAAATCCATTATTTGTTTCTTGATTTATAACAGTGTTTTTCACCTTTTAATTAAAAGCATCTATCACTTTTTATACTTGTGGGTTTCTTGTCTTTATTAATAAGATCTTCCTCATCCCTAAAGTACCATTTTCTTGCAGCATTTCTGTTGCTTTAGTTTTACATTGATTTTTGTATCTGGTATAAGATATAGGTTTAGTTTAATTAAAACCCAGATAGTCAGTATAGCAACACCACTTACTAAATAATTATCATTTTTCCATGAACTGAAACAACACCTTAGTCATGTGTTAAATTCAAGTATATACTAGTGTCAGTTTTGGTTTAATCATTTGTTTTTTTATGCCAGTGCCAAATATTGTTTTCATTTGACAAAGCCTCTTCCTTGACCAAATTTCAGACAGTCTCCTTGGAGCTCTCTTCTGGACTAAGCATCAACTTAGGTGCCCATCCCCGTTGGGCCTATATAGCCCAGTTTTAGAAAGAATCCTGCTAAGTCAGTTTAGATAGACACACCCTCCCACCCACGCTACCAATATCTGGTTAAATTATTCATCCCCACACTTGATATCTAATCAACCTGGCCAGCCTTCAGGAAAAATCTAGTCTTTAAGTTGGTTTAGCAAGAGTCTCCTTACCCTTGAAGTCAGCTCTTAGTAATTTTTCATCTACCACACCCTCCTCACCATGCCTCTGGGCTATAAATCTTCACTCTTTCTTGTTATATTCAAACTTGAGCCTGCTTCTATGCCGAGATCCCTTTCCTCCTATTGCAGTAGTTCTTGAATAAATCTGTTATTACCACTTTACTGTCTGGCTCTGGTTTTCTTTGACACATTACAGTTAATTTACTGATAAAAGCAAGTCCCTTTTATGCTGAATACTTTTTTCATATTTTTCTTGGATACTGTTCAGGCATACTTTTAGGCATAGATACTTTTAAATGACATTTAAGATAATTTTAACCAATTCTTTATATATATATATATATATATATATACACATATATATATAATATTATATCTAGTGAGCTCTTATCTATCTCTATATCTACATCTATATCTATATCTATCTATCTCTTTATCTATCATCTATCTAGCTATAGTAAGCTGTATTTGGAATGGAATTAAATTTGAAAATTAATTATGGGAGAACTGGTATTTTATGTCTCTCTATGTAAAATGGATGGTATTTATTTGGACAATCCTTTTTACATTTCCCATTTTCTCAAATCTCACTTTACGCTCTCTAATTAAATTTTATGATTATTATGTGTCCTGACCTTATTTTTATTTTTTATATGTTTATTTATTTGTTTTGAGAGAGATAGAAAGAGAGCAGGGGAGGGACAGAGAGACAGGGAGAGAGAGAATTCCAAGCAGGCTCCAAGTTGTCAGTGTGGAATTCATTCATAAGCATTTGTATAAGTTTTTGCTAGTGTGAATGAAAATGTTTCCCTCTTTCTGTTTTTAAGCGTTTATCAGATTATAGACAAAAATCTCTATTTTGTATATTATATGTGCAGGTGCCATACCAAATTATTTTAATTTGTCTTTATTTTTTAACTAGAAGCTCTTATGTTTTCTTGTTGTGAAATGTACTATCAGCAAAAAAAAAAAAAAAAAAAAAAAGTTTCAGCTCTTCTTTGCCAAAGTCTGCACAAATCATTTTTTCTTTTCTTAATGAATTTGCTAGAATCTTCAAAATGAATATGAATGATAAAGTCTACATCAAGAGTTTCTTTGTGGTGTTTATTGTTTTAAATGGATTAATGTTTTGCTAATTAGAATACTATTTGCTATAGATTGTGCAGGATAGCTTCTATTAAAACTATTTGTTTCATATAATTCCTACTTTACTTAGGAATAGCTCTTCATTTTATTAATACCTTTTTAACCAATTAATATAGCCATAAGATACACATTTAAGATATCCTATATATGCAGCTTATGTATACATGGAAGGTATATAAGATAACATATAAGATATGTTCACATTGTAAATAGATTAGGGAGATTTTATAGTTTCTGAGGTTTTAAATGGTTTAATGTTCCAATTACCTATTTTTTAAAAGTTAGAACCACCTGGTCCTCTTTCCATTTCCAACTATAGGTTAAGCAGTCTTCCAATCTTATCATCATTGATTGATTCATTCAAGATTTTCAATAATCTTTATTCCTTTGTTAGTTTGTATCTTGCTAGCAAACAATTAATTTTAGGCTTTTCAATTTTTTTTCATAGATTTACATACCGTACTGTCTTAAAACCCTTTTAATAACTTCAAATTCTGTGGTTGTGTACCTTTTCTAATATATTCTTGTTTTTCCTTCAGATTTCTAAGAGGTCGTCTACTTTGTTGGTTTTCTCAAAGAATAAGCTTTTAGACGGACTTAATCTTTATACTTAACTTTCTTTGTTTTTCATTTCATTAATTTCTACTTTTATATTAACTACTAGCTTTCTTTGGATTAGTGCATATGTGTGGAATTTTATGTTTCTAATGTAGATGAGTTTCTTTGCTGGGCTTCAATATAAATATTTGTTTTTTCTTTCTTGTTTGCTAGATCATTTATGATTTTGAAATTTCCATTTTTATCCATGGATTACCTAGGAAAATGATTATTCATTTTCAGGTATTTAATATTTCAATAATGTTTTATTTATTTCTAATTTTATATTAATATAATCAGAGAAATTGCCTAATAAAACTCTTCATAAAATATATTTTAATAGGCAATATACAATCCATTTTTGGTCAACTCATAGAAAAATGAAAAAACATAATGTCTAGGGATTTAGAGATCTTGTAAAATTATTAAGCCAAGTTTTTAAAACAATTTAATTAAATTTTCTTGCTTATATTTTCTTACTAGTCATTCCTAAGTCTCAAAAACTAACAAAATTCTGTCAATATAATTGTTTTATGAGTTTATCCTTTTATTTCTAAATGTATTGATTATCTTTAGCTGCTATTTTTTGTGTATTCTGTGTTTATTATTATATTTTTCATAAACTGCATTTTTCATTATGATATTATGTCCATCTCTATCCTTATTTATTGCCTTTATAGATAAGTAATAGCCTTTCTAATATTAATAGTCATTCCTGAATTAGTTTTGCTTGTGTGCCTATTATCTCTTTGCTTATCTCCCTATCACTTCAATTTTTTCTTAGAAATATCATGTATCAGTTTTGCTTTTGTTTTTTTTTTTTTTTTTTTTTTCAACGTTTATTTATTTTTGGGACAGAGACAGAGCATGAACGGGGGAAGGGCAGAGAGAGAGGGAGACACAGAATCAGAAACAGGCTCCAGGCTCTGAGCCGTCAGCCCAGAGCCTGACGCGGGACTCGAACTCACGGACCGCGAGATCGTGACCTGGCTGAAGTCGGACGCTTAACCGACTGTGCCACCCAGGCGCCCCTCAGTTTTGCTTCTTGAATTAACCTGTCTTTTAATTAGTAAATACAATTCATTTACCTATAGCATACTGACCAATACATATGCATTCTATTCCGTCCATTATACTTTATTTCCTGTTGTTCTTTATATTCTTGTTTTCTTTTTCCTTAATTTTGCTGATTTATCTAATTGCTACTTATTTCATTTTCTTTCTTTGTCCTTTTTAAATGCTATCTAATTAGGTTATTACACATTTATTGGTTCTCTTCTTCTTTTGCCCCAGCATCATAGTCAGAAGCATATTTTTGTACTATTTGAAAGAAAAAAAATTTCTTACATTAATAAACTCTTTTTTCCATAACTTCCTACTTGCTACACCTCAATAAGATGATGAACTCTTAAAATACTTCTTATTTTACTCTTTTTTATCGTTTTTTCTGAAGTAATATTATAGTATTCTTTGTAGCATGTTCCTCCATTTCAAGGATTCTTATTTGGACTTATTATTATGCATTCTCAGTCCATGACATTCAGCTGTAACTATATACATATGTATACCATTCATCATCTAACACTTGCTTCCTCTGCTCATTCCTCACCCATGATGATAAGACTGTTTTGATTGACTTGTTTAATTAGCGTATTTCCTCTGTACTTTGCTTTTCAGGATCACATGATTTATATGTATGTGTGATACACAATAAGATGTTTTTATATTCTCAAATATCTTTTGTTCTGGCAGATAAATGTAAACTTGGCTTTGGTTGAGCTTTGGTTCTTCTCTCAGAAGTCTATAACTTTTTTAAAAATCATATTGTAATAGCTGGGGTTGCAGATGAGGAACTGTTCTGATTTGTTTTTATTCTTCTTTACTAGTGAAATTTTTAACACCATTTAACCCATTTAATGGGTAACTTTCGCCATTGAAAATGTAGATATTTGTCATTCTTCAGTTGAATGAAATTTTCTTCTATTAATTTTTACATTATTTTTTCTCTTACAAATGTTTGCATTTTTATTCATGGAGCCCTATTTACATTTTATGTTTATTATTTACTATTATTTTGTTATATACTCTTTATTTTACTATTTACTATTTTATTCAGATTTTTTTAAAGTAATATCAATGACCAAAGTGGGGCTTGAACTCATGACACATGCTCTAACAACTGAGCCAGTCAGACACTCCTATTTTTATTCAGATTTTTTGCTCTTAAGTTTTCTCTGTGTATTGAATTACTCCTGTCAGTATTTTGGATCTCAACTTTAATCATATTTTAATCACCTACAGAATAATTTGCTACAAACATTCTACTTTTTAAACAAAAGTTCTTGAGAACACTTTTTTCTATTTGTAACTATTGCTTGAAAGGAAAAAAAAAAATTTCCCGCCCTAACACACTCTTCTTTGCATGAGTTCTTACTTGCTACTTTAATTTTATTAAAGCTTCTTTTGGTTTTGGTTTTGGAGAGGAGGTGAGGGGTGGAGTGTTGCTTGACTTGTTTTCTGTTACCAGTAGTGCAATTTCTCTGGAAGCCTATATTGTAATGGAAGGCATAGGAGGCCTCACTCCACTGTTCAGCTTCTCCCCAGGGTGTTATGGACAGACTGACATGCTTTGTGACGGGTGTTAGTCTTAGCCCAAGCCCTGGGCCAGCTCTGTCTTTCAGAATTCTCGCAGGGCCCAAGGCTCAGGCAAGTCAGCTCCCTGCCATCTCCAGATGCTCTGAAGGAACAGATGGATTAATTATCAGAGTAGAAGGGATGTAGGAAATGCTCACATAGGGACACCGTCTTTACTTTTTGATTTGTTTTACTTTATTAGATTATTTATTGTTTTGTTTTTCAGATAAACAGCTTTTAAACATATTTATTATTTGTATTCTTTGTTTCTGCTTTCTCCTTTTATCTTTATTGGTTCTCTTCTTGCTATCCTTTTTTGGTTGTCTTTTTAAATGTTCTTCAGGTGTATTTATTTCAAATTGAGGCATTTCTTTTCATTCTTTCTTGTTTCTAATGCAATTATTATACTATGATTTGGGGGGAGATACAAACTTCAGTCTTCCTAATTGAGTTACTTCAGTTGATCTCATAGATCATAATATATCATTTTTCTTAATTGTTAAACTTTAGATATTTTTACCATTTTGATAACAAAAATCATTATTTTCTGGATTTTTGTAGATCTATCATTATTAACTTTAATGTTATCATACTACGGCCAGAAGACTACACCATACTATTTATTAATATTCTCATTCTACTGAGACTTGAATTGTGACCCAACATTTGATCAAATATGATATGTTCTATATCAAATTAGAGGAATCCTGTATCGGACAGAAATTGGTGTCACTAATACCCTGCTGTGATCAGTCATTGCCTAGGCACAGTCTGGGGCTACCTGGCCTCAGATTCAGAGGGGTGGTAGTCCAAGCTACCGTCATTATGTTCCCACAGCAGCTTCTTGTAGGAGATCTGAACGGTGACTCTTCATGACCATAATACACAGCCAAAGTTTAACTGAAATACAAATCTTAAGACCTTACCAATAGACATTCTAAGAGAAGAAATGTCTCTGAATAGGGTAAAAATATCAGCAATAAATGAGTTATTTAGTTATTTTCTTATAAAGTTTTGGTCCCCATTCCTTTATAGTTATAGGTGATTTTTTTAATTAAGTTGGACAAAACTTGGGAAATTATTCTTCTGCTGAACCTTATAAAGTCTTTGTAAAAATCTCTCTCAGGCTTGAGGTATGTTCAGGGTAGAATATTACTTGACTTTCAAGTACATAGCATATGGCCAATAACATCATTTGGAATTCTGACAGGGGCAGTTAAAGAAGCGTTGATTGCTAAAGAAGATTTACAGGACCCAAAATGGCAATGCTTCAGATCTACAAGAAAACAATACAATGTAACAATAGCATAAAGAATGGATATGCATCTTTGAGTAAGGTATCCAAGGCAGGGGCTTTAATTGTCCTTCCTCTGTAAAGGCCATAACAGATACATCTTCACTCTCAGATCAGGCATCACTGATGTATGCATGTAATATCTCCAAACCAAGGAATCCAAAAGGGTATCTCAGCTTAGGTTTCATATGTTTTGCTGGTTATATAGGTATATTCTCATATAACCAGCCACAACAGCAGAGCCTTACAGTGTCTCAGTGAGACCAGATGCAAATCATCAGTTTCAAAGTAATCGATAAATAACACTGACAAACTGATACAATTCCTCTCAGATTCAAGGTTACAAAGCAGTACTATAAATCCATATGCAGAGGTATGGTTATTATTTGAGTAGAAATCTCAGGATGATTCCAAGCTGTTGGAATTAACTCTTACAGTGTAGTCCACTCTCCTGCCCTGTGGTCAAGGCCTTTTAATAAAACAAAACAATCACTTGAATCTGAGTCTTATTTAAATCCTATGGAGAATGTTGATATTTTGTCTTAGCAGACAACTGACCTAATTAAGTTCCAACCTACATTCTGTGGTCTGTGGGTCCAGTATCAGTTCCATTTTCAAAACTTTCATTGTGCTGTTAGAATTTATCCCACATGTATACCACCCAATGGACAGCATGGGACCTGGTCCATCGTGTGTTTGCTTAGTTCCCCAAATCTTTGGTATGGTCAAGATCTGTTCGTGCACATCTCAGGGGTGAGCTCAGGAGCATGTATACAACTTTACAGGATCACTTTCCCAAGCTCCTTCCTCTCCATGATCTCCTGAGTATTTTTCAGTTCCCTGGGGCTCTCCCTAAGCAGAAAGTTGGGCTGTTGGTTTTACCTGACTCAGCTGCACACTGCAACAATTGTGCCTATGTCCCCAGGGCCAGTTGTTTAGGATTTGTCAAATAATCACAAGTTACACAACAGGAAAAGAATGTCAGTACTGAGTTGTGACATTGAAGCTATTAAAGTACGTGATTGGTTACATTCTCCAGTTAAAGAGGACTAAAAGCAAATAAAGACAAACTGACTGCCAAATTTTGATCTTCTTTCCAATCTGTCAGCTGTAACCAGTATAGATGGTTCTCGACTTACAAATGTTCAATGTAATGATTTTTTTATCTTACATTGCAAAAATGATACACGTTCAGTAGAAACCATACTTCAAGTTTTGAATTTTGATCTTTTACCAGGCTAGTGATAAACAGCATGGTACCCATTCAGCCATGCAATCATGAGGGGAAACAACTGATACACTTAAAACCATTCTGTACCCACACAAGCTTTCTGTTTTTTGCTTTCAGTACAGTATTCAATGAATTACATGAGATATGCAACACTTGTTTATAAAATAGGCTTTGGGTTAGATGGTTTTGCCCAACTGTAGGCTAATGTAAGTGTTCTGAGCACATTTAAGGTACATTTAAGCTATGATGTTTGGTAGGTTAGGTATATTAAATACATTTTCAACTTACAATAGTTTCAACTTAAGGTAAGTTTATCAGGACATAAGCCCATTATAAGTCAAGGAAGATCTGTATATAAATCACATTCTGCCTTCTGCCCAGATTTTAAAGCAGTGTTCAGTGAGAAAAGGCAAGTGTGCTTACTCTATCTTACCTGGAATTGAAAATCCAAATCTTTTCCTAAAGAAGTAAAACATTATGGGGCACCTGGGTGGCTCAGCCGGTTAAATGTCTGAGTGCAGCTCAGGTCATGATCTCACAGATTGTGGGCTTGAGCCTCACCTCAAGGCTCTGTGCTGACAACTCAGAGCCTGGAGTCTGCTTCAAATCCTGTCTCTCCCTCTCTCTCTGCCCCTCCCCCCCACTCTCTCTCTCAAAAATAAACATTAAAAAAATTTTTTTTAAAGAAGTAAAACATTACAGATACTTCTGAAATCCATTTCATACCATTCTCCTTGTTCTGACACAGGTAACCAGTATCTGAAATGAGGGTTTTTTAATTTTTATTTGAGAGAGAGAGACTGCACATGTGCAAGCCAGAGAGGGACAGAGAGAGAGGGAGAGAGAAAGAGAATCCCAAGCAGGCTCCATACTGTCAGCACAAAGCCCAACTCAGGACTCAATCTCATGACTCTGAGATTGTGAGAGTCAGATGCTTAACCAACTGAGACACCCAGGCACCTCACTATCTTAAATTAATATGTATCTTTTCTGACCACATTTTTATATTTTAATTGTATATGTATTTCATAAAAAACATATATAGTGTTATTTGCATTGTTTTATAACTTTACATAATTTTGATATATTGTATGGATCTTTGCCATTTGATTTTTTTCTATAAATATGATTTTGAGATGTATTTAGCCAACATATATATCTGGTTAATTATTTTAAATATAAGGGCTAACCAAAGAAAGCCTGTGTCACTGTCCAAACATCATGCTAAAGAAAAATAGTCCTAATTAAGTACTAAGACAGTTAAATATTTACATGAAATCTCATAACTAAGGAACTACAATAGCAAAGATATATAAAATCTTTTTAAAAAGTAAGACATACTTTGATGGGAGAAGGTATAAGGAATGACTGAGGCCACTGTGTTATAAAACTGAAGGGAAAATGCACCAAGATTATGGGAGAATAAAAAGCATTTCCAAGACAAAACATGTAACCAAGATGAAGAATCTGGGGTGAACAGGTATTGTATACAATACAGTCTAACATATTACAATATCACTCTTTCCTTTAATAAATGAAACAGAATTCTGATGCGTTAACATACTTTGCATTCAGTTGCTATAACTTGATGGTTAAAAATCAATATGATGGAAAAAAACTGCATTTGAAGCAGTGGAATTTCTTTTTATACTGAATCATTCCTGCGTTTAAAATCACATATGAACTAATTTGCACTAAAAGTATACATTACATCAGGATAGACTAGACTATAATTTTATCTAATTCACAGTTCATAAATACTAAATTATATGGCTCCCAATAATTTTTTAATTGTCCATTTTTTCAAGTAAAATTATGAATGAGTATAACATTCAAATTACTATTTGCACAGAAAACACTGATTTTTTTTTTTTTTTGTCTGATGGTTGGCAGAGAGGAGAGTGGGTAAGGGTTTGGGCAAAAGGGGTGAAAAGGAGAGGGAGATACAAACTTCCAGTTATGGAAAGAGTAAGTCATGGGAATAAAAGGCACCCATAAGGAATACAGTCAACGATACTGTAATAGTAATGTAACAGGACAGATGGTAGCTCTACTTGTGGTGAACATAGCATAATGTATAAAGTCGTCAAATCATTAAGTTTTTTACACCCAAAACTAACATAACATTATGTATCAACTACACGTGAATTAAAAATATTTTTAAGATAAAAATAAAAATAAATTGCTATTGGCTTATGATAGGGAACAGATATATAACTTTCAAATTAAACTGTGGTGACTATTCTTAGAATGATAATAGAGCAGAAGGTGTGAATTTCATGAATTTTTAGCAAGTCCTTTGATAAACTTAGCAGTAGAATATCAAAATCATAACCAGCATCTTACTGGCACATGGCTATTGACATAAATGTGTTTTGTGTCAAAATTACAAATGCCTAAAGAAATTTCCAAAGGTAAATCAAAGTAATAGATCTTTTACAAGGTTAACATCGGCATTTAATACAGGGCCCAACAAATATTTTTTTGTAGAAAGAGTAAATCTTTTGGCTTTGTGGGCAATATGGTCTCTGTTGAAACTACTCAAATCTATGATTGTAGCATGAAAGCAGCCATAGGCAATATGTAAATAAATGAGCGTGGTTGTATTCCAATAAAGCTTTATTTACAAAAACAGGCAGCAGGCCAAGTTTAGCCCATCAGCTATAGTTTGCTGATGCCTGATTTAATAAGTCATAAATTGGTTTATTTAACTCTCCTATGCTCAGAAAAAGCACCATAATGATAAAACTCTTCTTGACTCGTGCCTATAGATTCAAGTAGTATCACATGCTGCTAATTTGGAAAGGGCCAATATTACTGTTATGATAGCAGTGTGACTGGAAGGCATGTTGCATTAAATGCAAGCTAGTTTAAGTGATGTATACTATGTAACGGATAAACTATCAATTATATCCCCATCGAGCTTAGTAAAAGAATTGGTCATCCTAATTCTATGCAATCATTAATGTCTTATCAAATGAATTAACCCACATAGTTCTAATACATAACAAATATTTCAGTTATCATAGTTATAAAATGATTTTTAAGAAGCTTATCAAATATTTCTCTCTCACTTTCTCTCTTTGGATATATACGCATATACATCCCTAATTACATACAGATAAAGAATAGTCAAAACAATCCAGTCACACTCACTTCTATTAAAAGCTCGAAATTAACCAATTAATTCAGCTAAAACTGAAATTTAAATGATCATAGATGTTAATAATTTGAAGAAAAAAAATTCCTCTCTTTAGAACAGATTCTGACAACTATATTTTTCTAATGAGACTCTAGAAAAATTAAAGTGATGACAGAAAAGATAAATCAATCAATTCTACAAACATTAAAAATCATATTTTAGAAAAACCTTTGCCTATTTGGGAAAAGTTTTGTGATATGAAAATACATGAGGAAATCTGTAGCTATAGCATTTTTTAATGATGTTATTAACTCAGGAATAATTTAAAAATCGAGAAGATAATTGCTTCTCACCATTCACACCCCAAAAATCTCAAGACTAAGAGGACCTGGAGAAAAAAAAACAACTAAAAGGACCTAGTCCATGCCTCAGTCGAAATGCCATTGCTTGCCACTCTAACCCCACTTCCCACTTTGTTTTTTACTACATGCTGGTCTGCTGATCTGACCTGCATGGGTATGAAAGAAATATACAGACTAAAGAGTGAGAATAAAAGGTTTCTATTCTCTGCCCTTTGGCCGTAGAAACAAGTAGTTGTTGATGCAAGTGCTCAGTGCACACGTGCACATGCCGTAATGCTTTGTTTGGCGATCGCATCCTACACTGACAGCTCTCTCCGAATTAGCAAGCAATAAAACCAACTTTCTGTTTAAGATCCTCCATAGTGGCTTCTTCCTTCAAACGGCAGTTTCTATTAAATTGGAAGAGGTGGGGGAAGAAAAACAGAGAGAGAAATAAAATCAAAGTAGTGAGAAGTCTTAAGAAAACGATCTTACAGGTACAGTGGACTTTCTGGAACCAAAGTTGTGATTTCTGAAATTTAGAAGAAAACAGTATAGGAAAAAGAATGAATACAATGTAAAATAATGTAAACTAAAGTACTGGTGTGAGCAGATTAAATATGGAGATAGCTCACAAAACTAAGTGAACAAAGAAACTGAAAAAAGAGTCTTGAAGGCCAATACTCTAGGTCTTATATTATCCTTTTCTGGAAGGAGTAAAAAAAATGGAAAGAAGAGAAACAATCATTAAAAGAATGAAAGAAGATGGGGCGCCTGGGTGGCGCAGTCGGTTAAGCGTCCGACTTCAGCCAGATCACGATCTTGCGGTCCGTGAGTTCGAGCCCCGCGTCGGGCTCTGGGCTGATGGCTCAGAGCCTGGAGCCTGTTTCCGATTCTGTGTCTCCCTCTGTCTCTGCCCCTCCCCCGTTCATGCTCTGTCTCTCTCTGTCCCAAAAATAAATAAACGTTGAAAAAAAAATTAAAAAAAAAAAAAAGAATGAAAGAAGATTCTGGTTAGACATGGGAGAATGAACACATGTCTACTGCCTCCAAAATCCCTACTAAAGAGAAAATAAAGGATCTTTTTTTATATCAACCTGTAAAGACTAGGAGAACAAGAGAGCCAATAGCAGGTAAGAATTAAACAAGATTTTGAATGTTGAATATCAAATGGATGAAGATAAATGATAAGAGAAACAAATATTTAAAACTAAGAGTCTGGGGGTGCCTGGGTGGCTCAGTCGGTGGAGTGTGCAACTCTTGATCTTGGGGTTATGAATTTGAGCCCCAAGTTGGGTCTAAGAGATTACTTAAAAATAAAAGCTTTAAAAAAAAAAAAAAAAGAAAACAAGGTAAGTGTCGGGAGAAAAGCAACCACAAAGCAACCTGATTTCATATTTGAACTTGAACAATAAACACATATTTATAATTTAAAAATGTTTAAGTATTTAAAAAGCACACAACTACATTTCTTTAGAAATCAGAGTATGGATAGCTAGAAACATGGCTGTATCATCAGGGGTTACACTTGTACAACATCGTGGGAACCAGTCATTTTACATGTCTTAACTTCAGTATTTTATGTTTAATAAGCAATTAAAGATATTGTATCATTCCTTAGCATGAAGAGTTATGAGACAGAAGTCTAACATGAACCAACCCCAAAGTTGGTCTCATTTTCTTAGTTTCCATTCTTAATTTGCATACATTAGTGTACTGAAGTGTTTAACTTTTCATTGCACGTGTCTCCTTCTTAAGGAGGAGGTGCCTGGGTGCCTGGGTGGCTCAATTGGTTAAGTGTCCGACTCTCTCTCTCTCTCTCTCTCTCTCTCCCTCTCTCTCTGCCCCTCCCCCACTTGCTCATGTACACACATGCACGCTCTCTCTCTCTCTCTTTCTCTCTAAATAAGTAAATTAAAAAAAAAAAGAATTATAAAGATGGGGCGTCTGAGTGGCTCAGTTGGTTGAGCGTCCGACTCTTGATTTCACCTCAAGTCCTGATCCCAGGGTCATGGGATCAAGCCCCACATTGGGCTCCATGTGGAGCCTGCTTAAGATTCTCTTCCTCCCTCCCTCTACCCCTCTCCACCACTCGTGCTCTCTGTCTCTAAAATAAAAAGATAAAAATAAATAAAAATTTTTTAAAAATTAAAAAATAAAAATTGTGAAGATGGTCTGCAGATCTTCTTTAACTATACAGTAGCTTGTAAATGCATTCTTTAAATACCATTTAAAGCTTTGTGCAGAGATTTATATGTAATTTTCATTGCAATGGTATGTATGATAGCAAAATATTGAGAAAATATTCAATTAGAAGGTACTTTGGTTGTGATCATCTTTATTGTGGAATATCAAGCAGTTATTTGAAATGACATGGTAGAAAAAAATGACATGGAGTATTTTTTCATGGTAGATGATTACAAAATAATATGACCCTAGTTTGGCTTTTTTTTAATGCATGTGCTATATATGTGTTTGTATGTTACAGAATTCATGTATATGTGTATATTCATATGTATGTCATTCATTTATAGAAAGAGAGAAAAAGAAAGAGGGAGACAGAAAAAGACTAATAGAATACAATAAAATGTTTAATTTTGAGGGTGAAGTAATGGGTAGAAACCAGAGCAAACTCATCAAAATTAGCACTTTAAAAAATATATATACCGTTGAGAGGCTATATAAAAAATTCTTTGTCACATGAGCATACTGATTGCTCCTTCTTACAGGATCAAGTAATTTTCAGAGGCTCCAGGATCCCATTGAAAGATACCTAGTAATCACTTTTGCCAACTCCAAAGTCTTAAATTTTTCATACATAAAGAACAATTCATTAGAACTCATATGAATAATAATTGGCAAAGGTAGGATTTTTTTTTTTAATTTTTTTTCAACGTTTATTTATTTTTGGGACAGAGAGAGGCAGAGCATGAACGGGGGAGGGGCAGAGAGAGAGGGAGACACAGAATCGGAAACAGGCTCCAGGCTCTGAGCCATCAGCCCAGAGCCCGACGCGGGGCTCGAACCCACGGACCGCGAGATCGTGACCTGGCTGAAGTCGGACGCTCAACCGACTGCGCCACCCAGGCGCCCCGGCAAAAGTAGGATTTAAACCCCAACCTAAAGCATTTCTGTTATTATCCCTCTGTCTTTCTTCCTCTCTCTCCATGTATTATCTTCTAATTCAATCCTCAAAACCAGTATTTCATACTCAATAAGTGAAATCGTCTCGTCTGTATTTCTCCAGTTTCCTGTCAACGGCAAATGCAATCTCTATCTGTAGAGTTTCTGTAGACAGAAAACTCAAATCATTTTTGGCCCTTCCCCCTCCCTATCCCTCTATATCATATCAATCTTCAAGTCCTATTGATTCTACTTCATGATAATGTCTCAAATCAATACACTGCACCCCACTCCTATTCCCATCACAAGTATAAGTTAGAGTGATCTCTTAAAACAAAATCTGCTCATGTTATGTGCTCAATTCAAATGCTTCCATAGAACCCCATTGCTCTTCAAATTAATTCTCAAATCCTTAAGATGATCCTCCAGGTTCCTTTTTTTTCCTCTAAGGCTCCATTGCTCTTCTTCCAGTCCTTAAAATGGGTGATTCCATCTCTTTTGCCTGAAAGCTTCCCCACAGTCCATTTCTGCCTGTTAACACTCTTTCCCCCAGACTTGTAGCTGCAAATTCCTAGTCATCTTTCATGTCTCAGCTTAAGTTTTATTTTTCCAGGAAGGCTTTCCCTGAACTGAGAACCTACAATGAGTATTTCTGCTTTTTTCTGCATAGAATTCTGCATTTCTCCTTGTATTACTCATCAAATGTTTGATTATTTGTTCAGTTTATCTTCCAGGGACAATGTTCATATTGTATACTGAATTACTCCAGCAGTTCACATTCTTGGCACATAGTAGGGGCTTTAAATTTATTGAATAGATGAGTGATGTTTATAAATAACCTTCCTATAACACACACACACACACACACACACACACACACACACACACACAACACTCCTACTAATATAGAATGTAATTTGCATGGTTTTGGAATCTTCAATTAGAAGTAGCCTAAATATACAATATACAAGTTGTATATAATAAATGTATTTATTACAATATTAAGGTTTATATACAATAAGCCTTACTAGTTAACTCTTCTGGAAAGAGACAATGTAGCAAGTGTTCCACAGCTATGGTGATCATCTTTGGTAAAAACTCACCAAATTTCAAGTGATTGTAACATAATTGCCATATAAGTTTCCTTGGAGTATATTTTGCAACCAGTTTTATGTGTACACTTAAAATTAGCAATGCCTGAACTAAGTAACTGATAGGTGCTTACTGTGGGTGCCTGGTATTACTGCCTTAATTTTTTTAGGCTCTAATCTTAAGTTATAATAATCATAGTTTAGTTTAAGAAAAAGAACTTTGAGCCATTAATCATCCACTTGTCCATTAATGAGATTGGTAGCAACTTTCTGAAGAATATCTTGGTCTGCTCATAGATACTCCTTTGGTTCACCAAAGAAAAAATGCCATGGTCTTCTCTTCAGGCATATGTTCTTTCATAGAGTCCTCAGCTTCCACACAATGGGTTTATTGTACACTTTTCTATGCATATGCTGGGCTCTGGACTTATCATAACTATGTCACACTGTATTATAACTTCCTATTATTTTTCTATTTTCCCCAGTAGTTAATAAATTTCTGTGAGGACAGAGTCCATTTCTGTCTCCTTTACAATTGTGTTTTAATTTTCTAGAACAGAAAAGAGACATAGTACATGTGCTAGGTAAAATTAGTTGAATGGATCTAGTGAATAAGATGATTATGTGAAAAATTGCGCAAAATGCAATGTGACAGAACTTCATGCATAAATATCAATTCAAATGACTAATTAAGTACATCTATACAATAACTACATGTATGTATGTAGTTAATACATGTCACATCAGGAAAACACAAAAAATGGTAGCAGATGAAAGAGATAGTTTCGATGATTTTGTGGCATGCTATATTAAAAAATGAATATATTAATTAAATTATGGCTTTTTGCATAGTGGGCTATCAGATTTTAGACATATAATCAAATATACGGATGATAGATATTTTAAAATCTAAGCAAAAACTTAAAGCATTTCAGTCTTATTCCCTTTATTTTAATAAAAGAAATCATCTGTTTTCACTAGATTTTGGAATGCTATTTGATCATGCCAAGAATCTGGTCTTAAAGTTGACAAAAAGGAGCAAGTTTAAGGTTATAGCCTATAGGTCACAATAGCATTTATAATGAAAAATATCCTAATTTCAAACAGAGATGTATGACCACTTTTATAAAGATGGGCATTCTGAAACTGCCTCCTCCAGAGAGTTCAGCCAACTAAATAATTCACCATGTAGTTTTCCAGAAACTTATTATAAGAAAGATTTTTGAGGGGCACCTGGGTGGCTCAGTCAGTTAAGTGCCCGACTTCGGGTCAGGTCATGATTTCACTGTTCATGGGTTCAAGCCCCGTGTTGGGCTCTGTGCTGACAGCTGGGAGCCTGGAGATTCAGATTCTGTGTCTCCCTCTTTCTCTGCCCCTCTCCTGTTTGCATGTGCCATCTGTCTGTCTCAAAAATAAACATTAAAAAAAAACGTAAAAAAAAAGATTTTTGAAATGTAAATAACCTAGCAAATATAACTATTAAAAATAAGAAATCTAACATTTATTTTATTAATCATTTGAGGTAGAGGAAGTATCTTCTTAGCAATTATTATATATTTTTTAAATTTTTTTTTCAATGTTTTTATTTATTTTTGGGACAGAGAGAGACAGAGCATGAACGGCGGAGGGGCAGAGAGAGAGGGAGACACAGAATCGGAAACAGGCTCCAGGCTCCGGGCCATCAGCCCAGAGCCTGACGCGGGGCTCGAACTCACGGACTGCGAGATCGTGACCTGGCTGAAGTCGGAGGCTTAACCGACTGCGCCACCCAGGCGCCCCATCAATTATTATATTTTCAGAGGAGCTACATGGGGAATCTTGGTGCAGTTAGAATCAAAGATGTATTAACAGTTCTGCTATATTCTACGTGAATGAACCTTGAAAATACTATACTAATGAAGTAAGTCAAACACAAAAGGATAAATATTATGTGATTTCACTCATACAAGGTACCCAGAATAGTCAAATTCATATACAGAAAGTAGAATAAAGAATACCAGGGGCTGATGAGACAAAATAGTGGGAGTTACTGTTTAATGGATCTATGGTTTCGGTCTGGGATGATTTGAAAGTTCTGGAGAGGGGTGATAGTCGCACAACAATACGAATGTACTTAATACCATTGAAGTGTACACTTAAAAAATGGTAAATTTTATGTTATGTATATTTTACTACAATAAAAAATAGTAAATTTTTTAAAATTCATTAACATATATTAAGAAATGAAAACTACTCGGTTTATAACTGGTCTATTCACAGCCGGCATCAGATTCAGAATTTTCTGTGGGGATGATTAGAATGGGCAAGGGGAGCCACATGAAATCATTCTGGCTTATTAATGGAAGTCATTGGCACCACCATTTATTGATTGGTTGTTTGGCTGATTGACTCTCCTGAGCATTTGAACCTTTTGTCAGACCTTTCTTTTTTGAACCAGACACACAGCCCACCGGTTGATGAATCCTTTTGAAACCTTTAAGAATAGATACTAGAGGGGCGCCTGGGTGGCGCAGTCGGTTAAGCGTCCGACTTCAGCCAGGTCACGATCTCGCGGTCCGTGAGTTCGAGCCCCACGTCAGGCTCTGGGCTGATGGCTCAGAGCCTGGAGCCTGTTTCCGATTCTGTGTCTCCCTCTCCCTCTGCCCCTCCCCTGTTCACGCTCTCTCTCTGTCCTAAAAAAAATAAATAAATGTTGAAAAAAAAATTTAAAAAAAAGAATAGATACTAGAAAGAAATAATAAAGGTAAGGCAGGGAGGAAGAGAGCAACTCATAAATAAGTCAAGAAATCAGAGGGCAGACCAAGTTAATATGTGCCAAGGGTGCGTGATGTCCAATCACACAGATCAGAGAGAAGACAGAGTTTTGAGCTAGTTAGTCTGGAACTGACTAGCTGCACAGTAGAATGAGGATGATAATCAGTTTTTCAACTTATTAAATACAAAATTAAAAAAAATTATTTAGTCATGTTACAAACCTCTTACTTTTCTCTTCTAATTCAGCCTGCTCTCTGAAAATTTTCTCTTTTTCTGACTTGTGTTCCTCTGAGGCCAGAGACTCATTTAGCTTATCTTCAAAGACAGAATCACTAAGAGTGGTCTATCATACTCTTGTGCTCTGAAAAACTGAATCTCCGTGTGTTCATTAGTCCGGTCCCTTTGCTTGAATCAGATACTTAAAGTTCTCCAAAGCATCATAGGGCCTTATTATTTCTTTCTATCTTGAGAACATTTTTAAAATCTTAATGTAGGATATATAGTTGAGCTATTTTTCATTTTCTAAAAAATAAAAAGGTAGTATTTTTGACAATAGTAAGTTCTTCACAAGCATTAAGTCAATGATATCTGTATTCAAATTGAAGATCCATCACTTACCAGCAATATGATCACAGAAAAACTGTTTAAGATTTTTTAAAGTCTGTTTCATCTGTAAAATGGTAAGAATTATACCTACCTCATAGTTTATTGTGAGAAATAAATGAAGTTTCACAAACAAAACATTTAGCACAGTGTCAGGTATATTATGAGCATTCAATTGATGTTAGCTAATAACTTAATGCGAGTTGGTTACATAGTTTCCCTTGTCTTTCATTACACATTGAATTGACAAGTCATTGTAGCCAAGGTGGTGAAACTGATATGGGCATGTAGTTAGTTAGAGTCAAGGGTTGCAGAGAGAGAGGCAGTATTGAACTTTGGGGGGCCAAGCAAACAAAGGACCGCTGAAGTCTAACCTTTGCTCACAAGGACCTCAGCTTCAGATTCCTATGTTTAAACTGAGAAACATCTTTGTCATCAATATCCCCTGATGACCATATTATAAGCAAACATAATTATTTTTCTCTTTCTGCAGAGAAATTGACATCAAAAGTCAAAGGAGATGTGTTAACCTAAGAAAATAATTTGAGAAAGCAATTCAGTGAGTGTAAAATCTTAATAGGTTTGGGGTTTCTGTTCTGCATTTAGTAATATTCAAAATTCCTCTTTAGGAAAATTATGAAATTTCACTAAAAAGTGGGTGGGTCGGCCACAGCTCTGACTGGTAATTAATAACAGTAATAGTCCCAAATATAAAAATAAGTTCTCACATTATCTGTAATAAACTTTAATAGGAATTGCAAGATGCAATCTAAGCCCAGATCTTCGTATTTTATCAAAGTTTTATCTTATTTTTATCAAATGGAAAGATCTCTCAACTACCAATGTACTCTTTTTACTTTTTATTATGGAAAATTTTTAAAACACACGAGTAAAGAGTATAATGAAATATCATGTACACATTACTGATCCTTAACAACCACCAATTTAATGATGCTATCAGTAGTTTGCCCCCAAAATTAATAGTAATTTCTTACTGTTGGCAAATTTCTAAACAATGTTTAAGTTTTTCACTTGTCATATATGTACAGTTCATTTGAAATGGGATTCTAATAATGTCAATACATTTTCATTGGTTAGTACGTCTCATCTATTTTTATCCACAGACTATCTCACTATCTGTCCCTTTTTTTCCTTGAAAGTTATTTAGTGAAGAAACCAGGCATTTCTTGTTGTAGAGATTTTCCAGTTAGATTTTGCATGCCCCTCATAATAATTTACTTTTATTTGAAACACCAGGAATAGTCTTCATTACCTAATCTTCAAATACACATATTAAATGAAGATAAACTTTTATTTCAGTCAGGTATGTGGCCATGCATTTAAATTTCTATGAGTTTCTTAATATATATTAATTGGCCAGAGAGCAAAAATATAAGGTCGCCTACCCATATATTTCAAACTGTAATAAATTGGAGTGCCCACAGTCTAAATGCAATAATGTAAGCATCTTTACAATGTTTCCGAGATAGTTTTAGAGTCCTTGAAGATGCTTTCCCCTTGCACTTAAAAGCAGAAGCTATTCAGGCTCATTTGTCTCAGCCTTTTCTTGAGACATAAAGAACCATTGTTTCTTGTTTTTAACAGCTATGGTAGCACTGACTTCCTTCAAGATGCTGCTACTTCTGGGGTGCCTGGGTGGCTCAGTCGGTTAAGTGTCTGACCTTGACTCAGGTCATGATCTCACGATTTAGGAGTTCAAGATCTGCACTGGGCTCTCTGCTGTCAGCACAGAGGCCACTTTAGACTATCTTCCCCTCTCTCTCTGCCCCTCCCCCATATGAGTGGGTGTGCCTGTGTGCGTGAACTTTCTCTCTCTCTCAAAAATAAATAAACATTTTTAAAAAAGCTGCTACTTCCACCATGCTGTTTTCCAAATATGTGAAACTTTGGATGATAAGGAGAAGATAATGCTCTCCTCTTTTCTGATCAATTCTCTAGTGTGAAACAGCAGTTCAGAGACCGAGTTGCAACTTTAACAAGATTTTACTGAAACTTCTGCTATAAAGGAAGCCAGACAACATAAAAAATAATTTAAATTGTTACCATGTATAATTATTCTTAGGAATTACAAGTCATGTTGTCAGGCTTTCTTTAAAGATATTCCCTGCCTGCTTTCAGTCTATTTTTAAGAGGTTTGGCCCCTACCTCACACCGTATACAAAATTAATTTGACGTGGATCATACATCGAAACATAAAAGACAAAAAATCATGAAGATTTTTAAAGAAAATATAAAATATTTTTGCAAACTTGGAATAGGCAAAGACTTCTAAAGAGAACATAAATAACTCAAACTATTGAAGAAAAAAGACAAACTGGATTTTATCAAAATTTAAAATGTCTACTTATCAGAAAATAATGTTACCAAGAAAACTGAAAATCTAGTTACAAACTGGGAGAAAATATGTATGATGTAAATAGCTGGCAAAGGAATTTATCTAAGATATATAAATAACTTTTATAACTGAATGACAAAAAATCAAACCACACAATTTTTTAAATGGGCAAACCCTAATAGACATTTTACATAGAAAGATATATGAATAAACAATAAGTACATGAAAAGTCACTCAGTATCATTAGTGGATAGGAAAGTATATATTAAAACCACAATTAGATAGATAATCATTTATGTCTTAAAGAATTGTTTAAAAGTTTTAAAATATAGGTTTGGAGGCACCTGGGTGGCACAGTTGGTTGGGCATCTGGCTCCTGATTTCGGCCCAGGTCATGATCCCAGGGTTGTGGGATAGAGCCCTGTGTCAAGGCTCCATGCTGAGTGTGGAACCTGCTTAAGATTTTCTCTCTTTCCCTCTGCCCCTACCCCCCACTAATGCTCTCTCACTCTCTCTCTCTCTGTCTCTAAGAATTAATTAATTAACTAATTAATTAATTAAAATACGGCTTTGGTAAGAATGTGAAGTGACTGCAAGTTTTATTCATACATTGATGAATGATGGTGCAGAATTATCAACCACCTCAGGAAATGTTTGGAAGTATGTTACAAAGTTAAATGTACAACTACTCAAATTATCTAGCAATTTCATGACTATTTACCCCAGAGAAATAGAAACATATTTTCTACAATAAGACTTGTAAATGTTTCTAGTAGATTTATTCATTATAGCCCCAAACTAGAAATATTCTATAGGTTCACGAACAAATGAATAGATTAAAAAATTGTGGTGGATTCATACGGTAGTACCACTTGAAATGAAAAAAAACCATACTATTATACAACAATAATGTGTGCGGCTCTCAAAAACATGGTGAATGAAGGGAGGTAGTGACAGGAATACATACTTAATTGTTGTTATTACAGACCAAGTTAACTCAGGGTTGAAAGAGATCAGAAGAGTGATTGCTTGGATTGGGGTTGGGGGAGTATTGCCTGGAAAGAGACAGGAAGGTACTTTCTGGAGTGATGAAAATATTCTACACCTTGACTGGGGTAGTACCTACACAGATGTATAAATTTGTCAAACCCCATCAGACTGTACTCTCAAAATTTATATATTTTGGTATTGTGTAAATTATACCTCAATAAAAAAAGTTTTTGGAGGGAAAGCACATATTATGTGCCAGATAATATGGAAATCATAACAAACAATGGCAAATAAGACAGATGCAGTTCCTACTTTCATGCAGCAAGTTCAGGCTCAATCAAGAGATCAAACATAGCATTAACATGCCCATAACATGAGTTTCAGGCACAATACCCAAGTCTAAAAAAAAAAATTCATAGCTTAAGTTCTCCCCCCCATTCTTTATTTTCCCAATTCAAAGTGAGCCACTTTTTATGATATTTAACAATTACAAAGTCTGCCTCCAAGAAAAAAGCAGAAGTCATTGGGTATGGCTTACCCCTCTCATCCAATAGGAAATTTACATCTGAACATAACAATCCAGCATTCAGCACATATAAATAATTTGGTTTTAAATAATAAATACTATTGACAAGTGAACAGTAGTCCTGTAAACATGAAGACATGCCATGTCCAGTCCAAATCGATTTTTACAGTCTCTCTTAAAGCATGATGTCATTCTGCCTGACCTTCCCAGAGACTCCTGTCTCAACGCCTCTTCATTTTTGAACCACAAGCTGGGCATATTTAGAAATGCAGTGCTTTATTAAAGGATATGTGACTACCCAGCAGTGCAGTGTCTGAGTCCAAATTTAAGGACTTACCTGACACAAGCTATTTATCCTACCCCTAGAACAAGGATACCTCTAATAGCCATTCGCTCAGTACTAAACAATCCACCTAGAATATCGAAATTGCTTGGGAATCCTGGGGTAAAACCTCAGCTGTGCATGGAGGGACAGTGCGTCCCCAGCTGCTCTGAGAAATTCCATAATCTTGTGTAGATGATTATATACCCATTTTTCTGTTTATGTCTTACTTAATGTGTGGCCAATAGAGTAGAAGTGAATCTTCAATATATTAGCCATGAAATGGCTTTAGCAATGCATTATAAGTACTCTGTCTAAGCAATTTACAGAAGCAGATTAAAGGGGCAGTATAATCTGTTTATTCATACTGCATAATAGTTACAAAAATTCTATAAAGATCCTCAGTTATTCTAACCAAGACCAATTTTAGCCTACTCCTCAGACTCAACAAAAATAAAACATCACCACACACATACAGAAAAATTAACACCATACAAGGAAAGGAAATATTTTCCCAAAGAAGCAACAACTGTAGAGAGCTGTGACATTGATGTAGATATAACTCAACACTTTATAGTGTCATCAGGACTTTTAGCTTTTCAGGCTAAAATATATATATTCAAGTTCAAACTTTTCCCACAGGCAATGGGATGTGTACTTCATGTGCATGTGTTTAACTGAAGGTGCTCAGGAGTGCTGTCCAGAAGTAAGCTACCTGAACGGTACATTCAAGCCTTCACATCCTCCATAGTTTACAGCTTTTAAAAAGCAGTTGAGTTGATTTGGGTTTGGGGTTTTTTTGGGTTTGTTTGTTTTCTGTTTTTGTTTTGTTTTGTTCTTTCAGCTTCACCCCATCAATGTTTGGCAGAAAAAAGAAAAAGAAACACAGAAAAAAATGAAGACCACATTTTGAGTTAGCACACCCTGTTAGAGAAAAATAAATAAATGAGATTCCCTTGAAGAACATTTGGTTCTCTGCTGAAGAGTTTTCTATTCAATGGAAACTTCATTTTTAGTTTTAACATCAAAACTTTACATCAGCTGACAAAACACAGAAAGAAAAGGAAAGAAATCTTTGTTGCATTTGTTTTGGCTTTTTTCTACTTATTAAACAACAGTCGCTCTCTGTATATCAAAACGGTGAGGAAGAATATTCTCTCATTTATAATATTGCCTCTGGAAGTCAGCAGGGTATTGGAAAAATAGAACTTTGAAATGAGAAGTGAATTCAAACTCTGAGTTTTCCCTCAATTAACTATATATTTCAGTCATATTCTATCATTTTTCTAAGCTTCAGGCCTCTCATTTGTTAAATGGGAATAATTATACCTGACAATCGCTCTGGTAAAGAGACATAATTGAATACTGATTCTGAGTCAGATGGTAGCTAGCTTTCTGATATTTTTTTTTTTATTTATGGTCTTCCTATGATGCCATTTTTTATTTATGAATTTTTAGAATTATTTAAACCTTCAGCTCTAACAATTCCAAATTATTATGAAGACAATCAATATTTTTATTAGCATCTTTAGGATTCCACTGAAGACTTACCCAGATAGCTATCTATCTGACAGAATCATTCATCCTAACCCTGAATTAAGCAATATTCTTATTTGCAAGTTTTATACACCTTAGAATGAAACCTTAAGCTATAAAATTCTAGAGATACGAGGTCTAAAATAAGAATTAAAACTCTTCTTCAGGGAGCGCCTGCGTGGCTCAGTTGGACGTCTGACTTTGGCTCAGGTCATGATC
This sequence comes from Felis catus, assembly GCF_018350175.1. Taxonomy (NCBI): domain Eukaryota; kingdom Metazoa; phylum Chordata; class Mammalia; order Carnivora; family Felidae; genus Felis; species Felis catus. Next base: position 174,197,769 of record NC_058375.1, on the reverse strand, counting down.
TCAAGGTTCGTGAGTTCGAGCCCCGCATCAGGCTCTGTGCTGACAGTTCTGAACCTGGAGCTGCTTCTGATTCTGTGTCTCCCTCTCTCTCTGCCCCTCCCCCACTCACACTCTGTGTCTCTCTCAAAAAATAAATATGAAAAAAAGAAACAAATAACTCTTCTTCAGGAGTTTTCCTTCTTCAGGAAAGGCCAAGAAAGACCAAGTTTATTCTTCAAATGATTCTTTTTCCGTGTAATTATTATTTCAACTAACCACTGAAAAATTGTGGCACTTTCCAACTTCCCCTGAACGTCTTCTCCAGGCTAGATTGCAAGTAGATGGTTTGCAAAGAGCAAACTTTAATTGCATCTCAGGGATGCTTTTAACAAAAAAATTTTACTGAGTAAAACACTGAATGCAATAGAAGGCAAGGAAACATAGTCTAAAAAACACTAGGTTTTACAAATTCTGACAAAACCCTTTTCCAATAGAAGTCATATTGTATTTACATGTAATAATGATTATTGTGGTCCACTCTAACCAAATTCTTACAATGACACCATCTAAATCCTCTGCTCTTCCTTCTACTGGCAGTGCTCACTAAGGCTATAGCTCACAGCACTCTCCCAGTTTCTGTAACTACTGTAATAATGATTCTGATGCACACAAAGTATGTTCCTCAGATCTACACCTCGAACTGGCATAATTTCCCCCTGGACAGTATCCTTATTTTTCCAGATAAAGAGACTTCTTTATATTCCAGTTACATATAAATAAATAAATAAATAAATAAATAAATGCTGAGGTCGTAATCTAGCCAACTTAAACAATTCAGGGATTTTCAACCTGGGAGAAGGGATAAAGAGAAAGAGAGGGTGGCTATGGTATCTCTTTTCACACATGCATGTATCTACTCAGGAGGAATATGTCAAGAGTTTCAAAAGGCTATATTCAGTACCAATATTTTTAAAAATATGTCCAATATTAAACTTGAAAAAATTTAAAAAGGAATATTTAATACTAAATTTTGTTTATTTGGTTATGGTATTTAATACTTTTTTGATATTGCAAATAATATTAAAAGAAGAAAGTGGGGGTTTTAGTATGAGAATATTGAACGAATTTAATACCTAAAGTTGTATCTATTTTTAAAAATTGTTTTTGATGTTTTGTTTACTTTTGAGAGTGAGATAGAGCACGAGTGGGGAAGGGCAGAGAGAGAGGGAGACACAGACTCCAAAGCAGAGTCCAGTCTCTGAGATGTCAGCACAGAGCGTGACTTGGGGCTCAAACTCAGGGACCACGTGATCATGACATGAGCCGAAGTCCGACGCTTAACTGACTGAGCCACCCAGACGCCTCAAGTCATATCGATTTTTAACGAATAAGGAAGGTAATAAATCAAGAGTCTAGGAGCCACGTTTTAGTACTCTAAAAGAAAAAAGCACTCGTAACAAATATCTACTTAATATACAGAATTTATGGTACAAGACATCATTATTCAGCATAGAATATACCTAGTCCATTTAAAAACAAGCATAAATATTTATATTTTCTGCTGAATAGATCCAATATACACTTAAATGTACTAATGGTACAACATTGAGAACAAACCTAAGCATATGGTTTTTAATCAGATCAGTCTGTTTGCTTTGCAACATCATTTATAAAAGTGCTATGTCAAAATACATAAAAATTACTAATGGAAAATTATATAACTTTTTGAAAAAACTAAATCTTTGTGTTTGGTACACTGGGAGCCAACTTTTAGTCCTATAAAATGAACTATATCAATATTGGTTTTATCAGCGCTTGTATAGATTGCAAAATAATTTGCATCAGATTGTTTTAATGCCAAGTGATGGCAAAGTCTAATTTTTTAGGTTCTGTAGAAATAGGCCACTTCAAACTAATGATTTTCATTAGGTTTATTTTCAAAATAAAGATAAATCCACATCGATTCAGAATTTTAGGGTGAATAGATAGCCCAACTATGTTATTTATTCCTTATGTGCAATGTGCAGGTATGAATGCATATAAAAAACTACTGTTGACCATGGCCATGGTATGTGGTATTATGCTGGCTTTTGATTGGTGAAGACCAACAGTTGAGTGCCTAATATTTGGGAGGACTTACATGTAGAAAGCAAAACTTTAAACTGCCTGTGTTTTAACTTAAGATTAAAAATCTTTAACCTAATGTTTCTTAGTCTTTATATCAATGCAAAAAAAATCTTAAATCTATTTAAAATATTAATGCCAAGTTTTACTTTATCATTTTCAAAATTTAGTATAGCTAATGTTCATCTCTTTAAGCTTCTGGTAAGTCAGACTTAAATGCTATTATGGATTTAATTGTGTCCCCTTTAAATTCATATGTTGAAGTTTTAACATCTAGTACCTCAGAATTCAATCTTATTTGGAAATAGTGTCACTGCTGTTGTAATTAGTTAAGATGAGGTCATACTGGAGTAAGAAGGGCCCTTAATCCAATATGACTAGAATCCTTATTGAAAGAGGAACTCTGGACACAGACATGCACACAGGGAGATCACTTTGTAAAGATGAAGGCAGAGAACATGGTGACACCTAAAAAGCCAAGGAACACCAAAGAGTGTCTGAAAACCACCAGAAGCTAAAAGAGAGGCATGAACCTTCAAATTTTCGAAGGAACCAACTCTATTGACATCTTATTCTTGGACCTCTTGCCTCCAGACCTGTGAGACAATCAATGGTCTGCAGTTTAAGCCACCAGTCTGTGGTACTTTACTACAGCAGCCCTAGTAAGCTAATACAAATGCCTGAATTGCAAACTATTTCTAAGTATTTAACTAACTTTTGTAAATGTGATGAACCAAACATAAATGTAAATCTGGCTTTTCTTAAAATATACAGACAAAATTCTCCTACACATTTCAAATTAAAATCTTGCCAATATGTCTATGTTTCTTATGTGTAATTGTCTTTCAAGTGTATATTCACATTAATCAATGTATATTCACATTATCATGCTGATGTTAAAAATTAAATATCAAAATATTAATTTTATGGGATTCTTTTACTCCATTAAATATTTACTTATTTTTACATTTTTTCTAAGTTTCAGTGTTTAGCTTACCTGACCAAGGGTCATATTTATCATCTCAGACAGGCTAACTTTACCATCATCTTTTCATATCATTCAATGGTCTGCTTTGCATTCATGAGATTATGTACTCCCCCAACTCAGAATTATAAACACTTTACTGTTTTTTTTAAGTTCTGAATCTTTATTTGTCCCTTAGCCATTATTCTATTCTTCAGCTTTTCCCACTATTCTGTTATCACTTTATTGGCAAAGGAGTCCTCCTATTTGCTAAGAAACGTGGTTTATGAAAATCAGCTTGATAAGCAGGTTTGGGGGGACACCCATGAGGGTATCTTGACACTACATGTCTCAGCTGTGGACAGTTGAACACCTACTCAGTTGGTAGACAAAATCCCAAGCTACTGAATGAGCTTGAACCTATTCAGCAATTGGGTAAAGTTACAGGAGTGACCAAGACTTGAATTGTCCCTTTCAAGAGGTACTTATCCTAAGCCAGGCTTGGGTTCCCTTTCAATTCTCAACTTAAAACAATAATAACAAAAATACAGAATCAGTATCTGCTACAAGAATAGAGTGATCAAGGGGGAGAAGAAGATGACCCAATACATGAAATGAAGTCATGGGAAGCCAACTGCATAGGGAGTGTAGGCCAGTGTGGGGAGTTGGACACAGGGGTAAAGTAGCGTGACTTAAAATTGTAAAAGATCATGTTTCTGGTCCATTGCTCTGGACAGTCCGCTAGAGACTGAGCATTCACCCTTTTCTCAATCCTGGTTTCTGATTAATGAAATTTCTTCCCAGCAAAGGAAGAAGATAAGAAAGTATGGATTTTGGGGCACCTGGGTGGCTCAGTCAGTTAAGTGTCTGACTTCAGCTCAGGTCATGATCTCACCATTTGTGAGTTCTAGCCTCGAGGCCCGTGCCTGGCTCTGTGCTGACAGCTTAGAGTCTGGAGCCTGTTTCCGATTCTGTGTGTCTCTCTCTCTCTCTGCCCCTCCCTCACTTGTGCTCTGTCTCTCAAAAATAAATAAATGTAAAAAAGAAAAATTAAAAAAAAGAAAGTATGGATTTTAATTGTATAATTTACTAACATCATTCTCACCAAAGTCAGTGAGGAAGTAGGAAGCACCTGAAGTTCCCTAGAGCATTTCAGTTTTAACTCTACCTGATTAAACTTCCAATCTGCTTGTCGTTGCATCCCTCTTGTGATTAAAAACTAAATCCTTCATTCTGTTCTTGTTTTGTCCCTCTGTTTCAATAAGGTCTCTTTTCTCGGTATCTGATTTACTTGCATAGTTTTTCCTAAACGTATTGATACCAGTCTTTCTATTATATCTGGCTATCCTAACGCATGTTTTTCCCATCTATACCATGTATTCACAATTGGATTAGTACTTATCAATACGTCAAGATGGTATCTCCACCATTACCCAAGGAATTTCATAACAAATAGCCAGCTTGTTTAAAACTATATCCTGGCAAACAAATTAGAATATTCAAATCAATTATTTCTTTAAAATCAATCATTATGATAATAAAACTACATTTTATTGATTTGTTGTACTGTTTAAATAAGACTCTGTTGGGGCGCCTGGGTGGCGCAGTCGGTTAAGCGTCCAACTTCAGCCAGGTCACGATCTCGCCGTCTGTGAGTTCCAGCCCCGCGTCCAGCTCTGGGCTGATGGCTCAGAGCCTGGAGCCTGTTTCCGATTCTGTGTCTCCCTCTCTCTCTCTGCCCCTCCCCCGTTCATGCTCTGTCTCTCTCTGTCCCAAAAATAAATTAAAAACGTTGAAAAAAAAATAAAAATAAATAAGACTGTTGAATGAATGAATGAATGAATGAATGAATAAATAAATAAATAAATATTGCCCAAGTAGGAATTTGTTTCTGGTAAAGAACACAGGAAAATATATACTCTATAGTTTTTTTTAATTATGAATATAATTCATACTTTGCTCCTGGCCTTAAGCTAGGAATACAAGAAAATAAATTAACTGGCCTCAAAAAGCCTATATGCAGGCAGAGGAGAGAAGAAGTCATCAAACCAAGAATTAGAATGCAATGTGTAGCATGTAAATTATTCGTTCATTCATTCAACACTTCTTGACAATTACTTTGTGCCAGATGATGTGGCAGTTGCTTGAGATATAAAGACATAGTAATTCATGATTATTTCTTGTAGAGGCAACCCATCACCTCTAACACATTTTGATGCAACAGTTTGTGCAAAACCATAGGAGTAAGAGAAAGCAAGGCATGTTCCAGAAACTGTAAGAGGCAGATTAGGACTGTGCATGGAGTACCAATGGAGAAACAGTAAAAATGAGGCTAGACAGGTAGGAGCAGATTTTAAGAGGACTGACTCTAAAAGACTGTGTTTATATTCTCCAAACTCTATAAATGTTTCCAGAAACTTTTTCTCACTGCACTACACAAGTATTTTTTTTAATTTTTATTATTCTTATGCAAATATTTACTATGTAATATGTATAGATATTGTGGAGCGTCAAGAAATGGAGTTTACTTTCCCCCTGAGAGCAGAGCCCAAAACTAGGAGTTGTGTGCAGGTAGTTTACTTCGGAGCCGATTCCACAAGGAGTAAGAAAGAGGGACTGGCCAGAGGAGGAAAGGAGGAAAAGCCAAATTGAGGGTGCTCTCCTGGGTTGACCACCACTGTAAGCAGCCAGGGCTCAGTACCACCTAGACTTTTTCTGAGGAGGATTTCGCAAAATATTCCATGCAAGGGTAGAGAAGTAAAAGGCATTCATCAAGCAGCTCCTTTCCCCGCATTATTTTTTTTTAATATATGAAATTTATTGTCAAATTGGTTTCCATACAACACCCAGTGCTCATCCCAAAAGGTGCCCTCCTCAATACCCACCACCCACCCTCCCCTCCCTCCCACCCCCCATCAACCCTCAGTTTGTTCTCAGTTTTTAACAGTCTCTTATATTTTGGCTCTCTCCCACTCTAACCTCTTTTTTTTTTTTTTCCTTCCCCTTCCCCACGGGTTTCTGTTAAGTTTCTTAGGATCCACGTAAGAGTGGAACCATATGGTATCTGTCTTTCTCTGTATGGCTTATTTCACTTAGCATCACACTCTGCAGTTCCATCCACGTTGCTACAAAAGGCCATATTTCATTTTTTCTCATTGCCAAGTAGTATTCCATTGTGTATATAAACCACAATTTCTTTATCCATTCATCAGTTGATGGACATTTAGGCTCTTTCCATAATTTGGCTATTGTTGAGAGTGCTGCTATAAACATTGGGGTACAAGTGCCCCTATGCATCAGTACTCCTGTATCCCTTTCTCCCCGCATTGTTGACAGGAGCCTTAACGTCACCCACCACGCACGTTCATGCACGTGCACGCACTCAGTCAGCGAGCGCGCAAACGCGGTGCTTCGGTTTGACATGCGCATGTCTGTGCGGCAAGCAGGCTCCCGCTGGCATTTCTCACCGCCAGCGCCCATAGGCCAGAAAGCAAAAGTTGCTTGCTGGACGTGAGACATTGTCACTGCAAAGTCAACCGTGCAATCCTGTGAGGAACTAACTGTCCCCCAAGTAGAGACTAGAACCAGATCTGAGGCTGAGAAGGGTATGAGAAGGACCCGAAAAGTGTCTTGAGGTACTCATTTATATTACGATACACAATTGACTTTTAACAATGTGAGTTTGAACCTTGCAGGTCCACTTACACGTGGATTTTTATAGTACACTACTGTAAATGTATTTTCTCTTCCTTGCGATTTTCTCAGTAACGTTTTCCTTTCTCTAGATTACTTATAGTACTTAATACAGATAACATACAAGATATGTGTTAATCGACTGTTTATGTTATTGGTAAGGCTCCCCGTCAACAGTAGTGATGTTTTGGGGGGCTCAAAAACTAAATATGGATTTCTGACTGTGCATAGGTCAGTGACCCATGTTGTTCAAGGGTCAACTGTATTTCAGATGCCCCTATACATGTGATGGTGATTAAAGACTGACCTCTCACCCTAAGAATTAATATGTCTTAAGGTTAACCTGTTTAGGTACACACTTTAGGACGATCTCTTGAGTAGCGGTTTTCCACATGGAAAAGTTTGATGACAAGGAAACCAAAGTGATTAGGGCTTATACAAAGCAATGGAAGAACACAGAAAGGAATAAGGATCAGAAAGCTTCTTTAGGAGATAAGATCGGTAAGCTGGAGAACATAGGAGAGAGACAGCACCTCTTAGGATGGTGTTTCTCAGACATTTTTAATTATAACCCACAGGAAGAAATACATTTCACGCCAGGAAGACGCACCCTCCCTCAGGCCTTCCTATACACATACACTTTAATAATACAAAAGTTGTACAGTAATACCTACCTTTACTATGTGCAATGCTCTCTAATACTTTTTTATATTCTACTGCTTCTATTACAAAATATTGGCTTCATGTTGTTGAATCACTATATTGTACACCTATATATAACACTGTATGATAACTACATGAGAATTAAAATTTAAAAAAAAGAAAAAACAAACAAACAAATAAATAAATAAATAAATAAATAAATAAATAAATACTGGCTGCTTAAATTGGTTATATTACCATAGTTTTAAAATACTGATTTAGGGTAATTCCCAGCTTTCTAGCTTGACAACAGAGAAAAAACTGATAGCTATATCATCAAAATGGGAAGTACAGAAAGAAGGAGGAGAGAGTTTTGAAAAGAGTTTAGCATATGTTCAAGGTATGTTAGAAACTTTCACATGTAATCCTTCATTCAATTTTTATAATTACCTTAGTAGGAAGTTGGTATTCCAATTTTAAAGATAGAGAAATTAAGGCTTATAAAAGTAACGGTAGTTTTCAAAAATTGTATAGGCAGAAAATGGAGGAAAGTTATGAAGCAATTTTTTATTCTCCTATTAAAATTAGTTTGCAAGATTCCCCTTAAACTTAAATAATATGAACCTTGCTTTATATTTGAAAGCTAAAAATGTAAGTAATAATACCTTTAAACTTCTGACTGACCCCGTGGTCTATTAGGAGTGGTATTTTGTTAATTTATTTTTTTGAAATCAATGTTTTTCTGGTGTTTATTCATGTAACAACCACTCTTTGTAAGGAAAAAAACAAACCAAATTATAATTCTGTTTGTTTTATAAATGAAGGAGAACAAAAGGCCTGAACTAATTTTTTCTTTGCACTGTCCATTTAAATAGAATTTACATAGAAATTTTAAACTACAGATGATACTGTAAGGATCATCTAGAAGACATATCCAATTCCTTTATTTCACAGATGAGAAAACTGATCTCATCTATTTATTGGCAGAATACAGTATGTAGGAAACCCTATTAAATCATGTGTTCGGCCATTTAAAGTTTACAGTTATTATTCAACTTCCCTCTCGGCTCCCCTCTGCAAACATTCTAATTACTCTTTCCAGAAAAATAATTTCCCAAGTGTCCAGATCACAAAATAGAACACAAAGAAAGATTCAAGCACAAGGAGGAGGAAAGGGTGGAGTTGTTAACATCCTCCTTTCTCCAGTGGGTTCAAAGCTTTTTTTTTTTTTTCCACATCTACTTTTGCACACACACACTGACCATGTGTGGAGGTTACACTTTCATCTGCAGGTCCTACAGAAACTAGAAATTTCTTCTCTTTCTTTCCTTTCTTTTTCTTTTCGTTTCTTTTCATTTCTTTTCTTTTCTTTTTTTCCTTCCTTCCTTCCTTCCTTCCTTCCTTCCTTCCTTCTTTCTTTCTTCTTTCTTTCTTTTTCTTCCTTTCCTTCTTTCTGTGTTGAGGGTTGACAGCTGACATCCCCAAGTTCTACTTTCCCCTTCGCTTCTCTCTTTTCCTTCTCTTTTCCTGCTCTATAAAATAGCCGCTAATAGACCACTGCATGTTCATGTATGTTACAGCTCTCTCTCCACCAGGATGGCCATTTGTCAAGAAGGGCCTGTCCTTCCCTTCCCCCTGTTCTTTTCATGTATACATCATAGAAGAGTGGAAAGCTACAGGGAAAGAGGCACATAGAGGGGTTCAAGGTAGGCCCTGGGGAACTGTTTGTGCACTTCAAAACCCAAATGTGGGAAATTCTTTTCTAATATGTGCAGTAAGTAGAGTTAAACTATTTGGGGCATAAAAACTCTCCTGATTGCCCAGTATGGCTTAGGTGTTTGCAAAATTTTGTATGTATATTTAGGATATGTTAAAATGGTTGAAATACTTTGATATTGGTAATCACTTAATTCAACTGGCTAATAGCCAGCTATATTACTGTAGGTTCTCCTGAGAAGCAGAATGAGTAGGATGGAGAGAAAGAATGATTGAAAAAGAGATCAATTGATTTTAAGAAATTGAATTACATCATTTACAGAGGCTGGCAAGTCCAAAAGCCATGAAGCAGGCAGAAGGCTGGAAACTCAGGTAAGACTTGATGCTGCCCTCTGGAATCTAAATGTCACAGGACAGTATGCTGGAAACAGACAGGGTTTCTTTGTTGCAATCTGGAGGAGAATTCTTCTTAAGGACCTCTTAAGGCCTCAGCTGACTAGATCAGGCCCAACCCACATCTGCTTTACCCAGTGTCTACTGATTTAAGTGTTAATTACATCTAAAAAATATCTTCACAACATCTAGACTGGATAGCTTAGCTTCTCACAGGCAGAATAAGTATTTAAAATTGTAATATAATGGTAGGGCACCTGAGTGGCTCAGTCGGTTAAGCATCCCACTCTTGACTTCATATCAGGTCACTATCTTGCAGTTGCTGGATTCAAGCCCTGGGTCAGGCTCTGTACTGACAGCACAGAGCCTGCTTGGGAGTCTATTTCTCTCTCTCTGCCCCTTCCTCACTTGCGTGCATTCTCTTTATCTCAAAATAAATAAATAAATAAACTTAATTTAAAAATATTTTTACTTATAATATAATGGAATTATATTAAATTTGGAAAGCATCACTGTGGAGTAACATGCATAACCATTTTAACTATTTTAATTGATTTGAGTGCCTAATTAATTTTCTCAATAATCACTTAACTTTATTTATTTTTTTTTTCAACCTTTATTTATTTTTGGGACAGAGAGAGACAGAGCATGAACGGGGGAGGGACAGAGAGAGAGGGAGACACAGAATCGGAAACAGGCTCCAGGCTCTGAGCCATCAGCCCAGAGCCTGACGCGGGGCTCGAACTCACGGACTGCGAGATCGTGACCTGGCTGAAGTCGGACGCTTAACCGACTGTGCCACCCAGGCGCCCCTTCTTAACTTTATTTAAAATAAAAGAATAATTTGCAGAAGTTTTTGTTTTGGACTTTGGTGTGTGTGTGTGTGTGTACGTGAGAGAAAGAGAGAGAGAGAGAGAGATGGCACTATTACCTGATAAAAACTAAAATTTTATTTTGTGTTAGTAGTCATTTCGATTTGGCATTTATATTTTGAAACTCTCTAAGTCAAACATATGTAGAGAAACCAGATAATTTAAAGATTTAACTTCAACATCAATATATTCCCGAAGTTATTTGCTTTAAATTATACCAAATAAACTAATTCTAAAAGAGAAAATAAAACTACCTCCATATGATTTTATATTAGCATGTGATTTTCTTAGAAACAAACAACATTTTTCTTACATAAATATATTTTGCAAAAACTTTCCTTCTTTCCCAGAGGAGAAAAGTAAGTATAAAAAATAATAGCACGATGTGCCTAATTTCTGTAACAGGTTCATAGTTATATGAGTTAGTGTGAGCAATCTTCCAGGTTCTTTTCTTTTCTTTTTAATAATTAGTAATAGCGGCAGCGTCCCTCTTGGTTTTGACCTCTCTAGTTTATACATTCCCTCTGTGAGGTTCAGCCCAGGTTCACTTGTAAAGTCAGCAGAAATGTGAAACTCTTTGCTGGTTAATGCTATCGTTAATAGAGCTATTCATCACTCAGCACAGAATACATAGAAAGTGGCTATGGTTTTTTTGTTCATTGACTTTTACATTTCTCCCCTTTTAATGAATTATCTCAGAGATTTAGGAATCGGTTCATAGCCAACACCCAAATTTTATAAATGTTAAATTTTTTACTGTTTCAGAAACTTTTGGAAAGAAATGAAAAATGACAGATGCAGAGAAAGTCTCTTAACACCTTACTCAGTCCTATAGCCTGAATCACTCCTTGGACCCTCCTACCTGCCTCCTTCCCTTTTCAGAGAAAACTAATATATTATAGATTGTGTAACCTTCCTATTTTTGTTTTTATTACTTTTCCCATATATGTATAGCACCATCAAACTTATAGGTAACAGTTTACATTATTTAAATTTTGTATGATATATATTTACAACCTAATTTTTAATTTACCTTTGTGCTTTCAAAATGTACCAAAGTTAACACATGTAGATGTGCTTCATTTATTTTGACTGCTAGGTAGTATTCTATATTAAAAATACTGTAATTTAGCTAATCACTTCTTTATCAATAAATATTTAGATGGTTTCTTAATTTTTTTCTTTTATCAATAGTGATGCAAGAAATAGTCTTGTACATGTCTTCTCATGGGCATATACAAGTGTTTCTCTAGAGCATACTCCTAGCAGTGGAATTTCTGGAAAATGCGTTACACTTGTAGTCTATTTTGCTTGACTATCTAAGTATTTTTTTCAAAGTGCTTGATCAATTTACATTACTGCCAGCCAGCAGGGTATTAGAATTTGTTTTCCCACTCCTCCAAAAGCTAGGTATTGTCAGAGGTCTCAGTTGTCAGGGGTCTGCCAAAGCTAAATGTGAAGCAATATTTCATTTTCAAACCGATGAGAATTCTCCCTCCACTGTTCAGATTTAAGATCTTTTCTCCATTTCTGCCATTCTAGCTTCTTCTTCCATAGGCATTTCAGTCATATTATTTGTCCACTTTTCTTTAAAAAATTTTTTTTAATGTTTTATTTATTTTTGAGACAGAGAGAGACAGAGCATGAGCAGGGGAGGGGCAGAGAGAGAGGAACACACAGAATCTGAAGTAGGCTCCGGATGACAGCAAGAGCTGTCAGTACAGAGCCCGACGTGGGGCCCAAACTCACAAACCACAAGATCATGACCTGAGCCGAAGTCAGACGCTCAACTGACTGAGCCACCCAGGTGCCCCTATTTGTCCACTTTTCAACTGGGTAATTTGTCTTACTCATTTTGAGACATTTTTACTATACTAAAATACCAGTTTTTCTGTTTATATGTGTTATAAACTGTTTCTCTCAAGATTATTACTTTCTATTAAATTTTTTCAGGATATCTTACAGTACAGAACCTTGCATTTTAAACAAGATTATAGATGATTTCATTTTGTGCTTATTATGTTTTTGTTTAAAAGTAAGGTATATTTCCTTCCAAAAGTTTGAAAGAATTTTTTCTCACATTTGGGTCTTCAGTTCACTTGGACTTTATTTTTAATGTGGTACAAATTGAGAATTCCTTTAACAAAGAATTAATTTTACTTAGCACCATGTATTAAAAACTTTGCTCTTTCACAACTAATTAGTCTGCCGCCACTTGAGTTCTTAAATATGCATAAATCTTTCGCTGGGATTTTTATTCCTTTCCATTGGTTGGTTTGTTTAGCCCGATACAAATAGTAAGATTACTTAAAGATAAGTTAATAAAAGTTATTCATTCTAAATACTAGGGAGAAAAAGATTGAAAACAAAAATGACTAGAATCTGTTGTGCCTGAGGATAATACGATAGTAATATCAAAAGATCTATTATTTGGAGTATATGAAGTAGGGAGGTAGAGGTTGCTGCAGAAAAATATTTGAAGACATAGTGACTGAAAAAAAAATTCTGCATGTTTGATGAAAAAAAAATTGACAGAAAAAAAATTTAAGAATTTCAGTAAATCTCAAACAGTCCAAGTTCAAATAAAAAAGAGAAATTATACCAGAGGGGAAACTTTTAACTTTGGGAATGAAAAGGAAAGCAAGAGCAATGATACATATCTGAATAAATATAATTTACTATTTTTCTTTTCTCAGCTCATTAAATTATACTACTTTTGAAAGTAAAATTTATAACATTTTCTGGGAAAGTTTAAGTGTATATACATGTTAATACATATGACAGAGCAAGGAGACAAAATCATCAAGGGCGTAGAAAACCTGAATAACACTATCAACCAACTTTACCTAATTGACATGTGTAGAACATTCCACCCAATAACAGAATATACATTCTTTTCAAGTACAACATAAAACATTCACCAAGATAGATCATAAAACAAACATTAACAAACTTGGAAGAGTTCAAATTAAACAAATTATGTTCTCTAAACATCAGTAACAGAAAAAGTGTGTGAAAATTGAATAACCCATGAGTTATAGAAGAAATCTCAAGAAAACTTGGAAAATATTTTGAACTGAATGAAAACACAAATTAACAATATAAAGAATGTAAAAGATGATACTTCTACAGACTCCATAGATATTAAACGATAATGAAAGTATACTACAAAAATCTATGCCCATGATTTTGACAACTTAAATGAAATGGATCACTTCCTTCAAAAATACAAATTACCAAAACCTGCTCCATAGTAAATAGCCTATATCTGCCCCTATAAGGAAGTTGGATTTGTAGTTTAAAATCTTCCAAAAAAGAAAAATCTAGCACCAGATGGTTTTACTGGTGAATTCTACCAAGTATTCAACAAAGAAATAATACCAATTCTACAGAAAATCTTGCAGAAAATGGAACGGCTGGAGAGAGGGCAGGAGCACTTCCCAACTCTATTTATGAAGTCAGCATTCCCTTGATTTCAAAAACAGCCAGAGATATTAAAAGAAAAAGAAAATTTAAAAAAACACTGTCTCGATGAACATAAATGTAAAAAAATCCTCAGTGATATGGTCTGGATATTTGTGTGCTTCCAGAATGCTTATGTTGAATCTTAACTCCCAAAGATAATTACATGTTAGTAAATGGAAGTCTCGGGGAAGTGATTAGGTCATAATGATGGGACCCTCATGAATGTGATTAGCGCACTGTAAAAGCATTTCACAGAATCCCTAGCCCGTTCCACCACATGAGGGCACAGCAGGAAGGTACCTCTTATAACCAGGAATTGAGCCTTCACCATATAAAACCTACAAACACCATGATCTTGGACTTCCAGGCTCCAGAATTGTGAGAAATAAATTTATCTTGTTTATAAAATATAGCTAGCATTTTGTTATAGCAACCTGAATGGATTATGACACAATTTTAATCTTGAAGTATGTACAAAAGATAACATGAAAATAAAAATCATGGGGTGCCTGGGTAGCTCAGGTGGTTAAGTGTCCAACTTCAGCTAAGGTCATGAACTCGCGGTTCGTGACTTCAAGCCCCACGTCGGGCTCTGTGCTGACGGGTCAGAGCCTGGAGCCTACTTTGAATTCTGTGTCTCCCTTTCTCTCTGTTTCTCTCTCTCTCATCTCTCTCTCTCTCTCTTTCTTTCTCTCTCTCTTCTCTCTCTCTCAAAAATAAACAAAGATTAAAAAAATTTTTTAAAAAGAGAAAAAATAAAAATCACAATGAGATACCCATACACATGTACTAGCATGCCTTTTTCTACAAAACTTGACAATACCAAGTACTAACAAGAACACAAAGCAACAGGAACTCTCACATATAGCTGGTGGGAATGCAAAAGGCACAGCCACTCTAGAAAATAACTCCTAAAAGTTGAACATACACTTACCACAACAATTACCTAGCAATATCACACACTGGCATTTGCCCAAGTAAAATGAAAACTACATTCATACAAATACTACAGTAATTTTAAAACAATTCTGTTAGTATCACCAGAAACCGAAAACACATAAATGTCATTGAACAGGAGAATAGATAAATAAATTGTGCTACCTCCATATAATGAAACAGCACTCTGCAATAAAAAGGATTGAACTACTGATACATGGGAGAAATTGATGAATCTCAAATGCATTATACTAAAAGAAAGATATTTTTCTCCAAAGGCTATATTCTGTATAATTCCATATATGTTACTGTCCAGAAAAGGCAAAATTACAGAGTTACAAGACCAGTCAGTGGTTGTCAGACATTAATACCAGGGGAAGTGTTTGACTACAAAGTGTTGTATGAGGTTATTTCTTCTGGAGTGATAGAGTGATAGAACTGTTCTGTATCTTTATTATGGTGGTGTTTATACTACAGTATGCATGTGTCAAATGCATAGAACCCTATACCAAAAAGAGCAAATTGTCCTGTATGTAAATTTTTAACATATTTTTAAAATATTCGATAGGTGTTTGGAAATAATTTGTCTCCCTATTTGTTGAAGGTAGTGCTTTAGATGCATCCTAATTTTTGATATATGCAAAATCTGTCATTTTCCAGAAAAGTTGTATCAAAATCTCCCAATACAATGGATAATTATCAATTTCAACTTTAATATTATTAACATTTGCTCTATGCACTTTTCACACAGGTTTTCCAGTATATATACATTCAGTGATGTATCTTTCTAGTGAATTATGGTGTTCTTTCACCTAAGTCCTTTTTTGGTTCAAAGTTTATTTTGCCTTTTATTAATATTGCAAAAACAAATTTAGTTGGGTTCATCTTTGCTTTGCTTGTATCTGTTTTTCCATTTCGGTATTTTCTGTATCATCATATGTAAGTGTATTTCCATCAACCCAGAATTTTAAAAATCTAATTTGAGGGGCGCCTGGGTGGCGCAGTCGGTTAAGCGTCCGACTTCAGCCAGGTCACGATCTCGCGGTCCATGAGTTCGAGCCCCGCGTCAGGCTCTGGGCTGATGGCTCAGAGCCTGGAGCCTGTTTCCGATTCTGTGTCTCCCTCTCTCTCTGCCCCTCCCCCGTTCATGCTCTGTCTCTCTCTGTCCCAAAAATAAATAAACATTGAAAAAAATATTTATAAAAAATCTAATTTGAAACTACCTATCTTTTAAGAAGTAAATTTAGACTTAAATCTAAATTTATTTAAGTTTAGCTGGTAGTTTAGCATTTATTATTACTGCTTCATTTTAACTTACTTTAGTAGCTTATTTTTTTATTTTATTTCTCGTGATATTTATTTGCTTATATTCTTCCTCCTTCCCTTATTGGACAGCAGAAACTTTTATTGATTTGTTATTGTTTTACACTCTATTGCTCTACATACAGTGTTTATCCTTAATCAACATGCAATCTTGACCCAGCAGATAAAAATTTAGTCAGTATTACTAACTCCTCCAGAAAATCAAAGGATCTGAAAAAGCTTGAGCTCCAATGATTTATTTGATTTTCCATGCACTTTGAGCCCTGTTTTTAAGGCACTCAAAATTAATCATCATGATTATTTTTATTATTGTTTTTAGCATTCATTGCTTACTTAGATTCATCTATAGATTAATCAGTTTTTTACAAACATGCTCATCCACATGTTAATCACTTTCTTTGATTCTTGCATCCTGTTCTTTGTTCCCTGTTCTTTGTAAAGTGCATCATTTGAGGGGTGCCTGAGTGGCTCAGTCGGTTAAGCATCCAACTTCGACTGAGGTCATGATCTTACAGCTAATAAGTTCGAGCCCTGAGTCTGTGCTGACAGCTCAGAGCCTGGAGCCTGCTTCAGATTCTGTGTCTCCCTCTCTCTGTGCTCCTTCCCCACTCACGCTCTCTCTCTCAAAAATAAATAAAAACATTAAAAAAAATTAAAGTGCATCATTTGATGTTCCCTTTAGTGGGTCTGAGTAATGATCCTCAGTCCTAAGTTTTCTCAGTACGTTTTTATTTTGTCCCTACTCTTCTACGTTTTTATTTTGTCCCTACTCTTCTATAACAAGCTATTATTTGGTTCTGGATACCAGATATGGATTCTAAGCCTTACAGTTGAGGCAAAAGCCCTAACAAAGCGCCTCGAGTCTAAAAACACTGGTTTTCCAGCTATTGATGTCACCCACGCATGAAAGGATTGTTCAAAGGCAATTTTTCTGCAAAACGAATACTCCAACCCCCACTTTTCATTCAATATAAGAGGAGGTTTAGGAAAATGGAATGTGAATTTTTGTGGGATACACAATTCATGAAGAAAGTTTTTATTTCTCCTCACATACCCCTCCGTGTAGAAGAAATGTGATGTTTTTCCTCCCTGAAGCCAGGAAAGGGAGAAACAGAATTACTAAAACAAATTGGGGTTATCCAAACTACTTATTTTCCTGTAAGTCAGTTAATCATGAGTATCTCTCATCTAAACTTACCCAAGCTATTCATTTGGCCGGAGAGAGCCTGATGTTTTTGTGATATGGAAACAGGGACCAGGAAAAATCATGCTAAAAGAAAAAAATGTTAGTGAAGCAGCCAGCACTTCCACCATTTGGCTTCGCAGGGAGTGAGTTAGTTTCTCAGAATTTTCTAAAGCCCTTAGCTGTCTTATCAGTACACGGATTATAACTAGAGCTAAAAAGGAAAGCAAGGACTAAGAACCGAAGCCAGATTTCTACATCAGAGACAACACAAAGGAAAGACACTCACAGGACTCTCTGAAGAACCAATTAATGTGTTCCATAAAAATAGCACCCATTTGTATGGTTGCAACTGTAGAAACTGGAAGGCTGTCAGTCTGGATCTTCAGAAGCCAATGACAAGAAATTATTAAAAAATAAAATGTTAACATCCCAATGAGTTGTTGCTTCTCTACAAAACCAATAAAACCTAAATAACATTTTAGAAAGGGATAGAATTGAAAGTTTTTATTTTTGTTTCTGCTGAGGTCCCAGGTAATTTCTTAATTTAGGGTTGTGTCCCATATAGGATGTTAATGTCCAAGTCTGGTTTGGATTGGGTTCTCAGTTTCTCTACCATAACTTTGTTTTTCTTCTTAACCCTAATTTTTAATAACACTACTCCTTACTACTTCCTTAGACTAGTGGCAAAGTTTGGGTAATCTCTGTTTCATAGATAGAGTAGACCTTAACAGGTTCTGTCTTCGTTGAAGCCCTACCTCCAAATCTCCATTTAGATGCTAAAATTCCAAACCTTCAGTCTTTAAGGTCCATATATACTATTTCAGCCCCATTGCCACATAGACAACTATGACTTCAGCTGTTCCTTATTGCGCTGGCTTAAAATTTTCCTCTCATTTCTGCCATTTGAATAATTATTTTCTTTGAGTTAATCACATATTGAAAAAAACAGTTTATATTTGTCCATCATTTCTATGTAGTTCAGATCAAAATGTCCAACATTAAAGTATAGCTTTTATCTGTTAAAGCCCTATATCCTTTTTATATAGGGTAAAATCAATGTATTTAAATAAATTCATATACCTGTATTTAACTTTTTATTAGTGATCTGAAAGCAATGACACTGTTGAGACACTTCCAAATTTTAGTCTCTGCTGTGGTCTGAATGTTTATGTTCCTCCAAAGTTCATATGTGGCAAATCCTAATGCCAATGTGATGGTATGCCAATGTGATGGTATTAAGAGCTGGGCCCTTTGGGGGCACCTGGTGGCTGAGTTGGTTAAGCGTCTGACTTCGGCTCAGGTCATGACCTTGCAGTTCCTGAGTTCGAGCCCCACGTCGGGCTCTGTGCTGACAGCTCAGAGGCTGTAGCCTGCTTCAGATTCTGTGTCTCCCTCTCTCTCTGTTCCTCCCTGCTCGCATTCTGTCTCTCAAAAATAAATAAAGATTAAAAAAAATTTTTAAAAAGGAGAGAGATGGTGCCTTTGGGAGGTACTTAGGTTATGAGGGTGGAGCCCTCATGAATCAAATTAGTGCTCTTATAAAAGAAATGCAAACAGAGATCCCTCATCCCTTCCATCATGTGAGGATACAATGAGAAGTTGTGACTTGGAAGAAGGTTCTCACCAAACTACCTTGGCATCCTGATCTTGGACTTCCAGCCTCCAAAACTGTGAGAAATAAATTTCTATTATGTATAAGCCACCCCTAGTCTATGGTACTTTGCTATAGCAACCCAGACTGACTAACTCAGGTTCCATAACCAATCTTCTTTCTTTTTTTAAAGTTTATTTATTTATTTTGAGAGAGATAGAGAACCCCAAGCAGGCTCTGCACTGACATGAGGCTCAATCCCACAAACTGAAAGATCATGACCTGAGCCAAAATCAAGAGTTGGACACTTCACTAACTGAGTCACCCAGGCACCCCAGGTTCTGTAACCATCTTCTTAAATCACATATCTAGGATGGAAAATCACATTTTGGGGTGAAATGAGCTTTGTTAGTAAGAAAAATTAAAATATTACTTGTAATCTTATAAATACACATTTGCATGTACACACACACACACACACACACACGCAAACTTATAACTAGTTTCTAGTAGGGTTGTCTCCAAGATTGGGTCCCTGCTCTCTTGCTAACTTTCACTGAATTTCTTAACTAAAGAAAATGAGAATATATCAATAGTAGCTAAAGCTATGTTCTACACAAGCAGGTTTCAACTCCTGTTATTTCATCACTGGACTCCTCCCAAATAGAGTTTGGCAAGAGTCATTCTGAAATCAACACGGAAAGTCACAGAAGAACAAATTGGGGTCATCTGACTCATTCCACTTGTGACTTAAAATGCACTTGAACCCACATTTCCAGAGGGGAAAGTTAGTTATAAAGTATCCCAAATCAACTAATGTCACGTGTTTCAGTTCCATTTAAACTTTGAGTCAGGAAGACAAGACAAGGTGGAAAAAGAAGTAAAAGGAGAATGAGGATTTTTTAAGTAGAACATTTCCAAATTGCTGAAAATGATTGTTTTTATATCACAAATTTATAAATAATTCAAAGAAAAAGATTATATGATCCATAAACTTTACTGTCATTTTTAATAAAATATTTAAATCATACTTCTAAAATAAAAAGTAATTATTTTTATTAAAGCCCATTTCTGACATTCCATTTCTGAGTTCAAAATATTTCACAATGCAGAAGCTCTAAAACTAAAGTATTATGCAGTCAAACTTACTTATCCTTCCTTTTTTTAGATAAAACCTCATGTTTTTAAGTTTTAGATAATTATATTCTTAGTAAACTATGGTTTTAATTATAATACACAAAAATATTGTAGTGAAAAGTAAAATGATTGTTGATACCAGCTTTTTGTTTCATAGGAGTTATTTGGGGACTTAGAAAGAATGTCCTTCTCTATGTTCGCCTCACTACTAAACCACTGCGTATAAGAAGGAAGGATAAGCTTCTGCTACTGAATTGGCTGCCACTATAAACATTAGTAGAACAATCGATTCTATTTGTCCATCCTAGTCTTAAACTCTTTATTCTTGTTTCCTTTTTTCATCTTTAACCCTGCTGAGTTAATATTTATTTTCCTTCCTTTTGTTCTCTGTATCTTTTACTATTCAATCAATTATTTTGAGTGCTAGCTTAAAGACCAACACATCATGGTGTTGTACTAACCATCTCTTTTCTAACAGATTCTTCTTTTAAAGAAAAGCACTGCCTCTGAATGACTAATGGGTGTGAAAATGCCAATTCAGCTATGCTTGGAGTAAAGCTGATGAAATTCTTCACTTACGACGTATGTGTATCTTTTTTTAAAAAATGAAGCTATGTTTTATAGGTTCCTAAAAGTAAAGTGTTCCAAGGATGATCAAGGATTTTTTATAAAAATCTTGTTATATATTCTCCTAAGGAGATTATAGGTGCATATTAATAATGCACTTATCATTGCTTCATTTTGATGTTCTCTGAAGAGGCATTTTATTTTATTATTTTATTTTACTTTTACTTTTTTATTTTTGAGAGAGAGAGGCAGAAAGAGAGGGAAAGAGGGAATGCCCAACAGGCTCTGTGCTGTCAGTGCAGAGCCTGATGCAGGGCTCGATCTCATGAACCGTGACATCATGACCTGAGCACAGATCAAGAGTCTGATGGTTAACCAGCTGAGCCACCCAGGCACTTCTGAAGAGGCATTTTAAATAATCTTTATTAGTGGACTAATAAGCAACAACATGTAATGCTGGGAGAAGAGCTCAACCAGTTGTGAGAATAGACATGTTTTTTTTTTTTTTTGAGAGAAGTGCCATAAATGACAATCGTTGGGCCATTCATTGGCCCAATAATACTCACCGTATTCTAGTCTCTTAGCTTAACATTACTATACCTCATCCTTCCAACCAGTCTTGCTTCTAGTCAATCTCCAACCCAAAATACTCTGGGTATTTCTATCAAGACTTAATAGATGATGAGATAGAGCCATAAATAGGTTATGTAAATTCTCCATGATCACATGAGCAATAAATGGAGATTCAAACACAGATCTGTCTTCAAAGATGATACTCTTGACTGTCAAGCAAAGCTGGGAAATGGAGAACTAAATCCATTTTATAAAAAGAGCTATATGAATATAGATCATCCTGAAAATTGGAAAACCTGAAAAATAAACAAACCCCCCAAGAATGCTGTAGAAATAGGTATCATTAAATTCTTGACTGGTAGCAAAAATAATTTGTACATAAAACTAAAACATAAAAGTCAGAATTCTTCATGAAGATGTATAGCTTTTATTTAAAATACCTATCCTATATAATAAAATGATCACATCTTCCCTTTTCTAATTCAAGAGCAATTATTTACTCTTATATTAAAGAAGAAAAATTGGAAGTTTCACTAAGTGCTGAGGGCCTAAAATTTCAGTAAGTAATAGATTTCTGTGCATTCCTTACACAAGATTTCAAAATTAGGGGTTTTATATGTAAGTTTTGAAGCTCTAATTGCAAAGAATATATAACTGCTAGTCAGATGTTACAGTAAATTTCACATTTTCCTATATTTCAATGTGCTTTTTGGGAAAAGTAATGTAGCAATAACTTCACTAAGACACAGTTGCAAAAATGCCCATGGGTGTTACTAACATATCAAAAAAGTACTGATTTATTATCATGTAAAATACACAAACTAATGAAAAGGAACATTTCCTATATATATTTATTTAAGCAGAATCTAAGGGAGTCTTTATTTGTACTTTCTTGAGATTGAAATCATCCAGAGAACCTCAGAGTAACAATAGAAAGAATGGGACTCTTCCTTTAAAGATAATGTTCTCCCATCAGGAAATTAAATGTTTCTCCTGGCAGCAAGTGAAGTACACAGAGGAATGCAGTCTCACACGTATACCTCTTTAAAGCTTATCACAGACCGGGTTACCCAAGGTTCAGACTAAAGGGGTGGGGGTGGGGGGCAGTCTCACCCCTAGATATTATTTGAACATATAAACCAGTTTAGAAGTGTTAATTAAAACACATTTGCTTTTCTAGTAGACTTTTATGAAAGAATTAAATGTAGTAAACTATAACACCTTTATATTACCAGAAGGGAAACAACTAGCATCTGCCTTAAAGATGCCCTAGGTTATGCTGTGTGTGTTCAAAGCTGTAATGTACTTGATCCATATATATAACAAAGAATCCTCTAAAAGTGCTCATCCAGGCAAAGGCAGTTTTATGGAGAGGAAAAAGCAAGTGGATTTGGAATCAGAGAATCAGTGAGTGAACATGGGGTCAGTGACTAGTTGCTATGTCAACTTATCAATGTTCTGTAACATTTGGGGCCTGTGTCTCCAACTGTAAAAATAAAGATAATAATAATACCTGGCTTACAAAACTGCTATGAAGAATAAAATAGTACATGTGAGAGGGTTTTTAAACTTTCTACTGCTATGCAAGTATAAAATAATATTATCAGTCAGATCTGTAAATCAGAGAGGGCCATGACTAAAATTTTGCCACATGAACATATGGAATCTGAAAGGATACACATTATAGAAAATGCCCCTGTCTCTTCAGGGCCAATACTGGGTAAATAAATGTCTCCTTGCTGTGGAATCCAGTGTACTCTAGGCTGAACTAACACGTAGAAGTAGCAAAGTGAGACTGGCACTAGAGAGACATCTAGTGTTTGAAAGAACAGGAGAGTAGATTTGAGATTGAAGCAATTTTGTTTAAAAAAAAGAATGAAATGGTCTGTGTCCACATAAAGGTATACAAAAATTAAATCAACATAATAATATTCCTACACCATTTTGAATCCTCCATAAATGTGAAACTTTTTTATTGAATTTTCAACTTATACACTAGCATTTTTAAGGAAAACCAGGAGTCAAGGAAGGTAACTCCTGGAACTTCCCTCTTAGGACATTTACCACCTCCCTGGGTAAAGTTTGGTTCAAATGGGAGAGAAAATAGGTCTGGGGAGAAGATAGATGAATAGCAGAGGGAGATTATGTTTGGAAAGAAATAAATCAGTGGGGGCACCTGAGTGGCTCAGTACATTAAGTGTCTGAATTCAGCTCAGGTCATGATCTCACAGTGGGTGGGTTTGAGCCCCATGTCTGGCTCTGTGCTGACAGCTCAGAGCCTGGCCAAATCCTATCTCTCCCTCTGTCTCTGCCCCTCTCCTACTCATGTTCTGTCTGTCTCTTCTCTTAAAAATAAATAAATGTTAATTAAAAAAAAAAAAAAGAAAGAAAGAAATCAGTGAAGGAAAAATAATTAGGGGCTCCTCTGTGGAAAAGGTGAGCACGGGCTATGGGAAAAGACCAGACAAGAAGACTCTACATTTTTAGTAATAATTCACCCTTCTAAATATATTGTTGACTATTGTTTCATTAGCCCACATATGTGGTGATGCATTGAAAGTAATTCAGTTTACAGGTTTTAATAACTAAACATCAACAAAAGAATTACTGCAGTTCAAATAGTTAATAGATATTTATTAAATGATTACAGTGTGTCAGAAATCTTCAAGATATTGGGAATGTACCAACTAACCAAACATAAAAATTCCTAGGCTTGGAGCTTACATTCTAGATAAGAAGAAAGACAATAATTAACATGGAAAAATAAGTAAAATAGAGAGTGTCTGAAAGGAGGGAAGAGGGAATGAAATTTTTGCTAAAGTAACACTATACCTAATCTTCTTCACCAGAAAATCAAAAATGATTTTGGAGCCATTTTTAAGGCATATATTAGTTTTTTCCCCTTCCAATGTCAATAAAATTTGATAGCCACAGTTCTATGTTAGCTATTCAAGCTCTTGGTTGGAATAAAGTAAGTAGTTGAAGCAGCCATATTTATGTGAAATTACTTAGTTTTCCATATCTCAAAGTTCTCATCTAACATTTTACTTTTTTTTTTAAGATTTTATGTTTAAGTAATCTCTACACCCAATATGGGTCCTGAATGCACAACCCTGAGGCCAAGAGTCACTTGCTCCACCGACTGAGCCAGCCAGATACCTCTCATCTAACATTTTTCTAATCACTTTTGTTTCAATTTGTAAACCTGCTAAAGTTCCCTGCCACCACTGAGATTTCATAAATGGCTCTAAATGATAATGGTAACTAGAAATACAGGGGCGTCTGGGTGGCTCAGTCGGTTGGGCGGCCGACTTCGGCTCAGGTCACGATCTCTCGATCCGTGGGTTCAAGCCCCGCGTCAGGCTCTGTGCTGACAGCTCAGAGCCTGGAGCCCGTTTCGGATTCTGTGTCTCCCTCTCTCTCTGCCTCTCCCTGTTCATGCTCTGTCTCTCTCTGTTTCAAAAATAAATAAACGTTAAAAAAAATTTTTTAAGGAAATACAGAGCCTATTCTTCTTTTTATTTACATGCTTGGATAATGTCTATAGAAATATTTTTCTAAATATATGAAGAAACTATAATATTAGTTTTTTGTCCCTAAGTTCTAAGAATCACTAAACTCTAGTAATGTCAAGCTTCTGCTTGGGATAAAGTACTCTTGTCCCCAAGACTGAGATTTATTTTTTTAAAGAAATAAATGGTAAAATGCAATGCCAAGCAATTCAGGTGTTTAAAAAACTCTTAGAAACCTTTGATGAAAGCATGTTATTTTCTTTTAGATCTAACTACCAAATGGGTTTGACATGATATATTTAAGGGACGTAAGTACATCATTGTTATACATACCAAAATAGGCAAATATTCTCCAGGAATTTTCATGTTGGTAGCCTTTTTTCTGAAACTTTTAAAAAATGTTTATTTATTTTGGGGTGGGGGTAGGGGGCAGAGAGAGAAGGAGAGAGAGAATCCCGAGCAGGTTCTTCTGCACTATCAACACAAGCCCGACTTGAGTCTCGATCTAACCACCATGAGATCATGATCTGAGCTGAAATCAAGAATCAGGTGTGTAACCAACTGAACCACCCAGAAGCCCCATGTGCTACAATTTAACAGCTCTCTTAACTCTCAGAACCTAACAATACATATTACTATGTTTTGATACATAATTTGGTGTGAAATGACATGACTTGTTTATTTTTTAGTAACATTGTGCTATCACAATTCTTTAATAATTCTCAGGAGATTTAAAATCCAATATGTAAATTTCTGTGTTCAAAATCTTTTGTAACTAAAATTTGCCAAAAGTGTTATTTTTCCTTTTATTATGATAACATTTACTAATATAACTTTAGTAAACTTTAGAGATTTCTCCCCAACATATCTATATGCATATTCTCTATGGAACCAAAAAAAAAAAAAAAAAAAAAACAACCTATGGTATGCATAGAAGTTCATACAGCATCATATTCTTATTCTCCTTATCCAAGAAACCAGATTTCTTGATTCAAAATCCTTCACTATATACATTGCTTATGGTCTTATATTGATTATTTCCTTCTGGTCTGCTTATGTAATGGCCATATTTAAGCTTCAAAACCGTAGTGAGAAATGCTTATTTATGTGATGAGAGAAGAATTTAACTCCTTGCTCACTTTCCATTCTGTCATTAGTGACAATTATCATCAAACATTCTAAATTTTTCACTCAATAGAGAGTCCTACTTATAATTTCAAACCCTTTAGCTGAAACACATACACACATACACACATAGAGACAGAGACAGAAAGCTGGAAAGAAGGAAATTGTTGGAATAGAAAGATTATATGAAAGTCTTTTATTAATTCACATTATCTTCATTACTTAATCTGAAGGAGGAGGTTGATTTTGAATGTTACTTTATCTTTAGTTCCATTGAGTGGTGATGTCACTTATAGAAATTTGTATCTTGTTTAAAAGGTACCACAAAAATATTGACCTTTCCATGCATCTTGCTACTATGAGACACTTTGTCATGATTACACTCATTTTGCCATGTAAGACTTTGAGATGTTGTAGAAAATGACTTATTTCCTAGGTGTTATCCACGTAGAATCCATCCAATTATATGGCAATGTGGGATTTTAAAAAGGTAACAATCCTGAGATGTAACATTGAAAAACTCAATCCAGCACAGTGTGATTTGGGAGCCATCCCTGTCTTCATAACAGAGTCTATCCAAATCCTTATATGAATTTTCTCTGGCTAGTTTGATGGTACTAGAATCCCACCGACTGGTATAGAGACTCTCTTAAAGCAGACTAAAGGACAGGAGACATCTGCCTGCTATCATGGAAGCCAGTAAAGCAAAAATGTAGCCCTCCTTTTGCAGTGTTATTCAGCCTTATGCCAATGAAAGGATCCCTTAAATAATCAGAGAGCTGTGTATCACCTAAAGTTGGAATTTCGCTAGACCAGGTATTTTTCACATAAAAGCCCATTAATAATAGTTGTATAGCCACTGTATGTTTCATAGTTGGATACTTACAGATTTGGCCAAATTAGAAGATTAAAAAAAATGGAAAAAAATTGTATTCATATGATTTTCTGGTTTCAAGTCTGTGATAAAACTGTGTCATAGATACACTGGAGCACATTTTCATCTAACTATCATGTATAATTATAAAAACAATAGCCATAGCTATTAGCAAGTAGCATGAACCAGTCAGGATGTAAAGCCCTTTAAGTGAAATAATCTAACTTCAGTCCTTACAAGGTAAGGTATGATTCCTTGAGGTAGATATGATTCCTTTTATAACAGATGAGGAAGCAAGTTTCCCAACTAGATAATGTTGGCTGGAATTCATTCTAAGCCTATTGTCTTCAAAGCCTATGCCCTTAAACACTATGCTTTACTGGTGTCTGGAAATGAAATCAACCTAAGTATTTAAAACTCAATATCTAAAAACTGGCACATGAAGTTTAACTTTGATCTTATGTCTATAAGAGGTATGAAAAGTTAGAAAACAGAGGTGCCTGGGTGGTTCAGTGGGTTCAGCAACTGACTCTTCATTTCAATTCAGGTCATGACCTCACAGCTTGTGAGATCAAGCCTCACATCAGGCTCTGTGCTGACAGTACGGAGCCTGCTTCAGATTCTGTGTCTCCCTCTCTCTCTGGCCCTCAGCTTGCTCATGCTCTTTCTTTCAAAATAAATAAATAAACATTAAAAAGAAAAGAAGCTACAACTGGGTGTTATATGTAAGTGATGAATCACTAAATTCTACTCCTGAAATCATTTTTACCATATAAGTTACTAACTAGAATTTAAATAAAAACTGGAAATAATTATTTTTAAAGAAGCCACAATGGTTTGCCCCTAGGTTAAGATGGTATCCACGGACACATATTTACAGTAAACGATAACTACCTGAAATATTCATTAAAGTTATGCTTCAAACAGCAGATCTTATCCTTGTTCTCTGGGATACAGTGCACAGTGGAAAGAGCACCACATTTGAAGTCAGACAAGTCGTCTCTCAGCTCCAAACTTAGCAGCTGTTGAGATCTTAGTCACGAAACTTAAACTATTTGCCTCCATTTCCTCAGGGAATAATAAAACCTATTTCCTATTTTGTAGTGAGCATTCAATGACACAATGTACATAAAGTTGCTGACACTCACAAAGTGCTATGAGTGTTTTCTGAAACTGACTTTCAAAGTAAATGATGGGAAAATTTTATCCTAAAAATTAAACATTTAAAGCATTGAATTTTGAAAACATGCAAAGTGTTTTTTGAAGCCATACATATTTTTTAACTCTTGTATGTATATATGGACTAAAATTGGGTTAATCAATTTTTCCATCACATGTAATTAAAAAAATTTTTTTTAACGTTTATTTATTTTTGAGACAGAGAGAGACAGAGCATGAACGGGGGAGGGGCAGAGAGAGAGGGAGACACAGAATCTGAAACAAGCTCCAGGCTCTGAGCAGTCAGCACAGAGCCCGACGCGAGGCTCGAACCCACTGCGAGATCGTGACCTGAGCCGAAGTCGGGTGCTTAACCGACTGAGCCTCCCAGGCGCCCCTATCACATGTAATTTTAATAATATATGGCAACAACCTTAACAGGCTACCTATGTTAGCAAACTACAAAGGGGAGCATAGCTTGATGAGGCTATTTGAACATGTTTTCATCTATACAGAGAGCCACTATGGTAAAAGCTCCTAAAATATTATTCACTGAGTGACTATATATTTATAGTAATTTTGTTTCAAATATGTCTTACCTTTAGAAAATTATTTTATGAAAACTTTTGATTTGCTCAAAAATTGTTTTCTGAACCACAAAATTTTCACCAATTCTGCCTTTCAAATTAGAATCTCAAATATAAGCTAAAAGTACCCCCCAATCCTTTACTCCATTCACCACATTTTTACAAAGAATGAAACATCAACCTGAGGCAAAGTGACTTGTTCAAGGTCTTACTGTGTTTCTGATTTTTGATTTAGGGCCATTGTCATCAAATAGGCTCCCTCCTGTTTATTTTTTTTTTCTTTTTTTTTTATTTTTTTAAGTAATCTTTACACCTAGTGTGGGATTCAAACTCACAACCCTGAGACTGAAAGTCCCAAGCTCTTCTGACTGTGCCAGCCAGGCACCCCAGGGTCTCTCCCTCTTTAGATGGCTTAAATTTTTTTTTTTTTATTTTGAAGTAATTACACATTCAGAGTAACTTGAAAAAAACAGTCTCGTGTAACCTCCACCCAGCTTCCCCCCAATGGTGCCTTTATAGAACTGTAGAACAATATCAAGACCAGGAAATCGACACTGGTATGATGCTGTTAACTAGACTAGAGATGTTATTCAGTTTCATCATTTTTTACATGCACTCATCTCCATGTATTTGTGCATGTGTGTATAGTTCTATGCAGTTTTATGCCACCGATGAAGATGCTTTTGCTAACGCAGTGCGGGGCAGGAAGCTCCTGTAGCTAGATGATGAGCAATTACAGAATGCCTCGACTGCTTGTTTTCTTATTGTAAGTTTTCATGTCTCCTAAATCGAGTTCTTCTGGATTTGACATAATTTCTTTTCTCCCCTGATTGGATAAGCCTGAGCAAATAACTAAAGATTTTGAATGTCAAGTTTCCATTCCATGAATAAAGAAATTAAAGCAAATGAGCTGAACTTAATAGTAGAAAATTGGTCACATTATTTAAGGCTATCATCTATATTATGCAAAGGAAAGCAATTAGATGACGACATCTTCACACATGCTTATACCTCCAGAAAGAGGTCTGCGCGTCAGGCTTTTGTGGAAAGCACACTGTGCCAGCTACTTATGACCTAAGATCAGTGTCTACTTCACTCAGCATAAGAGAACAGGTGGGTCTTTGATGGCCTTGCATGTCATGCTTAATACACTTGATAGTTTCCCTTGTGTTTCTTTCTGCAGATGTGTCATAAGAAGATTGAGGCAATCTATGTTTGGCTCTTGCTATAAATATCTAAACTGATTTTACGAAGGCACATGTTGGTAATAAAATACTAACTGCCTCTTACAAGCACTAGAAAAAAGTTAAAGGATTATTTTAAGAAATGTATTTTTACAGATTTGATCAAATGTTTAAATTGCAATATGTTTTATTACTTAATAATTACTTACAGAAAGGATTTCTGAGATTTTCCTTTTCTAGACGTATCATCTAGATTCTAGATAAATTAAAAAATATTTGCAGTGTTGGTTGCTATAATGAATTAACAACCAAACTGAAGATTATGCATTTATATTATACATAAATATGTAAATATATGTTTTTATATATATTTACATATTTTAATGTAAAAATTGACCAGTTATTTTATGTCATCTCAAACATTTAAGAACTGCTTAAACACGGGGCGCCTGGGTGGCGCAGTCGGTTAAGCGTCTGACTTCAGCCAGGTCACGATCTCGCGGTCTGTGAGTTCGAGCCCCACGTCAGGCTCTGGGCTGATGGCTCAGAGCCTGGAGCCTGTTTCCGATTCTGTGTCTCCCTCTCTCTCTGCCCCTCCCCCGTTCATGCTCTGTCTCTCTCTGTCCCAAAAATAAATAAATGTTGAAAAAAAAAAAAAAAAGAACTGCTTAAACACAATGCATGGAGTCTAGGGAATTGTGAAGCATTTCCAAGGCATTAATCTAAAAAACCACTTTTGAGACTTTATCTCACTGAAATACAATTACACAACCATCCTATTAAAATATAACTTTTTACTGCGTTTTCAGTAATGGTGACTTTTTTATTACTATTTAATTGTAATTAATTCAGGAAATACATGGAAAACAAGTTCAGAGAAATCCATACCCTCAAACAAAGAGAAAATCTGATAAATATAGATTTCTTTTTTCAAATAATTAATTTTCATCAATTAACAATAACTTTAACAAAATCAAAGATTTAGCATACTATTCAGTGAGAAAATGGCTTCATCATGAAGGGTATTTTCATCCAGATTTTGCAATTTAGAATGGAAAGCTATTACCAATTCTAATGTTTTTCTAAAATTTGCATTTTTTTCCTTTATGTTTTAATTTAAAATGTATTTATTGCATACCTACTACAAACCAGGCATTGGGCTGATTCAGAGGATACATGCTAAAGAAGAAGACAGAGCCCTTCCCTCAAAAAATTTTAATCTAGTAAGGCAAAAAGAAAAGAAAACATGGACCCATAGTATAGGGTTTGACAACATTAAAATAAACATTTATTTTCAGTTTGTCCTTAATTTTTTTTGAGATTATTAACACAATTTTTTAAATTTCTTGGAAATCCTATATCTTTAAGAGCACAGTGCTTTTTTTGGGTGCCTAGGTGGCTTAGTCAGTTAAGGGTCTGACTTCAGCTCAGGTCATGATCCCAGGGCTCCTGAGTTCAAGCCCTGCGTCGAATAGCTCAGAGCCTGGAGCCTGCTTCAGATTCTGTGTCTCCCTCTTTCTCTGCCCCTCCCTAACTCATGCCCTGTCTCTCTCTCAAAAATAAATAAACATTAAAAAAAAAATAATGAAACAAAAGAGCGCAGTGCTTTTAAGCAAGTTTTTATTTCCTCTGTGATCTTGCAATGGCTATGAAATTTTCTATCAGTTATTTCTATTTGATTTATGATTATCAAATATAATTAATTGATATATAAGAATTTTAAATATTTTGGGGTGCCTAGGTGACTCAGTTGGTTAAGCATCTCGACTCTTGTTATGGGCTCAGGTCATGATCCCACAGTTTGTGAGATCAAACCCTGAGTAGGGCTCTGTGCTAAAAGAGTGGAGCCTGCTTGGGATTCTCTCTCTCCCTCTCTCTTTGCCCCTCCCCTGCTTGCTCTCTCTCTTTCTCTCTCTCCTAAAATAAATAAATAAGCATTTAAAAAAAAATTTTTAATTTAAAAATTTTTACACTTTGTGCCAAAAATGGCTTTAAGATTAAAAGTCTATACATTTTTTTCTTATTTTCCAAAAACTGTATTTTCCCTGAACTTTATGTTAACATTCTATCTTAATAGTGATAAAGAAGAAAGTTCCTCTACAGAAAATTCTCCTCCATTTCACTTCTTCAACTCTTTCTCTTCCAAAACACTCACTTGAAAGTTTGATCTATGTGTGGAGAGGATATGAACCCTTAGTAGACATAATGAAATCTGAGGTCATGCACATTTAAAATGATATCAAAGACATAATAAAGCATATGTGTATGCGATGCACATCTAAATACTTCTTTTGATTGTAAAAGCATGCACTTTGTCTTAGAGCAGAGCTTCCACTGATAGTACCTATGACTTCACATCAGATGGGGAAAGGTTGGTAAATGGAGAGAGTGATAAAGTTAAACAACTAAACACAGGAGAAATTTTCCAATCTGATGTAACTCATCTCTCTTGAGAATACTGACCCAGTGCTGAGTCATTCACCCAACTGGAAAGCACATCATTGCCTTCAGGCAGCCTTATTTATCATAAGGATGAATAGACTTGGTTCTTTCACTCAAAGGTGTTGTACATTGAAATTTAGGCTCTGATAAGATAAAGACTAAGAGGGCTTAATGGTCTGATACATTAACAAACCCCATAAGCCATCATATTTCTTCTGACCTCAGAAATTTTAGGCTACCTTTGTCCTGTCTTTTAATCCTGCCTTTAACCTAATTGATAATGACTACTCAGCCCTGTTTGCTACTTAATTTCTTGCTTTTGTTTCCTAACCAACCATTTAAGTATGGATTCTGACCTTGTTATTTATTTTTGGACCATTTCTCTCTATCCATTTAACATTAAGTATTAGATTTCATTGTAAGCGTATCCTTTCTTATTTATGATATTTTAGACTCCATCTTGTGCCTAAGGATGTAAATATTGCTTGGCTGCCTTCTCTCTTATATCTTAATTATCAACCTATAAATGACATAGCTCTAAGTATGATGCAGGAAAATGTTATCATGTCTTGTCATCTGTGATTTCACAAAATACTAATAAACAGAATTACATCCTTAGCTACCTGCTAAGACATTTTTGAAAGAAAATGTATTTTAAAATATTATTTCTGATAACCTCAGTTCATCCTGCAGATTGTAATACTGAGCACATAATAAGAAAAAGAGAATTTATGATAAATCTTCACATATGTGTACTACATAATATATACTACATAAATACTACCTTTATATGTCATTCATCCACTAATTAAAGTTTTGTTTTGTTTGGGTAGTTTGAACTTGGGTCCCTCTTCTGAGAAAATGTTTGTTGCTATCTCTAAACACCATTGCCAAAGGAAGGGAAGGAAAAGAAAGAAAAAAACCTTTTAGATCCAGGTCTGTAGCCATTAAATTTTTTGTTTAAAATTTCTAGGATCTAAATTTTGCTTAAGGGCCATGCTGTTAACATTATTCTTTTCTGAATAAGTGTCATTAATTATGACACATATTAACCTTTCAACTCAGGTCTTTATAAGTAAGACATTTTGGGTAATTTTTATTTCTTGTTAGAACAAGTCATGTGCTTTATGGCTTTTCTACTTGGTCAGGATAATAAATATAAACACTGATTTTTTCTAAACTTTTTAATTTGTTTTCTGCAAAAGAGAACTTTGAAGCTTAAACTCATATTAATTTTCCAGTTCACTAGGAAATAAAAGCATTTAGTCACAAGTTTTAGAAATCCACATATTCAGCATTAGAGAAGAAAGAGAGGAGTGGAGGGTTGAGAGAGAGAGAGAATATGGATTCAAGTCAAGGTATTGAATGATTATGAGTTATCTGAACAACCATAGTATATAAAAAAGTAAACTGGTAAAATTCAGCAATTGAGATGATATTATAATATGTGATATCTTTTTAAGGAAACCAATTTTTTTCTTGAACATTTCCTTTCTCCTATATTTGTTTTACTCCAAGTGCTACTCTTCTTTCCCTCTTACTCTCTGTCCCTAACTACCCTTAACTTCCCTGTCCTCCAGCCTCACAAAAGCCAAAATGGCTATTAAGGATAGAGATGAGGGTGGGGAAAAGCACTTAAGATAATGTACCCCCACTTAAATATCTTATTCATTGAAGTATTCTTATCAGCTTAATATTTTATAAGTATATAGATAAATATTACATCCATTTAGCTCAAATAATCTAACTGGAGATCTGCCCAGCTAGCCTCCCAAGAAAAGAAAGCACAATTTCCATCTATGCCTAGAAGTTTCTAGGACATTTGCTAAACTGTTAAGAAGTTAGAGAAGCCATGTAAAATATTTTCCTTCATGCAAAGAAAATAGAAAACTTAGAGTTCAGTCAGGCAAGGGGAGGTTTTCCTAGGCATGACACCAAGGCACAAACCATAAAGGTAAACAAAGATAGATGAGATGTCACAAACATTTAAAATTTCAGAACCAATGGGACACCTGAGTGGCTCAGTTGATTCAGTGTCCCACTTGGGCTCAGATCATGACCTCACGGGTGGTGGGTTCAAACCCCTTGTTGAGCTCTGTGTGGACAGCTCAGAACCTGGAGCCTGCTTCAGATTCTATGTCTCTCTCTCTCTGCCCCTCCCTTGCTCAACATGCTCTGTCTGTCTCTCTCTCTCTCAAAATAAATAAACATTATTTTTTTTTATTTCAGAGCTGAAAAAATAATTAATTAGGTCAAAAGGGAAATATCCACTGCTCTGTCATATAATATTGATGGGTATATAATTGTTATGATTTTCTTGAATCTGTTCAGGCATAGATTCAGAAAAAGATATTGATGATAATGGCACAGACATAGATTTTAAACTCAACTTACCCTGTGCCCCCAAAATTCCACTTCCAGGAGTTTATCTTAAAGATATGAGACTAACAAGGTTAAATGTATGTATTTTCATGGAAGAAAAATTTATATCAGGAAAATTAACCTAATATCCAAGTGGGGTGGATAAGTTAAAAAACATTTATAGCTGCACTGAGCAATAGTGCAACTATAGAAAGTGTTTATGTAGTTCTGTGTTTTTATACATTTGTATTGTCTCATTTTTAAAAGCTCTAAAAGAATATATGTAAATTGTATCATTCCAGTTTTCTTTTTAAAAAGATATTTATGGGTTTATCTGATTGCATGCATTGTGAAAATACTTTGAAATAATGAATATCAAAATTCAAATGATAGTTATGTCTGATTTGAAGGTTGAGTGATTATTTTCTTTCTTTTTATGTTTTTCTAAAACTCTGATTTCTTCAAAGAAAAAACATTTGAAATTCACACTGAGAAAAAATCAAACAAATTCAAGCAAAGGCAGTGATTTAGAAAGCATATGTTCTCATTTTGGATTATGGATCTAAGTTCCTTTCTAATTTTTATTATTCTAAGATAATTAAAATATTTTACCACTCATTAATCACGAGTTGACTATAACATATAACTATAACATATGCATATCTAAAAGTCATACTTATAAAAAGGTAACTTACATAAATACTTATAAGTCCTTCTGATATTTGAATTTCTTAATAATGAGGCAAGTTCTCCAAATCATATCCTATAAAACACATCTAATATTTTCTTCCCCTTCATTTGTATTCTTCCTCCTCTTTTCCCCCTTTTGTCTCTTTCTTGACTATTCTGTAAATCCCATAATTATCTATGATTTCATAAAGTCCTCAATGAATCTCTAAATTTATGGTATACAAAGACCCCTGGAATTATGCAATTTATATGCTATCAAATTGAGGATGATAAAATAATTAATAACTATACATCCTTAAGGAATGTGAAAATTCAATAATATTTAATATTAATATTTTACTTTTTCTTTAAATATTTAAATTATTATATACTTTTTTTGATAATTATAATGCATTTCTCCAGAGTAATTTTCCAAAAGAACTTTTCATCCAGTAATTACACTCACAGAACATGGCATAATTCTTATTTAATGCAAGTTTCTTAATGAAAAATTATATCACTATTACCAGTTCTTAATTATAATAGCTAGATATTTGCTATATACCAAATAATTTGCATTCATCATCACATTTAATCTTCTCTCCCTTACCTTAAAAATAAGGAAACTAAGTCTCAGAAGAGTTGTATAATGTACTCAAATTGGATAGTTGAAAATAAAAAAGTCATATGTAATATTATTATGAGATTATTTTGGAACAAATATTATAACCCAGGTGTCTGTAACAAAAATTGTCAGAATTCCCTTCAGGATTCTATTTGAGAATAAAAGGAAATGTTAAATACTCATATTTTAAACTTTAAACAAAGACATGTACAGGGGGAAGACCATTCTAAATAGCTTCTCCTCTCTATTTTTGAATAAAACCGTGACAGAAAGTAATTCTTACTCACAAAATAAGTTTGAGTAATTTTATGTCAATTTAACCCATATCTTAGAATAGGAACAAAAAGTCTGGAATGCTTTCCTTTTCTCTTACCAGCGGTGCTCCCGAGGCTGCCACGTTTAGTGAAAAAAAAAAAAAAGTGTGGAGTTGCTTGGCAATGTAAAGAGGAGGCAAGCGTGCCTATTAACTGTAATGCTCACAACAATGTCAATATCATGTCTTTTAATTTCTTTGGAAACTGAGTAGGACACAACTCGAGGGATGGGTCAACCATGTGAGATTAGGAAAGATGCACAGAAAGGTTTTTATACACAAAATCTCACATGGACGCAGTCTACAAATTAGAGTCTTATTTGGACTGGTAGGTTCCTCTTGTATAATAAAAGATTTTCCTGGCAGAATAATTCTACCAGTTATTCCCATCTTAATTTCAATTACTTAATGTATAGTTGAGATAAACAAATCTGGGAAATAGGAATATGATAATTAGGGGAAAGAGTGGTTATAATTGAGAATTATAGAATATAATTGAGGTAATAGAAAAATATTACCAGTGATTACCTTTAAAGAACTAAAGAACTCGATAATGGTGATGGAGGAGAAGGTCTGGGAATAAATGGGTAAGCTTGATAAGGCATGTCCAGAAGATAAATGGGATTTTACCAGTAACACTTTTCCAACATGCAATCTTGCTTAGGGTTCTGGTGGTGGTTCCCTCATTTTATCCCAATCTCAAAAAACCTCCAACTATCTGTCCAGTTGTTTATTCTTTAAGAATTTTTCCCAACTGTATCTCTTTCTCCTCTAAATAATTAATATTTACTATTAATTTTTATCATTGGAAATACCACCATTTGATATTCTTGAATAGTTGCCTTGTACACAAGTGGGAGCCACAGCCCTAGAATATCAGGGTGGGAAAATTGGGATGCTGGTAAGGGATGAACACTCACTCCACTAAAAATCATAGGGCCCAAACCATGGTGACTAAGAGCAAAACCCTGGAGAGAAGCTGAGCAAAGGCCAAGCCGACTATCCAAAAGAGTCATTAATCCTGATGGCTTGGACAGAAAAAGAAACTTCCTAAGTCAGTGAAAAGGAAATAGCGTGGGCATCCAAGGAAATAAAAAAATTCATAACAGAGAGCGATCCGGGACAGAGCTTTGAGAGAGACCCTGAAATAAAGAGATTTGATACAGTAAAAAGAGATCAGTTTGGTCTGACCACTTAGTTACTGTTACATCAGTTTTGCTCTGCTTCTTCTACTAGATTGCCAGAGAATATTCCCTGTGAGTCTTACTGAAAACTCCTGCTATTCTTTTCCTAAGTGTGAGGAAGCAGAAGCTGAGCAACATTCAGAAACCACTAACACCAGTGGTGAACCCAGAAAAGGAACAAACCAGGAATATAATCAGCGCCAAGTGTTCCTCTGACCTAGTCTTTTGATTTATAAGTTTCCTTGTTTTATAAATTGCTTCTTCCACCAGAACCACATGGTTGACCTTTTGATAATGAGAGAACTGATAGAAATTCATTGCTATGTCCCTTTTCCTTCTCTGAGCCTCCCCATCTTCCCCACTGCCCACCCAGTAAGAGTTTTCACTACCCAATTGGATAAAAATTTCCACTACAAATAGAAGATGTAGAGGTACGAAAGGAGGAACAACAGAATTAAGAGACTCAAGGCAAAACTAACATGAGAAATCTGGAGGAGCAATCAGTTAATGCAGTCCCCTTATTTTACATGAGAAGAGCTTGAGGGAAATTAAGGTGATATGATTAAATTAGATTCTATATATTTTGGATCCTCCATTTAAAAAAATTGTCTCTAAGAAGTTGTTTTAAAATGTTGGTCATCAAAAACCATTTTCACTTGAAACAAATTAAGTCCATAATGCAAATAGATTGAAGACATTTTCTATAAAAGTAATGGCAGAACCATTGGTACATCTCGGGGACCAGTTATTGTTCATTATGTTGCCAGGCACACACACCACTTGTTTGGCCCCTTAGAATCTAACTCTTGCATAAAGGCGGGGGGGGGGGGGGGGCGGTTAATGGAGAATAGAATTACTTGAGATGAAGTAATTTGGTTCTGTTAGATGCATACCACATAGATGCACCATTAAAGAGATCTAGAAGTAAAGAGATCTCACTGGGACAATTCCAGCTGAACAAACTATAAAAGCTAATGTCCACAAGCAACCTGCCTATGGGGAAGAAGGGAAGGGGAGAAAAAGGTCTAGATCAGCCCACCTCACACCTCAGATGACAGAGTAGTCTTTCTTGTGAATTATTTTTTTGTCCCAGTTAGTTCACCATTTGCACCTTTTCCTTCTGAAGTGCTTGGCGTCAAGAGTGAGTTTCAGCCCTGCACCACTGAGGAGAGGCTTAGTCTGCAGAATAATATGTGACTTCACTCTTCCTAGTGCTGAGTTTATCACACCCTTCCTCAAACGGCTGCCAAGTATTTGTGTCTTCCCGGCAGATCCTTGAGGACAGAAACAATGCCCATCTTGTTCAAGACTACTGTCACTATTATCTACTAATATTCATAGAGAAATTTACATCTCAGAATATGTACAGACACATAGAAACAACAATATAATGAAATGGGGAGGGATTTGTATCACCACCTGAGGAGCAGACCGAGAGACTAATGTGTCCAAAGGGTGTGATGGCTACCCAGGACAGGAACCAGGATTAGAATACAGATAGCTCCCTCCTGATTCAGAGTTCTGCCTCTCCTCAGGCCAGTCATAGACGCCTGTACCAGGATAGAGAAATAAATGCTGTTCATATTACATAACACCACAGAAAACTAAAGGAATGTAAAAGGGAAAGGAAATCATTTGTTAAGAAAACCAATGGTGTTTCTTCGCTCTTTTTTTCTGAATGATTTCTAGGATTAAATTACTCAGCTAGGTAGAATGATTTAAAACTTGCAGGATATTGTCTAACACCAAGTAATTCTATACAAAATGGGGACCCATGGAGTGCTTTAACTCATGCTGTTTTCCCAGTTTTCTCACCCTTAATTCAGGGGCAGACAGAATGACTTATGTCAAACCATAATAACGTACTTCTGAAATTTTATGAAGTATTCTGACAAATCACCTCACTCGCCCCAAACGGTAGCTGCCTCCAAATGCAAACGCCACATTTATCTTAAGGATCCAGATATCTGAAGAATAGTAAAGGTCTGCTCAGCATTTCTTTCACTGTAGGAAACTGTAAAATTCCACAGACCACCATACAATGCGGTCTTATTTAGAAAAGGAAGAAAAACCAAAGGCATGAGACAATATATTATTTGTTTTTAGTGTTTCTTCCACTCAAATTATTTGACTTCAGGCTACACGAAGCAAAGAGAGATAACCCCATACGAAGCTCCTCCTAAACTTCAAAACTCTGTGAAGGATTTGAAGACAGATGTAGGATGTCTGCTGGCTTTGATAAGAAACTGTACAAGTAAAGACAGAGCCTTAGGAAGTGGAAAGAAACACAAGTGTATTCATTACCCAACTTAGTAAGATTATGATAAAGAACAGTTGCACTGTTTGTGTTAGCTAAAACTCTGAAATGCAGAGCATATATCTTTGTTACAGCAGCAATCTAGGTTTTAATAACAGGACAAGTAGATGGGCTTTTTAAAAATGATTTTTATCAAATTAAAAAGCTATAAACCTAACTTGTAATGTTATTAGTATTTAATCATTGAAAGAATAAATTGTGTGTAGGGCAAGCTATAAAAAATGTCTTTTGAGGCTTTCTTTTATCAAAAAGAGACATTTGTAAAAATTAACTTCTCACAAGGGATTATGCAAAACATGCACTTCAAAGCCTGTTTCTCTTTGATGACAGCCAGAGACAACTCATAATCTAATTGTCAAGGGTTCTTGGAATTCATTCCTAACCCATTCATTAATTTACTAGAAATATTTATTGAATGACTATTATGTGCCAGGAGCAGTGATTGTTATATAAAGACCAAAAATATGTGTCCATGTTACAGTTCTGATCTCTAAAGCTTTCTCTGTCAACTTTTGCTGTAGCTCTGAATTCCTGCCACTCTTCACTCTACATTGATAAGCAAGTGGGGAAGAAAGCAGCAGGATTTATCTATCCAGAGAACTTGTGTAAATTACCTAAAGTTGTGGCAGCTCTCTTTCATATTTCCAAATTACTTAAGGCAACAGCCTAGAACAAGGTCAAGGTTTTGCTGCTCCCTGTGTGTTTGATTTGCCTAGACAGTAAATAATTCTCATTTCTAAAACCAATTAAACTATATGACTTTGGGAATTTTCTACTTTACCTGAGCATGTTAGAATTGCACATGGCTTT
Organism: Felis catus; assembly: GCF_018350175.1. Lineage (NCBI taxonomy): Eukaryota > Metazoa > Chordata > Mammalia > Carnivora > Felidae > Felis > Felis catus. The sequence continues at coordinate 174,157,447 of NC_058375.1, read as the reverse complement.
TCTTATTATTACAGAGCAATTTATTTGCTTCATTGCTTTCATATTTTGATTACTTCTTTGAACTTTATAAAAATTAGTTTTTATGAACATGAGATTTATGTGCCTTATTGCCTTTAAAGAGAAAAACAAACGCTAAATATGTCATTAAATATAAATAGATCTAAAATTTAAATTTAACTATAACTTTTAAAAAAATGTTAATGTTTAATTATTTTTTAGAGAGAAAGAGGCAGAGCACAAGTGGAAGAGGAGCAGAGAGAGAGGGAGAAACAGAATCCAAAGCAGGCTCCAGGCTCCAAGCTGACAGCACAGAGCCTGACTGGAGCTTGTACCCAGGAACTGCGAGATCATGACCAAAGTCAGATGCTTAACCAACTGAGTCACCCAGATGCCTCTAAATTTAAATATAATTTTAATGCATACTTTTATCATATAATTTAAAGTATAGCTTTTAAATTACATTAAACTTTTAAGGGCAAGTTATCTACATAGCTTAAGTTACTTGACTTTCTAGAATTTGAACTTTTTACTTTAACTTAAATATTAAATCAGTGGCTCTACTAAATATGGTATAAAATCACATTTCAAATTAAACATCTTATATCATTGACTTAGCAGTGACCTAGCAATCAGGTTAGTAATTCATTAACTTGGAAATGCTTTTAATATTAATTATTCTAATCACATGTGTTTAGTTTAAAAACTTTAGGTTCATAGACTTATAAGACAATTGCAATAGATCTGAGTGCTACAATATACTTTAATTTCATTTTTGAAAAGCGTAAAATGGAAATATAGAAATAATAGACTTCCTAAAGACCCTTCTGGATTAGTGAGACTAAATGTGTAAGCTTCACCGTTTTTACTTACATTTTCCTTGACATGGGTTCGTTTTTTAAAAACCCCTCCAAAGAGAGATATAAGATATTTGGTTTGGAATAGCAAAAAGCAGAGTTCCAGAGTCATCAATGCATGGTTCTGGAAGGGACAGACCAGAACCAATTATGGCCATAAATTTGGTTTCAGAAAGGAAAAAAAAACTTTTGTAATGAAGACTTATGTTTAAGAGAAGAATTCTTTGAGAGAAATTATGAAGAGGAGAAACTCTGTAGGTAGAGCCCATGTTTTCTAGGAAGCCAGAATCTATTCACCCAGACCTGTGCCAAAATAGAACCTCTGGTTTCTAACCTGTCTTATGACAGCTCCAGTTCTTCCAAAGAATTTAGGCATCTCACTTGCAGAAAATGCTTCAGTTATGGAGTCTAAATTAGAGACGTGTCTATGATCTTTGATTTTCCTTGCATGGAAAAAAAGTAATTGCTAAAGAAATTCTCTACTATTCATATAAATTTAATCTTCTCAGAGTATCAACTGGCCCTTTTTCTCTCCCATGACCACCTAGGATGGGGACAGAAGCCTGAGGCCAGAAGGACCTAACATAATAAATCAGACTTCTTGACAAACACATCAACTGTCATGAACCTTGACTCTCTTTGTGCAGTTGATTTAATTAGTGGACACTCTAACTCACATCAGTAGAAAAACTTAAGAGTCTCAGCCCATATGGTTCATGTATACATGTTCACAGAGAAGTTAGTTTGGAACAGTGAAGGAATAAGGAATAGAAATGTAGCTTTTTGTGTTAGTTTTGTAACAAGAGCTCCAAATCTAATACCATCTTCCACTGAGATACCTGAGGGAGGCACTTACCAAGAAACAAACATTTTAGACAGACGTTTTCACAAAAATTTTAATTTTGTTTGTTGTTCAAGTTATCAAAGCTAAAAGCTTCTCTCTGAAGCATCTCTGTGTTAGTCCCTAGATAAACAGAGAAAAAGGCACGTGGCTAATATAATGCGAAAATAAAGGAAACTAATGTTAAATCATGAATAAACAAGTACTATTTTAGAAATGGTAGCAAGAATATAATCCCAACTTTCATAACAGTATTATGATTATCAGGGACAGTAATAGGTAAATTATTTACATATTTACACATCTCAGGTGTACTTATGTTTCATCAGATCAATATAAAGCATCCAACCTAAATAATCAGAAAGATTATTGCCAATGGCATGCTAGAGAGTCATTTGAATAGCTCATCTCAGTAAGGAACTAACCATATCTCAGTTTTTTTAATATGAAACTCAAAAATTGCCGTTATTTTAAATTAGGTGTTGAAATCCATTGGAAATTCTTTCGAAGTGTGAATGCCTAAAGGTACTCTAATCCAGACAAGCAAACATAATGTGCTTCAGTAGTTTAAACACAAGTTAAAACACTGAAGTTTTCCTATGCACAACTATAAAGTATTTTGTTACCTAGAGAAAAATTGAACATCTGCTTTAAAAAATAAAGTCCTAAAACACTTACCTATAACTGAACTGTATATTTTAAAAACATATTTTGAAGTATATAAATGAATGACTATATTTATAAATAGAATTTGAATAAACGTTATTTCCTATGCAAAGTAATTGAAAGCATATCATTATGAGAAGGTTATTTTATATGATTTTGTATTTGTTTAGTTAGTTAATTAACTAGTTAATTAGCTATGTTTCTTCATTTAAAAAAATTATGTGCAAGGTCTTAAAGATATCAAACCCCTCCCAATTGTGAAATCAGATAGACCTGGGTTTGAAAGTTTCTCCATAATATATTATGTAACTTTAAAAAACTACTTAGATTCTTGGGGTGCCTGGGTGGCTCAGTTGGTTGAGTGTCTGACTTCGGCTCAGGTCATGATCTCGCAGTTCGTGGGTTGAAGCCCTGTGTCGGGCTCTGTGCTGACAGCTCAGAGCCTGGAGGCTGTTTTGTATTCTGTGTCTCACTCTCTCTCTGTCCCTCCTCTGCTCATGGTCTGTCTCCACCTCAAAAATAATAAATAAACATTTAAAAAATTTAAAAAAGGGGCGCCTGGGTGGCGCAGTCGGTTAAGCGTCCGACTTCAGCCAGGTCACGATCTCGCGGTCCGTGAGTTCGAGCCCCGCGTCGGGCTCTGGGCTGATGGCTCAGAGCCTGGAGCCTGCTTCCGATTCTGTGTCTCCCTCTCTCTCTGCCCCTCCCCCGTTCATGCTCTGTCTCTCTCTGTCCCAAAAATAAATAAACGTTGAAAAAAATAAAAAAAATAAAAAAAATAAAAATAAAATAAAATAAAATAAAAAATTTAAAAAAACTATTTATATTCTTTTAAATTTTTTGTCAACTGTTAAATGGAAATAATATCTACCTCACAGAGTGGATTATGTAAGATAGGATATGAAGCACTTAACACAATACCTAGCCTATGGTGAACTGAATATTAGTTAATATTAGTAACTGTCATTATCAACCATGCTATGCCAAATACACATGGGGTTGGCAGACATGAAAAATTACCTAGAGGAGGTAGAAATTTAGCTAGACCTTTAAATGCAGAAATATTATAATTGCTGTTTAAGTTTATGCACATAAAATATGCTAAATCAACATTTTCTTAAATGGCTGGTTTAACCTGGTGCTTTGTGGAATAATAAAAACTGTCCCCCAAAAGAAGCCAGTCACAAAAGACCACATATTTTATGATTCCAATTGAATGAAATGTCCAGAATAGGCAAGTGTCGAGAGGCAGAAGTAGATTAGTGATTGCTTAGAGCTGGAGGAGGGAGTTTAAAGGACAATAGCTAAAGGGCATGAACCTTCTTTTCAAGGTAATGAAAACACTCTAAAATTGATTGTGGAGATGGTTGCACAACGTTGTGAATATACTAAAAACCATTAAATTATACATCTTAAATGGATGAGTTGTACTATATATGAATTACATATCTTTAAAATAAAGTTGCTCCAAAGGAAAAAACCTGTTTACCAAAGGCTCTTACTTTACTGTTCTTCCACAATATGGACAGTTTGTCAGTATAGGCTCTCCACCTATGCTGAGTGGAGTTCCTATTCCTATGGTGTGGCTCAATGAGGAGGAAAGAAGGAGCCTCACAGGGACCATAGCTGTCATCCTTCTGCCCTGGAATTCCTTCTTCAATAGGCCCAAGAGTTTTTCTGAGCATCTGCAGTTGAAATGCATCAGCTATTAGCAAGATATCTTAAAATGGTAGAAGGTATTGGCATAAAAGAAAAACAAGTTCTTTCTAGGAGAGGTGATGTGTTAAAGGCCTTTGAAGCATGCATGTCATTTAAGAGTGACCAAAAGGTTTAGAGCCTAAGGAGAAAAACTACACTAAGATTAACAGAAACTGTGAGCTTGAAAATAAGAACCAGAATAAAACATAAAATTTAACTCAAAGACTTGTTCAGTAGCTCTTAGGACTTAAACTGCTTTCAAATGCATTAAATCTAAACTATTAAAATTCATTGAGTGGCAAACTGGTAAGCTAATACAAAATGTGCCTATTTGTAGGCTGTGAGGAAGGTCACCTTTCACTTTTTCCTATCTTAACTGTGACCTTTCTGTCATCTACTTATATATGTAAACCATTTGACTTATTACTAGAGACATGATCAATTCATTTCTCATTCCACAGCCAATAATTTATTCCTTTTAATGATTTCCTTATTTAGATTATATAATGTTGTATTTACATCCTAATGGTACATATTACTAACACAGACATACACAGAGACATACCCAGATGTTTACATATTGTCAATATAAAATAAGAGGAAAATTTATGGGAAGCTTTGTGTTCTTATTCCATAGAATAACTCATGAAATACTCCCAATGGATAAAGCATTATGCAGAACACTTTCCAGTCCACTACCATAGAATTAATAATTTACTCTGATTCTTAGGCAGCTAGACTGTGGTCAATATCTGGCCAGATGGTTAAAAAAAAATGGTGACATTGAAAAATTGGAGAAAAGGATACTTGGAATGGTATGTATGAATGGAATACTTGGGAAAGGCCCAGATCATGAAAATGTTTGTACCCCATATGGAGTCTAACAGTCCCATTCCTCATAAATAGATCTTTAATAACTTAGATGTATAAGCTGAATATGGATGTGAGTCATTCTCCTGGTTGACCCAGGACCACAGGCTTTTAAAGTTGTTATGGGGGCAAGGATGGAAGTTACACATGAGTTCAGCCAGCTGATGCTATTACTGAATGTCCAGTCTGCCAGCAATAGTGGCCAAACATGGTGCCTTAAGGGAACTGGCAGCCATCTGGAAACTGCTCAGTTGAATTGTGGCCTTTTCATTGCCAAGGAAGCAATCCATAAAATACTACCTTCAATCAAGATACCAGTTTCAAATTTTAAAGCAGCAAACTAATGCTCAAAAGCAATAATCCTTATGGAATAATCAGATTCCTTATTGAAAACTTTCCTATACTACCAATTTGCAAACAAGACTGTAACACTGAGGTGCTAACTTGCAGGATGTGATAATTGTTCTGAACAAATGACTAACACACATATATGGTTTTGTTTCTCCAAAAATGTGCAAATCCTAGTATAATGGGAGAGAATGCAGATGAGTCTTCTAAAATAATATTCAATAATCTTGATAAATGTCTTGCTTTTTAGACCAAGAATTCGCTTTTGTATAAGTATTGGTACCCAAGAAAGATATGTGTATACCATTGACACAGTAATAGTTTCTCTGAATTAAAAACAGAAGAAGCTGCATCCTGATTATTTTGGTTTTATCCTGTCTTTAGGTAAAGACTTAAAAATTGCAGCTATGCTGTCGTTTGACATTGATTATCAACAGTAAATAAGATTTCTGCCCTACAATGGGACTAGGAAGAGTTAGGATAGAACCTAAAGGAATGCTGTATGATAAAGAAAAATCAGTATGCTTCAAGCCTTTATAGAAAGGACCACTAAGTCCTACAAAAAATGAAGGATTAGATCACATCACTAAGAAAACAGCACCAACAAGTTAGGATTCTGTCCAACCACAAGGGAAATATGGAATCAGTAGTGGAGAAAGGAAGTGAAAATTACCAGATATGCTATCTGCAGAAATGAGAACTCTAGTCTATACATATATTCTTCACTTTCTGAGCATATACCTTGAAACGCGCATGCATGTGTGTGTGTATCTGTGTGTATGCAAGCATGTACGTAAGTGTACACACAGTTTCATCCTCTTAACTTTCTTTTCTTTTATAGTATTATATGGAGAATATATTTGCAATGGTTGAATTTGACACTTATACCACAGGTTGAGAAACATTAATCTCTTCCATTGGTTCTGTGAGTAATGATTTATCCTTTCAAACATGTCTTTTTATTTTTTTATTTTTTATTTTTTTTTCAACGTTTATTTATTTTTGGGACAGAGAGAGACAGAGCATGAACGGGCGAGGGGCAGAGAGAGAGGGAGACACAGAATCAGAAACAGGCTCCAGGCTCTGAGCCATCAGCCCAGAGCCCGACGCGGGGCTTGAACTCACGGACCGCGAGATCGTGACCTGGCTGAAGTCGGATGCTTAACCGACTGCGCCACCCAGGCGCCCCTGAACATGTCTTTTTAAAGTTAAGGTCATAAGTCAGTTTTGACTACTTATACCAAAGAAGTCAAATAGCAATTATATATATTAATTTCAACCATGGATTTATAGCCCATGTGGAATAAAAACAAAAGCAGGAAAGTCCAGAAATAAAATTACTGTTCAGATTTTTTGAATATTAAAATTTTTTAAATCTAGCCAATTCTTTGCCAACAAAATTTCATGGACTCCATTCCAACTTACTTTTAGTATAAGGGTGAAGTATAAGATAATGTTATTAACTATCATGTACTGAGTATCTACTATGTATCAGGCTATGATACATTCATTTAACACTCATGAGTTATGTATTTTAATTATACAAATATTGCTAATGGGAAACTGATATTAAATTATCCAAATATCATACCATTAGTAAGTAGCAGTGTTATGTTCTTAACTATCGTATTATATTACCTCCTTAAAAATCAGTCTGTTCAAGGTATTTGTGAAGAAGCCTTGGCAAATGCCTTCTGGAAGAGGGGCATAAAATAATCTATGGGTAGTAATCAAAAAACTCCCAGCAAGCAAAAGTCCAGGACCAGATAGCTTCACAGGTAAATTCTTCCAAAGACTTAAAGAAGAGTTAACACCTATACTTCTCAAATTATTCCAAACAATGGAAGAGGAAGGAAAGCTTCCAAATGTATTCTACAAGTCTAGCATTACCCTGATATCAAAACCAGATAAAGAAACTACAAAAAAAGAGAAGTATAGGCCAATCTCTCTGATGATTGTAGATGCAAAGTCTCATCAAAATATTAGCAAACCAAATCCAACAATATATTTAAAAAAAACTCATTCACCACAATCAAGTGAGATTTATTCCTTAGATGAAACAGTGTTTCTTTTTTTTTTTTTAATTTTTTTTTTCAACGTTTATTTATTTTTGGGACAGAGAGAGACAGAGCATGAACGGGGGAGGGGCAGAGAGAAGGAGACACAGAATCGGAAACAGGCTCCAGGCTCCGAGCCATCAGCCCAGAGCCCGACGCGGGGCTCGAACTCCCGGACCGCGAGATCGTGACCTGGCTGAAGTCAGACGCTTAACCGACTGCGCCACCCAGGCGCCCCGAAACAGTGTTTCAATATTCACAAATCAATGTGACACATCACATCAATAAGAGAGAAGATAAAAACCATGTGATCCAGGAAGCCAAGATGGCAGAAGAACATGGAAGTTATTTTGCATCTCGCATCCATAAAATACAGCCATATCAACACTAAACCATCCTGGACACCTAGAAAACTGATTTAAGGATTAACAACAATCTGCACAACCTGATCCACAGAACTCAGCAGGTACGTGATGCAGAGAGGTGAACTGAGGCAGAGAGAAGCCGTGGAGGGCAGGGAGCTGTTTTTGCTTGTGGAGAGAAGACAGAGACAGAGGGAGGGTACAGGAAAAGCACCCCCCCACACACACAAAAGCAGCTGGAAAGTGGGAAAGTGGAAACAGCCACAGGGACTGAACTAAAAAGGGGAGAAAGGAGAAAGGAGAGGGTTTAAATTCCATTAAGACTCTATAAACAGGAGGAGCACAGAGTCTGAAACTCCACAGCTTGATACCTGGCGGTGCTCTTGTGGGCAGAATGTATCCCCAGGAGCAGAGTGAAGTCCAGGGGGTCCTTAGGCGACATGGAGAGAGGCAGTTCTCCTGCTGGGGGGACATTTGGTAGAGGCTGTGAGGCCACCCCACAGGCAAAGGTCCCAGTAGACCCAAGAGAACAACCACCTTCACTGGTGCCGTAACAAGGATGTTAAGAGTGAAGACTGGTGCCAGATGTGTGTTATGATTTTCCATAATCCCTGTAATGCTGTTGCTACACAATCTCATGAACTTTTTCTGGGACGGGCTGGCACCCAGTTACAGTCTCTGGGCATTGGGAACAGCGCAGTCCCATGAACATTCCTGGGTGCAGCTGGCACCCAGCCATTGCTTGGTGAGACCCTCCCACAGAGGGTCAGAATGGGTAAAGCCTCAGTCCCTCAGAAATGAGCGATCAGGAAACACAGCCCCATCTGAGATAAAACTCAGGAGGGAGGTACCACCTTGCAACCTGATGGCTTGCTCATAGACAGTGTAAAAGCAGGGTGTGGATAGAAGCCAGAAGCAAAGGCCAGGTACACTATTGCCGATCAGGGAGATCTGGAGTTCTGAAACCAGACACCGGGTAGCTGGGGGATGCCATTTTACACCCCTCCCATGCATGTGCATACACACCTACAAGTGCCACAACAATCCACCCCAGTAAGGTAAGCAGCGCCATCTAGTGGAGAATGGAGCTGTTATACTAAGCCCCACCCAACTGGGCCAACCTTGTTCTTCAGGAACACCATAAGTCTATCTTCCTGCTTAGTTTACAGACTATAAAGTGCTTCATAGTTCCACTTCTAGGGAAAAATGATGTAATTTCAAATATATTTCAGTCTGTTCGCTGGTCCATCTATTTGATTTATTTCTTTTTTTTTCTTTTTCATTTATTTTCTTTTTCTTAAATAAAGAAAAATTTATTTTCAATTTTTATTAAAAATATTTTCCTTTCCGGCAGCGGGTCTGACTCCCTCCTGGTGCCGCAGGGCCCCTCCCGAAGCAGATCACAGAAGGAAAAGCAAGCTGAGCCTGTCCCTCCCACCCCCGTGCACCCTGCTGATCCACCCCAGCTAATACGCCAGATCCCCAGCACCACAAGCCTGGCAGTGTGCAAGTAGCCCAGACAGGGGCCACACCACCCCACAGTAAATCCCGCCCCTAGGAGAGGGGAAGAGAGGTACACACCAGTCTGACTGTGGCCTCAGCGGTGGGCTGGGGGCAGACATCAGGTCTGACTGTGGCCCCACCCGCCAACGCAAGTTATTCAAGACAGCACAGGGGCCTGCAGTTCCGCACCTCTCCAGGGACTATCCAAAATGACGAAACAGAAGAATTCCCCTCAAAAGAAACTCCAGGAAGTAGCGACAGCTAACGAACTGATCAAAAACGATTTAAACAATGTAACAGAAAGTGAATTTAAAATAATAGTCATAAAATTAATCGCTGGGCTTGGAAACAGTATAGAGGGCAGCAGAGAATCTCTTGCTACAGAGATCAAGGGGCTAAGAAACAGCCAGGAGGAGCTAAAAAAATGCTATAAATGAGCTGCAAAATAAAATGGAGGTGACCACAGCTCGGATTGACGAGGTAGAGGAGAGAATAGGTGAACTAGAAGATAAAATTATGGAACAAGAGGAAGCTGAGAAAAAGAGACATAAAAAAATCCAGGAGTATGAGGGGAAAATTAGAGAACTAAGTGATGCACTAAAGAGAAATAATATACGCATAATTGGTATTCCAGAGGAGGAAGAGAGAGGGAAAGGTGCTGAAGGGGTACTTGAAGAAATAATAGCTGAGAACTTCCCGGATCTGGGGAAGGAAAAAGGCATTGAAATCCAAGAGGCACAGAGAACTCCCTTCAGACGTAACTTGAATCGATCTTCTGCACGACATTTCATAGTGAAACTGGCAAAATACAAGGATAAAGAGAAAATTCTGAAAGCAGCTAGGGATAAACGTGTTCTAACATATAAAGGGAGACTGATAAGACTTGTGACAGATCTCTCTACTGAAACTTGGCAGGCCAGAAAGGAATGGCAGGAGATCTTCAATGTGAGGAACAGAAAAAATATGCAGCCGAGAATCCTTTATCCAGCAAATCTGTCATTTAGAATAGAAGGAGAGATAAAGGTCTTCCCAAACAAACAAAAACTGAAGGAATTCATCACCACTAAACCAGCCCTACAAGAGATCCTAAGGGGGATCCTGTGAGACAAAGTACCAGAGACATCGCTACAAGCATGAAACATATAGACATCACAATGACTCTAAACACATATCTTTCTATAATAACACTGAATGTAAATGGACTAAATGTGCCAACCAGAAGACATAGGGTATCAGAATGGATAAAAAAAACAAGACACATCTATTTGCTGTCTAGAAGAGACTCATTTTAGACCTGAGGACACCTTGAGATTGAGAGTGAGGGGTTGGAGAACTATCTATCATGCTACTGGAAGTCAAAAGAAAGCTGGAGTAGCCATACTTATATCAGATAAACTAGACTTTAAATTAAAGGCTGTAACAAAAGATGAAGAAGGGCATTATATAATAATTACAGGATCTATCCGTCAGGAAGAGCTAACAATTATAAATGTCTATGCACCGAACACCGGAGCCCCCAAATATATAAAACAATTACTCACAAACATAAGAAACCTTATTGATAAGAATGTGGTAATTGCAGGGGACTTTAATACTCCACTTACAACAATGGATAGATCACCTAGACACACGGTCAATAAAGAAACAAGGACCCTGAATGATACATTGGATCAGATAGACTTGACAGATATATATAGAACTCTGCATCCCAAAGCAACAGAATATACTTTCTTCTCGAGTGCACATGGAACATTCTCCAAGATAGATCACATACTGGGTCACAAAACAGCCCTTCATAAGTATACAAGAATTGAGATCATACTATGCATACTTTCAGACCACAATGCTATGAAGCTTGAAATTAACCACAGGAAAAAGTCTGGAAAACCTCCAAAAGCATGGAGGTTAAAGAACACCCTAGTAAAGAATGAATGGGTCAACCAGGCATTAGAGAAGAAGCTAAAAAATATATGGAAACAAACGAAAATGAAAATACAACAATCCAAATGCTTTGGGATGCAGCAAAGGCAGTCCTGAGAGGGAAATACATTGCAATCCAGGCCTATCTCAATAAATAAGAAAAATCCCAAATACAAAAATATTTTCCTTTATTTTTTTCTACTGTATTTTTTATTTTTGTAAATTTTTCCTTTTTTAAAAAAAATTTTTAATGTTTATTGTTGAGAGGAAGAAAGAGCATGAGCAGGAGAGGGGGAGAGAGAGAGAGGGAGACACAGAATCTGAAGCAGGCTTCAGGCTCTGACAGTTCAGCACAGAGTATGATGTGGGGTTCAAACCCACAAACTGCAAGTCGTATCCTGAGCCAAAGTCAGATACTTAACCAACTAAGCCACCCAGCAGCCCCTGTAAGTTTTTCCAATTCTATTTTACTTCCAGTATTTTATTTTATTCTATTTCATTCTATTCATTTTTTCAAATTTTCAAACATTTTCCTTTTTTTTTCCATTTTTTTCTCTAATCTATCAAGATCCTTTCAACACCCAGACCAAAGCACACCTAGGATCTAGCATTGTTAATTTGATTTGTGTGTCTGTGTGTGTGTGTTGTTTTTAATTTTAATTTTTTTTACATAATTCCTTTTCTTCCTTCAAAATGATGAAACAAAGGAATTCACCCCAAAAGAAAGAGCAGGAAGAAACGACAGCCAGGGACTTAATCAACACAGATACAAGCAAAATGTCCGAACCACAATTTAGAATCACAATGATAAGAATACTAGCTGGGGTCAAAAATAGATTAGAATCCCTTTCTGTGGAGATATAAGAAGTAAAACCTAGTCAGGTGAAATAAAAAACGCTATAACTGAGCTGCAGTCTCAAATGGATGCCACAGCAGTAAGGATGGATGAGGCAGAGCCGCGAATCAGCAATACAGAGGACAAATTTATGGAGAATAATGAAGGAGAAAATAAGAGGGACACTAAGCAAAAGAGCAAGATTTAAGAATTAGAGAAATCAGTGACTTATTAAAAAGGAACAACATCAGAATCATAGGGATCCCATAAGATGAAGAGAGAGAAAAGGAGGTAGAATGGTATGTGAGCAAATCATAGGAGAAAACTTTTCTAATCTAGGGAAAGACACAGTCATCAAAATCTAAGAAGCACAGAGGACTCCCAGTAGATTCAACAAAAACCGACCATCAAGAAGGCATATCATAGTCAAATTCACAAAATACTCAGGCAAGGAAAGATTCATGAAAGAAACAAGGGGAAAAAAGTCCTTAACCTACAAAGGAAGACAGATCAGGTTTGAAACAGACCTATCCACAGAAACTTGGCAGGCCAGAAAGAAGTGGCAGGATATATTCAATTTGCTGTATCAAAAAAATTTATAGCCAAGAATTCTTTATCCAGCAAGACTGTCTTTCAAAATAGAAGGAGAGATGAAAAGTTTCCCAGAAAAACAAAAATTAAAGGAGTTCATGACCACTAAGCCAGCCCTACAAGAAATTTGAAGAGAGACTCTCTGAGGGGAGAAAAGGTGAAAAAGAAAGAAAGAAAAAGACCAAAGGCAACAATGACTAGAAAGGACCAGAGAATACCACCAGAAACTCCAACTATATAAGCAACATAGTTGCAATAAATTCATATCTTTCAGTACTCACTCTAAATATCAATGGTCTAAATGCTCCAATCAAAAACGTAGGGTAACAGAATGGATAAGGAAACAAGATCCATCTATATACTCTTTACAAGAGACCCACTTTAGACCTAAAGACACCTTCATATTAAAATTAAGGGGATGGAGAACCATCTATCATGCTAATGGTTGACAAAAGAAAGCTGGAGTAACCATACTTATATCAGACAAACTAGACTTTAAAATAAAGACTGTAACAAGAGATGAAAAGGATATTATATCATAATTAAGGGGTCTATCAACCAAGAAGACCTAACAATTGTAACCTTTTATGCGCCAAATGTGGAGCACCCAAATATCTAAATCAATTAATCATAACATGAAGAAACTCATTGATAATAATACCATAATAGTGGGGGGCTCCAACACCCCACTTATAACAATGGACAGATCATTTAATCAAAAAATCAACAAGGAAACAATGGCTTTGAAGGACACAATGCACCAGATGGCCTTAACAGATATATTCATAACATTTCATCCTTAAGCAGCAGAGTATACACTCTTCTCCAGTGCACATGGAACATTCTCCAGAATAGATCACATACTGGGACACAAATCAGTCCTCAACAAGTACAAAAAGATTGAGATCATACCGTCGATATTTTCAGAACACAAGGTTATGAAACTAGAAAACAAGCACAAGAAAAAGTTTGGAAAGATAAAAAATACTTGGAGACTAAAGAACATCTTACTAATGAATGAATAGGCTAACAAAGAAATTAAGAAGTACATCAAAGCCAATGAAAATGATAACACCACAGCCCAAAACCTCTGGGGCGCAACAAAGGTGGTCTTCAGAGGAAAGTATATAGCAATCCAGGCCTTCTAAAGAAGGAAGAAAGGTCTAAGATGCACAACCTAACCTTGTGCCTTAAAGAGCTGGAAAAAGAACAGCAAATAAAACCCCAAACCAGCAGAAGACAGGAAATTAATAAAGATTAGAGTGGAAATCAATGCTATCGAAACCAAATAAACAGTACAACAGATCAATGAAACCAGAAGCAGGTTCTTTGAAAGAATTAACAAAATTAATAAACCCCTAGCCAGTTTGATCAAAAAGAAAAAGGAAAGGACTCAAATAAACAAAATCAAGAATGAAAAAGGAGAGATCACAACCAACACTGCAGAAATACAAACAATAATAAGAGAATATTATGAGCAATTACATGCCAATAAATGGGCAATCTGAAAGAAATGGACAAGTTCCTAGAAACATATACACTACCAAAACTGAAACAGGAAGAAATAGAAAATTTGAACAGACCCATAACCAGTAAAGAAATCGAATTAGTAATCAAAAATCTCCCAAAAAAACAAAAAGTCCAGGGCCAGATGGCTTTCCAGGGAAATTCTACCAAACATTTAAGAAAGAGTTAACACCTATTGTCTTGAAGCTATTCCAAACAGAGTAATAGAAGGAAAACTTCCAAACTCTTTCTACAAAACCAGCATTACCTTGATTCCAAAACCAGACAAAGACCCCACTAAAAAGAAGAACTACAGACTAATTTCCCTGATGAACATGGATGCAAAAATCCTCAACAAGATATTAGCCAACCGGATCTAACAATACATTAAAAAAAATTATTCACCACAACCAAGCGGGATTTATACTTGGGATGCAAGGCTGGTTCAATATCTGCAAAACAATTAACGTGATTCATCACATCAATAAAAGAAAGGACAAGAACCATATGATCCTCTCAATAAATGCAGAAAAAACATTTGCCAAAATACAGCATCCTTTCTTGATAAAAACCCTCAAGAAAGTAGGGATAGAAGGAGCATACCTCAAGATCATAAAAGCCATATATGAACGACCCAATGCTAATATCATCCTCAATGGGGAAAAACTGAGAGCTTCCCCCTAAGGTCAGGAACAAGACAGGGATGTCCATTCTCACCACTGTTATTCAACATAGTATTGGAAGTCTTAGCCTCTGCAATCAGACAACACAAAGAAATAAAAGGCATCCAAATCAGCCAGGAGGAGGTCAAACTTTCAGTCTTCGCAGATGACATGATACTCTATATCGAAAACCCTAAAGATTCCACCAAAAAAACTGCTAGAATTGATTCATGAATTCAGAAAAGTTGCAGGATATAAAATCAATGCACAGAAATAGGTTGCATTCCTATACACCAACAATGAAGCAACAGAAAGAGAAATCAAGGAATTGATCCCATTTACAGTTGCACAAAAAACCATAAAGTACCTAGGAATAAATCTAACCAAAGAGGTGAAAAGTCTATACACTGAAACCTATAAAATCTCATGAAAGAATTTGAAGAAGACACAAATGGAAAAAGATTCCATGCACCTAGATAGGAAGAAAAAATATTGTTAAAATGTTGATACTACCCAAAGCAATCTACATATTCAATGCAATCCCTATTAAAGTAACACCAGAAATCTTCACAGAGCTAGAACAAATAATCCTAAAATTTGTATGGAACTGGAAAAGACCCCGAATAGCCAAAGCGATCTTGAAAAAGAAAACCAAAGCAGGAGGCATCACAATCCCAAACTTCAAGCTATACTACAAAGCTGTAATCATCAAGACAGTATGGTATTGGCACAAGAACAGACACTCAGGTCAGTGGAACAGAATAGAGAGCCCAGAAATGGACCCACAAACCTATGGCCAACTAATCTTTGACAAAGCAGGAAAGAATATCCAATGGAATAAAGACAGTCTCTTCAGCAAGTGGTGCTGGGAAAACTGGACAGCGACATGCAGAAGAATGAACCTGGACCGCTTTCTTACACCATACACAAAAATAAACTCAAAATGGATGAAAGACCTAAAGGTAAGACAGGAAGCCATCAAAATCCTCGAGGAGAAAGCAGGCAGAAACCTCTTTGATCTTGGCCGCAGCAACTTCTTACTCAACACGTCTCTGGAGGCAAGGGAAAACAAAGCAAAAAGGAACTTTTGGGACCTCGTCAAAATAAAAAGTTTCTGCACAGTGAAGTAAACAATCAGCAAAACTAAAAGGTAACCGATGGAATAGAAGAAGATATTTACAAACGACATATCAGATAAAGGGTTAGTATCCAAAATCTATAAAGTACTCATCAAATTCAACACCCAAAAAACAAATAATCCAATGAAGAAATAGGCAAAAGACATGAATAGACCCTTCTCCAAAGAAGACATCCAGATGGCCAACCAACACATGAAAAAATGTTCAACATGACTCATCATCAGGGAAATACAAATCAAAACCGCAATGAGATACCACCTCACACTTGTCAGAATGGCTTAACATTAACAACTCAGGCAACAACAGATGTTGGCGAGGATGTCAAGAAAGAGGATCTCTTTTGCACTGCTGGTGGGAATACAGACTGGTGCAGCCACTCTGGAAAACAGTATGGAAGTTCCTCAAAAATTAAAAATAGAACTACCCTACAACCCAGCAACTGCACTACTAGGTATATATCCAAGGGATACAAGTATGCTGTTTCGAAGGGACACATGCACCCCCATGTTTATAGAAGCACTATCAACAATAGCCCAAGTATGGAAGGAGCCCAATGTCCATCAATGGTTGAATGGATAAAGGAGAGGTGGTATATACATACAATGGAGTATTACTCGGCAATCAAAAATAATGAGATCTTGCCATTTGCAACTACGTGGATGGAACTAGAGGGTATTATGCTAAGCAAAATTAGTCAGTCAGAGAAAGACAAATATATGACTTTACTCATATGAGGACTTTAAGATACAAAACAGATGAACATAAGGGACAGGAAGCAAAAATAATATAAAAACAGTGAGGGGGACAAAACATAAGAGACTCTTAAATATGGAGAACCAACAGAGGGTTACTGGAGGGGTTGTGGGAGAGGGGATGGGCTAAATGGGTAAAGGGCATTAAGGGAATTTACTCCTGAAATCATTGTTGTACTATATGCTAACTAATTTGGATGTACATTTAAAAAATAAATTTAAAAATATGTGATCATTTTAATAGATGCAGAAAAAGCATTTGGCAAAATACAACATCCATTCCTAGTGGAAACTCTCAACAAAGTAGGCTTAGAAGGAACGTACTTCAACATAATAAAGGCCATATATGAAAAATCCACAGCTAACATCATATTCAATCGTGAAAAACTGAGAGTTTTTCCTCTAAGATCAGGAATAAGACAAGGATGTCAACTCACACCACTTTTATTCAGCAAAGTACTGGAAGTCCTAGCCACAGCAATCAGAAAAAAAAAATAAAATAAAATAAAAGGCATCCAAATTGGTAAGGAAGAAGTAAACCTTTCACTATTGCAGATGACATGATACTCTATATAGAAAACCTGAAAGGCTCCACTGATAAACTACTAGAACTGATAAATGATCATTAAGGTAGCAGGATACAAAATCAGTGTGCAGAAATCTATTGAATTTCTATACACTAATAATAAAGGCAAAAGAAATTAAGAAAATAATCCCATTTACATGTGCACCAAAAATAATTAAATACATAAGAATAAACTTAATCGAAAAGGTGAAAGATGTGCCCTAAGAAAATTATAAAACTTTGATGAAAGAAAGTGAAAATGATACAAATGGAAACATATTCTATTCTAATAATTGGGAGAACAAATAGTGTTAAAGTGTTCACATTACCCAAAGCAATCCTTATAATACCAACAGCATTTTTCACAGAACTAGAACAAATAAAACTAAAATTTGTATGGAACCAGGAAAGACTGGTTCCATAGGAAAGACTAGGAAAGACTAGCCAAAGCAATCTTGAAAAATAACAACAAAACTGGATGTATCATAATTCCAGCTTTCAATATGTACTGCAAGGCTGTAGTAATAATTATAAGGGTATGGTACAACACAAAAACAGACGTATAAATCAATGGAACAGAATAGAGAGCCCAGAAACAAACCCATGATTTACAGCAGGGAAAAGACAGTCTCTTCAACAAATGGTGCTGGGAAAATGGGACAGCTAGATGTAAAGGAATGAAACTGGACCACTCTTTTATACCATACACAAAAATAAACTCCAACTGGGTTAAAGACCTAAATGTGAAACTTGAAACCAAAAAAATCATAGAAGAGAGCACAGGCAGTATTTTCTCTGACATCAGTCATAGAAACATTTTTCTAGACGTCTCCTGAGACCAGAGAAACAAAAGCAAAAATAAACTATTGAGACTACATCAAAATAAAATGCTTCTGCACAACAGCAACAACAAAAAACAATGAATATAACTAAAAATAAAAAAGGCAACCTATGGAATGGGAGAAGATATTTGCACATCACATATCCAGTAAGGGTTTGGTATCCAAAATATGTAAAGAACTTATACAATTCAACACCAGAAAAACCCAAATAATCCAATTTAAAAATGGACATAAGACATGAACAGACATTTCTCCAAAGGAAACTTACAGATGGCCAACAGATACATGAAAACATGCTCAGCATCACTGATCATCAGGGAAATACAAATCAAAACCACAGTGAGATATCACCTCACACCTGTCAGAATGGCTAAGATAAAAAACACAAGAAACAAGTGTTGGCAAGGATGTGGAGAAAAAAGAATCCTCTTGCACTGTTGATGGGAATGCAAACTGATGCAGCCACTGTGGAAAACAGTATGGAGTTTCCTCAAAAAATTAAAAATAGAACCACCTATGATCCAGTAATCCCACTACTGAGTATTTACCTAATAAATATAAAAACACTAATCCAAAGGGATACATGCACCCCTATGTTTATTGCAGCATTATTTACAATAGGCAAACTATGGAAGTAGCCCAAGTGTCCATGTATAGATGAATGGATAAAGAAAAAGTGGTATATATATATATATATATATATATATATATATATATATATACACACACACACACACACACACACACACACACACACACACAATGGAATATTATTCAGTCATGTAAAAAGAGTGAAATCTTGCCATTTGCAGTGACATGAATAGAGCTACGGAGTATAATACTAAGAGAAATAAGTCAGACAGAGAAAGGCAAATTCCATATGATTTCACTCATTTGTGAAATTTAATTAACAAAGCAAATGAACAAAGGGGAAAAAAAGCCAGAGAGAGACAAACCAAGAAACAGACTCTTAACTATAGAGAACAAACTGATGGCTACCAGGGGAGAGGTGGGTGGGGGAATAGGTAAAATAGGTGATGGAGATTAGAGTATACTTATCATAATGTATGAAATGAAATGAAATGATAAAAAAATAAATTTAAAAACTTAAAAATGTTTAAGAAGCTTAAATTAAAAAAATCAATAACCAATTGAGAAAATGAAACCCAAGAACAAGAGGTACTCTCCCAAAATGTGGAGATTACAGCAAAAGTAAGAATAAAACATGCAGAATAGTACTTTAAAATATGTATTTTATATCCTCAGAAAAATATGAAACAATACTGCTTTCATTAAAAAAAAAGTATCACCTAAAGAACTTAAATATTAAAAAAGTAAATTCAACAGAGAAGCTTCAGAGAAAAAAAACTAGCAAACACTACCTTGTCCAGTTAATCACCTCACATAGTGAGAAGTCATGTTGATAGTCAGCATCGTCTGATAAGATGATGAGAAGGGTATTTCACCTCTATCACATTCTTTACAAAAAACTATAATTCTAATAATGAGAAAAAATCATACAAAGTGAAGACATTCTATAACATCCTTAATCAGAATTCCTCAAAATTCTCAAGGTCAAGAAAAACAAGGCTAAGAAATTATCACAGAGCTGAAGACGCTAAGGAAGCATGACAGCTAAACACAATGTGGTATAATGGATGAGATACTGGGATAGAAAAAGAACACTAGTGGAAAAAGGTAGTGAAATCTGAATATAATCTGGAACTTAGTTAATAATGATTCGCCAAAGTTGGTTTCTTAGTTTTGCCATGGTTATGTAAGATGTTGGCAATAGGGGCACCTGGGTGACTCAGCTGGTTAAGCATCCAACTTTTGATTTCGGCTCAGGTCATGATTTAACCATTTGTGAGAATAACCCCATGACAGGCTCTGTGCTGACAATGCAGAGCCTGCTTGGGATTCTCTGTCTCCCTTTCTCTCTGCTTCTCCCCTACTCATGCATGCATACTCTCCCCCACCCCCATCTCTCTCTCTCTCTCTCTCTCTAAAAATAAACAAATAAAACTTAAAAAAAAAAGATGTTGGCAATGGAGAGAATTGTATAAAGGTAGACAAGAATTCTCCACTATCATTGAAACATTTCTGTTAACCTAAAATTATTCCAAAGTTGAAGTTTTATTTTAAACACACTCAAATCAACTGAGTAGCAGGACAGCTAAGCAGGACAAGAGAAATAATGGTATAACATTCTGATTTCATCAATATGATTAAGACTAAAAATTCTAAAAGGCCTTATGCTAAAAAACACCCAGATGCTGGATCAATTACTATAAACATGCTTTTAAATGCTTTTAAATAAACTGAACTCTTATGAGTTCATAAAAATTTAAGAGAAATTTTCCTGAGGGCAAAAATAGAAACAAATATTTTCAGTCTTCAAATATTAAGCTAAAACTATAGTGGTAAATTTTACCACTCAATATTGCCGTAGGTGATTAAAAGCTAAAAAAAATAGTCCTTTCTGAGAATTTGTAGCAATATACTGCTTTCACATGAGTTTATGATTTGAATTTATATTACCATCCCAATCAGGGAATCCCCAGACAGGATTAGGTAAACTTACTCACAGGCTGATATCAACCGTTGGCCCCCAGTAAAAGTAAAACAAAATCCTACCATGAGATAAAGATTTTTCCTCAATCAAGCACGTTAAGTGTTTCCACAGATTAATTCTAGGCAAATATGATTCATATCTAAAAAAGAAACTACGTCATTATCATCATCATCATCATCATCACCATCATCATATAACACACTACAAAACAAGCTGCCATCAGCAAGAGTGAGTAAGAACAGGTTAGCATTCATCATAGATTACAGTCCAAAAACTTCAGATACAGGAATCATCAAATAAAGATTATAACAATTATGTGTGAAATGTTGAAAGAAAAGTAGGAATAAATAAAAGTATGAATCAGAAGATTCTCAAAAATGATCAGAGAAGATTTGACAGTAATGAAATATAATTTATCAATCTGAAAAGCATGATTTTTTTTAATTAAAAACTCAATGGGTAGGTTAAACTGCAAATCGAAGAATGGTAAAGAAAGAATTATAGAACCTACAGATAGATGTATTTGAAGAAATCATTCAAAATGTGAGGAAAAGGAGATAAAAAATATGAAAGAGAGGTTAAAGTTATTGAAGGATAGACTTAAAGCCTAACATGTGTCTAACTGGAGTTTCAAATAAGGGTATTAGAAAAAATTCTGAAGACATAAACTACACATCTTAGAAATAATAGAAAAAGGTAATGACTAAGAATTTTCTAAGACTATACATACATATGAAGCCACAGTTCAAAGCAAATACTAACCAAAAAAAATCCTTAAAAAATGAAAAACAGGAGAGTGTTTTTCAGAATCCCATTCCTACTATTGTGGTTTTTTAAGTAGATAAAAGCATTCAGAATAAACAACAGGCCAAATTATCAGTTTCATTTCTCTGGCCTAGACATTATCTTGTGTGCAGTTGTGGCCCACAAAGCCACAGTTGTATTGGGTTTAGCATGGTGCATTGTGTAATCGCATGTCACCAAACAAGTTGTGTGAAGGAATATCTGGAACGAGTATGCGATTTACTCTGTAGAAGGGAGAAACTCCTCCGTCCTTATTATACCATAACGTGCTCATTTTGTGTACAGGGAGGGAGATTGCAGTGCAGGCTGTGAGTGTACATTACATACATCATGGAACCCAAACCATTGCCTGCCAGCTTATGGAAGCTCTGGCACTGACAACAGGAGTCATTAACTCTGAGTCATATATCAGAGATTACATAAATGATATATTGCATTTGGATTATACCTTACTCTTCTTTGTTTCAAAAAATAAGAGTAACCAAGAGCAGTTTTTCATGGTTTAGGAGGGAAGCTGCCTGTCCCACTCAAAGCAGAGAAATACGGAGCTAACTGCCCTTCCATCCGAATCTGTTCTTCTGGCTGAAACATTTCTAGAAACATCGACCTTTTCAAGTGCATGACTCTAAGACTTAAGTGTTGATATGTCTGATTGGATATCCTGAATAAAATCTTGAAATCTGATTACACAAACTAAAGCTGCCAACCAGAAAACATAATTTTATCCCCTAAGCATGAAGCCCATCAGCTAGCGAGTGTCAGGCAAATACATGAAATCAGAGGAATGATTAGTTAATCACTCTGACAATTAGTTAACATAGTATTTCTGATCCTAAAAAACAGCTGATAATTGCATGGAAAATTCTTATGAAGACCACAAAAATCTCATGTAAAAGACCAAGTAAACAGCCACACGATGCACAAGATAAAGGGAGATAATTCGTTTCAGTTCATTTCTATCTTCATTTTAGACTTTTCTTTAAACCAAACTTTTCCCACACCTTCATTTGTCCTCCCTGTGGCCCTAACATACAAGATTGCTCTAATCATTGTAATAATAACACTTGCATATTAGACAAAAATTTTATTATTAAGCTCTTACAACTTCCAGAAGCTTTTGAATTTTCTTTAGATAAGCATCTGGGGAGTGAAAACAGTGGGAAAGTAGTGATAATCCCAATTCCGTATTTGGAGACTTAGTGAGAGCTGGAATTTATCAAGGGATGTTAAAGGATGCCACATAAATGGGTAACTTCTGGGGCACCTGGGTGTTTCAGTTGGTTGAGTGTCTGACTTTGGCTCAGGTCATGATCTCATGGTTTGTGAGTTCGAGCCCCATGTCAGGCTCTGTGCTGACAGCTCAGAGCCTGGAGTCTGCTTCAAATTCTGTGTCTCCCTCTCTCTCTTTCTGTCCCTCCTCCACCCCCCCACCCCCGGTCTCTCTCTCTCTCCCTCTCTCTTTCTCAGAAATAAACATATAAATAAATAAATAAGTGACTCGTGCATACATTGTTCCTGGAAGGAAGGCAGTGGTATAGCAGTTAACTTTCTGAATCTCAACTATATTTTCTATTCAAATAAGGACCTGTCTTGTTCTTAAATTTAATAATTGCTTTAAAAGTATCTTATTTATTTCACAATGATATAATTAAAGTATATGAAAGTACTTTGTAAACTGAATAAAAACTATTTTAACAAATTTAAAAATATTTTCTTATTAAAAACAGTAACAATACTAATGAACTATAAAGACCTCTTTTCATATTTGTCATTATTAAAATCAAATCTAAGAATGTGGATCTGGAATATGAAATCTATTCATATTGTACTTAAACCAAAAAAAAAAGAGTTTATAAAAGGTCACAAAATAACATTATTTATGCAGGAAGAGTTTCTGAACAGAAAAGTGGAAGTCTATTGTCTACTTAGCTTCCAACTCCTAGAAATTCATAACATTCATCCAAACAATAAATCCTTAAAGCTATAAAATGATGTGTGTGTGTTTTTAAATATGAAATTTATTGTCAAATTGGTTTCCATACAACACCCAGTGCTCATCCCAACAGGTGCCCTCCTCAATACCCATCACCCACCCTCCCCTCCTTCCCACCCCCCCCCCATCAACCCTCAGTTTGTTCTCAGTTTTTAAGACTCTCTTATGTTTCGGCTCTCTCCCTCTATAACCTCTTTTTTTTTTTTCCTTCTGTGTGTGTGTGATTTAACAACATATCTTATTTGGATACAAACAATATTTAATATCCTCTTGTATCACTAGATACAGAATAAACATGTGATATAGTTTAATACATTTCTAAAAGAATTTTAATAAATTCCTAATAAAATTAGGACTCAAACTTTATAACTTGTAAAATCTAAAATCATCTTGACCTTTCAACAGAATCTAATCACAGTTGATTCAATTTATTTAATCCTTGCCAAGATGTAACACTCTACTGGAGGAAAAGATTTTCCAGAGGAAGGAACAAGTTTCTAAAGGTTATAAAGCAACAGAGTAATTTTTCTAAACTTATTTCTGAGATGTTTAATTAAATCAAAACACAGTTTTAATTTTCCTCATGTTATATTTAATTCTAGTTCTGTGAAAAATGTTGGTATTTTTATAGGGGTTGCATTAAATCTGGAGGTTGTTTTAGGTAGGTAATGTGGACATTTTAATAATATTCATTCTTCCGACCCATGAGTATGGAGTATACTTCTTTCCATTTTTGGTGTCATCTTCAATTTCTTCATCAATGTTTTATAATTATCAGAGTACAGGTCTT
The DNA here is from genome assembly GCF_018350175.1 of Felis catus. Lineage (NCBI taxonomy): Eukaryota > Metazoa > Chordata > Mammalia > Carnivora > Felidae > Felis > Felis catus. The sequence continues at coordinate 174,133,274 of NC_058375.1, read as the reverse complement.
TCACCTCCTTGATTAAGTTTATTCCTAGGAATTGTATTCTTTTTGGTGCAATTGCAAATAAGATTGTTTTCCTAATTTCTCTTTCTGCTGCTTCATTATGTGTATAGAAATGCAAAAGATTTCTGTATATTAATTTTGTATCTTGCAACTTTAATGAATTCATTTATCAGTTCTAGTAGTTTTTTGGTGGAGTGTTTAACATTTATTTTTGAGAAGGGGGGGGAGTGCAGAGACAGAGGATTCCCAAGCGGGCTCTGTGCTGACAGCAAGCCAGATGTAGGGCTCAAACTCACAAACATGAGATGATGACCTGAGCCAAAGTGGGATGCTTAACCAACTGAGCCACCCAGGTGGCCCTTGGTGGAGTCTTTACAGTGTTCTATAGATGGTATCATGTCATTTGCAAATAGTGAAAGTTTTACTTCTTCCCTACCAATTTGGATGCTATTTCTTTATTTTGCTTTCCTAATTCCCAAGATTATGACTTTTAGTATGTTGTTGAATAAAAGTTGTGAGAATGCATATCCTTCCTGATATTAGAGGAAAAGCTCTTTTTCCACCATTGAATATTCTGTTAGCTGTAGGGTTTTAATATATGGCCTTTATTATGTGGAGAAATATTCCCTCTAAACCTAATTGTTGAGAGCTTTTATCATGAATGGATATTGTGCTTTGTCAGATGCTTTTTCTGCATCTATTGAAAAGATCATGTGGTTTTTATCCTTTCTCTTGTTAATGTGATATATCACATTGATTAATTTGTGAATATTAAACCATTCTTGCATCCCTGGGGAAAGTCTCGCTTGATTATGATGGATTTTGTTGTTGATGCTTTGCTTTTTTTAATCTTTATTTATTTGATTTCTAGAGAGAGAGAGAGCACAAGTGGGAGGAGGGGCACAGGGAGAGAGAGAGAGAGAGAGAGAGAGAGAGAGAGAGAGAGAATCGCAAGCAGGAGCTTGATCCCATGAAACATGAGATAGATCATGACCTCAGCCAAAATCAAGAGTTGGATGCTTAACTGACTGAGCCACCCAGGCACTCCTGTGGTGAGTATTTTTTAATATATTGTTGGATTTGGTTTGCTAATATTTTGATGAGAATTTTTGCATTTATGTTCATCAGAGAAATTGGCCTGTCCTCTTTTTTTGTAGAGTCTTTCTCTGGGTTTTATATCAGGGTAATGCTGGCCTTGTAGAATGAATTTGGAAGCTTTCTCCCCTCCTCTATTTTTTGGAATAGTTTGAGGAAAACAGGTATTAACTCTTCTTTAAATGTTTGGTATAATTCACCAGTGAAGACATCTGGTCCTAGACTTGTTTTTTGGGAGTTTTTTATTACTGATTCAATTTCATTACTAGCAGTTGGTCTGTTCAAATTTCCTATTTCTTATTGGAAATAGATTCAGTTTGGGAAGGCGATATGTTTCTATGCCAATTTTTAGGCATATATTTTTTTCATAATACTCTCTTCCTTTGTATTTCTGTGGTATTGGTTGTTATTTCTACTCCTTTGTTTCTGATTTTTTTTAATCCTCTCCCTTTATCTTGATGAGTCTGGTTGACGGTTTATCAGTTTTACTGATCTTTGCAGAGAACCAGCTCTTGGTTTCATTGATCTGTTCTATTAGGTTTTTTTAGTCCATATTTCATTAATTTTTTCTTTAATCTTTAATTATTTCCTTCCTTCTACTGGCTTTGGGCTTTGTTTGTTCTTTACTTGCTCTGTTAGGCATAAGTTAGTTTGTTTGTTTGAGATCTTGCTTGCGTGTAGAGATAGGCCTATAGTGCAATGCACTTCCCTCTTTGATCAGATTTTTTGCATCCCAAAGATTTTGGACCATTATACATTCATTTTCATTTGTCTCCATGTATTTTTTTATTTCTTCTTTGATTTCTTAGTTGACCCATTCATTGTTTAGTAGCATGTTATTTAGACTCCATATATTCATGCTCTTTCCAGTTTTCTTATAATTGAATGCTGGTTTCATATTTCTGTGGTAGAAAAGAAGCGTGATATGATTTCAATATTCTTAAATGTATTGAGATTTGTTTTGTGGCCTAATATGTGATCTATCCTGGAGAACATTCCATGTGCACTTGAAAAAAATGTGTATTTGGCTGCTTTTGAATGGGCTATTCTGAATATATCTGTTAGGTCCATCTGGTCTAATGTGTCATTCAGAGTCAGTTTTCTTGTTGATCTTCTATCTGGATGATCTATACATTGACATAAGTGGAGTGTTAAAGTCCCCCACTATTATTGTATTACTGTCAATTTCTTCCTTTATGTCTGTTAATAGTTTCTTTTATGTTTTAGATGTGTCCTTGTTGGGTACATAGGTATTTATAATTGTCATATCCATTTGTTGCATTGTTCTCTTTATCATTACATAGTGTCCTTCATTGTTGTTTGTTACAGTTTTTGTTTTAAAGTCTGGTTTGTCCAAAATAAGTGCTGCTATACTAGCTTTCTTTTCATTTCCATTTACATGGTAAATTATTGTTCATCCTTTCACTTTTAATCTGCATGTGTCTTTAGGTTTGAGCTAAGTCCCTTACAGACAGCATACAGATAGGTCTTGCTTTTTTTTTTATCAATTCAGTCACCCTATGTCTTTTTATTGGAGCATTTAGTCCTTTTACATTTAAAGTAATTATCAATACTTATATGCTTACTGTCATTTTGTTACTTGCTTTATGTTTGTTTTTGTAGTTCTTCTCTGTTCCATTCTTCTTTTGCTGTCTTCCCTTGTGGTTTGATGACTTTCTTTAGTTTTATGTTTGGGTACCTTTCTTTTTATTTTTTGTGTATCTCTTAATAGGTTTTGATTTGGGATTACCAGTAGGTTTGTATACAACATCTTATGGGTAGAGCAGTCCATATTATGTTGAGGTTCACTTGAGTTTCAACCGTTCTTAAACCACTAAACCTTTACTCCCTTGTACATTTTATGTATGTGATGTCATACTTTACATCCTTTTATTTTGTGAATCTCTTGACTGATTTTTGTAGACATAATTGATTTTACTGCTTTTGTGCTTTAATTTCCATTAGCTATTAATCTTTTGTCATTTTTTTGCATTTACCTGTGAAATTTTTTCCTTTCACAATTTTCTTATTCCTGAGTATGTCCTTTTCTTTCCACTCAAAGAATTCCCTTTAATGTTTCTTGTAAGGCTGGTTTAATAGTAATTAACTCTTTTAACTTTTGTTTGTCTGAGAAACTCTTTATCTTTCCTTCTGTGCTGAATGATAACCTTGCAAATTAGAGTACTCTTGGTTGCAGTTTTTTTTTTCTTTTCAGTACTTTGAATATATCATGCCACTTACTTTTGATCAGAAGTTTCTGCTGAAAAACTAGGTAATTGCCTTATGGGGTTGCCCTGGTATAGGACTTTTTTCTTTTCTCTTGCTGATTTTAATATTTCTCTTTATCATTACCTTTTGCCATTTTATTTATTATGTGTATTGGTGTGAGCCTCACTTAGTTAACTTTGTTGGAAGTTCTCTGGATCTAGATGTTTGTTTTCTTCCCCAAATTAGGGACATTTTCAGCTGTTATTTTTTCAAATAAATGTTCTTCCCCCTTCTCTCTCTCTTCTTCTGGTATCCTTATAATGAAAATGTTATTATACTTGTAACGTCACTAAGTTCCCTTAACCTATTATCATTTTTTATTATTTTTTTTTCTTTTTGCTATTCACCTTGATTACTTTCCATTACCCTGTCTTCTAGGTCACTTATCCATTCTTCTACTTCCTCTAATCTGATATTGGTTGCTTCTAGTGTTTTTTTTTTTTAATCTCAGTTATTGAGCTCTTCATCTCTTCACTGGTTGTTTTTTTAATATTTTCTATGTCTTTTAAAGGTCTCACTGAGGTTTCTCACTCTTTTCTCAAGACCAGTGAGTATCTTTATGACCAATACTCTGAATTCTTAATCAAGCATATTGCTTATCTCCACTTTATTTAGCTTTTTTGCTGTAGTTCTATCCTGTTATATCATTTGGAACATATTCCTCTGTCTCCTCATTTTGTCTAACTCTCTGCATTTGTTTCTACATATTAGAAAAGTCAGCTATATCTCCTGATCTTAAAAGTAGTGGCCTTGTGAAGAAGAGGTCCTGAGGTTCCCTGCAACACAATGTCCCTAGTTCATCAGAACCGGGTGCTTCAGAGGTACTTCTCCCATGTGGGCTGCATGCACCCTACTGTTATGGCTAAGCCATATTTGCCTTCAGTCCAGTCAGCTGCAATGGTCCACTTTGCCTGTTGTGGGCACACCAAGTATCATTTGGTTTCTGTGATGTTAAGTGGCTAGTCTGGGGCCACCACAGGCTTGTAGTTGATTGGGACTGGCAGACAGAGCAGGTCCTTATGCCCAGCCTATTCTCTGGGGCTACAGTCACACTCATCAGCAGGGCACTCTCTTTACATTGCTAGCTATAAGGTTCAAATGCTGGGACTGTAGTCACACTAGTATGTGTGGTTATCTTACCCTCTTCCTAGGGCAAGAGTTACTTGGGGTGCCATCAGTCCCTGCTAGGGTTGCTTTCAGGGTGTGTCAGGGCAGAAGCTTCTTTGGAAGGACACATGCTAAGTGGGGCAAGTTTAATGGGGCAGATCCACAGGAGAATGTAAAGGCAGGGCAGGTGGTGCTACAAATTAGATGGGGAGTGTTTGTGCTTATTCCCTCAAGTGTCCTGCTCTGTAGGCTAGAGGGGTGAAGAGAAATGGCAACCACCAGCACTTTTGTTCTTAGTGAAGTTCCCTAAAGATCCCCTGCCCTCCAGGGCATGTTCTGAGATTACTAAGTAAATCTCCTTCACATATACCCCAGGTGCTTTTCAAACTGGTGCTTCTATGCTGTATCTTAGTGGTTTACTTATTATGTGGCTCTTTAAGTGTGAAGACTCGGTTTCTTATCCCTCCTGGTGCTCCCAGAGCTAAGCCAGCTATAAAGTACCTGGAATTAAGCCCCACTGATAGTAAAAATTTGTAAAATTAAGCCCCACTGGTTTTTACAGCTAAACGTTATGGATACTCATCTTCCCAGGGCAGGTCCCCTGTGCCTGGGATACCTGGTGTGAGGTCTGATCCCCTTACTTCTCCATGCTTGTGGTGTCCTTCCTGTCTGTGGTTAGTCTTGCTGGGAGTTTGACTCCTGACCTGGTCTCTACCCTTCCTACCCTTTTAGATGTGGCCTCCTCTCTATAATTAACTGTGTAAAAATTTTCTGGAATCTTCAGGTCACTTTCAAATTTAGTTGCACTAATGTAATTGCCACTTTAGTGTGTCTGTGGGACAAGGTAAGCTTGTGATCCTTCTACTTTCCCAGCTTCCCCAGAGTTCCAAAACAAACAAAACACTTTAAAAGAAAAATTTGGCAGGAATAAAATAAGCCCAAGTTGACATGATAAAATAGCCAAATAGAAAAAAAATGGATATTAGAAATGAAAACACTGTAAAAGTTCCAATGACAGAATAAACTCCAGATTGAACTCAAAGAGATCATCAGTAGATTATAAGATAATTACTAGGTCATGCCATTGGTCATGTTATCTAATTTTGCTGCTATTTAAACTACTGCTTCTATTTGAGCTGCTTTACCCAAATTTGCTATTATTTAGTCCAAGACAAAGCAAATCTGGCCAATCTATTTATATCCAGTCCTTCCTATGAAAACTGAATAGCATTAGATATGAATAAATATATTCCAATAAATTAAATATGCCATCTTCCTGTTTACTTAAAACTTACCCCACTAAGCAATTATGCTGACTTATAACCAAATTCATGAAATAAAAATAAGGGAGAACTGAAGAAGAAAATTTGAAGTGAAATAAAAAGAGACTTGACTTTATGATGATATGCAATCTCCTTGGTTTCTGTACTGAATTATTGGTATATTAAAGACAGAAACCACACAGAAGATTTTTAAGCCAGTGAAAATACTCTGTATGATATTATAATGATGAATATATGTCAGTATACCTTTTTCCAAATCCATAGAATGTACAACACCAAGAATGAACCCTAGGGTAAACAAGGAACTTTGAGTAATTAAGAAGTGTGAATGTAGGTTCATCCCTGGTTTAAAAAAAAAAGTACCATTCTGATCAGTGATGAGGAGTTGATGAGGAGGAAGCTGTTTATATGTGGGAATAAGAGATATATTTGAAATTTCTATACCTTCCTTTCCATTTTGTTGTAAACTTAAAACAGCTCTAAAAACTTTGTCTTAAAAATAAGAAATGAAGACTGTAAACTACTTGGTGATGAAAAAGAATGAAATCTTGCTATTTGCAACAATGTGGATGGAACTGGAGGGTATTATGCTAAGCAAAATAAGTCAGTCAAAGAAAGGCAGATGTCATATGATTTCACTCATATGTGGAATTTGAAAGACTTAACAGATAAACATAGGGGAGGGGAAGGAAAAATAAGATAAAATCAGAGAGGGAGGTAAACCATAAGAGACTCCTAAATACAGAGAACAAACTGAGAGTTTATGGGGGGTGGGTTAAATGGGTGATGGGCATTAAGGAGGACACTCTTTGAATCACTAAGTTCTACTCTGAAGACAAGACTACACTGGGTGTTAATTAACTTGAGAATAAATGAATAAATAAATAAACAAACTAACAGACTGTAAAAAAGTCTTTTAATATGACTGGAAATGCTTACTGTTTTGTTTAAAGCAATAAAATGTTTTCTATATTTTGAATGTGACTTAACCTAGAAAACGTTTAAATGTAATGGCTGCAGGCTCAAGTTCATTTATGAACAGGGGAAATCATCAAATTGTGTTACATCTCTGAATAGTAAAAAAAGATTAGACAGAAACCACGTGTTATTCTTTGCGGCCCACAATCATTAACACTGACACAAAACAAAATCCATTGATTAAGCAAGCAAACCATTTATCTAGGAATTTCTTCTGCATTATATCCCAGGTTTAGTTTGCACCTGCAGTTGCCTTTTCCAAGATCTATTCCTACTATTTGATAACTCTCATCACAGTAAAAACCTGACATGACTACATGGCATACAAAACTTTTTGACCTGGTACTTGCCGGCTTTGTCTGACTTTGTCTCTTGCCATTTCCCATACTCCATATCCTTCCCCAGAACACACTCCACTCTCCAACAGTTCTAAACAATTCTAAGGATGTTCCCAACATGCCAGCCTCTCTTCCCATTCCTCACCTTCACACATATTCTTCCAGCTCCTAGAATCCTTTCATCATTCACTGCACCTGACAATCCCCTACTTGACCTTCAAATCCCACTCAAATGCTGACTTCCCATGATGCATGGGTTGCTGTTTCTCCTTTGTTCCCCCTGAATACTGAAGCAGTCCACTCATTGTATAAATCACTGTACTGAATTACAGTAATTTCTTGATCTTTGTCTATAGACAAAGATACTAAGACCCTAAGATCCTCAAAGGCAGGAGACTTGCCTTTGTTTCTTTGTGTTCCCAAGATCCAACCAAGGGCTTTGCACATCATGGCACACAAAAATGTCTATTGCACTAAGACAGCTCTTAGTGGGAAAAATTCAATCTATTCTTTCACCTTGTTGCATCTCTTAATTTTATACTTGAAGGCTCTCTGAAAACTTTGCCAGTATTCTTTAATTCTTACATAACAATGCCTAGTGGTCAAGTCCACTGTCTGTGAAGCCCAAGAGCTCAGATTTCCTATTCTAATGCCAACCTTTATAAAATATATAACCTGAAATAAGGTATCTAAACTATTTAGTCAGTGGAATAGGGAGAATAATAATTGCCAACACTTGAGCATTTACTATGTTTTTGGCATTGTTCACACAATAACTCATTTATCCTCCCCAAAATTCTGTGGAATATAATTTACCCTTATTTACATGTAAGGAAACTAAAGCACAGAGAGGTTAGGGAACTTGATCAAAGTCACAGAGCTAATAAGTGGTAGAGTCAGAATTCAAACTCAAGTCACTGGGCTCCAGAACCCATCACTTACTTATGACCTTTAACTGCCTCTACTATAATATTGCCATATGTGAGGATTAAAGAAGATGATGGAGGTACATAGATTAGCACATACTAAAACTTCTGCAGACGGCAGTTATGCTTACTGTCATAATAACAATTCGCCTTTGCTTCTTAGCTCCAATACCAGGTATTGATAACTGCATTTTTATACAATGCCAAAAATGATGAATTGGAAAATGCTTATTATAAAGTTGACCTTAAAAGGCTTGATACTCACACATGCACAGCATTATAACTATGTTCAATTAATATGGTTCAATTAAACCTTAATTTAAATTAAAAAAAGCATAAGTCAAAGTATGGGTTGGTTCTGTGTTAGACTTTTCTTCTTTTCTATAAGGTAACAAGGTCAAAAAGTAGTTTCTCATAGTATCTATTAACAATTTAAATTTTGAGGCTTAGAAGTATTTCAACTGACTGGCAGTGTTGAATCCATAACTTCCTCTCTAAGATTATTATTATAAAGTTTTTCCAGAGTTAATTTTAATGATGGGTCAAACTTAGAAGGTTCATGTTATTCAAGGTTAGAGGTGAGATAATTATCTAGGATGGCGCATTGAAAAACAAGTGTGGCTGGAAGTGCAGCAGGATGGGGAGCGCTCTTTAGCTACATTACCAAAGTCCCTGGAGAAATCAAGCAATCCAATAGCCTCATCTAATATAATTGCAGCTCTGAAGTGTCTGCCCAGAAGAGTTTTATTCCCACACTCACAGGGTGTGCCCTCTTGGAACTGAATATATGAAAGCAAATGGTAGAAATAGCACCAGGAATCCCTTTCACAAAAATTTTTATGGTAAGAAGGAAGATATGAAAGATAGAAGTGTTACTACAATCTCAGATTTAAACTCCTGACTGCAATCAGATTATCAGTACTATTTCAGAGATTAAAAGCAAAACATTTCAAATATTTTATGTAATAGAAGATACGCAAATAATTAGTTATTGTGTGAGCAACGTATAAATGAATTCTCATATGAAAACAAGTTACTTGTAGATAAAAAGAGTAAGCTACTAGAAGAGCTGTATAAAGGTTTCAAGTTTTTCTAGACGAAAGTCATTAAAAACAAGATTGAACTTTTAAACAGTTCCATGTGACTTATCAAAAAAATAATAGCCAACATTTATTGAGCATTTACAAAAATCCCAGGTTGGTTATATAGTTTCAATAAAAATATATAAAGCAAGTGAAGACACATAGTTTATAAAAGAGCAAAGCAGGAAATTTCCATTGGAAAAGTCTGTGAAGTAAGAGCCACTTACATTCTGATCCCAGCTATGTCACTTAAAAGTCTACCTCCCAACTTAGGTTACAAAGCATATTTTTCTCTCCACTTTTTGCCATTTAAAATGAACTAAATATTATTGTATAATTTTAATGCAAAATTCACATTCAATAAACAATTTACAATGCCCTAGTAGATACTTGTTTTGAAACCCCAGCTAAATAATGTTCAAACTAATAAATGGATCATTTATGGATGGTGATAGGAGGTCTGAGCTCTCATTTTATCACTCCCACTTCTTATCATCCCATTTTTGCCACTTTATTCCACATAGCTTAAAGTACTTAGACAAGAAAAGCAAAGAATATGCTAAAACTATTCAGTTGTTTGAAAATTATAAGTCTCATAAAGATTTAAGAATATCTTTTTGAATTTCATAGGTTTACTATCAGGAAGAAATATGTATTTTCTAAACTGGGTTCTTCTGTCTTATCTTAGCTGGTGGTGCCATCATTAACCCACTTAATCAAACAAACTAGTATCACAAAGGAATCATCAACTCCTCCCTCTCCGTTATACCTCACAACCAAGCGGTCATCACCTTGTCATTTTTTTATTCTAATTCTTAAATAGGTTATTATTCTTGTTATTCCCACTGCCTTAGTTAATGTCTTTACCATATCTCAATTGTATTAACGCAGCAGCCCCACAGTGAATTCTCTTTCTCTGAGTAGATCTGCCTTACACAGCTACCACAATCATTCATCTAAAACACAAGTCTGACCCACTCAAATCCCTGATTAAACTAATGTGGATAACTTCCCATTGTCGACAGGATAAATTACAACCTCTTGAGTATGCCACTAAGGCCTTCATGACCTTATTCCAGACTGACTCTCCATGACGAATGATGGAATCCACAGCACCCAGAAAAATTTCTGACAAATGATAAACATCACTTAATATTAAGCAAATAATAATCATCGGTTAATTAATAGTGCCGACTAAATAGATACATAAATAAATAACTGTTGGTCTCGTTTTCACTAGCCCCTATTTAGCAATCTGTCCTCCTTTGATAGCAACATGAAAGGGCATCTAATTCCCCATGCAATCCAGGCTGTTCTACCCTGTGGTTTCTTCTCCTTTGTCTGGTTACTTCCCAATCCTCCTTTAACATGCCACTGGAACACTGGCTGCTCCTAGAAACTTTCCCCAAATCTTCCTCCCTTCATATGGGCTCCCAAAATATAGTGTGAGAAACCTTTAGAATTGAACTGCAGAGTACAAGATGTTATATATAAATCGCGTTCCTATTATTAGCACTTGCCTCATACCGAGCACACAAAAGATGCCTAGCAGATGTTAGGTAATAAATGAATGAGTAAATCTAATCCAGTATGTGCCTAATCTAATATACATATATATACATATATATGAATATAACTTCTTCAGTGTTGGAAAGTAGCTAAAATGCAAAAAAAAAATCTGTTTCTTTATAAAGTTGCAGCATTTAGGGGCGCCTGGGTGGCTCAGTCGGCTGAGCATCTGACTTCGGCACAGGTCATGATCTTGCTGTTCGTGAGTTCGAGACCTGTTTCGGGCTCTGTGCTGACAGCTCAGAGCCTGGAGCCTGCTTCAGATTCTGTGTCTCCCTCTCTCTGCCCCTTCCCTGCTCATGCCCTGTCTCTCCCTGTCTCTCAAAAATAAATAAACATTAAAAAAAATTTTTTTTATAAAGTTGCAGCATTCCACAAAATATAATCAAATACATAAACTCTGATTTAACATCTTCAAATACAGTTCTCAAGGCTTTGATTTATCACAATAGATGTGAATCAAAAGTTCACCATCTCCATTTTGGTCAGTATTCTCTGAACAATCTATCTACAAGGTACTTACATCAATTAAAAAGAGAAAATTATTTTTAAAATGCTATAAAATAAAGGCAATACATTAAATTATTATTGCTATTAGATCTTTCATATGTATTTCATGTATTAAATATGTGAACGTGGGGGGGCCTGGGTGGTTCAGTCGGTTAAGTGTCCAACTTCGGCTCAGGTCATGATTTCGTGGTTCGTGGGTTCAAGCCCCACGTGGGGCTCTGTGCTGACAGCTTGGAGCCTGGAGCCTGCTTGGGATTCTGTGTCTCCTTCTCTCTCTCCCTCTCCCCCATTCGCTCTATCTCTCAAAAATAAATAAACATTAAAAAAATTTAAAAATAAAAAAAGTATGTGAATGTGATCTTTATTTGGCCACTCTGCCAAGATTATTCTAGTTGCTAGCTACTGATTAACCTAGATACATGTATTCTATGTATTCTAAGATATACATAGAGTATTAATAAATTGATTCAAGTTTAGAATAATAATGAAGCTTCTTAATTTTGTAGCAAGCTGATAATGTTTGAAATGTCCGTATACATACAAACTTACAAACACACAATAGTGATAGGCATAGAAATCACAGACCTCATAGGGTATTTCCATATGTAAAAGAATGCATTATTTTTCTAGTAAATCTAAACTTAATATGAATTTCTTTCATAAGTAATCATCAAACATAATATTAGTAAGGGAATTTTATATATATTTAATAGACGTATATTTATGCAATAGAAAACTGAAGAGCGTAAGTGCATTTTAATATTGTATGCCCACGATACCTTGACCTCACCTGTATCATAAACTTACTGTGTTGTATATTAATTATGTATTTATGTGTCTGTCTCCTTAGCTAAATTACAACTCCTTTGAGAGCATGAACTGGGTCAAAATAATTTTTTATTAAATTTTTAATTTTAATTCCAATATAGTTAACATACAGTGTTATATTAGTTTCGGGTGTACAATATAGTGACTCAACAGTTCTCTACATTACTCAGTGCTCATCATGATAAATGTACTCTTTAATCCTCTTCACCTATTTCACCCATCCCCCCACCCACTTCCCCTCTGGTAACCATCAGCTTGTTCTGTATAGTTAAGGGTCTGTTTCTTGGTTTGTCTCTTTCTCTTTTTTTTTCTTTTGTTCATGTTTTCTTTTGTTTTGTTTCTTAAATTCAACATATGAGTGAAATCATATGGTATTTGTCTTTGACTGACTTACTTCGCTTAGCATTGTACTCTCTAACTCCATCCACGTTGTTGCAAATGGCAAGAATTCATTCTTCTTTGTGGCTGAGTAATATTCAATACAATATATATGTACCACATCTTCTTATTCATTCACCTATTGATGGACACTTGAGCTGCTTCCATAATGTAGGTATTATAAATAATGCTAAAATAAACATAGGGGTTCATGTATCCCTTTTTGTTTTTATTGAGTAAATACCAAGGAGTGCGATTACTGCATTGTAGGGTAGTTCTATTTTTCTCAAAATCATTTTTGAATCCCCAGTGCTTAACATATGACTGCAAGAAAGTGTAACTCACTGAAAAATGTCAAGGCTAGCATTTAGTAAGTTTGTTAAATTACACAGTATTGTATCTATGAGAACCCAAAGAAGGAATACAGTTTGCTCTCAATATTATAAATAGTTGTGCTTTTCTAAAGAAATTGGATTATTTTTATCTTACAAGGAATAAAATTTATGTGTTTCCTTCTTTCCCATTAGCTGTTAGAAAATAAAAAAAAAAAGCAATACTCTCCAATAAAAAATGCATAGAATGTCAGGACATTTATTTTGTATTAAATACTCAATTCCTCTTTCTATCTTATTTTTGACTTCATTATTTCTACTTTCTTCATCTCCTCTACTAATTTCAAACCACTTTCCCTTCCTCCATTACTTACATTTATAGAAATCTCCATGAGGCCATTTTAAAACAAACTGGATTAAAATGATTACGCAAATGGCAGATGTTCAACAAATATCTTTTCAATAATTAAAGAATGGAATACATTGTTGAATTTAAACTTAAATTGAATTTACATGTATACTTTTCTTTTTAAAAATCTCTTGCCTTACATTAGGTAAATTCTTATGTGTTCTTTAATTTTCTATTATCAATACATGTTCAATAACAAAAAGTTATAGATAATACACAACAAACAGGAAGTGCTAGAACTTCTCTGCATAGGTATTCTGTTCTACATTTGTAAAATAGCACATGTAATGAAACTTTTTCCATAAGATAATTCTAATATGCAATCCACTGAATAATAAAATGAGTTTAGATTTGTGCTATTAAAATAAAAGTATAGCTTGTAAAATAAGCATAATCTAAATGCTTTGTGGTTATGGTTTTAAAGTCATTTCTTTTGAATTTTACTTAACAAATGACCCTTAGTATTCATACTCTCATCATTTTAAGCCATGTGACAAAAAAACAACTGTGGGAAACTTTAGGAGTAGTGGGTGGAGCGGGGAAGCACTGTGTTTCTTCAGGATTCCCAGAAGTTTGCGTGGAGTCAGCTCGCACTTGTAATAGCTAAGGCATTAAAAACAATAACAAGTGCTTCTTTTGCAGTTCATAAAGTTTAAAGATGAAAAGTAGGCAGCAAAATTCTTCAGATGGATTTAACTAGAAATGACTTGTAGCCAAGCCCCACATTTGTATTGAATAATTTCCATGGGTATTTCAAAGAACAAAATTTCTAGGTCAGTTAGTATCTATATATTTAACCAAAAATAAAAAAGGATTAATGTATTAAGCTACATAATTTACTTCATATTAGTAAATGTCTTGCTCCCTGTATGTCATCCTTGTGAAAATTTCAAATTGAGGAAAATTTTGGATTTTTAAATTCAATTTTTAAATTCAATTCAAATTAAAATACACTATAGCTTATATTAAGCCTAAGAAAATCTGTTGTAGTATCAGTTTATCATAATGTCTGTCCTATATTTATGAGGCAAATTACACACATGACCCTGATTCAATACTAAGTTTGGGGGGTTCTTTCCTTAAATAACCAGCAGATACTTAGGTACTTTTATGTGAAGTGGTAAGAAGCAATCTTCAGGGGAAATTATATTCATTCTATCAACGAATATAAGACAAGAAGCCATGTGATCTTTTGGAGACCTAAACTCTAAAGAGGAAGTTGTGGAAATTTTTACTTCTTAAGAACTTTTTCAAAGGTCAGCAATGTTGCACTTTCAGTAGAAGACATCTTAAACTTTTAGTCTAAAAACTACCAAATAATCTGTGTAATTATCAAGGTACCTTAAATGATTGAGTGCACTTTAGCCCATAGCTTTTTAAAGAAACTGATAAAATCAGAAAAAAAGGAAAACAGCAAATTGTCATAGGTTACAGACATTCTAGGAAAGGAATTTCAGATTTTGCTCTAAAAGGTCTTCTACTTTTGCAACATATTTCATCATTGTGTTGCATCATTATCACTGAAACACCACTTTGTTTGCAATCACTTAAATGTTGAAAACATGATGGTTGACTCAGGCATATTAGTCAAATAGTGTTTAAAAAATTACATTCAGGCCTTTTCAACTGTTTGAAAATGATCCTTTATTAAACATAAAGATTCTAATATTTTTATGAGTTCAGATTTTATTATTTGAATACAATATCATATCAGGTCAAAATTAAGAGGTGACTGAAAAATTCTTAGACTGATTAGGGAAAAAAGAAATCATTTTGTCATTAGAACACGAGGGGATTCTCTTCATACAACTTATCCTGATGAAGTTTGAAAATATGTAATTTTTAGCAGTGTTCTTACTCCCTCTTGTGACCAGTAAATGAAATGTAAATGCTGCATAGAAGTTTCAATGGGGCTTTTAATAAAATTCCCCAAACCTAGCTAGATTATACATGTTCTTTAGAATTTATTTAATATCAAATACATTGCATATCTAAAAATAATTAATTGAAAGCAAAATTCATCATGACTAAGTGACAATATCAAAAATTTATTTTTCGGGTGCTTTCTCTTATTTCAAGATGTGTATTTTTAAATGTCTAAATTTCTTGATAAATAAAACTAAATTAGACTAGAAGATAAAAGGCAGCAAGATTCTCTAGATGGATTTAACTAGAAATGACTTGTAGCCACAGCCCACGTTTTACTGGAATAGTTTCCACAGATATTTGTACTTTGATATGGCCAAAGAGAGGTGGCAGGAATAAACGATTGTTGTCTTAAAAACATCCAACAGCCTGGACTCACAGAAATGCTCCAGTATGCAGAGACCTGGAGCCTCAACATAACTGTTTCCTTTTAGGTCCGCAGAGGCAGACAAGCCTGTTAAAACTGCCTTAATTAAAATAAAAAGAAATTGAAGCTCACCTTAGATTCACTCTTCTCTGTTCAACGGCACTGCCCTTGCCTCACCACTGAGCTTTTATCTCCCTCTTTTCCATGAATCCAATGTCCTCTAGGGGCCTAGGATGAACCTGTATGCTTACACTGCCCCTTAGTCAAATGTCCTGTATTCCACACTTACACAGCATCCCTCACACATGTCAAAAGTTCATATGGCACCCTATTCATTCCTTTCATGATTTTTACTATTCTATTACCTTACAGATGAATACACAAATAGAAACTAAAATGTAAATGTTTGCCTTTCACATCATATATTTGCATTTACCACGGGATTCCTGGTGACATGATCCTTTAACCCAAAATAATATAGCATTTTAGGCACCATTATAAAAGAAGTAAAAGTATTGAGCACCTACTTTAGCAGGTACTGTGTTGGCATTTTATATGATATCCCTGTGATTCTGGTTTAATTATCTTCAATTTATAGATGAAAAAACCAAGACTTAGGAAGTAACTCACCTAGGGTGCCTGGGTGGTTCTGTTGGTTAAGCATCCGACTCCTGTTGTCGGCTCAGGTCGTGATCCGTGGTTTCACAAGTTCAAGCCCTGTGTTAGGCTCTGTGCTGGCAGCATGAAGCCTGCTCAGGATTCTCTCTCTCCCTCTCTCTCTGCCCCTCCCCTGCTCACACTGTTTCAGTCTCTTTCAAAATAAATAAGCTTACTAAAAAAATTTTTAAAGAAGTAACTCACCCAAAGTTACGTGGTTAATATTGGATCCAAGTTGCACAGCAGGTTGTCTAGCTCCAAAGTCTGTGTTACCTTTAGCAAATAATGACATATTTTTGGCCCCAAAGATTTTTTAGGTGATTTTTCAGACCTCAAATAAAGGTTATTGTCTTCTCCATCTGTTTAGTGAAATTCTGGTGTGTTGTGAATCATGCTCAGTGCATCAAATATGGAAAAAGTTCTCAAAACTAAACATATGAATATGAGATCACTAAACTAATTTTCACTCAAGTCCCAGGATTTCCATTATTATTATTTATAGTCCTCTATTGGGTATGTTATTGCATTATGAAATTCTGTGGAGTCCTAGTTGAATTTTATTATACATCATTAAAAGCATTTGAACATTCGCTTAAAGTTATCCACCAGTGATTTATTGAAATATTTTATGATTGAAACCCATTACATATTATACTATGTTATGTCATAGTAAAACCTATGATAATGGTGAACGTGATAATCATGGACTCTGCTGTTATAGTTTAGTGGGGAATACTTATAAGACCACTTTCAAAGCATGAAATAATTGCCGTGATGGAGGCAGAAGAGCAAAGAAGAATGAAACAAAGAAGAGGAGCCAAAAGTCCCAGACAAAATTAGAGAATCGCTTCCCAGAGAAAATGATGCCAGACTTAGCAAACAAAAGAAGGGAGGAAACAACGCTTCAGACAGAGGGAACAGCACTGAGAAGTAGGCAAATATTTAAGATATGTAAACAACAGAATTTTGTGAGATGTTTGATATGAAGCAACAGAGAAAGCTGGAGGGCAGATTGTGGAGGATCTTCAAATTCAGAAATTAGAACTTTATCCTGAGGGCAACCCTGATAAGCAAGCAAAGGAGAGACACAATCTACTAGGCATTGAGACATAATCACTCTGAAGAACTGCTTGGAAAAAGGCCAGAGTGGAGGGAGACCCAGTGGAGACTGTTTCAACAATCAAGAAGAGAATAAGGGGTGCTTGACCTAAGGTCAGAGCTATAGCAATACTAAGAAAGGGACCAATTGTAAAATATATAAGTCACGGAATTTTTGATATATTTGATATACAAAGGGAGAAAAAAAGGAGGATTGAGAGATGTTCATATTTCTGCCAGTTGAATGAATATCATGTTTGTGAGCTACAAAACAATAAAGTTAGCTGAAGGAAGAAAAAATGAGAACTTTTGATATTTCAGTAGAAAGGAAGTTTGAATTCTTAAATTCTCAGATAACTTTGAGTCTGAGAAAAGTGAAGCGTATTTTGAACAAGTATTGTGGAGAATGGAAACATGAAATGGCAGGCAAAATAAGGCAGACTTGTCTGGCATCCCTGAGAACCGCAGTGCAACTGACAAGAAAGACAGTGCTGGTAACATCCTGACCTATGATGTGATTTTCACCATCAGGGTGGCCTGGAGTGGACCATTGGGTTGATGCAGGATTGATGCTGTGCTAGGGAATGAAACAAAACATCGGTGGGGCAAGGAAGGCAGGGAATGTGGATTGGAGACAGCTGAGGAGTCAATGGTTCAAAAACAGGTGTAGTAGAATAACTGAATGGAAAAGTTAAAACTGTGGTTCTCAACTGTGGTGGCATATTGGTGCCACCTGGTGAGCTGAAAACCTGATCTCTTGAATCACAACTCTAGAGATTACAGAAATTCTAATTTAATTAATCCAAAATGTGGCCTAGGCTGGGCATCAGGATTTCAAAAGTTTCTCCAGGTAACACTAATGTGCAGCCAAAGTTGAGAACCATAGAGCTGAAAGGATTTAAGATTGAGAACTGTTTATTGTTGTTGTTGTTTTTACTTTAACATGTGAAAGGGGAAGAAGTAATGAGTGATAAAAAGGTCCAGGATATGGCTGAGGGAACACTTGTCTGAAGTGCTGTGGAAGTAAAAGTCACCAAAGATGTAAAAATCAAGGACCTGGGCAGAGAATCAGATGGGTTATCCACATGGACACTGTCACCTCAGGAAATGGCAGATCTGGGAACAGCAAAGGTTGTGAGTCAAATGCTTAATTTAAATTATTTTTAGACTTATAAGACAAGTAGAAACCAGGTGTTGAGGATTCACATTACAAATTATATAACTCCTGAAATGAACCTAAATATTATTATATATGTATTTATAAAATATGTTTACATATTTTACATAGTTTACATTTTTATGCATAAAATATAAAATAACTTAGTCTGTAACACTAAACCTGTGGAATTAATGAAATAAATTCAGATGACTTCATTGACTTTTCCAGAAGGGGAAAAGATATTGTATTTACATCAGTGTATTATATCAGTAACCTATAAAACATAGTATATCAGGGTGCCTGGGTGGCTCAGTAGGTTAGTATCTGATTTTGGCTCAGGTCATGATCTCACAGTTCATGAGTTTGAGCCCTGCATCCATCAGGCTCTCCCCTCTCAGTGCAGAGCCCACTTTGGATCCTCTGTCTCCCTCTCTCTCTGCCCTCCGCTGGGGCTCACCCATGCTCTTTCTCTCTTTCAAAAATAAATAATCGTTTAAAGAACAAAAGTGGGGGGGCACCTGGGTGGCTCAGTCGGTTAAGCGTCCGACTTTGGCTCAGGTCATGATCTTGCGGTTTGTGAGTTCCATCCTACTCAGTCGGTTAAGCATCGGGCTCGGTGCTGACCAGCTCAGAGCCTGGAGCCTGGTTCAGACTCTGTGTCTTCCTCTCTGCCCCTCCCCAGCTCATGCTCTGTCTCTGTCTCTCTCTCTAAAATAAATAAACATTTAAAAACATTTTTTTTAAAGAAAAAACAGTTTTCAGTATAAGCAAATGTCCTTCTATGAATTTGAATTTTAAAATGAATGAATATGCCTACCCTTTTTTCAGTGCTTATATTCACCTAATAAGAAACTATGCCTCTTCCCTAATGTATACTTATCTCAAATCACTTTTAAGGTTACCAGCAGGAAGGCAGATAATTCTAGCAATTTTACCTGATTCTAAAATATATCCTAGTTTCCTCTGGTTGGTCCAAAGGAGAAAAAAAAAAGTATAAAACACTAGATATTATTTGACAGTGTTACAATAGCAACTTCTCATACACTAGGCAGTTCTTTACAGGACCATCCGATTCAGCAAGACTATCATAAGTTCCTCTAGACATTTCAGTAAATTCCTTTGGTTGTGGTTCAAGACTGATTCATCTTATACCAATATATCTATGTCATTGAATAATTTTGGAATTTTATCTTTAAATTTTAAGCAATGTACCTTTTGCAATTATAGTAGATATATAATGTCTGCTTTGTTTTCTACACTATACATATTTGTTTTCTGACATTACATGAACATTTTGCCCTCTTTTCAGAAGTTTTTGGCAGTTTTGTCAATTCTAATATATTTATATATTCACTGATAGCCTGCAGACTTGACTGACTAGAAGCATATTTCTGGCAATTGGAGAATCTAATTTCCCAACTATGTTTTCACTGTATAAATATAGTTATTAAGAACTAAATCAATACGGGAGTGGTTGTGGGAGAGGGGATGGGCTAAATGGGTAAGGAAGGGGCACTAAGGAATCTACTCCTGAAATCGTTGTTGCACTATATGCTAACGAATTTGGATGTAAATTTAAAAAAATAAAAAATAAAACAAGTTAATTTAAAAAACAAGTTAATAATAAATAAATAAACAAACAAACAAACAAAAAAACTAACTCAATACGAATCTTCCCCTGTAGTGGTCAAATGTAACTTTTTTTCTTATATTCACTGTTAATTGCAATGTCATTTAAAGAAGCTAGAAAAAGACTTGATTATAACTCGAATAAATGTATTTTTAAAAATATAAAGGGGCACCTGGGTGGCTCAGTCGGTTAAGCATCCTACTCTTGGTTTTGGCGCAGGTCATGATCTCATGGTTCATGGGTTTGAGCCCCGCATCAGGCTCTGCGTTAACAGTGTGGAGCCTACTTGGGATTCTCCCTCTCTCTCTCTCTCTGTCCCTCCCCTGCTCATGTGTGCTCATGTGTGCACACATGAGGAAAAAAAAGGAAAAAAAATGTTAAATCATGAAAAGTATATCAGTAATATAACCAGAAAGACAAATGCTAGCACTGGCCTACCTAAGTTGTGTTGAGTAGAATTTATTTCTATTGTAGAAATGCCTCTAAATCCTCAGATCAAATATGTCACTTATTCTGATTTCATGTGCACCAAGTGTATCTCTGGTTATATTGCAGAAAAAAACATTCTGGCTAGAGGATAGGAGTGTTGGGTTATGTTGACTGTTATATTTCTTATTGTTAAATAACACACTGGCTTTCTGATTTATATATTTCAGTCTCTTGTGAGTTTAGTCAGTGTGAGTCATCCAACACATCTCACTAATTATAGGGTATTGACAAGATTGAGTCTTTGAAACTCGTAAGCTGGACCAGAGTGAAATCACCAATGTTGTAATTCTACTTTGTATGACTTTTTGGCCTCTTGAAATTTGACCAGCTGGCTTCCCCAAACTCAACACTTCCAAGCCTCCACAATGGAGTTCTTTGTTTACAGGAAGAGATTAGCTGTAACACAAATAATAGATAAGCTTTCATCTGTCAATCAAGGTGTTTCCACCTTTAAATCAAGACTTTCTCCTCCCATGATTCATTTAATAGGAAAAACTCAGAAGAAATTACCATAACTACAGATTGATTTTTTTTATTATAGCAATGTCTTTACAATAAACAAATACTGTGCTTTCTAAAAGTGAAAGCATTTCAATCATAATGAAAAAAGGGAAAGACAACATAGTTTACTTGAATCAAAGTTTTTAAGATGCTTTAATGCTGTTATACCATATATCCAGGAATGGACAAATTCTGCACTGCGCAGCATCCTTCCTCCTGTGGTTGGGAGGCAGAGGGAGAGGGGAATCAACACAAGGACCAAGGGAGAACGAAAATCAAAGGATACTTTATTCATATCAGAGCAAGCATGGGATCACTGTGCTCTGCTCAAAAGGTCAAGAATAAGACTGACGAAAAGGCATGAACAGTCTACTTTTCCTTACCATGATCTTCATCTTCTATTCCCTCCACTCACAGAAACAAACCTGAATATAAATTTGGGACCTCAACCATTTTCTGGATAGCTGTATTGATAAAGAAAGTTGAGAAAAGAAGGAATTTTCCCTGGATACAATCACTGTATGACTATAAAATGGAAAACCAGAGAGAACAGAGTCTCACTTAGTGCCTTTTAAAGTACAAGGATCCTTCCTACTTGATCATGGCCAACCCAAGTGTGAAAGTGAAGACTGGTCAAAGGTAGAGGCAGGGTTGAAACAGAGTGAGTAAGCCAAAAATTCCCCTAAGGCTGTAGTGTAAAGAGGAAAACCATAGACTTTGGAATCAGATAAATCTGAATTAATTATCAGCTCTTCCCTAATTAGCTACAGGGCTTCTATATGATCCTTAATTTCTAATTTGTGAAATGTGGATAGTAATTTTTACGAGGGATATTAGGAAGATTAAACAAATGACTAAAAATAGTTACTGGCACAGAGTAGGCACTCACTAAATGATGGCTATCATTATTAAATATTATGGAAAATTTATTTGTGGACCATATGCACTTTGTTTAAAAGAGAGTTTATCTATGGGCACCTGGTGGGTTGGTCGGTTAAGCATCCAACTCTTGACTTCTGCTTAGGTCATGATCTCATGGTTTGTGGGTTCAAGCCCCACAGCAGGCTCTGCACTAATGGGGCAGAGTCTGCTTGGGATACTCTCACTCTGTCCCTCCCCAACCCCCCCCAAATAAATAAATAAACTTTAAAAAAAAGAAAGAGAGTTTATCTAAAATATAAAGAGCTAGATCCATGCAATTTGTTACATTTGGTAATCATTTATTCAGCATTTTCATCTATAGTAAAAAGAGCTTTAAAATATTTCACTTAAGAATAATTTTATTTCTATGACTTACTATCAAAATTATCTAAACTAATAAGGCCTTCATTTCTATTTATCTAAGGAATGACTTGTTCTGTCACATACATCCATTCCTATCAATACTTAATTGTTTCTAAGAACATTCATTTCAGATCAACCTACATAATACTAAATGTCTAGTCAATGTACATTTGTTTAGATACATGTTCTTAGCCTTAGTGACTAGATCATTTATTTCTTTGTCAAGGTAATATATATCTAGCTTTTTTTTTCATTTTCTGAAAATTAATTTTATTCAACATCTTCATCCCCTGGGATTGAGAGTCATGCCAAAGGTTGCAGAGCATCAGATTATTTCATCATGGAGTTGTGAAATGAAAAGTTGTTCTGCCAGAGGTTCTTGGTAGACAGTAAATGTTGAAATCCAATACTCTCTTACTAATGTATGTACTTAGAAGCTTGTTTTTAATACAGCAGTACAGAAGTTTACTATGTGGTTAAACTTGAGTAAATATTCACATTTAAGTTTTACCTAACTTCCATTCTTCTTTTTTTAACTTGTTTTATTGATATATAATTGACATATAACATTGCATACGTTACGTAATACAACATATTAATTTGATACATCTATGTATAGCAATATGATTACCACCATAGCATTAGGTAATACTGCCATCACGTCATATGAATATCATTTCTTTTTTGTGACAAGAATAATTAAGATCTAGTCTCTCAACAGATTTGAAGCTTATAATATAGTATTGTTGTCTATGATCACTATATTGTTCATTAGATCTCTAGGGCTTATTTATCTACTAGTTGAAAGTTTGTATCCTTAAACAACACATCCCAATGTCCCCACCTTCAGGCTCTGGTAACCACCATTCTACTATTTTTATGAGTTTGAATTTTTTTTTAATTTTTTAAATGTTTATTTTTGAGACAGAGAGAGAGACAGAGTGTGAGCGGGAGAGGGGCAGAGAGAGAGGGAGACAGAATCTGAAGCAGGCTCCAGGCTCTGAGCTGTCAGCACAGAGCTTGACGCAGGGCTCGAACCCGCAAACCATGAGATCATGCTCTGAGTTCATGTTGGACGCTCAACTGACTGAGCCACCCAGGCGCCCCAATGAATTTGGATTTTTTTAATTCCACACATAAGTAATATCACAGTTTTTGTCTTTCTCTATCTGACTTATTTCACTTAGCATAATGTCCTGAAGATCCATCCATGTTGTCACAAATCCTTCTTTCTTGTGTTTGAATAATATTCCATGGATACATATACCACATCTTTATCCATTCATCTATTGACAGACACTTAAGTTGTTTCTGCATCTTGGCTTTTGCAAAAACTGCTGCAATAAATGTGGAAGTACATATACCTCTCAAATATCCTTTTTTTTTTAATTTCCTTTAGATATATACCCAAAACTGGCATTGCTGGATAATATAGTGATTCTATTTTTTATTTTCTGAGGAATCTCCATTCTGTTCTCCATAGTGGCTACACCAATTCACATTCACACCAACAGTCTACAAGTGTTCTTTTTTCCATATCTTCACCAAGTCTTACCTTCTCCATGGTTGCCATTCTAAAAGGTATAAGGTAATACCTCATTGTGATTTTGATTTGTATTTCCCTAATGACTGGAATGTTGAACATCTTTTCATATACCTTTTGGCCATTTGGACAAGTTATATGAGTTCTTTATGTATATTAGATATTAACTCCTTCTCCAAGACATGGTTTCAAATATTTTGTCCCATTCCACAGATTATATTTTTATTTTGTGAATGTATCTTTTTCTGTGTTTTTTTTTTAGTTTCATGTAGTCCCATTTGTTCATTTTTGCTTTTGTTGTCTTATTTTATTTTATTTTTAAGTTTATTTATTTTGAGAGAGAGAGAGAGAGAGAGAGAGAACAAGTGGGGAGGGATAGAGAGAGTGGGGGACAGAGGATCCAGAGTGGGCTCTGTGCTGAGAGCAGAGAGCCCAATGTGGGGCTCGAACTCACAAACCGTGAGATCATGACCTGAGCCAAAGTCAGACACTTAACCAACTGAGCCACCCAGGCGCCCATTTTGTTGTCATATTTTAAAAAATCATTGCCTAGACCAACATCAAGGAGCTTCTTCCATAAGTTTTCTTCTAAGAGTTTTATAGTATCAAGTCTTAAATTTAAGTCTTTATAACCCATTCTGAGTTAATTTTTAGTGAGTGGTGTCAGACAGGCTCAATCTCATTTTTCTGCATGTATTTATACAGTTTTCCCAGCACTGTTTGTTGAAGAGACAATCCTTTCTCCATTTAATTGTCTTGTCTCCCTTGTGAAATGTTACTATGGGGGGAAGAGGTTGCTTCTGGATTCTCTAGTCTGTTCTATTAGTCTATGTGCTTATTTTTATGCCAGTACCATACTATTTTAATTACTATAGTATAGTTTGAAATCAAGAAGTGTGATGCCTCACACTTTGTTATTCTTACTCATGATTTCTTTGGCTATTCAGGGGATTTTGTAGTTCTATACAAATTTTGGGAGTATTTGCTCTATTTCTGTGAAAAAAATGCCATTGAAATTTTGACAGAGATTGTGTTAAATCTATAGATGGCTTTGAGTATTATGAACATCTTAACAATATAAATTCTTTCGATCCATAAACATGGAATATCTTTCCATTTATTTGTATCTTCTTTAATTACTTGTATCAAGCTCTTATAGTTTTCATTTTATAAGTATTTCACTCCTTCGGTTAAATTTATTCCTAAGTATTGTTTTTTTTTTTATTTAAGTGAGATATAATTGATACATGAAATTGTATTAGTTTTAGGTGTACAACTTAATTATTTAATATATGTATATATTGAAGAATGATTACTACAATAAGTTAACATCCATCACCACATAGTTATAATTTTTTTTCTTGTGATAGGAACTTTAAGATTTACTTTGTTAGCAACTTCCAAATATATAATACAGTATTGTTAACTTTAGTCACTATGTTGTGTATTACATCCCAGGACTTACTAATTTTATTGTTGGAAGTTTGTAATTTTTGATCACCTTCACCCATCATACCCATTCCACCCATTCCCCATGCCCTCCTTTTGGCAACCACCAATCTGTTCTCTGTATCTATGACTCTATTTTTAATTTTTTCCCTTTTTTAAATTTATGTTTTTAATTGAGGTATAGTTGACACATAATGTCACATTAGTTTTGGGTGTACTACATAATTCAACAAGTCTCTGTGTTATGCTATGCTCATCACAAGTGTAGCTACTACCTGTCACCATACAACCTATTCCAATACCATTGACTATATTTCCTGTACTAAACCTTTTGTTCCCATGACTATTCATTCCATAACTGGAAGCCTGTATCTCCCACTCCCCTTCTGGCAACTATCAGTTTACTCTCTGTATTTATGGGTCTGTTTCTGCTTTTTGTTTGCTTGTTCATTTGTTTTGTTTTTTCAGATTCCACATATATATTTGAAATTATATGGTATTTTTCTTTCTCTGACTAATTTCACTTAGCATAATTCCCTCTAGGTTCATTCATGTTGTTGCAAATGGCAAGATCTGATTCTTTTTATGGTTGAGTAATATTATATGCTATATTATTTTTATCCATTCATCTATTGATAAACACTTGGGTTGCTTCCATATCTTGGCTATTGTAAATCATGCTGCACTAAACATAGAGGGGCATATATCTTTTCAAATTAGTGTTTTCATTTTCTTTGGGCAAAAACCAGAGGTGGAGTTACCAGATCATATGATATTTCTATTTTAATGTTTTTGAGGAATCTCTATACTGTTTTCCACAGTAGATGTACCAATTTGCATCTGCAAAAACAATGCAGGAGAATTCCTTTTCCTCCACATGCTCACCAACACTTGTTATTTCTTGTCTTCTTGATGCTGGCCATTCTGACAGGTATAAAGTTATATCATTGTGGTTTTGATTTGCATTTCTCTAAAGATTAATGATGTTGAGCACTTTTGATATACTTGTTGGCCGTTTTTATGTCTTTGGGAAAATATCTATTCAGATCCTCTACCCATGTTTTAATTACATTGTTTGGTTTTTTGCTATTGCATTATATAAAGACTTCATATATTTTGGATATTAATTCCTTATCAGATAAGATTTGCAAATATTTTTTCTCATTCAGAGGGTTGCCTATTCCTTTTGTTGGTGGTTTCCTTTGCTGTGTAGAAGCTTTTTAGGTTGAAGTAGTCCCACTTGTTGATTTTGCTTTTGTTGCTTTTGCTTTTGGTGTTAAATCCAAAAAATCATTGTTGAATTATAAAGGAGTTTCTCTGTATTTTTTCTTCTAGGAGTTTTATGGTTTCAGGTCTTTGGTGTAAGTCTTTAATCCATTTGAGTTTATTTGTGTGTATGATATAAGAGACTGGTGCAGTTTCATTCTTTTGCATGTAGTAGACCAGTTTTCCCAACATCATTTATTAAAGAGACTATCCTTTTCCCATTGTATGTTTTTGCCTCCTTTGTGTAACAATTGAACATATATGTGTAAGCCTATTTCTGGGCTTTTGTTCTGTTCCAATAATCTGTTTTTATACCAGTACCATATTATTTTGAATACTGTAGCTTTGAAACATAGTGTGAAATCAGGATGTGTGATACCTCCAGCTCTTTTTTTTTTTCCTGCCTGAAAATTACTTTAGCTATTCAGGGTTTATTGTTCCATACAAATTTCACGGTTTTTTGTGTTCTATTTCTGTGAAAAATGCCACTAAAGTTTTGATAGGGATTGCACTGAATCTGTAGATTGCTTTGGGTGGTACAGATATTTAATAATATTAATTATTTCAATCCATGAGCACAGAATATCTTTCCATTTTTTTCGGTCTGCTTCACTTTTATTCATCAATGTCTTCTAGTTTTCAGTGTACAGGTCTCCTTGGTTATATTTATTCCTAAGTATTTTATTCTTTTTAATATAAATGGGATTGTTTTCTTAATTTCTCTTTCTGGTTAGTTCATTTTTGTGTATAGAAATGCAACACATATTTGTGTATTGACTTTGTATCCTGCAACTTTACTGAATTTGTTTATTGGTTCAAATTTTTGGTGGAGTCATTAGGGTTTCCTATATATAATGTCATGTTATTTGCAAATAGTGATAGTTTTATTTCTTCCAATTTAGATGCCTTTTTCTTTTAACCTAATTGCTGTGGCTAAGACTTCCAACATAATGTTGAATAAAAGTGATGAGAGAGGGAGCATCTTTGTCTTGTTCTTGATCTTAGAGGAAGAGCTTTTAACTTGTCACCATTTAGTATGATGTTAGCTGTGGGCTTGTCCCATATTGGCTTTCATTATGTTGAGGTATGTTCCTTTTATTCCCACTTTGTTGAGAGTTTTATTATAAATATATGATGAATTTTTTCAAATGCTTTTCCCACATCTATTGAGATAATTATATAATTTCTACTCTTCATTTTGCTAATGTGGTGTATCACATTGTATGAGTTGAGGATGTTGAACCATCCTGGAAATGCATCCTTGATATACATCCTGGTTAATCAAGGTATGTGATTCTGTGATGAGAAAGTAGTTATTTGGAGTTATTGCCTAGTCATTTTACATTATTACAACCTACTTACACCTAGAGTCTGGACATTAGATAAAGAGCCAAGCTTAGGATTCCTGCCACAAGTTTCTACTTCGCTTTTACCCAGGGCAATTTTTATTTTTATTTTATTTTTTTTTCAATATATGAAGTTTATTGTCAAATTGGTTTCCATACAACACCCAGTGCTTATCCCAAAAGAGGCCCTCTTCAATGCCCATCACCTACCCTCCCCTCCCTCTCACCCCCCCATCAACCCTCAGTTTGTTCTCAGTTTTTAAGAGTCTCTTATGCTTTGGCTCTCTCCCACCCTAACCTTTTTTTTTTCCTTCCCCTCCCCCATGGTCTTCTGTTAAGTTTCTCAGGATCCACATAAGAGTGAAAACATATGGTATCTGTCTTTCTCTGTATGGCTTATTTCACTTAGCATCACACTCTCCAGTTCCATCCACGTTGCTACAAAAGGCCATATTTCATTCTTTCTCGTTGCCACGTAGTACTCCATTGTGTATATAAACCACAATTTCTTTATCCATTCATCAGTTGATGGACATTTAGGCTCTTTCCATAATTTGGCTATTGTTGAGAGTGCTGCTATAAACATTGGGGTACAAGTGCCCTATGCATCAGTACTCCTGTATCCCTTGGGTAAATTCCTAGCAGTGCTACTGCTGGGTCATAGGGTGGGTCTATTTTAATTTTTTGAGGAACCTCCACACTGTTTTCCAGAGTGGCTGCACCAGTTTGCATTCCCACCAACAGTGCAAGAGGGTTCCCGTTTCTCCACATCCTCGCCAGCATCTATAGTCTCCTGATTTGTTCATTTTGGCCACTCTGACTGGTGTGAG
Organism: Felis catus; assembly: GCF_018350175.1. NCBI lineage: Eukaryota > Metazoa > Chordata > Mammalia > Carnivora > Felidae > Felis > Felis catus. Next base: position 174,104,629 of record NC_058375.1, on the reverse strand, counting down.
GTGATATCTGAGTGTGGTTTTGATTTGTATTGCCCTGATGAGGAGCGACGTTGAGCATCTTTTCATGTGCCTGTTGGCCATCCGGATGTCTTCTTTAGAGAAGTGTCTATTCATGTTTTCTGCCCATTTCTTCACTGGGTTATTTGTTTTTTGGGTATGGAGTTTGGTGAGCTCTTTATAGATTTTGGACACTAGCCCTTTTTCTGATATGTCATTTTGCAAATATCTTTTCCCATTCCGTTGGTTGCCTTTTAGTTTTGTTGGTTCTTTCCTTTGCTGTGCAGAAGCTTTTTATCTTCATAAGGTCCCAGTAGTTCATTTTTGCTTTTAATTCCCTTCCCAGGGCACTTTTTAAAATAACCACTTAGGGGCGCCTGGGTGGCGCAGTCGGTTAAGCGTCTGACTTCAGCCAGGTCACGATCTCGTGGTCCGGGAGTTCAAGCCCCGCGTCAGGCTCTGGGCTGATGGCTCAGAGCCTGGAGCCTGTTTCCGATTCTGTGTCTCCCTCTCTGTCTGCCCCTCCCCCGTTCATGCTCTGTCTCTCTCTGTCCCAAAAATAAATAAACGTTTAAAATAACCACTTAGAGTTGAGCCCATGAAAAGTTACTGACTGCCACCCAACCACCTTATAAGTAATAGGTGCTTACTACCCTGCTCTCTATCATGACACAGAATAGAGAAGTGCCCTTCCTCCACCCTCATTGCACCTCCCATCCTTTTCTGGGATCTATCAGCAATGGCTTGTGTCTGGAATTCCTTTTCATGAGTGTGTTGAAACTGCACCTTCAATCAAAACTGCCCTGAAGTTTTTTTTCACTTCCCCAAAGTGGGAACTCACATGCTGAGAGAGCTACCTGCCAACCCCATGTGTGTCTGGCTTGTGCCTCTTCATTCAGTAGGTCATAATCTGCATATTCTTAATTTAACACATCAGCTACAGGCCCCCCAACACAGTTTCTTTAAATGTATTGTTAAATCCTGTTGGCAAATGTTTCGTCCAGGATTTTTAGATCTATGGTCATCAAGAGTATTGGCCTATAATTTTCTTTTCTTTAGAGTCCTTATCTGATTTTCATATCAGAGTAATGCTGGCCTTCTAAAATTAGTTTGGAAATGTTCTTTTTTCTTTGTAAGAGTTTGAGAAGGATTGATATTAATTCTGAATATGTCTGGTAGAATTCACCAGTAAAGCCATCTTGTCCTGGACTTCTGTTTGTAGGGAGGTTTTTGATTACTGATTACCACCTACTGGTAATTATCTGTTAAGCTTTTCTATTTCTTCATGGTTCAGTCTTGGTAGATTGTAGTTTCCAGGAATTTATCTATTTCATCTAGGTTGTCCAATTTGTTCATGTATAACTGTTCATAGTAGTCTTAGGACATTTTGTGTTTCTGCATTGACATTTGTAACGTCTCCTCTTTCATTTCTGATTTTGAGTCCTCTCTTTGATGAGTCTGGCTAAAGGTTTGTCTACTTTGTTTATCTTTTCAAAAACTAGCTCTTATGTTCATTGATCTTTACTATTGCATTTTTAATCTCTATTTAATTTACTTCTGCTTTGATCTTTGTTATTTCCTTCTCTGTATTAATGTTGGACTTTGTTCTCTTTCTAGTTCCTTGAGGTGTAAAGTTAGATTGCCTATTTTAAAACTTTGTCTCTTAGGGACTTCTGGGTGGCTCAGTCGATTAAGCAACCGACTTCAGCTCAGGTCATGATCTTATGATCTCATGGTTCATGAGTTCCATCCCCGCATCTGGCTCTGGGCTGGCAGCTCAGCGCCTGGAGCCTGCTTCAGATTCTGGATTCTGTCTCCCTCTCTCTCTGCCTCTCCCCTACTCATGATTTCTCTCTCTCTCTCTCTCTCTTTCTATCTCTCAAAAATAAATAAACATTAAAAAATATTTTAACTTTGTATCTTCAAATGAGCATTTATCACTCTGAACTTCCTTCCTAAAACTACTTTTGCTGAGAGGTGCCTGGAATGAAACAACCCATTTTCATTTAGAGTTATTATTGATATGTAAGAGACTTACTAGTACAATCTTATTAATTACTTTCTGGTTGTTTTATAGTTCCATTGTTTCTTTTTCTCTCTGTTTCTGCCTACCTTTATAAATTGGTAATTTTCTATAGTGATACACTATGTTTCCCTTTTCTTTATCTTTTGTGAATCTACTCTAGGTTTTTGCTTTGTAGTTACCATAAAGTTCACATAAAACATTTCACAGACAAAACAGTCTGTTTTAAGCTGAGAGCTTAAACTTCCATTTCTTACAAAAGCTTCATGATTTTACTTCCCCATTTTATATTTTTGATGTATTATTTTTTAAATATATATATTTTTAATGTTTATTTATTTATTTTTGAGAGAGAGAGAGAGAGAGGGAGGGGCAGAGAGGAGGACAGAGGATCTGAACCTGGCTCCATGCTGACACTAGAGAGCCAGATGTTGGGCTCAAACTCATGAACTATGAGATCATGACCTGAGCCAAAGTCAGATGCTTAACCAACTGAGCCACCCAGGTGCCCTGATGTATTATTTACATCTTTGTATGTTGTGTATTTAACCAAACTATATTAGCTATAATTATTTTTAATACACTTCCCCTTTAACTTTCATACTATAGTTAAGTAGTTAACACACCATCCTATTACAGAATTTGAGCTTTCTAAGTCTGGCTGTATATTTATTTACCTTTACCAGTGTGTGGTATACTTTCATATGTTTTCATGTCACTACCTAGCATCTTCTACCTAGCATCTTTTCATTTCAACTTGAAGAACTCCTTTCAGCATTTCTTGCAAGTCAGGTCTAGTGATAATGAACTCCCTCAGCTTTTGTTCATCTGGGAAAGTCTTTCTTTCTCCTTTGTATTTGAAGGATAACTTTGCTGGATAGAGTATTCTTAGCTAGAAATTTTTTTGTTGTTGTTTCAACACTCTGAATAGGTCATTCTACTCTCTTGTAGCCTGCAGGATTTCTGCTGTGAAATCTTCAGGTAGCCTAATGGGGGATTCTTTCTAGTTCTCAATATTTCTTTTATCTGGCTGTTTTTAAGATATTCTGTTTAACTTTGATTTTTGACAGTTTCACTTTAATATGTCTTGGAGGGTTGTTTTTTTTTGTTGTTTTGTTTTGTTTTGTTTTTTTGCATTGAGGCAACAGGATGACCTGTTAGCTTCGTGAACTTAGATGTCCAAGTCTCTGCAGGTTTGGGACATTCTCAGCTATTACTTCTTCAGATAAACTTTCTGCCCCTTTCTTTCTCTCTTCTCCTTCTGGAACCCTGATATTCTAATTTTTTAATGGAGTCCTATACATCACATAGGCTTTCTTTGGTCCTTTTCATTCTTTTATCCTTGTTCTGCCTGACTGTGTAGTTTCAAAATTCCTGTCTGCTCCCTTATTTCTCCTGTCTTCCTTTTGCTCTACTCAACTACCAATGCTCTCTGCTGAAATTTTTTCATTCATTGAATTCTTCAGCCCCAGAATTTCTATTTGTTTCTTTATGATTTCTATCTCTTTAGTAAATACCTCATTTTATTCATTTTTTTTCTGACTTCATTGAATTGTCCTTCTAGTTTTCTTTTTTTTTTTTATTTTTTTTTCAACATTTATTTATTTTTGGGACACAGAGAGACAGAGCATGAACGGGGGAGGGGCAGACAGAGAGGGAGACACAGAATCGGAAACAGGCTCCAGGCTCTGAGCCATCAGCCCAGAGCCTGACGCGGGGCTCGAACTCCCGGACCACGAGATCGTGACCTGGCTGAAGTCAAATGCTTAACCGACTGCGCCACCCAGGCGCCCCTTCCTTCTAGTTTTCTTATAGCCCATTGAGTTTCTTCAAAACAGCTATTTTGAATTCTTTACCAGCTAGGTCTCAAAATACTGTGCCTTTGGGTTCAGCTATAGAATTATTGTTACCTTTTTGTAACAACCTGTTTTTTTTTTATTTTTCATGTTTCTTGTAGTTTTGTGTCATTGCTTTTGTATCTGATGTACCAGATGCCTCCTTAAATATTTACTAATTCTCTTTGAGTTAGATACTTTTCATTGTTGCTGTTATATCTGGGTTTTTCTCTGCATTTTGGGTTTCCCAGAAGGGTTGCACTATAGCTTGTGTTTGCAGTTTCTCCATTACCCACAGATTTTATTCTTTGTTTTTCTAATTGCACTCCATTTGCTGGACTTGATTTTGCCACTGGCCTCAGGATCACACACAGGAAACCAGAGTATAAGAAGGTGTGGGTTTAGTCCTCAGGGTACTGAGGGTGCTGTGGACCTCGTGGAGAGATCCTCAGGTGACAAACTCCCAAAGGCTCATAGACAAACTTCCTGCTAAAGTCTCAATGTAGTCAACAGGAACCATATTGCTTTAATGCCTTTTGTTATTCTTATCTGCCTTTTTCTTGATCTCCTTCTTCACCCCAGTATGGAGGTCCCACCTAGTACTGAGTGCTTCTGGAAGGAAATGGACTTTTTCAGACAGGTACCACTTAACTAGAGTAGCCAGGCCCTCACTTACCACTATCCTTTTTCCCCACGGGAATGATCACCATTGGGTGGATAGCTCAGCCCAGTGCAGAGTTGCCTTGAGGGTAGGGAAGGACAGTGCAGGGAAGATTCCCCTTACTATCTCCATTGCAGCCAAATTCTCTTTTTCCTCCAATGAGATGTTAGAATTTCCCCCTTGGGAAGGCTGGACTCTTGCAAATTCTCTCTGTTCTGTGGATATCTGTCCCAAATCAGCACTCTCCAAGTTTATTGCCCCAACTGGAATGAGAAAGGTTGAGGCAAATTCTCTGGCTCTGCTGGTTCCACAGACAATACAGAGGTCTGTCTGCCTTTTACCAGATGCACAGATGGGCAACACTTCATCCAAATTCCCTGGCATATGATGCTGGATCCCACAATTCCAAAGGTGCTTCTGTGTGTGGATGGATCTTTCATTTGTTGTTAAAAGGGAAAGACAAAAAAGAAGAACATCTTGCCATCACTCCCTTTCCATCCTTTATCATTGTTATTTTTTTGCATTTGCATTTAACACAGAGAGATCCCAAAAGAAAAGGAAAAATCTATATAGTGGGAGAGATAGGGTGAAGATCACAGGATTTATTTTAAAAATTAAACAAAAGTTTTTTTTATTTTTGAAAGACAGAGACAGAGATAGAGCGTGAGCAGAAGAGAGACATAGAGGGAGGCACAGAATCTGAAGCAGGCTCTGAGCTCTGAGCTATCAGCTCAGAACCCGACGTGGGGCTGGAACCACAAGATCATGACCTGAGCCAAAGTCGGATGTTTAATCAACTGAGACACCCAGATGGCCCCACAGGATTTTTAATCAGAATATATGGTACTCACTCTGTGATTCCAACAAATTCCAATTTTATAACTCTGGTCAAGTTACATAGATAATACTCAGCTTCTCTCTCTCATCTGTAAAATGTAAGTAATGTAAACGTTTAAGAGCTGTGGGGAAAATTGAATGAAAGATCTATAAAGAGCCTAGCCTGTATTAGGTACCCAACAAATGCTAGGGCTCATCGTTCCTTCTTCCTTTCCTACTGTCTTTTCTTGTCTTTCAGTAAGAATAACAACTTCCTTATGTACTTTATAGCTACTTTTAGAATATGAAGAACAAGGTCAATTTAAAAAAAATTAAATTAAAAGCACTTTTGCTAATATCCATCAATTTTCATTCACTTACAACTCTAATATCTGTCTTTATTACAGAGAGTATTTAGAGATCTCAGATGGTTGTGAAAATGAGGTGAGCACCTCCAAAATACAATTTTAAGTTATTTGAAGCATCTTTGAGTCTGGCATTAATGAAGTGATCAATATATATTTGTGTAAAGAATGCTATTAAAAATTTAATGAGACAAATAAAAGTAAATGTTCTTGGTAAGTTTTAATACCCAAATACACACACATATTCATTAATTCTTTTTTTAATGTTTATTTATTTATTTAGAGAGAGTGAGAGAAAGCATGGACCAGGGAGGAGCAGAGACAGAGGCAGAGAGAAAATCCCAAGCAGGCTCCGTGTTGTCAGCACAGAGCCCCAAATGGGGCACAGTCTCACAGTTTTTGAGATCATGACCTGAGCCAAAATCAAGTCAGTTGCTTAACCAACTGAGCCACCCAGGTACCCACAAATATTCATTAATTCTATATAAGTCAAGAAGTAAATCTATTTGGATGAATCTTCCTCTCTTATCTGTTTCCCTTTTGGTCTGACTTGAATAAGTTCATAGAAAATGAAAAGTTATCTTAAATTACATACACAGTTTCAAATAAGAAGACCTATCACTAATGAACTAAATCTTTAAGTACCACTCCGAAAACACAATTGTCGTTTTCCATTTGTCAGTGACAAGACTATTTTAACAGAACATGAATTGCTACAAGAATATCTGAAGCTTAGCTGTGAGTTAATCCCCCTGCCTATGCATAGCACTTGTACTCTCAGAACTCAGTACTGGCTTTACTCTGGGGGTGGCCAGCTCCACCTTCCTGCCTCTCTGCTTGATCTCTGCTGGCCGGCTGCACAACTTCCAGGTGTTTTCACGAGCACTTCTGGTCAGATGGGGCCCCAGGAGCCACAGTGGGTGGGACTATGTCTCAGCTACCTTGCCTGGGCAGAAAGGGGTGGGGTTGTATAGGCTACTTTCAATTTCCCAAATAATCTCTCTAGTTGGGAAGGGCTGGGAGCTACCCTCAGCCTTAGCTATGGATTAATGGCCCTGCCTATGCATATCGCAGGGTAACTCTCCATGCCCAGTACTGGCTTTGCTCTCTGGGTGGTCAGCTCTTCCCACCCACCTCTCAGCTCAAATTTGCTGGGACACACAGCTTCCAGGTATTCCCACCAGCCCTTCTGGTCAAATAGAGCCAGGAAACACTCTCCCCAACAGGTGGGATTGTGACTCAGTTCCTTGCCTTGGTGTAGGGCAAGTGACTCAGTTCCTTGCCAAGCTGTAGAGCCAGCAAAATGCCTCATTTGACAATTCAATGAAATAGATCTAAATTCCCTAGTCAGAGTGTGCCCCCAGCTTCGTTCTGCAGATGAGCAAAACCACTGTTTGGGATTAGTTCTTGGGCAGTGCAGGTATGAACTTGTTCTGCTAACATCCATGTGCTGGTTGCAAGCCCCTTCCCCTTCTCCATCATAGTCAAATTCCCATTGGTTGAGCCCCACAGATTTCCCTGCAATCCCCCTGGTGCAGATCAGAGTAGGGACTCCTATAAAGTGACAATGCTGAGGGGTGCTGGTTGTCACCCCCTGTGTTTTCTTTTCCCACTAGAGGAATGGAGGCTCAGGGAAGACCTCTTTGGGTGGTGCTCTGCTGGCCTGGGGGAGGGACAATGTAGTAAATGTGTACTTCTCTTACCCTTCTAATGCCATCTGTCTTGGTGTCTGTGGTGCAGGGGGTGTTTCAACCTTACCCTCATGTTCTAGGATTTGCTCAGTGGTGTCTTGTTCGTGAATACTTGTTAGTTGTTCTTCTTGTGAGGGGGAGCAAAGTCAGGAATGGCCTACGTCACCATTTTGTTGATGTCACTCTCCAAAAGCTTGACTCATAGTCATAAAATTAGAATTCTATTAGATTAAATCATATCTACCACAATAGCTTCATAAATGTCATTGATGTTCCTGTTAAGTTTTTGATTGTTCTTATTACTATATTCTACTCTTCCTGGCAAAAGACCTTAGAAACTCAATAGCATCATTGCATGTTAAAATTTTAATCTGATTGTGAAGTCTCTTCCTTAACTGGGAGGAGGAGGAAGAAGAGGAAGGGGAGGAGAAGAAGGCAGCCAGCAGACTCAGTGATAATAAAAAATAAAGTCTTTGGATCTAAAAGAGGACAGAATAATGTTCCTGGAGACCATAAGAGTTACTCTCTAACAAACTGTTCTTTTAACTTGCAAGATTAACCTTGTCCTCAGGATCAAGTCCTTCTTTAAGTATGTTGAAACAACTACTCCATAAATCAAAGAAAGTTAGTGGCAAGGATTATTAGGAGTGCTTCAAAATGTATTTTTAAACAATGAATAATATGAGGGGCTTTTTCTACATTTACAATAATCAACACTCTAATAAAGTGTCTGTAAAATTGAATTTAAAAATTAATATTGCAGAAATGGAGACTTCTTTAAACTAACAACTGAGTTTGAGGCTCTTCTGTGGTAGAAAACTATTGATATAACATTGGTCATTAGATACCTAAAAAACAAGTGAAACATTTGCAAACTACCTGACAGCCACAAGCTTACATATGTATCAAACCAAGAAAAGGCAAGCCCTATTTTAACATTAGGGTGAACAGATCAGGTTACCAACTACTAACCTCAAGGGATTACTTCTGAGGTTTCTCAGGATGGGGGCGGGGGAAGAAATAGTGTACCATTGACGGTCCACCATCAAACCTAAGAGCTCTGAGTATAAGCACTCCACCCACACACAGCTGCATGGCCCAATTTAAGCATGTGATCTTCACAGGGAAAAGTTGGAAAAAAACAGAGTCAGAGATTGCACAATTCAGGAGATTTTTGCCAAAGTGCTCCCTAGCTTGCCTGAGACACCCTGGATCTGGCTCTCAGACATGCTGAAAGGGCTTTCCTTGATCTCCACAAAGCCAGAAGCAGGGTCCCTCTAGCAGCCAAGTGATTCTCCTGGGTCAGTTAAACCCAAGTTCAACAGCCTCATAACATCTGGGCTGCAGCAGAGAAAGACTCATTCTTCTCTTTGTTGTTGTGTCCAGCATCAGCCCAGCACAAAACTAAACTAGCTAAATAATGTCTGTCTTTTGATATTTCCATGTGTGATTTTCCTAAATAAAAATAAGGCAGAGTTTGTTTTTTAATCAAGCTGTGATAGTAAGCTTCTTTTTTTTAATATATTGTGGTTTTTCAAACACAGTTCCTTATGAAAAAAAATGAAATAGACTTATTAAATGATAAACTATTTGAAATCATGGCCATAAATAAGAAAAATGGAATATTTCAATATAAAAACCTGATAAGGTCAACAGAAAGTTAGAGATATAAATGTAATTATTAAAACATCACTATTCCTATGAAGGTAAAAATGACCCTTTATTCCATGATAAGCCCTATAAGGCAAAAAGGTACACAATTGCTTCAATGTATTTGATCTCTTAAAAATCTGGTTGTCAAATCCATCCCCTTAAATAAAAAGAATGGGCTGGTGGGAAGAGAAAGAAAGAAAAATTAGGGGGAAAAGAAGATATAACACAATAATAAAATTTTCTTTCTTTAGTGTCGGAGGCCATACAATAATGTTCCATGGTGGGGGGGGCACCTGGGTGGCTCAGTCAGTTAAGTGTCCGACTTGAGCTTAGGTCATGATCTTGCAGTACATGTGTTCGAGCCCTGCATTGAGTTCTGTGCAGACAGCTCAGAGCCTGGAACCTGCTTCATATTCTGTGTCTGTCTCCCACTCTGCCCCTTGTCCACTTGCACTCTGTTTTTCCCTCTCAAAAATAAATAAACATTAAAAGAAAAATTTTTTAGTAATAATGTTTCTGTGGATGATGAAAAGTACTCTGATAAAGTGTCGTTTGCTTTAGGACTTTTGTATTTGGCTCTTCATAAGCATTAGCCAGAGAAGACAATCAATGTATGGCTATTAGAATTTTCCTGGGGTCCTAATTAGTATTCTCCTGGGGTCCTAAAAGCAAGTTGCACAACCAGCATAATTTTTCCAACACAAATAGATATAGAGAATCACATATGGACCTAGTGTGTTTTTTAACACATCCAAACAAAACCATACTTTAAGACATTTGTGTTACTTATTAACCCTGATTTTGTCTCAGACATGAGTTTTTTCTATCTGTGCTTTTGCAGTGGACTACCAGCTTAATTCTGCTCTAAAATTGGATGATAGACATTTTAAGCCTCTTTAGAAGTCTGAAGGTCTTTAGAACTTTTCCTGCTCAAAACCAAACTGCAAATGGCTCCTGCCATTGTGTACATTTCTGTACACAAATGTACGGAACTACAACACTTCCTACGCAACACTTTCTATGCAACTTCCTATGCAACAATTAACTTAATGTTTTAATATTTAATACTTTATGCTAAGGACAAGTGCATTACAATTGGTCCATTAAATCCAACAGTTTTATCTACATAACATGGGCCTTCCTCATAATGGCCATAAGAAGAAACAAGATATAGGGAGGCACTGTCCCTATGATAACCAGAAGAGTTGAAGAGTCCATCAAAGAAAGATATTCATACACCCCATACAAATGTTCACTGAATAAATAAATTATGTCTTGCTTAATCATGAAAACTTATGCAGCCATTAAAACTGAAAATTCTAAAAAATACCAACATAAACATGAAAATGTGTGATGTAATATTGATTTTTACAAAAAAGTTATATTCAGAATTAAAAACACATATATACATTTGTGTGTTTGTATACACATTTGACTGCAATCTTGAAAATGCATTGAAAAATATACATGGAGAGAAAATGAATCAAAATGCTGATAGTGACTGTCAAAGTTTAAGACTATATATTATTATTGTTGTTTTCTCTTCAAAAGTTTTTGTAATCCATTTTGTTTATATTTTTAATTAAGTAATATTTTTAGGGAGAGAGAGAGTGTGTGTGTGGGGAGAGAGAGGGGCAGAAAGAGAGAGAGACAGAATATTAAGCAGGCTCCATGCCCAGTGTGCAGCGCAACATGGGGCTGGATCCCATGACCATGGGATCATGACTTGAACCAAAATCAAGACTCGGTCGCTCAATGGACAGAGCCACCCAGGCACCCTGTTTGTAATCTTTTTAAAAGAAGGGATTTGGAAATCATTTTGCAAACTCTTCAGATATTTTTTTTAACAAATTCAGTATGGTACATAAAACTAGGTATCACTAGAATATATCCACCATTAATAAATCCAATATGGTACATAAAACTACATTGGTAGATATGACTAGAATATATCCACCATGACTCTTTAAAACCAGATGCATACCCCAATTAAAACTGACAACATAAAATCCCTGAATGAAATGAGTTCTTTAGTTTCCAAAAGGCATGCATTCTTTATTTGTGACTAAATTTTAGCCACAAAATGGAAATCCCCGTTTTTTTTTTGCAATAAGGGAATACAGTTGGAATTTTTATCATACAAAGCAGAGAGGAACAATTTTTAAGTTTTAAGAAATTGTGTAATTGTATGTTTTGAGAAATCATGTCATTTCCTGACTTTTCTGTTTTAAGTGTTATTTTACTATTTTTAAAAAATGGGGTCATAATTCCAAAGTGGGGAAGATAAAATGGCTACTTTCTATATAGCTTTTGATTGTTTAAGGATTTCTAACTACTTTATGCTGAAATCTAATAACATATCTCCAGTTCTATCTGAAATATTATTAGCATAATATTCTCTTAGCAGAGCTCTACCAGCTTTTAACCTACCTGACACTTTTCCTGTATTTGTGCTCTGTTTAACACAAGCAAGCCCGCAGCTTCCTGTGTGATGGTGATAACATATGCCTGACTTTGTTGTTGGTTGCTGGAGTGAAAGGGAAGACAATGCCCTTTAACCTGTGTCAAGTAGAATAAAGCTTATCAGATCCTCCCCAGATATCATTAAAGGAAATGGGTTGAGAAGGCTGCCTCTGGTAGGAAACATATATTTTAGAAAACTGTCACTGCTAATCTTTTTTGTTATGGCACTAGAAAATCACCTCTAGAAATTTCAGCCCTTCTAGACAATGAAATCCTACCAAGATAAACTGAAGAAAGTAACAAGAAAAATGTAACAGGCAATAAATTATCTTCTTGCAACCACTATGACAAATGCCCTTCACCAAAAGAATTACCTCACTATGATTATTGGAAATTGAATCTGAAATCCATTAAGTGTTCAAAAGATAAGAAGTAATACAGAATTTTATTAAGCTTGCTTATAAAATACAAATGTATAAAATATTACTTACATTTAAGTTGCAAAAGGTTTATTACCAACTAAGTTTATTCAGTCTCTTGGGAAATTCTATCAGGCATAATACCGATAGTCGCACACTCAAATCTCCTTGCCCCCTCCCAGTCTCCACTTTCACATACACAAGAAAACTGTTAGACCTAATAAACAAATGCAGTAAAGTTTCAGGATACAAAACCAACAGACAAAAATCATTATTTTCTACACACTAACAATAAGCAATCTGAAAGAAAATTAAGAAAACAATTCTGTTTATAATAGTATCAAAAGGAATAAAATGTTTAGGAATAAACTTAACCAAGGAGGTAAAAGACTTGTATACTGAAAACTACAAAACATTGCTGAAAGAAATTAAAGGAAACATAAATAAGTAGAGATCCATGTTCATGGATGGAAAACATAACATTGTTAAAATTACTATACTACCCAAAGCAATCTACAGAATCAGTTCAATTCCTTTCAAAACTCCAATGGCATTTTAACAGAAATAGAAAACACAATCCTAAAATCATATGGAACCACAAAGAACTGTGAAAAACCAGAATCTTGAGAAAGAATAAAGCTGGAGACCTCATACTTCCTGATTTCAAAACATAAATACTACAAAGCTACAATAATCAAAAGAGCATGGTACTGATATAGAGACCAATGGAACAACAACAAAAAAGCCTAGAAATCAATTCATGCATCAACTGATCTTCAACAAGGGTGAGAAGAGTACACAATGGGGAAAAGATAGAGTCTTCAACAAATGGTGCTGGGAAAACTGGGTATCCATATACAAAAGAATGAAACTGAACTCTTTATCTTATTCCATCCACAAAAATCAACTCCAAATGGATTAAAGACTTAAACATGAGACATGAAATGGTAAAACCCAGAAAACAGAAAGTAACAGATGTTGATAAGGATGTGGAGAGTGAATCCCTTGTGTACCTGTGGTGGGAATGTAAAATGGTGCAGCCATTATGCAGGACAATATGGAAGTCCCTCAAAAAGTTAAAAATGGAATTACCATATGATTCAGATATCCTACTTCTGTGTATTTATCCAAAAAATTGAAATCAATATCAGAAAGAGGCATCTGTACTTCCATTGTTCATTACAGCTATGTTCACAATAGCTAAGAGGTAGAAGCAATCTAAGTGCCTGTCAGCAGATGAATGGATAAATAAAATATGGTTTATACACAATATGGAATACTATTCACCCATAAAAAATTCTATGACATGCTACAACATGGATGAACCTTGAGGAAACTATGCTAAGTGAAATAAACCAATCATTGAAGGAAAAATACTGTATCATTCCACTTATATGAGGTATCAAAAATAGTCAAACTCGGGGTGCCTGGGTGGCTCAGTAGGTTAATGACTGACTCTTGATTTCAGCTCAGGTCATGATCTCATGGTTCGTGAGTTTGAACCCCACATTGGGCTCTGCACAGTGCAGAGCCTGCTTGGGATTCTCTCTTTGCCCCTCACCTGCTCATGCTCATTCTCGCTCTCTCACTCTCTCTCAAATAAATAAACTTTTAAAACTAGTAAAAAATAAAATAAAATAGTCAAAATCATCAAAGCAGGAAGCAGGATGATGGTTGTCAGGAGCTGAGGGAAAGGAGAAATGTGGAGTTGTTATTTAATGGGTATAAAGTTACAATCACTCAAGATAAAAGAGTTCTAGAGACCTTTTGTTATAACATTGTGCTTATACTTAGCAATACTATACTGTATACTTAAAAAATTTTTTAAGTACAAAAAGTATTATACTTGCACAACACACAAATCACTTCACTTGATATGGTTGCAATCTAAAGATGTTATTCAAAGAATAATCATTAGAATAGTATTTGTACCAATATGTCCATTTTTTCTTAAGAATTATCCAGGTTTTGACCACCTTACATGTGTCAAATACTAGTGCAGCTCTTACTAAAAATCCCATACAATGGACACATCAGTCCACTCCCATCTCTTAGATTGCAAAACAGTTTAAATTGTGAGCCCAAATCTATCCCACATCCATTCTCAGAATTTCTACATTTTCAACATTATCAGGTTATTTATGGATCCTCATTCTTCCTATCGTGGCACAGTTTCTGTAATCTATACCTCTTACCTCCAGGTAGAGATGGCTTTGCTAAGATACTACCTTGTCTGCTATTTTGCATGCTGTGTAAATAGCTCCAGTACCCTGTTGGTAAACTTCTCTGCAGTCTCTACTCACAGCTCCTAATTTCCCAACAACTAGTAAAACCTTGTTATTTTGTTTAACAAGCAAATAGCTTATGTAAAAAGGTGGAGAAGGAGGTATAAAATGAATATCACAGAATCACAAAGCACAAAGAAAAGCAGACCTAGAAACCAGAAAGCTGTTAATATCAGGTTGCTCTCCATATCTCTGCTTCTCTCACTGCTTGGGACTGTGGGCCCTGAGTCAGACTGCCTAAGCCTAAAATCTTGTTCCACCATTTGCTAGCTATATCACTCTGATTAAACCATTTACTATGTCTAAGCCTCATTTTCTCCATCTGAAAAATTGGAACAAAAAAAGTACCTTTCTAATAAAGATAAGGTGACATTAGAGAGTAAAGTTCTTATGCAGTATGTAGTAAGTGCTCCATACATGTAAGCTGTCAAATTATTCTCTTTACTTCTTCGTCTACACTGAATCACTCAGACTCAACATGGCTGCTGCCCAAACTCTGGGCATCATCCTATCTGAGAATGCAACACAGTGATATGGCTGATATTGGGTCAACTGTCCTCTGTGGTTTAAATAATTGTTGCCCACAGCCAGGATTTTGAGACAGGAAGGGTAGCACTATCTAAGAGACCTGAACATGCTAAATTTACACAAGCAATAGAATCTATCTTGGACATTGTGTCCTGAATCTATAAATTATATACTCTTGGTTAAGTTACTATTTATAGGTACAGTCATTTTTCTGCTGCTGTTTCCAAAAAAATTGGTGGCACATATAGGGCTAGGTCCAAAGAGGACAAATTCCTGCTGAAGAACTTTTCGCTCTATCTTATGCCTCCAAATAGCTATTTTATGCTAAGCAATTTATTTCACCTCTCTGATCACTCAGTTGAGATCACAGTTGAGATCACAGTTGTCTCAACTGTAATAATGTAAGTTATATTTGTCAACTGTAATAATGTAAATTATATAGAACAGTGTTTCTCAAAATCTATCCGCATGCAGCTTACAAGCTAACACTCTCCTATGGACTGTACCACAAATGAGATGGATAGTAGAGTATATGAGAAATTCCTAGAACTTTCTCTGTAACTTCACCTCTTTTCCTCCAAATCAAAAAACATATGTATGTATCAGTGAGTAAATCAGGGTACTTGAAACAGCCTAAATAGATGATCTCTAAAACCTCTTAAGTTCTAAGACTTACAATTCTAAGACAATCTTAAAACTAATTCAAAGAAGATCCTTTAGATAATCTAAAGTAACACAAATTTGCTACATTTCTCCAGTAATTCTGTAGCCTTATTATATGAGATGAACAAAGATTTCAGTATGTTATTCTCAAGAATGGGTGTTTCATATGTATTGGAAAAAAAGCAAAAATGGTTGTCCCGTAGACTGGTTGAAGAGCTTATAAAATTACAAAATCGTTCCTTATCTATTAACATTTGCAGAATGATTTATGAAATATTGATGAAGGCATATGGAGTTTATTATTCAGTTACAAACAGCCTACTTTCTTATTCTTAGCAATAATTCATGAAATATATGAAAAGAATACTTCATTTCTAACATCTTTCACATTTATTTTGGGTGTGCAGTTAAATATGGGCATTTCCTTCAGTCAAAAACTTTGGCCATACTTGCAAAAGTGTTTGGCATAAAATAGGCTTAAATCTAAAATTATCTTCTAAATTACTAGGATAAAAATATTTTATTAACAACAATATTTCCAAGTTTTACATTATCTTACACCAATATTTCTGCAGGGCCTATTGCCCTCTCAGGTTATTCCCAGTGGTACTTCTCTTCATTAATGGCAGAGAGAACAATTCTTTCAGGATAGGATTTCCTGTTCAGTGGCTATAAAATTACAAGGATGTTAGTTTGGAATAACTTTGATCTAAGTACTTAATAGTAAGTAATAACAGCATATATTTGACAGACCCCAAATGAAGATGTGGGCCTACCTACAGAAATAATTTTCGTTCACATTCTATTTTGTTTTAAAGACATCAACTTGTGTTCCTTTAATTCCCTAAAGTAAATTATGTATTCTATTTTTTGAAGATTAACCTAATATAATAATGTTTACCAGTTGAGCAACTCTCTATCAACTATTATGAGACTACAATAATGGGTAGCATTCCTATCAAAACTCATTAAATTTTCTGGTTAATTCTCTCCTCTTTTTTAGAGAATAATCTGAAAATCATGCTTACATTTTACTCTAGAAGAGTATTGTGATATTGTAATCAATGAACAATATAATTTTCATAATTCTGCAGCCATCCAGAAAATATTGGAGCAAGGCTAGTAGTAAGTGGATTCTAAGGTAAATTATAATGGTGTAGAATTGTAATTGTTTAAGTGAATTGATAGGTTGGACTTCTCCAGGAAAATGTTTAGGTGCCAATCTAATTCATGTACAATAGGGAGTTACTATAGAAAGTAGTAGTGGAGATTTACTAACCATAATAATTAGAATTCTAAAACTGTGAGCCCCAATTCCAACCTGTACCGGCTTCCAGATTGGATGACAGTTTCACAGCAAGGAATATTATTGACTGGAAACAACATAATAAGATGGCTTAAATAACAAACACATTCAGTCATTATGCATGCTAAGAAATCTGAAGGTGGGCAGTTTAAAGGTTTGTTGGCAAGCTAAAAATGACAGGGTTCTGGGATTTTCTCTTTACAGTTCTTTGGCCTTTCCTTCATGTTTGCAAAATGGGTTCCACAGTTCTAGACATCATTTGTCTAAAGGCAAGGATCGGGAAGGGGGAAAGCTGTGGGACTAGAGTACGATAAATTTGTGTTCCTTCCTCTTTTTTATAAGTAAGGGTTAAATCTTTCCCAAATGTTCTCCAACAGAGTTGTGACAGTTCTGTCAGATAACCATTCCTGGGTGCACAGGATTATGGGAAAGAGACCACTTGGCCAAGGAAAATGTGATTGACAGACTACAAATGATTGGTTCAGATCACTTTTGAGTCTGCACAAATAGATTTGTGATTCCATTAGCATTAAAAGGAGACCAATCTCAGAAAAAAAAAAGGGAATAAACTACTCATACATGCAATAACATGGAAGAATCTCGAAAATGTTATGCTAAGTGAAAGCATTATGCCAGACTCAAAAGGCTCCATACTGTATGACTCAATTTATGACATTCTAAAAAAAAAAAAAGGCAAACTATAGGGACAGAAAGCAGATCAGTGGTTTCCCAAAGTGGGAAAGGGATTGATTACAAAGAAGCATGAAGGAGATTTTTAGATAATGGAAATCTTTTCTGGCTTGATTGTGGTGTTAAACTATTCTATAAATTTGTCAAAATTCATAGAACTGTACACCTAAAAAAGCATTGCTTTTTATTAAATATTAATTATATGTAAATAAACAAAAAAGCTAGAGACTTCTCTGGCAAAAGGCAATTAGTAGTATATATTACCACTCCCTCTATTACTGTTTCTCTCTGAGACCTTTAGCATATTCTGAAACTCCTCATGGAGATCTAGAATTAAATCAATTCATTTTAAAACTGTAGCCCAAAAGTCGACTAGACCTGGAAAAATCATTTCAGTAGAGACTAGTTAATTAAGAAAAAAACTCCAGGTGTGCCAGAAAGTTCCTGGAATAATCTTAGCATCTGTTTTGGCAAAAATCTGTTTCCCATGGTCAGCAACAACTTGTGGAGCTGGACTTTGCCAGAAAATATTCCTCTGGCTGCTCTCTATTTGCACAGCATTCAGAACTTTGTGTGCCTGCAGAGGATGGCTAATTAACGTAAAAGTGTGATCAATTACACAGAACAGCAGTTACATTTCAGTGTTAAAACTTTTAGGAAATGCTAATCTTATAAAATTTCTTTACATAGAAAACTTTATTTTATCCTCTTTCTACATCTTCACCAATAATCTATTCAAGAGAGTAAAATACAAAACACTAAATATCTTCTACAATAGTTGAGCCCCAGTTCTTAGTGTTGTTAAAAGGGACACTTTAACTTCTCATTTTTAGCGTAGATAATGCCTCTGAATTAACCAAAATTTTATTGGATGAAATTCTAAACATATTTCTAAATGCATATTAGCCATTGGTCTAATGCTTAAATAAAAACAGTATTGGCACTATGAGAATTGAACAGAACAATCACTAAAACTAGGCAACAGGCCTAAAAAGCTTATTAATGACTTTCCCTACAACATTACCCACATACATGTGGCCTGGTCCACATGGCAGTGCTTTTTTTTTACGTAGTTACTAACATGCTAAGTATACACAATAGCAAGTTTGAATAAAATGTGAGAAATTCAATCATTTCTATGATTTAAAAAATCCAGATGTTTAAAATCACGTAGATCAAACATTCGAACATTTGAATATTCCTTCTTAATTTTATCCAAATGTTTTGACATTTTAGAGGAGGAAAATTAGGAGTAAGAAATAATGGGACTAAAATGAACCAAGCAGAATTTTTATTTTGAGTAGATCTTGAGGAACAGTTGATAAGCATTTGAGTGAATATTTGTGCTTTTGGAAACAATGGACAATCTCCAGTATCTACCCTAAAATTTGAATAGTGATTTCCTACTACCTTGCCTCTAGACTTCTAATGTGGTTAATCTTGGGAGGTCATTTAGAGATCAAGAGTACTCTGTTAGTTTAGCTGTAAAACGTATCACAACTCCCACCAAATTTCCCAAGCTTGACTTCAGTGGGATATGTGTTTCCTAGTTGCAGAATCAAACATAATACCCTTATAAACACAGCAGTTCTGCTGAGTAACCAAACTTAACCTCTCAAAACAAAGCATTTCTATTAAAATAACTTGTTTGGCACATCATTAGGGTTGTACTATTATTAGTTCCAGGCAAACAGATGTCTTCCTGGATGAAATCCAAGCCAGGCATCTTTTTTTCTTTTTTTTTTTTTTTTGGCAAGTGGGTGATAGGCTAAATTATATTTTTTTCCAGCTCAGTAAGCTTTTAGCATTAGAAAGAGATACAATCTTGCAATTCCATTTGACTTCAATTTTTAATTTATTCTTTTACAGTACATTTTACAACAATTTGATTCATTACAAAAGCAAGATAGTAAATTCCATGTTTTCTGAAAATGTAAATATACTAGCCAATGACATAGAAAAGCTCAAGATGAAATTCATAATTTTAGAGCATCATCTCTTAAAAGTAAAAACATGTGTTATTATTATTTCTAAAATATGCATTGTAATATCAAACATTAAACCATCCTTCAATAGTACCGCCATTTGTAAAGGGCTTCTTTTTTTTTTTTTTTTTTTTTTTTTTTTTGCATGGAGCCCAACATGGGGCTTGAACTTATGACCCTGAAACCAAGACCTGAGCTGAGATCAAGAGTCAGATGCTTAACCAACTAAGCCACCCAGGCACCCCCATTTGAAAGGACTTTAAAATGTACCAAACACTTATCCTGCAACTTTTTCTTTTATTATGAAAGTGAAAATTCTCTTTTCCCTTATGTTTTCCATAGTAAAAGTGGTTTTTAATTTTTCCCCAATATAAGTTTGTACATCTCAAGGTTAAAAGAAGTAACTGTTGCAGAGACAACTACTTTTCCATTTATACATATTCACCTTCTTCTTTTTAGTAATAGAATCCCTGAACACACTGTTACCCAGAAAGATGCCATATTTACTAGATTCCTTTGCCACCACAAATGGTCATTTGACTATGTTTTGGCCAATGGGATATGAGCAGAAGTGATAGGTGCCACTTCTGGACCATTTCCTTAAACAGAAGTTGCTTCCTCTTTTTTTAATTCTTCTATGTCCCCTTTATCCCTTCCTGGGGACTGCTGCCAATGAGCTTGCTTTAGCACTGGGAAACAAAACACAGCAAAATAGAAGGAACTGGAAATTGTAACTGACCTTAAAAGCCACTTTATATTTAATTCTTCCTTACGGATATTTAGCCTATTTGATGCCTCCATTTTTATGATGTGGTTAATTGATACAATATATATGCAAAAAGATTTTAGATGTCATATTATCTTGTCTGGTAACAGTCTGTGGGGATTTTCACTCCATGCAGTTCAGATAGGGAATACCTCAACACCAATCGTTTCTTTTTATTTATGTTTTTAATTTTTTTAATGTTTATTTTTGAGAGAGACAGAGCACAAGTCAGGGAGGGGCAGAAAGAGAGAGAGAGATGCAGAATCCTAAGCAGGCTCCAGGCTCTGAGCTGTCAACACAGAGCCTGATGTGGGGCTTGAACTCACAAACCGTGAGATCATAACCTGAGCCGAAGTTGGACACAACCAACTGAGCCACCCAGGTGCCCCATCACCAGTCTTTTCTACAGAGATACAAAGAATCCAGATCTGATCACTCAGAGTATTACCATCATGAATGCTCCATGGCTGGATTCATGACCTATACCAGGCCCATAAAACCTCTCCCAGCTTTCTTTGCTAAAACTGTCAGCAAAAAGACCCATCTTCTCCTTCAGAACTCAAAAGCACTAAGTGCTAAACAAATTTGGATTATTGATGCTCTCTTGGCCACCCAAGTAGGGAAAATCTGCCTAGAAATAAATGTAACACAAAGAAAACAAAGCCAAGGGAGGAAGAAAGAGGGGGATCTTGATTATATTATTTAAGCTCCTGCATCCAGCTGTGCTAAAGCTATATACATTCTGGGCTTCCCACTTTTCTGGGCCAGTAAATTCCCACTTACTGTTGAAACTAATTAAAGTTGGATTTTTATAATTTGCAATTATATAACTCTAGTTATAGCAATTAATTATAGTCATTTTAATTGACATAAAATATCAAGACTTTTAATCTAAAAATATTCTTAACTTCAAAGTCATCCCCGTGTTCCCAAGAATATCAGTTGGAGATGTTACTAGTCTTCTTATTTTACACGATCATTCTGGCTTATTAAAAGCTAAATCTGTGACATTTTCAACTCCATAATACCAAGTCTGATATGAAGTTTTAGCCTATTCTCTGCTGTCAGCCAAACATACAAATACTCTTTAACACATGTTGCCATATATGAATAAATTAATTATGGTATATGTAATGTAATTTAATAATATTACCATTTGAATTATACTTTTTTTAGTGATATGTAGCACCTGTATCCCTCATTTTAGATAATGAAAGAGATATGAGATTTATTTGGAAGAGAATTTTCAAACTGAATTATATAAACACAAATATATAATTGGTACCTATTTTTGTTCCAATCCAAATGGAGTGAACAAATAATATATAAATTAAAATAGGCTCTATTAGAAATTGGTAAATCAAATTAATTCCACTAAGTTAAGACTTGGGAGTCTTGGCTACCTCCAACCACTGACAATTCATTCAACAGAAAATATTTAAGTACCCTATGCCAGGCAGTGTTCTAAGCATTCAGAATATTGTGAAGAAAACAGTCAAGGGGTGCCAGTCAGTTAGGTGTCCAACTCTAGATCTTGGCTCAGGTCATGATCTTACGGTTCATCAGTTCCAGCCCTGCCTCAAGTTCCATGTAGAGCCCCCTGTAGGGCTCCACGCTGACAATGCAGATCCTGTTTGGGATTCTCTCTCTCCCTGTCTCTCTGCCACTCTCCTGCTCATGCACACACACACACACACACACACACACACACTCCCAAAAATAAATAAACTTTAAAAAAAAATAGTCAAGTTCTTATTCCATAAGTGGTGAATTGATTTTTCTTTGGTATATTGAGTCCCCTCATACCATCTGATGGGAGGGTTCTCTTCAGGATCCATCCAATAACAGTCAATGTTGTCTTGAATTTCTAAATCATGAATCCTGAGGAAGAACTAGTGCTTGCTTTGGCAACACATACACTAAAATTGGAACAATACTGAGGAGGAACTAGAGTTAAAGATAGTTGGCCTTGTTGGACCTCATATCACCTGAGGTCTCTGTCAGTCTCTGCTTAGAACCTTCAAACCTGAGAAACTAATCCCATTATGTCACTGTTTTTCCAGTCCAGTGTAACATCCATACCCGTTACTGACCTTTCCTTTTATATGATACCACTCAACACTTCTTAATTTCTAACTGCCAATGCTCTTGTCTTCCCAATGCTTTCCTTTATATACCCTGGAATTCTTTGTTATTGTTTTGTTTTGTTTTTTAATTAGTTTAAACAACAACATATATTATTTATGGTGGAAGGCAGTGTTAAACATGGATTTAATTCTTTGTTGTTGTTTTTATAAATACTGAGCAAAATTGTTCACATAACAATGTGGTATTGGACAGATGGAATGGAAGTTTTGGTATTAGCAATATAACTCAACTATTTGCCCTCCTTTCAAGTTTATGCCAAAAATTACATGGTGATCTATTATAAAAAAGTATATTTTAATGATCTATTAGTTTCTTCATTTGTTTTGAAAGCAAAGAATTAGAAATGCCTTGACTTTCAAAAGGATTTGTTTCTGAGCCATTAGAGACGTTCACTTTCTTATCATCAATACAAATTTTCCTTTTGTTTGGTATACCAAGGACTTTCACATGCTGGGGTGATGAATACCAGATTGGGTGTGAGATATGATTTTGTTTTCTAAAATGAGAAAAGTATGGTTACAAAAGCAAAGTGGGGGAAAAAGACAAGCATGATGTTTTAAGTGAAGGTCTCCTGCCAATTAATATTAGGAAACAGTAAGCATGGGAGTTGAGTATCTGGACACTGAATTTCTTAAAATTCTAAGCCCCATGAACTTTGTAAAAGTCTTTGTGGACTTCAAGAAGTTTGAAAATTGCCAATCCACTGCCCCATAAAGTACCACTTTTACATCAAATGGCTTTAGGAAACACCAAGTGACATGTTCTCTTGCTCCTTTTTTTTTTTTTTTTTTTTTTTTTTTTTTGCATATCCAAAGTCCATCACAATATAGTCTACAGTCTATATTCACTATCTTCACTTTCTTACCTCCCTCTTACCCTCAGTCATACCATAAGTTTAGACAGTAAATTCATTCACATAACTCCACTGAACTATCTCCTGTAAGAGTCATCAATAATTTCCTAACTTACAAATCCATACACTTCCTTTATTGCTCAAATGGCTGGACTTATTTGCAGTTTCTGACCCTGGTGACCACTCTGTTTTTCTTGAAATTCACTATTCTCTGAGCCTGTTGATTTATTCCTGCTTTTCCAGCCTGCTTTCTAAGACCTCGTTGCACTGTCATCCTAAAATGTTGTTCTGCAAGGTTTCTGCTTTTTCTCTCCTCATTGAACCACTCCACCCAGATGATCTAATCCACCTCTCTGACCCTTCCTACATCATAACTTCTGTATCTCCAGCTCAAACTTCTCCACCAAATGCATGTGTTTTATAGCCAATGCTTTGTCAGACAGCTTTCACTTTGCTGCCTGCTACACTGCCTCAAAATGGCAAATTTTGAACTTTCCTGCCAAATTTGTGTCTTTTCCTACAGTCTCAAATTTTAATGAATGCTACCACCAAGCCTTCTAAAACCTTAGAAAACACCAAGACTCCTTCTCGATTCTTCACACTCTGCTTCCATAGAGACCAAGTCTTACTAATCAAATCTTTTACACATGCATCTTCTCTGGTCACATTTCTTAATTTATCCTCCTAACAAATATTTATTACATACCTATTATGTTCCAGGTACTGTTCTAAACATAATGAACAGAATGTAGAGACAGACATATTCCTTGTATTTTTACATGTGTGTATGCATATACACGAGTGGGGAATAAGTTTAAGAATTCTGTACACTTGCACCAATGGGTTAACAAGGCTTAGGGAGGGAAGCCACCACAGGGTGAAAGCGCCCAAGGCCAGTCATTAAGTAAGACAAAGCATAGAGCCAGAAAACCACCACCACTGGAGGAAAGTGCCCAGGGCTAGTCACTAAGTAAAACAAGCCTCATGTCTAAAAGCTGCCTCCACAGGAAAAAAAGCATCAGAGAACAGTTAGAGGTGGAAAGCCACACAGGGCAAACACACCCAAGGTTAGCTAGTGAAAAGGGTGCCTTGTTGGCCTTGAGGCAGCATGCTCCAGCAATCTTAAACTTCGAGATAGCAGCTACTTGGCTGTATCACCTACAGAGAAACACTGTCCATCTGGCGTCTGGCACACCGGTATATCATTGTGCTTTAATCTCAACTTCAAACACCACTTGCCCCCCCAACTCTTTGCTTCTTACACACACAAGTTAATGGTCACCATCTTATTGTTTTCTTCTGCATGTTCACCACATATGTAAAATCTTGATAGCTCGATAAATACATCAACAATAAATACATCGACAAAACATCCAGGGCTCTTGTCTCCTCCTGGACATTAGCCTCTCTCGTTTTCATTTCTGCGTCAGCTCTCTTGCTGGACAAGAGAGAACTCCAGACTCATAGTCTGCGACAAAAACATACACATAATATATATGTGCATATACGTGTACGTATCCTCTACTTTAGATTTGTACCATTTAGGGGCACCAAGGTGGCTCAGTCGGTAAAGCGTCTGACTTCTGATCGGTCATGATCTCACAGTTCATGAGTTTGGGCCCCACATCTGGCTCTCTGCTCTCAGCACAGAACCGCATGGGATCTTCTGTCCCCATCTCTCTCTGCACCTCCCCAGCTCATTCTCTGTCTCAAAATAAATAAATAAACTTATACATATATATGTGTGAGTATATGTATATGTGTGTGTATAAGATTTGTATCATTTGAAATTTTTTCAATCTAAATTGTTAAAAGATTATTTTGCCAAAAAAATAATAGAACAGATCAATGAAACCAGGAGCAGATTCTTTGAAAAAATTAATAAAATTGATAAGCTCCTAGCCAGACTTATCAAAAAGAAAAGAGAAAGGACTCAAACAAATAACATCATAAATGATAGAGGAGAAATAACAATGAACACCACAGAAATACCAACAATTATAAGAGAATATTATGAAAAAGTATACACCAACAAATTGGACAACCTAGAAGAAATAGGTAAATTCCTAGAAACGTTTTAACTACCAAAACTGAAACAGGAAGAAATAAAAAACTTGAACAGACTGATAACTAGCAAAGAAACTGAATTAATAATCAAAATCTCCCAATAAAAATCCAGGACCAGATGGCTTCACAGGGGAATTCTACCAAACATTTTTTTTTTGAGAGAGAAAGAGAGACAGCCCATGTTGGGGAGGGGGAGAGAGAGAGGGAGAGAAAGGATCCCAAGCAGGCTCTGCACTGGCAGCAGAGCCGGACTCGGGGCTTGACTCACAAAACCATGAGATCATGACCTGAGCTGAAACCGAGAGTCAGAGGCTTAGCCACCTGATCCACCCAGGCACCCCTCTACCAAACATTTAAAGAAGAGTTATACCTATTCTTCTCATACAATTCCAAAAAACAGAAATGGAAGGAAAATTTCCAAATTCATTCTGTGGGGCCAGCATTACCCTGATATCAAAACCAAAGACTCCACTAAAAAAGAGAGCTACAGACA
Organism: Felis catus; assembly: GCF_018350175.1. Taxonomy (NCBI): domain Eukaryota; kingdom Metazoa; phylum Chordata; class Mammalia; order Carnivora; family Felidae; genus Felis; species Felis catus. The sequence goes on along the minus strand of NC_058375.1, from coordinate 174,078,922 downwards.
AATTTCCCTGATGAACATGGATACAAAAATTCTCGATAAAATACTACCAAACTGAATCCAACAGTACATCAAAAGAATCATTCATCATGATCAAGTGGGATTTATTCCTGGGTTGCAAGAGTGGTTCAGTATTTGCAAATCAATCAACATGATACATCACATTAATAAAAGAAAGGATAAGAATCATATAATCCTCTCAATAGATGCAGAAAAGGCATTTGACAAAGTATAATATTCATTCATGATAAAAACTCTCAACAATGTAGAGTTATAGGGAATACACCTCAACAGAGAAAACGTCACATGCAAAAAACCCACAGTTAATATTATCCTCAATGGGGAAAGATAGCTTTTCCTCTATGGTCAGGGACAAGACAGTATGTCCACTCTCACTACTGTTATTTAACATAGTACTAGATAGAAGTCCTAGCCCCAGCAATCAGACAACAAAAAGAAATAAAAGGCATCAAATCAGCAAGGAAAAAGTTAATCATTCCCTATTTGCAGATGACATGATACTCTATATAAAAAACCCAAAAGACTCCATCAAAAAATTACTAGAACTGATACGTGAATTCAGTAAAGTAACAGAATACAAAATCAATGTACCAAAGTTTGTTACATTTCTCTACACAAGTAATGAAGCAGCAGAAAAAGAAATCAAGGAATGGATTGCATTTACATTTGCACTAAAACCATAAGATACCTAGAAATAAATCTAACCAAAGAGATAAAAGATCTGCACTCTAAAAACTATAAAACACTGATGAAAGAAATTGAAGATGACACAAAGAAATTGAAAGACATTTCATGCTCATGGACTGGCAAAACAAATATTGTTAAAAAGTATATATTACCCAAAACAATCTACACATTTAATGCAATCCCTATCAAAATACCAAAAGCATTTTTCAAAGAGCTAAAACAATCCTAAACTTTGTATAGAACCACAAAAGACTCCAAATAGCCAAAGCAATCTTGAAAAAGCAAAGCAAAACTGGAGGCATCACAATTTTGGACTTTAAGCTATATTATAAAACTGTAGTGAGCAAGACAGTAGGGTAACTGGCACAAAAACAGGCACATAGATCAATAGAACAGAATAGAAAACCCAGAAATGAACCTACAACTATATAGTCAATTAATCTTTGACAAAGCAGGAAAGAATATCCAATGGGAAAAAAAAAGACAGTCTTTTCAACAAATGGTGTTGGGAAAACTGGACAGCAACATGCAAAAGAATGAAACTGAATCACTTTCTTACACCATACACAAAAAATGAATTCTAAATGGTTGAAAGACTGAAATGTGAGATGGGAAACCCTCAAAATCCTAGAGGAGAACACAGGCAGCAACTTCTTTGACCTCAGCCATAACAACTTTTTACTAGATATGTTTCCTGAGGCAAGGGAAACAAAAGCAAAAATGAACTATTGGGACTTCATCAAGATAAAAAGCTTCTGCGCAGCAAAGGAAACAACCAACAAAACTAAAAGGCAACCTACAGATTAGAAGAAGGTATTTGCAAATGATAATTTGTTAGTGTCCAAAATCTATGAAGAATTTATCAAACTCAACACCCAAAAAACAAATAACCCAGTTTAAAAATGGGCAGAAGACATAAATAGACATTTTTCCAAAGAGGACATCCGGCTGGCTAATAGACACATGAAAAAATGTTCATCATCACTCATCATCAGAGAAATACAAATCAAAACCACAATGAGATATCACCTGTCAGCATGTCTAAAATTAACAACACAGGAAACAACAGGTGTTGGTGAGGATAAGGAGAAAAGGGAACATTCTTACACTACTGGTGAGAATGCAAATTGGTGCAGCCACTCTGGAAAACAGTATGGAGATTCTTTAAAAAGTTAAAAATAAAATTACCCTATGACCCAGCAATTGCACTACTTGGTATTTACTGATTTGAAGGCACACATGCCTTCCAATGTTTACAGCAGCTTTATCAACAATACTAAATTATGGATAGAGCCCAAATATCCATCGATTGATGAATGGATAAAGAAGACATGTGTGTGTCGTGTGTGTGTGTGTGTGTGTGTGTGAATATATAATAGAATATTACTCAGCTATAAAAAAGAATGATATCTGCCCATTTGCAATGATATGGATGGAACTAGAGAGTATTATGCTAAGCAAAATAAGTCAGCCAAAGAAAGAAAAATACCTTATGATTGATCTCACTCTTAAGCGTAACTTAAGAAAAAACGAATATGGAGGGAGGAAGAGAGGCTAACCAAGAAATAGACTCTTTACTATAGAGTATTGGTTATGAAGGGGCGATGGGCAGGGAGTTGGGTTAAATGGGTGATAAGGATTAAGGAGGCACTTGTGATGAGGACTAGATGTTGTATGTAAATGAGGAATCACTAAATTCTACACCTGAAACTAATATTACACTGTATGTTAACTAAATGGGATTTAAATAAAAATTTGGAAAAAAAATACTTCTATTTTGCAAAAAAAAAAAAAAAAGAAGGCCTTTAGAGATATCAGTGTACCTAACATTTCTCTGTTCTCTTTCCCTTACAGTATGGGATAACTTAATATCCCTAAATTTCTATATTTTGTAGTGTTGGGTATTAACTTTTTATTATGTAATTAATATTGTGAGTAAATTGACACTGAAAAGAAATCTTTTACTATGAGAAAATAGCATGAAGAAGTGCAACTTCCTGTGAATTCTGAGGAAAATTTTTAAAGAAAAATTTCGAGAGTATAACTGAAAATTAATTAGTGAGAGACTGATAATACTTCATTCAAATCAGAATACATCGGCACTGAGTATCCCCCTTTCCTCTGTGGCTAAAAACTTATTACAATGTTGACCACATTAAAACTACTACTAAAAATGGCAAATGTTAATGCATTTTTATATACTGTTATTGGAAAAATACTTCAACATGTCATTTTTTCCTTTAAAATGCTAACAGTTGTCTAAACAAAAAGACAAAAATTTTGCCTACTAAGGAAAACAGAACTCAGTATGAAATAACTCTCAACAATTATTCAGCTATTTCTGGCCTATGAACATCTAACCTAAGACATGTTTTCATTATTTAATATAATAAGTTGAAGCTGATGTTCAAAGCATCAAGGTCAAGCCAACACAAAGCCAAAGCCTCTGATGCCACATTGGGTAGTCAGAGAGGGAAAAATAAGTTAAAAATATCTAACTTATGAATTACCCAACACGTTCTTTTAGCAAGAAAACTTATCAGTCAACATGATATTAAGCTAGTCAAGTATTGCTCATATCCTTTAAAGCATATTTATAAACTAGATAACACAAGGGGGAAATGTTATACTTTTGATCTCTCTATTGGCCAAATGTCTTTCATAACCTATTGAAGAAAAAAAGCCACTGGCTGAAAACCCAAAATAGAGTGCAGGAAACAAAGTCATTGCTGTCATTCCTGTGTGTGATTGTTTTCTTTCTCTATTCTGTTAATGTAGATTAGCACGAAAGCTTAACTAATTTAAGCAGCTGACATTAATTTGAATAGGTGCAATAAAAATGAACATTTGAGTAGACAATAATTATCTTAATACACAAGAGATTACATTATTAGATCTAAATTTCACATCATCATCCTTGGAATGATAAATAAAAATATGTTTGTGAACAAGCAAGGATTTAATAATTGTTCGCCCAACAGCATTCAGATTCACGGACTTATACTGACACCTAGTGGAATGAAAACAAGATGCATTGCAGCCAAGATCTTCACTCTCAGGCTTTTTGCACTTAGCCTATATGATAAATAATACATATACATACACACTATATACATTTTCTGAATATATGCCCAAAGAAAATATAGCTTTGGAGTCAATTTGGTAAGAGATTACTTGAAAGCAATTGAAAATGGATGCTATTAGATCTCAAGTAATAATACCTCACCAAAATCTATGAAAATTAAATTACTTAAAACTAGCCATGAAAGTTATTTTTATTTTAATCAAAGTTTTTTTCACACCAACCACATTTTAAACTTTTTATTTGCATATTTAAAAATTGTGCACTCCGATAATGAAAATCATTTGAAGGAAAAAAATGGCACTCTGATTAAACTGCATTTTACGGTCTGCCTAACACCTGGACCAACTTACTTTCTACTGGCGGCTCCCACCCGCTTCCTCCTTCACCAGCCTTCAAGTTCTTTTCTTTCCCTGCCAGCCAGACAGGCAGACAGGAGAGGAGGCCCAGTGTTCATGGTCAGTAGTTGAGATTCTTTGATGAGAAAAGGGGCAGAAGTCATTTAAACTCGATCTAACCTCCTTCCAGCTTACAAAGTTAAACAGCTCAAACAAGGAAAATAAGAAGGGAATGCTTGTGGAATATACAGCCCATATTGGCAGCTCAGGCCTCATTACGATTCGCCTGCTTGCTCCTCCTGTTCAATCGTGTCCTAGGACGGCAGTGGATTTTTTTTCTTGCATCTTTGTCTTCTTTAGTTTCTACGTATCGAATTTCTCAATCTCAGCCATATCATGTTTGTCAGACATGGTTGCAGAGGAAGCAGAACCAGGCGGCCAGCAAGCCATGTATGCGCCATGGCCGCTGCCGAGTCTTAATCAGGGTGCCTGAGTGGCTCAGCAAGTAAAGCCTCCAACTCTGGATTTTGGCTCAGGTCATGATCTCACACTTAGTGATTTCAAGCCCCTTGTGGGGTTTCTGCACTGAGCACAGAACCTGCTCCTAAGCAGGCAGGCTCTCTCTCTCTCTCTCTGCCCTTCCCCCGCTCGCTATGATAAGTAAGTAAGCAAATAAATAAATAAATATATTTTTTTTTACTTTTAAATGAACATAGTTTAAAGAATTAATGCTTGATAAGACAAAAGAGGTCCCTGGCCCCTCTATACCTGTTCTTCTTCCGCAGCAGCTTTGTTTTTTGGGGTTTTTTTTTTTTTTTGGTTTTTTTGTCTATTTATTTACTTATTTTTTTTATCTTCAAACAACTTCTTAATTTTTAATTTCCTTCCCACTACAGAAGTCAAGGGTTTGCCTTTTGCTCACCCCTCTCTCACCACACACACTCACCCTTCTTTCATTTTCCCAATTTCCATCATGCTTTCAGTTGGGTTACTACAAAATATATTAAAATATCATCAATAGGGGCGCCTGGGTGGCGCAGTCGGTTAAGCGTCCGACTTCAGCCAGGTCACGATCTCGCGGTCCGGGAGTTCGAGCCCCGCGTCGGGCTCTGGGCTGATGGCTCAGAGCCTGGAGCCTGTTTCCGATTCTGTGTCTCCCTCTCTCTCTGCCCCTCCCCCGTTCATGCTCTGTCTCTCTCTGTCCCCAAAAAAAAAAAAAAAAAGGTGAAAAAAAAATATCAATATGTAAACACTAATCAGAGTAAAGCCACGCAGTAAGCTATGATTAAATTTCAAATTTCTGTACAATATTTTTATTCCTAGAACTGATCATTGTTGAGGAAGTATTTGTTTGTCTCTAAGCCTGGGTTCCCTAGAAAACAGTACCTAAGGTAAAACTTGTATACCAGCATTTTACTGGGTTGTGAAACCCTTAGGAACACAGGAATAAAGGAAAGGAATGCGGGGCAGGAAAATAGTGCAAGCAAATATGACAGAGTGAATAACTGAACCAGTCTCCATTTGGTATCAGGTGCAGCTGATGCTCCATCTTGCAGGACCATCTTCAGAGTCTATTTCAGGAGGCCTGGAGTAGGGGCAGAGGGCAACTTACCCATCAGTTCCCATCTCCCAGGATTTGCAAGCCCTAGCTGTAATGGTTTGCCTGTGGTTTTACTGGGTTTAATAACTGAAAATCCCCCTTGCCAGAACCATCCTCCCACCCCCCACACCCCATCCCCCTAAAACAGGATAACTGATTACCTAAAGGCATCTCAAACATAACAGCCAACAGATCAGCCTGAAGAATGGAAGGCTGAGGTGCTGGCAGGTTGGACCCATGTGAGGAAACAAATCCCAATGGCCGCTAAAAGAGTTGTGACCAAGGTAACCTGAGATGGCATATGAAAGGTCTGTTACAGATTATTTCTTAACTTTCTGTGCCTTAGGACTGATTCAGCTAGAAACTCTGAACATCATGCAAAAAAAAAAAAAAAACACCTTAAACTTTTCATATTCAGTCTGTCAACTTCACTTTCCTAAAGAAACAAATTTGATGGGGTTTTCTGAACTCCAGTTTGGACCGTTTTTCTTCTCCTTATTATTCTGGAGATTCCTTCCACCTGTATCCTCATTAGATTCCCTGTGTCCTGTAGCCTGTGTCTTTCTCTCTATGGGTTTACTTCTGTGTATTACTAGATCACATACTCTAGTAGCTTTCTGAGGAGGGACAAGTTTGATGGGAGGTAAATATTTTAAAAACCTTGCATGTCTGAAAATGTTTTCATTCTTTCTGCATAATACTAACTTCAGCTAGGTGTGGAACTCTAGGATTGAAATCACTTTTCCTCAGAATTTTTTTTTTCTTTTTTTTTTTTTTTTTTTTTTTTTTTTTGGGACAGAGAGAGAGAGAGAGCATGAACGGGGGAGGGGCAGAGAGAGAGGGAGACACAGAATCGGAAACAGGCTCCAGGCTCTGAGCCATCAGCCCAGAGCCCGACGCGGGGCTCGAACTCACAGACCACGAGATCGTGACCTGGCTGAAGTCGGACGCTTAACCGACTGCGCCACCCAGGCGCCCCTAGAATTTTTAAGGCATTGCTGCATGTTTTATAGCTTCAGTGTTGTTGATGAGAAGTAAAAAGCAATTCTTGTTCCGGATCCTTTCGTTTCTCTCTCCCTCTCTTAAAATTCTCTTGTGTCTTATTTTAAGTTCTTTTTTTGTTCTCTTACTATTTCTTTATTGTAGCTTTTTGTTCTTTTTTATTATTTCAGTAGACTTAACTCTCTAAAAAGCTTATGCAAAATTTTTATGTTTTCTTCCCCCTGCAGAGTATCTGTTTCTTCCTCAGAGTGTTTTGATTTTGGCTATTTGATATTTATTTTTATGTTAAAGACCTCCCTTAGGTTTCCTATTTTGTGTTCATATTTACTAGTTCATCATTAAGAGTGGGTGATGGAAAGCCCTAGTTTAAAACTGAGTGTGCAGGTGGGGCTTGTTGACTATAAGTATCACTACAAATGATCTAGCCAGGCCATGTCCTTGTCATCAAGGAGCCCGCATTGTATTGTACTGCATTGTATGTATTGTATTGTATTGTATTGTATTTAGGTCTTTCATCTAGAGCTGATCAGATTCCCTAGAGACATTCCCTAGAGAAAAGTCTTTTTTCTTCTCTGAAAGTAAATGCCTGAGGACCAGTGATCTAGCTGTAGAGTAAGGTGCTGGGATTCAGCCTCTAATATGCATATGTTTACTTAATACCACAGTTTTCAGTTTGGTGCAAACATCCTTGATTATGCTCAGGGTTCCCCAGTGTTGAGCCCGCTGTGTCACCACCTCTGCTAATTCACCTAGATGGAGGCAGTTGTCTAAGTGTTCAGAAAGAGGAAGGGGACTTGGGGATATAACCCCCTCCTACATAGGTTTCAATCAATTTTTTCTTATTTTAGAGTATCATCCCACTGCACCTTGCAACTGCCAGAAGTAGCTGAGCCCGTAAATCCTTCGTCTCTTTTGCAGTTCTTTAAGGAAACTGGACTGATTCTTACCTTTTACAACACGAGTTCAGTATACAGCTTTTACCGGTTTGCTACAATGCCTACCTACCACTCGTTGGTCATTTCATTTTCCAATATTATGCTGCTGTTGTCTCCACTTTCATCTTTTGCATTTGTGGGTTCCTGCCTTTTAGAATATTTCCTTACTATAGCCAGTGGAGTCTGGAAGTTTAATTAGATTTGTATCTTTAATTCACCAAGCAGCAAACTTATATCTCCGTACAGTTAATAGATTTGTTTTAGGGTTTTTTTGTTTTGTTTGTGTGTGTGTGTGTGTGTGTTTTGTTTTTGTTTGTTTTATTTTGTTTTTGTTTTGTTTTGATTTTTTGCCACTTAGGTCACTAAGAAGAAAAGCCAAAATATAATACACATATGTTATAAGTGTTTTAATGCAACAGAACCAAAAAATGATATCTAAAGTCCAACTGTCCACCTCCACACCCAAATTATCTGGGATACATTATAAGTTCATTACAGATTCCTCCAGAAACACAATGTGATTGCTAGTTCATAATTTCTCAGTCCTTTAGCAACTAGCTCATACTAATAAAAAAAAATGCACAAAGAACTGCTGCATTAAAAAAGCTTTATAATTTATTGACTTAAAGTAAGAAACATACTATCAATTGAATAAAGTATTCAAACTTTACGAATTGCAATTCTATGATCAAAGTACAAAAGGCCACAATAATAATGAGGTTATTTTAAAATAATTAAACATTAATTATTAATTATATGATGCTATATTAATTTGATGTACTCTTACTATGTCAATTTGCCAGTTAAACCATTCTCAAAATTCTTTTTTTTTTTTAATGTTTATTTACTTTTGAGAGGGGAGTGGGCAGAAAGAGAGAGAGAGACAGAATCTGAAGCAGACTCCAGGCTTTGACCTGTCAGCACAGACCCTGACATGTGGCTTGAGCCCGTGGACCACGAGTTCATGACCTGAGCCAAAGTCTGACGCTTAACCGACTGAGCCACCAAGGTGCCCCTCAAAATTCTTAATTATAGGGGCGCCTGGGTGGCGCAGTCGGTTAAGCGTCCGACTTCAGCCAGGTCACGATCTCCGGTCCGTGAGTTCGAGCCCCGCGTCGGGCTCTGGGCTGATGGCTCAGAGCCTGGAGCCTGTTTCCGATTCTGTGTCTCCCTCTCTCTCTGCCCCTCCCCCGTTCATGCTCTGTCTCTCTCTGTCCCAAAAATAAATAAACGTTGAAAAAAAATTCTTAATTATAAATAATTCAATATGAAAGAAATTCATGGCAATGAAGGTTTATTAGGGGGAGTCTGGATATTGCATCAAGACAAGTCCAAACTGATATATCTAACTGTTTAGTATGCATCTCCACTGAAAGCCCCACAGGCACCACAGTCTTAACACATTTAAACCTAGACTCAACATATTCTTGACCAACCCTGCTCTTTCTTCTGTGTTACCTATCCCAGTGAGTTGAGACTCATCTTGGCCTCTTTCCTCTATCATCCAAATCCTACTGATTTCTAAGACATTCTGATTCTATACCTGAGACCCATTATTTCTTGTATATCTCCTCAGCCATTAAGTTAATGCAGAACCTCATTTTAGTTACTCATCTGTGGTCACAAAAAACAAACAAACAAAAAAAAACAGAATCACTGAAGCTAATTCAAGCAAGAGGATTTATTGTAGTAAGTGTTAAAAGATAAACTGAGGCACATCAAAATTTTCAAGAGTTTACTTGAGCATACATTGATTTGAATCAGGCAGCACCAAACCAAAGATAGTTAGGAGTACTCTGAGTATGGGAGCTAGGAGGAAGGCTTTTATAGAAAGGACAAGAAAGCAAAGCAAGGAAATTATTTGATTGGCTATAACTTAAGTGGTTATTTATTTGGGAAAGCCTACTTAGCTGTGATTGGTTGTTCATATGTTTCATCTTCTCAGACTTGAGTGCATTGACTCTGCTTTAGGTTTTGGTTTGTCTAATGGCCTCCTTGCTTAATTACTTGACATGAGTAAGTGAGGAAATGACAATAATCTGGATGGAGGGACTATAACAGAGATGGTCTGTTAGGGCTAGAGAGTAGTTTAGATTGATGGTAGCTCCGAAGACTTTGGCAGCAGCAACCCACAGAGCTTTTTACTCTAGTACTCTGTATGACCATGCAGCACCTTAAAGATCTGCTTATTACAATCTTCTCCAGAAATTTCCCTTTGAGTATTAGCTCAGTTTCCAAAGAAAGGAACCTAGATCATCTTCATGAGCCAGGCCCCTAAGTTAGACTTGCCTGTGAACCTTTGTTGAATGTAGTGTCCACTCTTGGTCCAAATAGCTATAATGAGATAGTATTCACATGACTATTTGCCCTAGGACATCATCTCACTTTGAGATTTTCCAGAGGTTAGGTCGAAGTATGATTTTTTTTCCTGACTCTGAAAACACACACACACACGCACACACAAACACACACACACACACACACACACACACACACACACATTTCCATTTCCATTCATTTTGCTTAGGGAATGTAATATTTTTCTATTTATAATATTCTTATGGGCTTTACCCTGAGAATGTCAGGTGTTGTCATTTGTTACAAAGGCAATTTCCAATAATATATTCATAGATCAGCTGAATTCAGTTCCTGTTCTACAGTTAAGAATAGTGCCAAAATGATATCAGAAAAATTACCATCTGGAGGATATAAAGAGAAGAGATACACTGAATGTATTTTCCAAGTCAACAAATAATTGAGATAAAAGAAGACAGTTTTTAAATATTGATTTAATTTTTGATTTACATAGGCCAAAATGTCAAATATTTAGTCTTGTGATATTACACCCCACGAGGTCCACAAGAAATATTCTCCAATGAATAAAAACTTATATTTACATATCAAATATTCAAAGTCAACTATATGTTTAGAGAACTTTCAAAATGTTTTCATGTTGATTTTCTTTCAGTATGACAACTAAAGTAATATTTCCGTATCTCATATTTATAGGAAATAGTCATGAATGGTACTTAAAATTGTATAATAAATCTTAAATTAGACATGGTTTCTATAGCAAGTGAATAGTGAGAGGCAACTATTTCAGATAAGCTTGGGTGGTTTAGTTGGTTAAGTGTAAGACTCTTGATTTTGTTCAAGTCATGATCTCACAGTCATGAGATTGAGCCCCAATTCAGGCTCTGGGCTGGGCATGGAGCCTGTTTGAAATTCTCTCTCTCCCTCTCGCTATGCCCCTCCCCCACTCGCACACACAATCTCTCTCAAAACAAAACAAAACAAAACACCCCACAACGTTAATCTATATAACTATAGACCCTAAGAAAGCTAAAATATTTCTTATATGATATTTAGGATAATCTTTCATTTCTGCAAGAAAACCCTCTGCAGTATTCCTAGAATATGCCAATTCAGTATGCCTTTAAAAGTTTTCTGTGATGGGAATCTTCAAGCAACATGAGAGATCCACTTCATTTTTGGACAGGTGAAATTGTCCAAATATTCCTTCTTATAAGGAGCCAGTCTGACTCTCTAATATATCAAGCCCTCTAGAATGGCATAGATCAAAGTGGTACCTTTTCATATGCATGCCTTTTAAAAGTATTCCTTCTTAAGTGTTCTAAGAACCTCTCATAAGATGTAATGCCTAGAGACTTCCAGATGCAGTTAGTAACTAAAACAAAGGCATCTGACACTCTTTGACTCCTTTATGGCATAAAGATTAAATAAATGCAAAACAGTAGGAGAAAATCTGGAACACTAATCTGCGCTATTTGCAGAAAATTATACCAGAGGAACCAGGGAGATACACCATGTAGACTACATTGCTAATCAAGGAGCTAGTCTATAAAAATCAATGGCTCTAACCTCAACTATGTGAGCTGCAGCAACAGTAAGGAGAGTAAAATGATTTCAAGAACAGCTGTGTCAGGAGACCAGAAGTAAAGAAAGCACACAAAATAAGTTATTAGTGGCATTAGTATAGGAGCTTCTTTTTTTAACATCAATATTCTTTGATGCTGTTGGGAACAAACTTAGAAAGGAGTTTGGACCAATTTTTAGGGTAAAGCCCCTAAAAATTATTTCACAAAACCTGAGAAAAAAAACCTTACAAAAACAAGTACCCCTGGTGTATTGACCACAGTCTTAGCTTCTTCCTATTCCCGTATCACTGAACTATGAACCACCCCACTAGCCTAAAATGGTAACATGAGGATTCTAACAATTCCAAGTAGATGTTGAAACAAAACAAGAAGACTCCATTTGTCCCCCGCTAGAGGAAAATACTAAGACTAGAAGAAATTACCACCATCAAGAATGAATGTAGTAGACTCTGGGTCTGGAGTTCTCTCTTGTCCAGCAAGAGAGCGGACGCAGGATTGAAACGCGAGAGAAGCTAACGTCCAGGAGGGGACAAGAGCCCCGAGTAAGGGCCTTGCTCCATTTTTATTTGGATCAGAAGGCTTACAAGCATGGTGGACTTGCACAAAGAGACAATGAAATCTTGAACATTAACTCATGGGTGTGGGGGAACAGGGCGGGAGCGGGGGGGGGGGTGGTTTTGAAGATACAAGGTGTTAGAGGTTTGAGTCAATACAAAACAAAGTCCTTGTGCTGGGCAGATGGTTGTTTAAGGCAGGCTTGAGGAGCCAAGTCTGTTTACTTAAACTTGTCTAGGGGACAGAGAGCAGGCTACTTCAGGTTCAACAAGGTACCTTTCTTTTGCTAATTAGTTCCACTCCAGGCAACTTGCTGCTGCTGTCTATAGCCCTGTATTCTATAACCCTGTATACCTGTTTACCGATTTTGGTCTTTCCTTCCAATGAAAGCGGCTTTCTGCTATTGTACTAAACTGGGGGGGGGGGGGGGGGGGGGGGGGCAGAGGGGTGGAGGGGGGTGATGCGCTTCCACCCTGAATACCTAATCTTGTTTACCTAATCTTGGATGTTTTCATCCTGAGATTTCCTATTCCTATACCTTTGTCCTATAGTGGGGGCCTTTGCCTTGTTTACCTAATCTGTTTTACCTAATCTTGTATGCGTTCATCCTGTGGCTTTCTATTTCTTTATGCCTTGTTAACCCATTGATGCAAGCTCAGGGAATTCCTAAGCTTATTTTTTCCCCACAGATGAATAAAAAGAAGAAGGCAACTTAGAAAAGATTCTATCAGAATAATAAAAAAGTCACACCTTTCAAGAGGTAGACAAAGGGTGTGCTTTAAAAAAAAAAGTGTAAATTTTCAGCAGCATCTGTTTTAATGCTTGGTAAAATTCACTAAAACATGGTCTCATGGTTTTATTTTTTAAAAAAGTAATTTTTTAAAAAAGGTGATAAGATGTCTGCAATCAAAGGAGAACTGGCTGAGACAAAAGAACTGTATGAAAAATTGGCAGAAATAGCAATGAACTAGAATTTTCTAAACATTCAATGACATGATTTTTAAATGCCTTAGGATGAAGAGCGAAAATATGAAAACTCTCACAGACCAAAATGGCAACATAGGTTGTTCCTGACTTCACTCCCCCCTCACAAGAAATAAAGCTCACAACTCTTCAAGAACAAGACACCACTGAGAGAATCCTAGAACATGGGGAATGAAGCTGAAGCACCCCCTGCACCCTGGAGACCAAGACAGATTGCATTAGAAGGGCAAGTGAAGCAGCTACACGTTGATCACAATGCTCCTTCCTCAGGCCAACATCACACCACATGAAGAGGTCTCCCCTAAGCTTCCATTCCCCTAGTGGTAAAAGAGAACCCGGCAACCCCTAGCATTGTGGGTTGCATTGTGAAAGCTTCTACTCTTATCTCACACCATGAACATTACAGGGGATCTGCTCAACCAATGGGCATATGACTGTGACCGAGAAAGGGGGAGGAGCTTGCAATGGCCAGCACATGGATCTTGGCTGACTGAGTTCACATCTGCAGTGCCCAAGTACTGATCTCAACCAGAGGTTTTACTCATCTGCAGAATAAGCTAGGGGCACACTCTGACCAGAGAACTCAGTGGTGTGCAGATCTGACTGATTCAGAAGAGTTTTGCTAGCCTTAGAGCAGAGTTTGCTCACACCCAGGCAAGAAGCAGAATCATAGTCCCACCCTCAGTGGAGAGTGTCTTCCAGCCCCATCTGACCAGAAAGGTGGTGACAGCTCCTGGGAGCAGTACAGCTCAGCAATGCTTGTGCCAAGAGGCAGGCAGGCAAGCAGAGCTGATCACCCCCAAAGTAAAGCCAGTACTGGGCATGGAGCATTTCCATGCTACACATAGGCAGGGGGATTAACTCATGGCCAAGGCTGAAAGTAGTTCTTGGCCCCTCCACCTGGAGAGCCTGTTTGAGAAATTGAGTAGCCTGGAGCAGCCCTGCCTCCCCCAACCCAAACAAGGGAACTGAGACATAGCCCCACCGGCTCTATAGAGTGCCTTCTATCCTCATCTGATCAGAAAGGCCTGAGACAACTCCTGGAGCTGAGGGGCTGGCAGGCAGAGCCAATAGTTTGTAGAACAAAGCCAGTGGCCCTGTTCAGTCAGGGGATTTGTGGTGTAGGTCGGCTTGAGTTAAGACAACAAACAAAGAGCCTTACCAGCTTTACAGCTCTTTCTCCCACTATACTTGATCAGGGAGTCAAATTTCTAGCCCCACTCATTAGTGAACACAGTCTTCAGCCTGTTGACCACAGAACCTACCTGGAGCACACAGAAAGCTGCAGAGCCCATCTTGTAAGGGAGAACCTCTGTATACAGTGGCACTCAAACAGAGTGTACAGCCCATGGTTTCCCCTGTCTGCAGAACAAAGCTAGTGGCCTCACCTGACCAGAGAATTCAGTGCACATTCTGGCCTAATTCAGATCCACAAACAATGATCTATACAGGCCTTGGGCCCTGTCCTGCTGCCCTGTCAGGGCAGGGAAGATAATTCACAGCCCTATCTGCTACTGAATATAGTACCTAGTGTGATCATCTATTAAGCCTGACCAGAGAATCTAGGCAACCACAAAGCCAATCCTTCAGCCTCACTTGGGAAAGGAATCAAGCAGCAGTCCTTTCCAACTGTTTTGAGCCAATGACACACCCATCCATCCATGTTCTCAGAGCTCAAACAGCTGCCTCACCCCAAAACAGACCATCATAGCAGGCCCCACCTGCCCAAGGACATTATCAATAAACACACCAGAAACCCAAACTGGGCTGACTAGTAAAGAACTGTCTCTGTCAAAACCTGTAAAGTTTGAAAGAAAAGTCTGATTACTCAAATGTACAGATACTAACATAAGGAATCAAGGATCACAAAAAAAATCAGGTAAGTGTGGCACCACCAAAGGAAACTAATAAAGCTCCAATAACTAACCCTAAAGAAACAGAGATCTATTAACTGTTAGACAAAAAATTCAGAATAATCCTCTTAAGGAAGTTTAGTGAACTACCAAAAAACATAGACAGACAACTAAATGAATTTAGAAAAACAATGCATGAACAAAAGAGAAGCACAAGGAAACAGAAGCCATCTAAAAAAATAAAACAAATCCTATAGTTGAAAAATACAAGAATTGAACTAAAGAATTCAATAGAGAGGTTTAAAAGTAGATTCAATCATAAAGAAGAAACACTCAATTATTTGGAGGATAGGACATTGGAAATTACCTAGACAGAGAAGCAAAAAACAAACAAACAAACAAACAAAAAGAATGAAAAGAATAAAAAAATCCTGTGGAAATTATGGGACACAATGAAAAGACACAATATTTGCATTATTGGAATTCCAGAAGGAGAAGCAGAAGAGAAAGGGACAGAAACTATATATAAAGCAATAATGGCTAAAAACTTCTTGAACCTGCAGAGAGAAATGAACACCTCAAATAGGTTGAATCCAAATACAGCTAACCTAAGATACATTATAGTTAAATTGCCAAAAGCCCAAGAAAGAATTTTAAGAGCAACAAAAGAAAAGAAAGAAGCTATATACAAGAAAAGCCCTTACAAGACTACTAGTGGATTTCTCAACAGAGATTTTTCAGGCCAGGAGAAAATGGGATGACATACTCAAAACACTGACAGAAAATAACTGTCAACCAAGAATTCTAAACCTGGTAAAACTGTCTTTCAGAAACTGAGGGATGGACTTGCTTGAACAAACAAAAACTGAGGGAGTACTTACAAGAAATGCCATAGAGGTTCTCCCTTACAAGAAATGTTAAAGATGGTTCTTTGAGTGGAAGTAAAAGAATGATAATTAACATCATAAAAACTTATGGTGCCTGGGTGGCTCAGTGAGTTAAGAGTCAGACTCTTGATTTCAGCTCACAGTTTGTGGGATCGACACCTCCACTGTCAGTGCGGAGCCTGCTCGGAATTCTCTGTCTCCCTCCCCCCGTTCATGCTCTCTCTCTCGAAATAAGTAAAATTACAAAAAAAAAAAAAAAAAACCTCAAAAAGGTAGCATAAATCTCACTGATAATAGTAAATATAGTCATAGATTCTACAATATGGTAATAGTGATGCATAATTCATTTACAACTCTAGTTTAAAAAGAAAACAAATCATAACTACAATAATCTGTTATTAGTTACACAATAAGAGCATGTAAATTATAACAGCAATTACCTAAAATGTGAGGGGGGAGGAGAAGTAACATTATAAAGCTTAAAAATTCTATTAAAGTTAAGTTGTTTTCAGTTTAAAATAGGGTGTTATAAACTTAAGACATGTTCTGTAAGCCTTACCAACCACAAGAAACAAACCCGGTAGTAATTACACAAAAGAACACAATAAAGAAGTCAAAGCATACTAATACTAAAAGACATCAAAACACACCAAAAAAGATAGGATAAGAAACACAGAAAAACAGATATACAAAACAACCATAAAGCAATTAACAAAATGATAATAGGAAGTTCTTACCTATCAAAAATCACTTTAAAGATAAACAAATTCTCCAATTAGAAGATATAGAATGACTGAATGAATAAAAACCAGATCCAACAATATGCTGCCTATAAGACACTCACTTTAGCCTTAAAGACACATAGACTGAGAATGAAGGATGGAAAAAGACACTTCAGGCAAATGGTAAAAAAAAAAAAAAAAAAAAGGTGCAGTTATACTACATTTATATCAGATAAAATAGACCTCAATTGAAAAATGGTTAAAAAAAGTCATTATATAATGATAAATGGGTGAATACATCAAAAAGATATACCAATTATAAATATTTATGCACCCAACATCAGAGAACCCAAATGTATAAATCAAAAATTAACAGAGCTAAAAGGAGAAATAAAAAGTAATACAATAACAGTTGAGGACTTTACATTTTTTTTAATGTTTATTTTTGAGAAAGAGAGAGAGAGTGAGTGGGGAGGGGCAGAGAGAGAAACACAGAATCTGAAGCAGGCTCCAGGCTCTGAGCTGTCAGCACACAGCTCAATGCGAGGCTGGAACTCACAAGCTGTGAGATCATGACCTGAGTTGAAGTCAGACGCTTAACCGACTGAGCCACCCAGGCACCCCAACAGTTGGGGACTTTAATACCCCACTCTCAACAATGAATCTCTCATCCAAAGAATCAGTAAGGAAATGGTGGATTTGAATAACACCAGAGACCAAACGGACCTAAAAGACATATATAGAACATTCACTCCAACAGCCACAGAATACACATTCTTTTCAAGTGCACATGAAACATATTCTAGATTGACTCTATGTTAGACCACAAAACAAGTCTCAGCAAATTCAAGAAGACTGAAATCATACCAAGTATCTTTTCTGAACACAATGGCCTCAAACTAGAAATCAGTAAGTGGATAACTGGAAAATTCATGAACACATGGAAATTTATACAATACTCTCCTGAACAACCAATGGATAAAAAAAGAAAGGAAAAATAAAAAGTTTCTTGAGACAAATGAAAAGGAAAACACAACATACTGGAACTTGTGGGATATAGCAAAAGCAGTTCTAAAAGGAGTTCAAGGCAGTAAATGACTATATTAAGAAGCAAGAAAGATCCTGAATAAACAACCTAGCTCTTTGCCTTAGTGAACTAGAAAAAGGAGAACAATCTGAGTCCAAAGTTAGCAGGAGAAAGGAAATAATAAAAGTTAGAGAAAAAATAAGTTAAATAGGGAACAGAAGATTAGAAAAGACTACCTGACCCACGAGCTGATTTTTTTGAAAAGGTAAACAAAATGGACAAACACTTAGCTAGACTAAACAAGGCTGACTAAACATTGTAAATGAAAAAGTAGACATTAAAATTGATACCACAGAAATTCAAAGGATCCTAAGAGGCTACCACAAATAACTATACACCAACAAATTATACAACCTAGAAGATATAGAAAAATTACCAAGACTGAATCAGTAATAAATAGAAAATCTGAATAGAACTGATACCATCACTTTAGAAAATCCTCAGTCAGTATGAAGAATCCGCAAAAAATTAAAAGTAGAACTACCATATGACTCACCAATTCACTTCTGGGAATATATCCAAAGATAACAAAAACACTAAATTGAAAAATGCACTTTCACATTCATAGCAGCATTATTTATAATAGCCAAGGCATGGAAACAACCTAAGCATTCACTGATGGATGAACGAAAAAGATGAGGGATATATGTACAATGGACTATTACTCAGCCATAAACAAACAAATAAAAAACCCAAGGAATTCCTACCATTTGTGACAACATGGATGGACCTTGAAGGCATTATGCTAAGTGAAATAAGTCAAACAGAAAAAGAAAAATACTGTATGATCTCACTTATATGTGAAATCTAAAACAAAAGAAAACAAACAAAATTAACTCAGAAAAAGACACCAGACTTGTGGGTACCAGAGATGGAGGGAGGAGAATTAGGTGATAGGAGGAAGGTGGTCAAAAGGTACAAACTTCCAGTTACAAATCAGTACTAGGCATGTAATGTACAACATGATGATGATAGCAAACATTGCCATATGACATATAGGAAAATTGTTAAGAGAATAAATCCCAAGAGTTCTCATCACAAAGGGAAAATTTTTTTTCCTTTTTTCTTCCTTTCTTTTCCTTTTATTGTATCTATATGAGAAGACGGATGTTAGCTGAACCTATAGTGGCTATTATTTCACAATGTATATAAATCAAATCATCATGCCATATGCCTGAAACTTATACAGTCATGTATGTCAGGTTTTCTCAATAAAATTGGAAAAGAAAAGCTCTCCCAGAAAGCAGAAGAAAAGGTTGAGAAAAAAATAATGAAACAGTAAATAATAGATAAGAATAACCAAAAAGAAGCAAATAAAATCAGATACAAAATATAGATAATTTGTATTCTTTTTAATGGAACATAAGCAATTATAACATAGACTAAGACACTATGTTGACCAAGTGTTAAAAAAAATTATGAAAAACAACTTATGAAATGATTCTGGTTGAAGTCTTAAGTACAAAGAATTTTTTTTAATGTTACCAATACATAAAGGATAAAAAAATTAGACTAGTCTCAGAGATATACCCTCTATATCATGGATCACCTACAAAATGTATACCAATATTTTTAGGGTTAGAGGAGAAAGATTTTTATCCAAGTATTTTATAGCCAGCCAAATTGTCATTCACCTGTGAAAGCAATTTTAAGACAATTTACGTTATTCAAGACTGCAGAAAATATATATTGCACATTCTCTTCCTGCAAAAAGTATTCAAGAAACTATTCAATCAAGAAATGAATCAATTAAATAAAGAAAATAGAGAAGCTATGTTATAAAAGGGCAGGTGTTGATTAATAGAAACCATTTAAACATAAAATTAAACAACAACAAAATAATAATAAACATAAAATTAAAATGACCCCAGTTTTACTAGTATATATCCTCTAGTTCTTCACTCATTAATCATATGTAGGAGATAAACTCTCCCTATTTAGCTAGATATAAATGCAAATAAAAAATTTGATGCTAATCAAATTTTTGCCTTTTTATACCTATTTTTTAATTCTCTTTTTTTAAATGTTTATTTATTTTGAGAGAGAGTAAGCATGAGCAGGAGAGGGAAAGAGAAAGAGGGAGAGAGAGAATCCCAAGGAGGATCCATGCCATCAGCACAGAGCCCAATGTGGGGCTCAATTCCACAACCCTAAGATCATGACCTGAGCCAAAATCAAAAGTCAGATGCTCAACTGACTGAGCGACCCAGACACTCCTGTTTTTTTTAATTCTGTAAACAGGTTTTTTCAATCTCTTTAACGTTCTGAAATTTGCTAATCACATATCTAGGTATGGTAGTAATTATTATTCATTTATCCTAATGCTTGATATCCTAAGCTCTTTCCACTTGAAGGTAAGTTCCCTTTGTGGCGGGATTTTTTTTTTTAATTTCACAATCATTTTTAAAACCAAAAAGCTATTTCTGATTCTCTAGTTGTTCCCCAAATTATTTTAACCTCTCCCTCTGGCCCATTTTGTTACTGGTCTAATTTCTTAAAACCACCTTTCCATATTTCTCAGATTTTTTTTTTCTTTTGGCTTCATATTGTAGTACATTACTAACTTCCACCAAGACCTGAAAGGCAGAAGTGAATGAGAGAGCATGAAGCCCAACTAGCAATTACAGTTATAAAGTCCTTTGGTTTTCTGCAACAATAGTGGAGGTACTGATGTCCAGTCCCTAGCTTCTTGAGTGACTCAGAGGTACTTCTGCTGCAAAAAAAATCTCATGGTATGAGTAAATAATTTTCCTCAGTGCCTCACTTTAGTATATGATCAAATCTTGATCTCTATGGCCTTACTAGACATTTTGCAAGCTAGCTTAGATCCTATAATAAATTATTTTGTACCTGGAACCAGCCAGAGTGACTCTCTTGTCTAACCCAATGCTGGCAGGTAAGAAGGAGTAAACTGTTCCACGTTTATGCCTTCACTTATTCCCCCCCGAGACAGTCAGCACCCTCCATTCATATTTGTTCCTCTAGCAGTTGCTGAAATTTGCCAATGGCTCCATGTATTTATTTTCTATTGGTTTTTAAAAAATTACCACAAACAGTGGCTTAAAACAACACCATTATTAGGTCACAGTTCAGTAGGTCAGTAGTTGAAGCAGGCCCAGCTGCATTCTCTGGTCAGAGTATTAGGAGACTGAAATCAAGATGTCAGCCAGTCTGTACTCTTATCTGAAAGCTCTAAGGAAGAATCTGATTTCAACTTTATTTAGGCTGTGGCAAAGTCCAGTTCCTTAGTGTTATAGGTCTGAGTCCCCCATTTCCTCTTTGGCTCTTCTTCCAGAGGCCCCCAGCGTTCCTTTAAGGTGGATCCCTCCATCTTCAAGAAAATTATGCCTCATCTCAGACTTCTCCTTCTGCCACCAGCCAGAGAAAACTCTGCTTAATTTTATTTTATTTAAAAAAACTTTTTTTTAAGGTTTATTTATTTTTGAGAGAGGGAGAGAGAACGTGAGTGGGGGAAGGGCAGAGAGAGGGAGACACAGAATCTGAAGCAGGCTCCAGGCTCTGAGCTGTCAGCACAGAGCCAGATGTGGGGCTTGAACTCACAGACTGTGAGATCATGATCTGAGCCAAAGTTGGACACTTAACCGACTGAGCCATCCAGGTGCCCCCTGTGCTTAATTTTAAACGAGTTGTATGATTAGATCAGGATGACCCAAATCATCTTCCTTTTAATTAATTCAAAGTCAACTGACAGCAACCTTAATTACATCAGCAAAATCTCTTCGCCATGTAACAGGACATATTCACGGGACAGGGAATTATAGAAAGACAAAGGTCACTGGGGTCATTCTTAGAAGTCTACTACCTCAGTCCTCCCTAGTTTTTTCAGTAGCAGAGGTTGAAACCTTTTTATTTTTTATTTTTTATTATTATTTTCAAAGGCTCTTCAGATGGAAGTCTGGCATCTTAAACTAAAAGTCCCAATCACACTCACAGTAAGTTGCAAATTTATTTATATTACACTTGGATGTACAAAAAACTGAAGTATGCTTTCTCTCTAAATGATCCAATCACCTTTGCTAGCTACCACTCCACTTGAGCACAAGGAAAAAAAAAAACCTTTTAGTCTGATTTAATAGCCTTTTTTAGATTAATGAGTATCTATTGCCAAAGAAAAATTGAACTGGACAGGGTTAAACAGTCAAGGAAGACTTGTTCAAAATGACTGCATGGGCACCCAGGTGGCTTGGTCAGTTAAGCATTCAACTCTTAATTTTGGCTCAGGTCATGATCCCAGGATTGTGGGATCAAGCCCCACATGGGGCTCTGAGCTGAGCATAGAGCCTGCTCAAGATTCTCTCTCCAAGATTCTCTCTCTTTCTCTCTCTCTTCTCCTCTCCCCTGCTCACACTCATTCTGTCTCTCAAAAAAAAAAAAAAAAAAAAAAAAAAAAGCTTGCAGTAGAGGAGAGAGAGATTGAGAACTCAACTACATTGAAACAAAAGGAGCATTTTGAAGCCTGCAGCAAGCTAGTGGAAAAGTACTAGAGGAGGTTGTTAGGAAGGGGATTGGTCAATGTAATTAGGCCATCTATGACTGCTAACTGGTGATTACCAAAGTTAGGTTTCATACTGCCACAAAGACCAGGAGATGGGGGCACTATCATTTTTTTTTTTAGTTTAGTTTATTTACTTTGAGAGAGACAGAGACAGTGCAAGTGGGGGAGGAGCAGAGAGAGGGAGAGAGAGAATCCCAAGCAGGCTCTGCACTGCCAGTGCAGAGGCACTAGGCTCAGACTCATGAAACTGAGAGATCATGACTCCAGCCAATACCAAGAGTCTGGTTGGCTCAACCGACTGAGCTACCCAGGCAGGGGGCACTATCATTCTTGATGATTCCATTTCAAAGGGATGGTTCCCAGGTCCTTCAGAAATATACTACTGTGTTGTAAAACTGGCAAGAGGCTGGGAGAAGAGGTACATCTCAAAGGGACAAAGAAAAAAATTACGATTTAATGTTTCCTAGAATAAATGCTCTAAGAAAAGGGAGGTCAGGGACCTACTGGTAACTGGCCCTATTGAACTTTGATTAAAAAAAAAGAAAGGTATTGTGTTGAAGCACCTGCACTGGAGTCCTCGGTTCTCTTTGCCACTTTCTATTGTCTTGAAATTGCTGAGTTCTGCATCATCTTAGTCAGACACTAGTATACTTCTTCTTGTGCCCATTCTTTATATGTAAACACAGACTCTATATTCAGTGTATGTCTTTAATCCTTGAGGACCAGGACATTACAAGCAGTTCATTTACTCTCTGTCTTCTACTGGCATCTCTGCATATTGCTCACTTCATGTTAGGGGACACTAAGCTAAAAGCTGAAGTTCCCCAGTAATCTGCACCTCTCTGACACTATTCCAAAAGTAAACACACCTTCCATAGGTGTTCTCAGTCTTCCCAAACCAATCTCAATGTTTCAATCCATCCCTTGCCTCACCCTCACATCTCCCACCCTCACCCCAACACAAACACACCCACGTTAAGATTAGCAGCTGACTTCTTCCACTGACTTGTTAGTCTTCTTTTCATCCCCCAATGGCATACTCTTCCACTATTCCAAGTCTAATACTCTAGGCCCAGTTTATTCTATCGTACCCTATAGAGTTAAGATGCATTTATTTATAAAATGTATTAGTTCCTGTCTTTTATGGCCAAATTGTATTACTAAAGGGGCTAAAACTTAATTCATGAAACTCAAAGCTTATCAATGACTCATTTCTAGTACCACTTCCCTCATCCTGGGGCAATATGCTTCAAAATGTAACTTGGAAGGGAACATGACAAACTTATGGGAGAAATTTAATTCCCTGATTTAATATTTGCAAATATTACTCATGTCATACTCTCTTAATTGATGAAGGAAACATATGGGATAGTCACCTAGCTATAAGAACGTTTTTAAAGTCTTAACTGACAGATATAAAAACAAATGTCTTACATCTAGACTGAAGTTCTAACAATCTGTGCTTTCTCTTTTTAACTTCCATGAAAGTATGAATACTCCTACTTTTATCACCCCCCAAAATGGAATTTATGAACCCACATTTCGCTTACATAAAGTTTATTGTGTCTTAAACATGTGTCCTTTCTGAAAATTATGTCTATCACTTACACATAAGTATTATCTAATTACAATAAGTAATAACAGTTTTAACAATTATTTACTGTTTATTTTTTAAAGTTCTCTTCAAGATAATTCTTAAATAACTATATAATACTTCATATGTATATTATATATAGAAAGAGATATTATATGGATATACATATATATATTGTGTGTATATATATACATATATATATACACACAATATATATATGGAGAGAGAGAGCAGGAGTGGCAATTGAATAAAATGCCTTCACTCTGAAACCCATCTCATCTTGTTAAATAGAAAGTGTAGATTGTCAGTAATTTATATTGAATTTTTAAATTGTGAATATTAATAAATAAACTAATTCAATTTATAATTTCTTTTGGTTTCAATATGAGGTTTTTCCCTAATGTGTGTTTCACTTTAACACCTAGCACCATTAAGTTGACAGTAAAATTGGGATTATGGTCATATGTATGTTAGTTGTTATTAGTCAGAATAGAAAAGTAGTAATAAAATTTAGTAAGTTAAGATCTTAGACCTAGGACTGGTGGTGTTTATCTGCACATTTAACATGTGCAAGTTACCATTTCCATCATCTTCTCTCATATCGTGGCCTTTGCCATTTTCTCCTCTCTGCTCTTGACATAGTCTAGTTATGGCCTCCTCCCATGATAAAATGGACAACTATCCTTCATCTTCGCTTATGTTACTGAGCCACCAAGTAGCTATTTCCTGATTTCAATTTCTTAGAAAGATTCCAGTGACATGGCTTCTTTACTTGACTCAACTTTATTACAGCTCTCCCAGTAGAATGCAGTAACACAGTTCGTAGACAATGTGAATTATTTAATCAACATTGCATACTTCAAAAATATTCCATACAACAGAGATTGTGGATTTGGAGGACAGAGTCAATGGATTTGGCGCCACCCCCCCACACCCATCCCTATCTAAATATTCAATTTAGAAATGCTCCTCTGGCTTTAAAACCAAACCCGCCCACACCCTGCACACGTCCCGATTTAAGGATCTAGCTCCCTAGGGGTTAGATTCCAGTCTTTTCTTTCCCCAGCGACTCGCTCAGATTATGCATATAGTGAGCACTCTGGAAATGGTGGAATATTGTTGAACAAAAAGTTACTCGGGGGTTTCTGATAAAGATGATGAATCATCACAGGAAAATTTGAGCACGCAGAGCCCAAACAGTAACCCGCTCGTGCGACTGTCCTAACACATAATTTACCAGCCCTGCCTGCAGGGAACCAGCAAAAGGAACACGAGAGATTTGACAGCTGTGTCTTTAGCCACCTTTTAAGTTGGGCAGGTCGGGGTATTAGAAACGCTTCCCAGCCAGGAACCTGGCTTCAGGAACGAGCGGAGGCGGCTCTCAGCTGCGGAATCCACTCTCCACCCCTTGCCCTTTGGTTGCCAGCTATAGCTTGGCCGCAAGGCACTCTGGGACATCAGGAAGCTCAACCTTTATCACCAAGGCAACCGGCCGGCACGCGGTTGTCATGGAAACCGGCGGGCACTCGGAGAGTCTCGTAGAGGCTGCCTTCGCCCTCACCCAAGCAAGATGCTTCGCCGAGGCTGTAAAGCCTCTGAAAGGCGAAGACACTTGAGCAACCACCTCAGCGGGCAACAGGACCTGGCGCTGAGCGGCAGCATCTACCTCCTACGAGAGATAGGCCCCACCGGCTTCCTGCTGAGGGAGGAGGAGCCGGAAAACAGGGATTTCCGAGTAATTACCACCCCCAACTTGCCTTCACTCCCGTCCGGCCCACCCACCCAGTTCTCCTGGGCCTTCCTTATTTCTAGCCACCTTCACAATCCCTGCGGATTCTCGCTGCCACACCCACCACACCCGCGCGAGATCCAGACTCTAAAGATGTGCAAATTGCAGAGGGAAGTCGTGTTTTCATAGAAAAGTTTAATTTTGGGAAGTCAGGACTCCAAAATGGCATCCAACTCTTGTAAGATGATGGCACCTGCTTGATGTTTAGGCTTGAAAATGTGAGACGTTTTACTTAAATACATGCTTTGCGTTGCATGCGTTCTTGGATCCGTTGTTGGCAGTCACGAGCCCTGTAACTAAAACGAAATGAAAATCCTACGACCTATTTCATACTGTAAATACTAAATAAATAAAATCTGTTTTTCTTTACTCTTTAGTCACTCTAAACCTCCAAGAAGATCCTTTTAAAGTACCGTTTAGGTGGCGATGCCTTGGAAAGGTCTTAATAAAAACCTGAAAAAAAGATATTTTATATTTGCATATCCCACTCTTGCCACTCAAAAATCAGCCACCATCCCACCTCCCGGGTGTTGATTTGGAAAATTTTAATTTAGTGCCCTGCATTCTAAGTACTGAATACAAATTACTAGCCTGTGCTTATTTAAGACATCTTTTTTTTTTACTTTGTCCCTTAGAACACTTAGTTAAAAAATTATTGTCGCCAATATAAACTTGGTGAATAAAATTCGTCTTCTCAAGTAAAATTATATACCAATTAAGTGTACAAAACAAAAGATCCAAAATAAGCTAATTTACAAAAAGTCTTTAGCTCCACTGCAAGGCAGAATGAACTTTCATTAAGAAATGTATCGATACAGAGATATTTTTTAGCTTTTAAAATTAGATTTCTTTTCACTTGCCTGAGTGTAGGTCACTGAAGAAGTCTTAAGTGATAATACAAGTTGTTGAGCAAGACAATATGACAGTGAAAAATCAGCCTGGAGACTGGTGTCAAGAGTTAAGATGTCTCCATAGACTATATTCAACGTTTGAAGTCACCTAAACTAAATTACTTCTTGAAATCTCTTTTAATCCTGTCGTCTATTAAATTATTTTTATTCTAACTCTAAAAATTAACTGGAGGGGTTTTTTTTTAAGTATGCATTTTTCTTTTAAAGGTTTTCTTAGGAAATCCTCATGTTTGTAACTGTTCCACATTTCTGAAAGGAGGCGAACTTTGTAAGCATATATGTTGGTAAGTAACTGTAATCCAGATCTGCCACAAAGGAACATCTTGGTATATTGCCTTTTTCATGATTTGAGTACTGAAGGTAATAGAAATTTGTTGTTGGGAGATATAAGGGTAAAATGGCTGTAGTTTTTCAGTATATTTTGGGGTATTTTATTTCATTCTGAAAATTAAATAAAGTTTAACTTGAGAAACATACTACCACCTCTGCAAGTTTTAAAAGTTCATGTTTATAATTTAAAAAGTCACTTTTTAAATTCTTACTAAGAATCTTATGTACAAATGTGAAATCTAACTATAAAACAGAAAAAGGAAAACCTCCCTGATTCACATCAATAACAATAATTATGTTCTCACTATAGGATTTCTATTTGCTGTCAGTTAAAAATAAATTCCCAAATACATTTTTATTTTTATTCTTTCTACTGGGTGCATTGTTTGTTTTCTTTGTAAATGCAGTACAACAAACAAATCATTTAATAACAAAAAATTTGTTGTTTTTTAAATTTTTATTATTTTTATTATTTTCTTCAATTTCTCTAACGCTTATTTATTTTTGAGAGAGAGAGACAGAGTGCAAGCCGGGGAGGTACAGCGCGAGAAGGAGATGCAGAATCTGAAGGCTCTGGCTCTGAGCTGTCAGCATAGAGCCAGACACGGGGCTCAAACCCACAAACTGTTAGATCATGACCTGAGCCAAAGTCGGCCACTCAACCGACTGAGTCACCCACGTGCCCCTCATTATTTTTTTAATTATGATATTTTCTAATGTATTATTTTTATTTTCAATAAGCATTTTACTGTGAATCTTTTAAGATAGTAATAGGACTACACTGAGAATTACTTCTGTTGAATCTGAAAGTTTTCCTCTAGTGACAGAACCTACTTACAGGGAAATCCCAAAAATGAAAATTTTTTTAAAAATTGTTTTAATTTAGTGTTTGGAGTTAGTCTGGAATTCTTTCCCTTCTTTCCATTTTTTCATTCTTTCAACTCATTTTGTTTTACATATCTATATTTATATGAGCAAATCATGAATTATATTATTATAGAATATTTGTGACTGAAATTGGAGGGTAAAACAAATCTAACAAAAAATTGAGAGAAGAATATGTATCTCACATTTTGAATGCTTTTCTTTCTAAGTTAAAAAAAAAAAAGTATATACCTTCATTTCCAAAGCTTGTATTACGAAGTTTTTGTTGTTTTGTTTTGATCAGTTTTTATTGAGCATTGCTAACACAATTTACTCTAGTTAGCATAGAAGATATAAAATATGGTCCTTTAAAAACTTGCAGTTTGGTTTTATTATTAAAAACAGTAAATTATGTTTATTAAAATAGGTTTTTTTCATTTTTTTAATGCCAGCTTCCTCAGGGCAAGGGCCTTCTGTTCTGATTTCTATATAATGTTACTTGTTTTTTACAATATATTAACCAAACTAAATGGAAATATAATTCAAGTATTTAATGTACTAAAGTATATTTAATACATTTAAGTAAGAATTTTTTATGTATTTCTCAGCTTTTAAAAAAGTCATATTCCATTTCAATTGACGATATTTGAAGTATTTTTTCTGTCATACATTCAAGTGGTACATGTAGGAAAACAGTATTGGTACTCTGCAGAAAATTACTCCATTTTCAGGACTAAGAAACTTCTAGGGAAGTTTAAAGGAATTACAATGAATATCTCATTCCTTTACTAACCTGTCTCTGTGAATAAATGTATGTTATAAAGAAATACATGGACTCTTTCTGGCAAATCTCTTTATTATAAATGTCTTTTATTTTCATTTATCATACTTTTTTCACATATGCTTACTTTAAAACATTTATTTAACTACTGTTTTTGTATGAATTTTTTATTTTAATTTCAGTACAGTTAACATTTAACTACTTATCATTATAACAGAAAACTGATGAGAGTGTTAAGTATATTTATAACACCATCAGCAATATAAATTCTATAATGCTACTCCTAATATTAAAATATATCATTTTAGGTTATATCATAAATAAATATTTCTTTTGGTTTTCCACCTGTGAATACTAGGGTCTTGTTGAAAAAATTCAAACTTCCAAGGAATCATGAATGTAAGTTGCATTTCTTCTTTTATTATTTTGAAGTTAACATATTTAATAATTTTTTGTTTAGACATATTCTAAATTTAAACAATTATTTTCCTAGACAATCTGACAACTATCTGTAGCTCAGTTTGTTGCATTTAAGACACTTGGAACATTTTTCTTCCTTAATAAAAAAATGTAACTTTATATGTCATTTCAAATTCAAGGGCACTTAATAAAAAAAGGGATGAAACAATGGCTAGTTATTCTGAAGGCAAAATTTCCTTCATGTGTGCTAAGCAAAGATTCACAGTGGTTTCTAGGCGTAAAATTATTTTAATTATAAAAAAATCAGAAATGTAATTTTTTAGATCACAGTAATAGTTGACATGGAACATAATTTCATTCAAAAATATCTACTAACTGAAATTTGTATGTAAAAAATATAAATACATGTTTTTAAGAGTAAAATAGTTTTTATGACAGTACTTAAATTGAGTTTAGAGTCAAGCATATAGGTATGTAACTTTAAGTTCTAGAGTCCTCAAAATTAAAAGAGAAAGAAATTAATTTTGTTATAGGTCATTTGGATTTATAGATTTTATAAAAAAGATATTGTCATTATGGTAATCACAGTAAACATTTAAAAGTTGTACTAGATAATAAATTAATATTAGTGTTTCACAGACACTTTTTTTTGTACTCTTCTCTCATTTTACACATTCTCTTATCAACAGAGCACTATTTTCAGTTGCCTTCGGGGCAGCTCAGATTTGGAGGTCCCACAGGCATTTTAAATACCAAATTTCCCCCCCCCCATTTGTGCTCCCCTCTTGTATCCCCTACCTCATATATTGGCTTTCCTTTTTCTTTAGTCTCCAAAACTAGAAACCATAGGATTCTCCTTGATTTTTCCTCTCCCAATTTCCTCTCTCCTGTCTAAGGAGTCATTTCATAAATCCCGTTCATGTTACATCCCACCTCCTTCTCAATGGTGTTTTCATCTCTCCATTCTCATTCTCACCTTTGTCCAACCTTCATCAGCCCTTCATAGTGTTGTAGAGCCTGTTTCTTTTCGGTGCCTGCACTTGGTTTCTTCCTTCTCCACATTGTAGACAAAAGGTTCTTTCTGGAATGTCACTTAGTTCTCTACTTCATCCTCTCTTCCAATCCCTTCATACACAATGATTGGGTTGTTTGATATTGCACACACTGTTTATTTCTCTATTTCTTCATTTTATCCACCTGAAGTTAAGTGCTCACGTCCTCTCCAAATCTTACTTGTTCTCTACACTGTTTTACATACCATTTTCACAAGCTTCCATACTAGTGCTGTCCAATAGAAATATAATGCAAGCCACATATGTAATTTTCTAGTAGCCATATTACAAAGAGTAAAAAGAAACAGGGAAAGTTAATTTTAATAATATATTTTAATTTAATCTAATACATTAAAATATTACTATATCAACATGTAATCAATATAAAAATATGCAATATTTTTGATACTGTCTTCAAAGTCTTAGTGTTTTATACTTACAGAGCATCTCATCTAGACACTATATTTTCAGTGGAAATATTTGATCTGCATTTAGATTTTATAAAATACTCAGTTGAAAAATAGATTCATGTAATACCTAAATTGTTACATATACATACTTACAAATTTTTCAGTAACTATATATTATGAGTTTTCAATTTAAATTTAAGTGAAACAAAATTAGAAATTTAGTTTTTTAGTCACATGAACCATATTTCAAGTGCTCAGTAGTCACATGTGGCTAATGGCTACTCTTATTACAGTGCAGCTCTATACAACCAAATTCAACAAACATCTATTGTACTATGTATTAGACAGGAGCCTCTGTTAGATACTTCTTTATGAATTGAAAAATGAATACTAACATTTGTGGAGCTTTTCATTTCCAAAAGTAGCAATTTCATATGGATTAACCTAATAGTTAATATTCTGTTATCCTTTTTATTTCTTAAAGGCAGAAACTGTGTCTTGTTCTTTTTATAAATATCAGCCTATGGTTGGGAATTTTTTTAAATGTTTTTTAATGTTTAATCCTAAATGTTAATTTTGAAAAATATATACTCCCTACAAAAATAAAAGATCTTTCATATCTCTATATTTAAAAGAAGTTTTGGTCAACATTGAGAGAATCCTATTTGCACAAATATTCAAAAAAGTAGAAGTCTTAATCATCTTAAAATTTATCATGTAAATGAAAGCTAGAATGGGGGTGCCTGGCTGGCTTAGTCAGTTGAGTAACCGACTTTGCCTCAGGTCATGCTCTCACGGTCCATTGGTTCAAGCTCTGTGTAGGGCTCTGTGCTGACAGCTCAGAGCCTGGAGCCTGCTTTGGATTCTTTGCCTCTCTCTCTTTCTCTGCCCCTCCCCTGCTTGCGCTCTCTCTCTCTCTCTCTCTCAGAAATAAATAAGCATAAGAAAAAATTTTTTAATGAAAGCTGGAACAAACATAGATGATTTAAATTAATTTAAAGAAAGCTATAAATGATTATTCATTTGGATTATGTGAGTGTTTTGAATATCATTCCTAGATCCTTCTAAAACAAATCAGGAAACAAATATTTGCACTCTAGTGTTGCATATCAAAAACAATTGACTTTTATTTTTGAACATTTACAAAGATGATTACAAAGGAATTTTATTATAAAGACATCAGTTTTTGAACATGGAGCATTATTTTTCCCATCACCCAATAAATGTTTTCCAGCAAAACCTACATTTATCACCTAATAGTTTCTTCTAAAGATAATGTCTATTTTTTTTTATAGTTTACTTTTTAATAGAGAGCTGAGGGACAAAATAGCTAAGAGTCAAAAACGTATCCTTCTCTTTGTTTTATAAACGTTGGCATTAGAGAAACTTTTAGTTTATCCAACTCCCCTCTCTTCTTTTATAAGGGAGATTCTAAAAGTT
Source organism: Felis catus (assembly GCF_018350175.1). NCBI lineage: Eukaryota > Metazoa > Chordata > Mammalia > Carnivora > Felidae > Felis > Felis catus. The sequence goes on along the minus strand of NC_058375.1, from coordinate 174,047,166 downwards.
CCAATGCTAACAGTAGTCAAAACCCAAAGTATAAACTAGATTTTTTTCCCTCTTCTCCTCCATTTTCTCTTTTTCTTTTTGTCTAGTAAATGCCATCCGTTCCTTTTTTTAATTAAATATTTACAAATAAATTAAGAACCATGTTTAAGAAAAAAAATTTTAAATTCCCACTACAAAGATACAATAAACTTTTTTGCTCCCATTTTCCTTTATTACTTTATATTTATGTATGTCTAATAGCGCATGGGAATTTTGTCCTCTGCTTTTATCACACATTGTTACTTTATACCCATTTTCAATGCTGTGTAATCTCTGTAATTAAAGTCATCAGTGGCTACATATGGTATATCATAATTTAGTTAACATTATTCTATTGTTAGGCATTTAATTTATTTCTGTTTGTCATATTCTTTGTACATGAAGCTTTCTCTTCTTTCAATCATTTGTTTAGCCTAATGTCTCATTAATCAGATTTTGGAGTAAAAGTATTAAAATTTTTATGTCTGCTGACCAGATGTATTGCCAAATTGGTCTTAAAATACTTTTGCTGATTTGCAATTTCAGCTACCTGTCAATTTTCTGCTAGGTTTGGTTTGAGATTCGTGTTTTAGGTACATATTATTACTTAAGCACATAATGAAAGACATGAACAGAACACTTAAGTCCCCAAAGAAAATAATTTAAAAATATGAAGAAATATTTTCAAATGTTAATAATATTTCTGTAGTGTAGGGGAAAAAAAGGCTGTCCTACAGAACACAAAAAAATGCCAGCTACAAGGTTCATTGTAATCTGTTCGTTCCTGGCAAATTAAATAAATTTCCATTCTTCCATACATCTAACATACCCTTAGAAGGTCTAAAGTATCTTCATATAACTTTTTTAAATGCAAAAAGAAATGACATAAGGCAAACAAACATAACATTTCATTGATTTACTATTGCTTATTCAATAGGTTTTGTTCTGTGTCTGTGTATCATTCTTATTTTAACTAATTTTCTTTTATGTTAATGAAGTTGAACATCTTCCATTGCCCTCTGATAAGATTAGCTGTCTTGCTCTTCTCTATAAAAGAATATTCTTTCATAGTCTCATACATTAATTTTTTAAATTAATTTCAGAAGAGTTTGTTTCTGCCTTTCATTTTCCAATTCATGTTATACCACATAAGACATTTATGGCCAGTTCCTCTTATGAACTTTTATGTTTCAATAATTCTGCTGCCCTAGGAAATCTTTATTCCCAAAAGCACAGTTTTTGTTCTACATTTTCCTCCCTGTCTTTTTTAGAGAGCAGATGTTGCTCTGTCTCTGTGACAAATAGCTCTCATCCTCCAAAGTAATGGTTAATTAAATTATGTTACCCTCTTACATTCCACCTGCCACCCCACCTCATGCAAGGAACAGAGATTTCTATATTGTTCTATGATGTTTTCAGTATTCTTAGTGTTTAATTTTTAAGTCTTTCCAGAAAAAATGAAGGCTTTATTATCTTGCAAGTATTTTAAAATTTATTAAATAATGTATTAAATGTATTAAAGAATGTATAAAATGAATAGAATTCAAGAGGACCAATAACAGATGGCATTTAAATTATGGCATGTTAAGGAGACAGAAAAGGAAAGGAGCCTGGGATGGAGAAAGGAATAAAGAATCTAGGATTCCCTGATCAAAACTAAATGTATTAGAAACGATTTCTTATAAGGACAGTAGGATGGAGAAAATTCA